>NW_015373998.1:332957-961560 GCF_001272555.1 Dufourea novaeangliae | reverse complement strand
TGAGCCTAAACCTATAAAAAACTAAGTTCCCTCGTCGGTTGTCTTCGTTCTTCAGCTTAGAACTAATATTATCTTAATATTCGAATTAATACGAATTAATGCTATTAATACAAAATAACTTAAACTACACGCAACGTAGTCGCTAATACTCAAACGAAAGAGATAGACGGAATGGAAAAAGTTCCATCGATCATTCCGTTTACGTACCTAATATTGTATATACCAAGCAGTTATTAAGTCTACGATGAACTACGCGTTAAACTACAGTATGAACAAGTATCGCGATGAAAGTGTTGTCGCCAGAACCTGGTTTAAGAAAATAGGAAAGACAGGCGACACCTCGCTAACCCGGATCCATCTTTTACTGTCATGGAGCTTTGGGCTGGTCACCTGCGTACCAGACCCGAACAAACAAATATACAAATGTAAGGCAAGATATAAAAACGAATAAAACAAGAACATGTAGAAAGTAACATTAATAAAATGTCCATTAACGATGCCTTTAGAATAAATTGTCTTGTAGTTAAGTGAAAAAATATATACTTTTCCGTTTTATGTTTCAACGTAATGGGTGGGCTGGATGAACGCTCTTATTGATCATCTGAATTAGTAATTAAGATATCTCCATTATTTTAAGAGATATTAAAAAGTTTATTCACAGAAGTTATTGAGTATTGAACCAGTTTATGAACACAACGTTCAGTTAAATACGACAACGTATATATTCCTTACTTGCTGAGTGGGGTACCCGCACGTGACGTAGAAATACATGTGAACGAAGGGTGTTCCTACGAAACATCTATTTGTAGTACATCTATGTGTAGTGCATCTATGTGTGGTACATCTCTCTGTGGTATCTTTATCTGCGGTACATCTATCGAGCTTGCACTGTCTCCATATACCTCGTTGGTAACGATATTCTCCAGTACTGTTGGTACAGTAGAACATATATCTACTGGTGGTGCAAGTGTGGGAATCATACACAAATTTGGATAACTAATGTTGTATCTTAAGCTACACAACAATATTTGATTATTTTGTCGACGTCTGTGAACAAGCTTCATGTATCCCATGCATTTTCTACATTTATTACTATCAATAATTTTATACCTATCAATAAAGGATAGGCTGTTCGCTAGCGTCCTCTGGATGGATATAAAAAATCTACTTAAAAATTTGGTTACACCCGTTCCTCGATTTACACGGAGTGTTTGGTCCATGTAGTTCTCTTTTATGCGTACAAAAAACGGTCTAAATGGAGTCTGTCTGTACGAAAAAAAATCTCAAGAGAAAAGGCAATATGAGTGATAAAAAAACTAAATGGAACGAATACTTCGCGTAAATCGAAGGACGGGTGTATATAATTCAACATCACAGAAAGACTTTACACAGGAATTATCGACTATATTCGTTTCCATTAGCGCGCAGAATATAGATGGTATTCATTGGATAATATATTGTTCTTTACCATCTTGTCGAATTTATACAAATTTTATAAATATTTTAACATGATATGATAAATATGTATTTATTGGACCGTTACTATGTCACAGTGAATAGCATTTCCTCCAAATACTTACTGCAAAGATAATAATAATAATGTATTTCAATGACGATTAGTTTCGCAGCCGATATAGTTGTGGCTATGATTATAATCGTTATGTAAATTCATACATATGGATTCGTTGGAAACTGGAAGGATCGATGAATATGCATATCGAACTCGTAAATAATTTCCAACCTTTTTGAACGGCAATTAATATGCAATCATTTTATATGATAAGCGTATCAATACCTCTTTAGAGAAACTTCGGAAAAATTGTTTTTTCTACGGGATCAATGCGACCGGAATGCGAATTACTAAAAACGTGTAAACGTATTAACGAGTATTTTGGCATGGTAACTCGCGGATTGTTCACCGCAATCCTCGTAAAACTTCGAAATTTGTATCGTTCCGTTTTCCCCGGCTATTATAGATTCAATCGAGAATTGTATGTAATTGTTTTCAATTGGCTCCTGTGCGGCGAGATGAATATGGAATCGTACGGGCATGCGTTGTTCTCTCGATTAGAGCAAATGCCTCACGGCGAATTCTTTTATTCCTTCGTATAAAAGCACATGTACAATCACATACACGCGGGTCGGTATTGTTTTGTTTTATTAATAAATCTTTAATAAACAACATTTCACAACTGAAACTTTCTGAAGATCACTCAGGAGGGTGCACTTAAACCTATGTCAAGGTCAAGGTCATCGGTCACTTTACTTATCAATACTACCAAATTACAATACTAAACTTTATTTTACAATAACTTTTTTAGAAACAGCGACACCACAACTAAAACCGTCACAATACCACTCATGATGATTACCTTGACAACATATTAAAAATCATCGAAACCGGATGTGGTTTCCTTATTGTAAATATTTACCATAAATTCATATTGGATTCTGGTATCCGTTAAATAACTAATAGAAATCTTTTCAAAATTTCTATAAAACTCCACAGTGTACTAATCAGTAAATAACGTTCGTTTTTCAGGCAAGAAGAAACATCACGCGAGATCTAAACCCAAGGTAGCAAGGGGGTTAAAACTAACACCGTAGGTACGGGTATCTCGCGGCCATCCTCGCCGGGTCGGAATAGGGCGGCACTATATTACGATCGTGGGATATCGTCTGTAGGAGTCCTCATTGTCGCCGAGCGAGATCTCCGGGATTTCGTCCTTATCCTCTGGACAACTGGCGAAAACTTTCACGATAAACTCGACGGGAATGTCCTCGGAGAGAGAGAGAGAGAGAGAGAGAGAGAGAGAGAGAGAGAGAGAGAGAGAACATGCCTTCCGTTTTCCCCGTCGCGCATAGGTCCCTCTGCCCCCTCACAATCCCGCTGGCCCAGAACGAGGCTTTTCCCTTCGAACGCCGAAAACGCGATTCCGTAATCTCGAAGAAAGTATATAGTTACACCTCCTTCTTCCTTACGTCGTTCCAGATGCCGAGATATAGATACGAAATGGGACTGGAAGGTTCGCGGACGGAGGAAATATGGTGGTCTGGAGGGGAGGAGAGGCCAACGGGGTTCCGGATATCTCATGGATTCCGGGAGTAGCCGCCCGGGGCGTTCAACCAATTAGCTAACTCCACGGTACTTTACCCTCGAAACCGCTAACGAAGAACCCGGCCGAATGAAGAAAATCAAGAGGAAGAGGAGGGAAATTCAGATATTCCTCCGGGGCTTGTTTTTGTTTGCTGCGTGAATCTGCCCGAGGCTCTTCTTTGCCCCCCTCCCCCGCCCTCACTTATGACTGTCTTTCCCTCGAAAGACGCGTGGCGCCCTGTCGTCGTGAGTACACCCCTCTCTACTTTCCTTAGTTTTCTGTTTATTCTGGGGAGCCACTTGTGACGAACTATAATCTTTTATTACACCTACTATAAGATAGATGGTATTGAGAGGTAATTTTCTGAGATTAATTTGATCTTATACATAGTGTATTCCGTTCATTCCGCTCGCTGCATCATTTTGGCATCTTGTGTAAACATTTTTTTCTATGGAATCAAGAGACAATAGTCATTTCAAGACTATTTAATAGGTTTGTTTAAATTTTACTTTTTTGTTATTTTTTGTTATAAACAGTGTGTCTTTTTTTTTAATACCACGTTGTTGTCGACGGGAGGACGAACTTAGCCACCTATAACATGGTGGTATTAAGGAAAAGATGCATTGACTTTGACAATCACAAGGTCACCTTGACATCTCAAAAAAGTAAGATATAAAAAAATCAAGCTGCATCCATGCGATGCGCTTCTTAAAATGTTACATAATTCATTAAAACGTTTTTTGATACATCCAATAGTTAACGAGTTATTTTAGATAGTAATTCTTATTGACTCACCCTGTATATTATCTATCATACGGTGGAAATTGCTTACACATGACAAGTTACAACAACGGCCCAACCTAGGCTACGGTCCAAATTCGGCAACCATCCTTAAATTCATTTTTCTCGTTAGAGAGATCTTGACAGCGTTAAATTATAATTTTGCTCGAATAAATAAATTATTAGCGTTGTTCCGAGCTTAACATTCTTCACTGCTTCAACTATAAAGGGAATCGCCGGAAAGATAACATTCTGTGAATTATCAAAGGTTACGAAATATCGGGCGCTATCAAACTTCGTCACCAAATGAGATCATCCCGTTTCTCTTTCCTTTATTTCTCCTTCTTATTCCCTTCAAAGTTTAGTCTGCAGAATGTAAAGGGTAGTTCATCGAGATCCCTGAGCTTCCAGGTTCGTTGCCATTTAGCGCTTTGAAAAGCGCCTGGAGCCGGTAGACAAGCTGATGGGGCTGGAACGGGGGACGATGGGGACCGCAAAAAGGAAAAATAACGGAAACGGATGGCGGAGAATCGAATATAGAGCAGGATGTACTGGTGATAATGTGAAATTAAGCTAACCTCGCTATGTAATGAGAATAACAGACTGCTACTTGGAACTTTTAAAAAGCGTCGCTATTAGGATTCAGTACGTTTTGCGCCACGTGGATCATTGGTGGCCCTCGATCTCAGACGCAGGAAGAACTCTATTCTTTGAACGTTTTGACTGCCACGTCACTCAAACATGGGTGACGCGTACATTGCAAACAGACTGAATTATTTAAATACCGTTACAAAATTTTGTATAAAATTATTATCCCAGTATTAATGATTGATTGATTTATGATTTAAAAAATAAAATGAAATGTGTCTGTCTATGTGTAACCTTTTTCACTGTGGCAGTCAACGTGTTAATGTGAATGTTGATTAATTGAAGTATAGAAAGGGAAAATGAAACTGTAAGAAATTTTGCTGCGATGAAATACTATAATTTAACTTTGTCATCACCTCTTCAGAGTGTTATCGGAAATGTGAAATTTTAAACAACACGGAATATATTATCTTTCTTTATTTAGTGAAACTTAATGCATTTAAATTACTTTCGTTTTTATTTTATATTAATTCTATAAATTATGTAGACTAGACACAAATAGCCCACGATAAAATATAAGATTTATATACTGTTATTAGTAGTCGAATAATTTAAATTCAGAGAAAGGAGGACCCTCCGAATGGCCTGAATAACGCCGTTGTTCGTGTCGCATTCATCGAGGAATCACTGTATAAAGTATCCAATTGCTCTAGCAAGTAACAATATTTACACAAAAAGCAGGTAGAACCACATTCCACGTACATATTTATTTCAATCGGCGCACTTCTATATTCCATCAGCAAATCAAATTTCTAAACGGCTAAATGTCCCTCCCACACACACACACACACACACACGACACAACTCGTGCTCGAGTTCGACATCAATCTCGCCGCAAGCTTCCCGGCTAGCATGTCGCGTTGCGTTCGAATTCTTGTTTATCGAAGACTCCCCAGGTAAATTGCCTTTGAACGGAGGGAAGAGATTTATCGTTACACCGACTTCCGTGGACTTTTCCCTTCCCGTGGCAAGCATCGGAAACCGAGGCGACGTTCTCACGTCGGCCGCGACGTGACGGCATAACTTTGCATAGAGCCCGATATGAGCCACCTACGCGTCATCCGTATGTACAAACCCTTCCAGTCGAATCTTGCGATCGAGATATAAGGCGTTCCGTTTCCCGGGCTCGAACGCGAGGCACGGCTCGTTGGCATCCGCGTCGCGAGATAAGGTGCGGCGCGAATACGAAAGAGTCTCCCCCTCCCTCTCTTCCATTGCCAGTACCGTGAAAATTTACAGGGAATCCTCTTTCTATGGCGGCGACACATCCGACGACGTTGCTTTTAACTATTTAACACCTAATGCTAGGTCATTTTGACTTACATCGCAGTGTAACGTACAGGGTGACCACAGGTGATATCGAATATCCGTTTTTTGTTAAATAATGATAATGATAATAGTTTATGTACGGGTCTATACCTTTTGGTAACTAATATCGAATTTCTTGGAGTGTAGTGACCATATGTATTATTGATGCATATTTAAATAACGGATGTGCAATGGAGTAGTAAAGGTGCAGTATAGTGTTGAGATCTTTGAAATCTCTGCTATTTCCAAGTAGGTACTTAAAAAGTATGTATTATTTTAAAAGCTTGCCAACAATAGCGAAATTGCTTTTTTTTGATAAAATAAAACCGACGCCAAGGTATGTCAAAATTAATTGATATTCGTATGGAAATAGTAAAATGTGTAAAGGTCTGAATTTTTTGAAAATATGGTACAGAAAGTATGGAAAATTGGAATCGATAATTGGAAAACATGGTGTGTAATATGGAACATCTAGGGAATTTGTGAAAAAAACTAAAAGGACATGACAATTTTTTATAACCATACAATTTTTGTCCATTATATTGGAGGGGACATTAAAATGAATTCAGTAGGGGTTCGATCGACGACTTAGTTAAATTTGATGAATGAAATAAAACCGAAAGAATGGAATAAAATGAAATGAATAAATAATAAGTGTCTTTCAAGTAGAATAATCCCGCCACGCCATATTTTATGCGTATTTCGTTTCCATCTTCGACAATTAATAACTCGAAAACGAAGCCTCAAACGCAATTTCGTCATTTTCGATTTTTATCTTAGGTTCCCATGTAGAATACACTCTGTGAAAGAGCCTCATATTTGTATGAACACCCTGGATAAGGAAATATTTGTTATTGGTGAAAGTACGCTTTTCGAGTAGTTTTCGGTGCGCGATGATTAATTCGCGGACATTGTATTTATGAAATAACGTCGAGTACATCGAGTCAATATAAATTCATCGATGGAAATTCGATTGAAGCCCGTTGCGTAAGCTTTTGCGTCCAGCCGTTGATGATACTTTTTTTTTTACCGTGATGTTGTTTTCCGCGAAAACAACCGATGGAGCCGCGTTCTGATGGCCCAAACGTTAGCACGCGTTTATGGAGATAACATTGGCGTGAACTGTCTGAAGAATTTATCAATGATACGTAAAAGGCGTTCGTCCAAGCTACGATTTAATAACTACAAAAACGTTTAATAAAACCTTCTGGGATACATTGGTTTATTTAGCAGAGAAATCGCGAAGTTTCCTCGTTTATTCGAAATTTAAACGCTGACTGTTTGTCCAGTGTGTATTCATTCAAAAAGAAAAATTAGAATTTCCACGTTTAATGGATTAAAAATGGGGAAATACTTTTTTTCGTTATCTTTCATTCGTTACTTGAAACGCTGTGGTAAATATTTACAATAAGGGAGCCATCTTTTCGATGATTTTTCAATATGTTTATAAGGTCATTATAAAAACAAAAAGGTTTAGGTAAATGATTATTTAGAAGATTGGCCTTCCCACCGATTTCGAAGCGTTGAAGTCAAAAACACAATTTTTTTTCAAAATGACTAACAAGAACAAAGTAAAACTCCCAAAACAATAGACGAGCTTATCTATTCAACAAACAGAAACTCCTCTATTGTTTTGGGGAAGTTGTTGTAAAAAAGTTACTTTCTTTTAACTGTCTCTAACCAACTTCGATCAGTATAATGTTTTAGAGTTCGTTAAGCGCAGTTCAAGAGAAAGGTGCGATTGTTTTGTTAATAACTTTTTAATAAGCAACATTTGAGAACTAAAACTTTCTGAAGGTCACTCAGGAGGAGTGACCTTGGCAACATATGTCAAGGTCAAGGTCATCGGTTATTTTACTTATCAATACTACTGAACTGAGATACTAAACTTTTTTCGATAATAACTGTTTTACAAA
Organism: Dufourea novaeangliae; assembly: GCF_001272555.1. Taxonomy (NCBI): domain Eukaryota; kingdom Metazoa; phylum Arthropoda; class Insecta; order Hymenoptera; family Halictidae; genus Dufourea; species Dufourea novaeangliae. The sequence goes on along the minus strand of NW_015373998.1, from coordinate 953,810 downwards.
CAGAGACCCTCAACTAAAACCTTTACAATACTACTCAGGGTGATGACTTTTACAACATATTCTAAAATAATCGAAATCTGAGGTGGCTCCCCTATTATAAATATTTACCAACTCTTTAATAAGGATTTTACCCATCTCTGTCGGAAAGGAGTTTCTGGGAATATAATGCCATTTTGAATCCGTATACAATGAGTCCCAAAAGTAAGAACACATTATTCGACATACGGCAATTAACAATACTTCATTCTGAAAAAACAAGTATCTCTATAACTGTGCAACAACCACAGATTCACTCGGACACATTTTCTCCTGTTACCATTCGAAACACCGAAAATTGTCCCTCGACCCGGCTTGCCTTCACATAATTCCATTTTTGCCGGCGACACACAACTGGACATTCCAATACAATTTTTTTCGCCCGGTATGATCGCTGAATTTCCCGTAGATCTGAAAAATTCACCGTTACATCGCCGAAACGTGTCCGTCGCCGGAACGATTGTACGTGACTATCGCCGCGCGCGCGCTCCACCCCTTTTTACTCCCTTAAGCTGGGTCCCCACTATATAACAAAACATCGTTACACAAACAATTTCTCTGCAACTTTGTTGTAGAACATATTTTTATAACTCGTTACTAGATTATATTTTTTTTTGTATTGTATTAAGTTTCTAAAACATTTTCCATTTCATTATTTAATAATGGTGTCAAACGTTGAGAATGTAATTCTGGTAGCATGTGTATTATTTCTGGGTATGAAGTTCATAACCGTTGGGTTCTCATAACACACGTTTTCCTCGGAACAGTTCAATTAAACGAACGGTCGTTTCTTCGCTCCATTCCATTTTGTAATCATTATGCAAATAATATTTAATGAACAAATTCGACACTCCTTTGTTTCTTTCCGTCAGCGTCTCGAATCCGCTCAAACAGTGTCTTTTCATTGTCAGCTGACCGAAAAAATATTGATAGGTACGTATATTTTCTGAGAAATTGTAATCGTTGTCATAAGTCAGTAAAAACACAACAATACGTTCTGTAATGAAGGAGGTACTATTACAAGTGTATTTTCAATTCCGTTCTTGATTTGATTTGTCTTCGATCAAGAACTGAATTGAAAATAAACTTATAGTAGTACTTTCTTTATTACAAAACATATTGTTGTGTTGTTACTGACCTATGACAAGGATTATAATTTCTCAGACAATATATGTACCTATCAATATTTCGTCATGCTATCCTTAGCATCTATAATTGCTTGAATTCCTCTCGGCATAACTTTCAATATTTCTTCTACACAATATAATTCCAATGAGAGTGGTACTTCGAAACGTTCATATTAACAATTTTATCACTGACTGTATATAACACGAAAAATGTTATTTAACTAAAATGTAATGTAACATTTTTCATTCCCTTCTTTTTTTTAAATGAATTTCATACTTCTGCGATGTAACAATGTTTTGTCGTATAGTGTGAACCCGGCTTTACGTTTTGCAGCAACACATGTAGACGCAACTCCCGTTGTCGTCCATTTCGCACCATGCCACGGTAGGCTTGGAGCGTATAAAAAAAAACCTGTCTTTTAGCATGGTCGCAGTTGAATTTGGTTTTATCCGATGTAGGTACGTCGAATAGGATGGTGTGGGGGGACCGTGCGTGTGCTCGAGATACGCTGGATGTATCGGCGTCGACATCTCCCTCCTTCTCGATGGCATGGCGCTACTCGACACGCATCGTTCCGAGATAGAATTTCGATTTGCGACACGTACGCTTCGCTGTATAGTCGGGAGAAAGAATACGCGAATTGGGCCACTGGACCAATACTGCATTTTCTATCCACCCTGTCACCTACCCCCTACACAAACGCCGCCTCCACCCTCGATTCCCTTCGTTTCGCTCAGTCGATGATGCATTGTTATGCACTTCAAACTCTTTTCACCATTATTTATCGCAGTTTTGTTCCGTGGAACCTAGTCTGTTCCTGGTTTTTTTTTGCTCGTCGATCCTTCAATGATAGTTTCTTGGGGAATAACTGGATGGCACTCGAACATAAAGGCGTAAAACATGTGTTTGGGAATTTTTTAAACGAATATCTTATGTTAATTTAGTGTACACTACCGTTTATATGTATCAGGTTGAGTCATGAATATATTTCGATCTTTCTTCTTTAAATTCCTTTGTTTCGTAACTAATTTGTAGTTTACATTAGTCTATTGTGTGTTTTGCATTATTATGTTCAGCAGATATCATTTAGTTGTTGGTTGATCGAAGTATAGATGACACGAAAGTCATTTGTAACTCGACTCAATATTTGTCCTTCGATCGAAGGAGAGTTTACCATTTTTCCTCAATTGAAAATTCACATAGGAAGCTCTGTATGAATAATCATAATTTTTGCATGTTTCTATAATAAAGGAAACAAGTTTGTGTGGGAGAGTTTTATACATTTTTTTAGTAAAGTGAAACAAATAGGTATGGGAAAACACTTATGAGCGATAGTGTATACGACAAAATTTTGCTCTATGATATTATAATTTTTGGAGAAAATCTTTGGATTTAACCAGAGTCTGCTTAATAATATCCAGTTTGATATGTTTTAATTCAATTTTACCATCTCCGTACAAACAATACTAAGTGACAAGATTACTTACTAAATGAATAGATAATTGGAAGGAACAATATTACGTACATCAAAATGATCAATAGTAATACAGCAGTACAGATTATTCAATAATGCTTCAAACAAAAATATCAATTAGTAATTTCATATTCTCCGATTTGCTACAATTTCAAACGAATTAATGGATTTTTTGGTAAACGTTCCAATTATGGACATACTATCTCCGTGAAAAGCAGATTCGTTAGCCCGTACTTTCACTTTATTCCACGTATTATCCGGAGTAATTAATTCGACTTCGCTGTCTGAATGTACATAATCCCTTCGAGGGACATAATGCGCGTTGGTGTGTGCGGCAATTCAAAATTGTAAATTAGAGATTCCCAGATAATTGTCATGTTCCATTCCCCCCGTTTTTTGTGTTCTCGTGCGAGAACGAGAGGAGGAGAGGAACGAACACCGGTACGAGGAAAGTTCTCTCGTGCACCGCAATTTCATCGAAATATCAGAACCAACCTGTATTTGTGCTAATACGATTATCACCCGGGCGTACTGGTAACTGATGCGTTTTTATTGTAATGCACTCGAAAAACGTGTAGCGTTATTGAAATTTTTCCACCGAAGAACTCTCCGGACAATTTTTTTTTTAAATGTTTCTCGACCGCGTTTGACATATGTATGCATTTAATGACATATTCGTGTACATTTTAAGTGGAACTGTTTTGAAAGGTTATTTAAAGGCCTGTCATAATCAGCGATTCAATGAATTTTCCAAATAATTGTACTTCACAAAAAAGAAGTACTTCACAGAAAGCCCTTGAAAAGAATTTATTTCAAATTTTGTTTCGAAAATTGCATGTCGAAGCTATGCTGTTTATAACAAAATGTAGTCAGATGTAGTAGTTATAGACAATAAAACTACTTTTAAGAACTGTAAATGTGATAAGTGTCTATTGGATTCGTATAGGTTGTGTATGATATATGACAGGATAAACAGGACCTAATAGGTATCTTTTCATAAAAAGGTTAGTCTATAAAACATTTACATTAATCATATTCCTATATTAATATTAATCAAGTCGTGAAAACACTGAATCTTATTACATTACACTGATATCATTTATTTATTCGTAGCCTGTATTGAAGTGTTAGTCAACATACTAAAAACATAACAGTAACATCAAGTTCTGTTTAAAAGAATATATTTAATAATTTAACACAGAATGGTACCATTCGAACAATGGACAATACATAATCCTACATCACAATTTTTGCATTCATAATGCACCAACTGTTTCTAATGAGCAATGTGAAGTGACCGCTTCTAGGCGTCAAAAGTTTGTAGTGAGCAATGTGAAGTGAGTGCTTATAGGCGCCAGCAGTATTGAAAGGATTAAACGGATTATCGGACAGGATCATCTAACACATAGGCGCAGGGGACATAATGAATTTTACAAATAGAATTTCATCGCGCTGTCGTTCGTATGCATCGGTGTGAATCGGGGATGGGGAGGTGGTACGGTCGATGTATTCCGAGATATTAAAGCGGTTTTCACCGAGAAACGAATGGGAAGTCTCGTATGTGCGTGCCGAAATTATCGCCGCGTTCACGCGAATGAACACTAGCGCGCGCGCAAACGAGCCCGCGGACTGTATACACGTCTGCGATTAATTTTGTCGATGCACCCATCATTCATCGTCGACAGAGATTACAACTTTTCAAAATTTTCCCCGTTATTTCGCGCTCGCTAACGAACTTGTCGTTTCGATAACAGCCTCTCCCGCTCTCTGTTCACTTGCCGTGATATTCCCCCCATTTTTTTTTGTCCGACGATTAATAATTAAGCTCGTTGGGAAACGGAGCCGTTCGTAACATTTTATTAGAATATCATTCCCTTGTTTCTGCTCGTTACCTCTTATCCGAACGATGTTTTACATGTCTTATCATATACAAAAATACCGCGACTAGGTTATAGCTGTTCGTGCATTATTTTTACTCCGCGGAGATTCAATTAACATCGTTTCTGTCCTCGATACCCATCATTATCCTGGTTACGTCTCGACATCGAGTCGTTCGAGGACGCTTGTATCGCTTCCGTCGTGTTCTTGTCTCGTATGAATTTATAACGTTCCTCTCGGGGCAAGAAGAAAAATACGTTCGAACCGCAATGAAATATGTAGAAAAAATAAAATTGTTTACGAGGACGTGGTTATTTAGATATGTAATTATACAATATAATTAAACCTTATGAGATTGGAACGCGCACGATGATAGTAGAAGATAAATCGAGAGAGATAGAGAGAATGTGCTGATAATGTGTACGCATGAACGGAGGGTTTAATAATTCCTGTTACACCCCCACGGCGTTTGCCACTCGAGCGACTCAATTATACGCCCGGCGAAATAATCTTCATTCATTAATGTTTTAATAATCATAAGGAGGAACGCCGAGGCGCAAAGCTCCGTTGAAGTACGCTGGTGGAGGTGGCGGAGGGAGGGTGCGGACTGTCACGTCGAGTGTCGGAAAGCTCGCGGGGGAGCGCACTTCAGCAGATCATTAGTCGGTATAATCATCAGCGGACCTTAAAAATTCACGGAGCCGTGCGTCCGCGACAGGAGATAGGAATTCTAACAAATTACACGGAGTTGTACATTTTTTCAATGCTTCCTGGGATCGCCGACAGAAACGGAGGAAGCGAGGACGGTGTTCCTCCTGTCCGATAATTAACGAACGCCCAGGGTCTTCGCCGTGCGTCCTCCGGTTGCGTGCGATCCACGCCTGGCATGAATCTTCGTTACGAATATTGAAATCATAAATAAATATTTTGGTTGTCGTGAATGTACAGTTTATGTCGTTATTGAGAAATTTTGCCCGTTATTTCACGATCGATTTTAAGGACACTGGAGAATGTATTAAAAATCGAGAACGTCGTATTTCGGAGAATTCGTCCAAGTTATTTAAAGTTTATACAGGGTGTCCCACGTAGCACTTATTTACCACGATTTTTCAATCACTTCTGGTGATCTGACGAAAAACTGTTTTGAACAAAAGTTGATCAGCTTTTAATCGGCTACACATCTCAAAATAATTTTTTAGAAAATTTCGGACACTGCATGGGATTATCACGAGCAGAGTGTTAATAAAAACTAATTATTACATAAGTCGCACAGAAAGTCTCTGGATGTGCTTTCACCACTGCAGCATTGTTCATTTGCCCATAAGTTACATTTGTATCTTACATTTGTATGTTACATCAGTACTTACATAGTCCCCATCCGATTTGTTCGTCAACACTAGTGAGTAAGTATCTTCCGAACAGATTTTCTGATCTGAAAATCATTTGATTTCGACCACGGGAATCCCGAGCGACATTCTCGGTTGTGTTAAACAAGTCTCGCCGCGCATGCGCGTTATAAACGATTCGTTATAAACAGCTCCAGTAGGGGGAGTGGGGTACGAGGCGAGGGATACGCGGTAAACGCGTCAATTACCATTCCGTTCGTTCGTTTAATACAATTTGTCGCATGCCGAATAAAACAATTCACAACTATCAAACACACGGCTCGGCGACCTTAAGTGCGTGTATTCGAAACGAGCGAAACACATTGGCGGGAATTTGATTTTCAAGTGATGCTCGTGGCGGGATTGGGTTAGGTGAGGATCGGTTCGGCGGGTCGGTCAGAATGGGAATTTCTGGACGCGCGTGTGAGTGTGTGCACGTATCAAACGGATGATTGTCAGAAGTATGCTCGCGTGTGTAGTCCAAATGATATGGAAATTAGCCGCAGGCTCGCCGTTGGAAAACGTGTCCCACCTTCTCGACCGGAGAACCCCCCCATTGAAATAGATGTTTTTCCAATCTCGCCGCATTGAGGCGCGAGGTAGTCTGAAATCGAAAACACATGGGGCATAACCTCAAAATATGCAGTCATCAGATATGGATTTTTCGACGCTGTCAACCTCTTTTTTTATGAACATCTTGGTTACGAATTGTCAGCAGTTAGAGGTAAGATTAACATAAGTTGTTAAAATTCATTCTGAAGTTGACGGCTGTTGGCCTGTCAGTGACATTCGTGTTGTTACTTTGCGACTTTTAACTAGTGTTGAGACTGATACCACACAACAGGAATCGGTATTGAATGTTGATTCCAGATTTCGATGCCTTTTTTATTATCAATATGTATCGTATCAGTCCCAATCACTACTTTTAACCAGAGATGGGCATTAATTCATTATTATTCAGAATTCATTATTTAGATGAAGTATTTCAAATAATGAATAAAAGATAAAAAAAGCACGTGGTCATTTTCAATCTTTCAACGTGGAAACTCCAATTTTTATAACGAAATAATACTTCTTCTTGATTGAATCGACATTGGGCGAACAATTATTTAATCTCATTAACTGCTTGAAGCTCAGAATGATACCCTTAGGTACTGTTGCTTTACACTATATATTATTTGAATAAAATTGTGCCCAACTCTACTTTTAGCTCTAGAACGATACGTGACAGTCGCGGATAGCCTAAAATAAATCTAAATATTTTAAAGTCGCAATCGATAGATATGTGCTGATTTATTTATGTTATTCACATAAAATCATATACTTGCATTGCCACTTTTCCTACTCCATTTTTGAACATTAATCTCCTTTTTGCATAATAATTTCATTCTAACGTTATACTGGTTCGTGCACAAAAACCCAGGGCTGTCCTTCCAGATAATAAATTTCGGTCAGAGTTTTCGTATTGTAAACCCTTTGACTGCGGCGCACTGTCGCACGGAACCATCAATATACATATTCGACGCGATATGAGCATGTCAGTCGCTAAAAAAAAAATCTAAATTATATGTTAAATCAATTTAGTAAAACAGTAAATGTGTTATAGTAAGAAAAAATGAGAGGGCGTAACTATACGTCTTTCGTGTATATTGATAGACATTTGAGGGCGTTTCGTAGTCAAAGGGTTAATCAATGCGTGTGTCGGTCACCGATTCCGTCGATGTTGTCAAACTCGAGTCTTTCCGCATCCCATTTGGAAAAGCGTACCACTTCCGTGTTGATAACACTTGCGACAAGAACGCCCAGATATCTCCGCTGATTAATGATATCGCGAGTTTCTGGACGTTTCCTTGTTCGAAGGGTTGAACTTTTGTCGGGCTGGCGAGGGCCCCACGGATCGCCGTGCCGGGTAACCGAATTATTCCGTCGCGTTTCTAACTTATTCTGACGGATTGGCCTGGACCCGGAGGAAAGTAAAAATGAATCGAGAGGGGAAGAGGTTAGATTGACAGGCGGGATTGGTTGGAGGAAGAGACACGGGGAAAGTGTTAGGAAGAAGTTAAGCGAGACATATTGAAGCTGAAGCTCCAGCAAAAGAGCGATAGCTATTTCGAAGAATATCTCGGGGTGATTAAGTCATTTTCATCGAGTGATGACGGGGCTAGGCATTAATCGATGACGCTGGTCGTGTCGACAGCTTCTGGAGAGCAGGGGAAACTTGCACAAAACCGTATAAAAAACTTTCACTTCTTCTAAAGGTTAAGATTCTGGGTCTATAACTTTATGCTTTATAAAATAAATTGCGTAATGAAACTTTTATTTATCAAATGCTTTTGTAACGAGCATAAATAACAAAAATATGATTCCAATGTCCATACAGTCTTCATCTAAACGATTCACGTTATATTGTTCGTGAAAATATACGCAATAGTCATCTTCATTCTAATTTTTTCAAGGTTCTTTGGGTTTGGTATTTTCTTCGTGAAAAACTAAATTTAAATTTATTTCTTTTTAAAAAATTTTAAAAAGCACATTTCCATTAATTACACCCAGAATAGCTTTTCCTATGTTTTTAGAATTTCAGTCTTGTCTGGTAGTTTTTCTTTTATAATAAGCAGTCATTCTGTATACAATCGTATACATGCCAGTTTTACTCTGTACGGTTGTGCTCCAAGACAATTAAATAAGAAAACGAAAATGATCGGCATGGACTTTTGAAATATAATGTAAATATGTAGATACTGTTAATAAATTTTTTCGTGTAACTTACCTACTGCTTATCAAAACATCGTAGTAGGGGACAGGGGGTAGGTTTGGGTCGTGGGAGGTATGGGTCAGTTAGTATATTTCCACTGTCACGCATACCTTATTCTTATATAAATTGTTCTTATAAGTATTCCTCCAGAGTCTTTATTTCATTTATTCATTTCATTACTTTTATAGACATATATTATCACTTTGTAGGTAATAAATATGCCATAATTAAATGACCCATTTATTTCCACTATCTGACCCAAACCTCCCCCATAAGGGATGTATGGACCGAATAACTAGTTTTAGATCTGTTATATTTTTAAAAATTTCTTTGGTATAATAAAATGAAATCATGATGAAACATCATTGGTGAGACCTTACACATTATAATTCTTCAGATTTAAAGCGTGTTTCTCTTTCATTGTAATCACTACTACAAATTAATTGAAAACTGACCTAAATCTACCCACTCTCCCCTACCCTTTTGAGATGAGTCAAAAATAGGGTCAGAACAGTTGAAATCACAGTAAATTCAATAATTCACTAGAGCGTTCGTCTTTTGTGACAAATCTCTAATTGAAAAATCAATAATTTGCCAAACACTCGCGAGATATTTATATTTCGCTACATAAATAGATATAGTATGCCCTGGTTTTACACAGGTTTCCCCTAATGTTACCGGTGTTTTTAATTCTTACAACCATGCGCAGAATTACGCGAACGTGTTAATAAAGAGATAATTATTTTTTGGTACTCCGTGGTAGTTCTCGTTTGCATAAGTTCGGTTGCAGGGGAAAAAAAGAACAGGTCAGAGAATCGTCGGTTCGGACTGGGTAAGTAGATTATTTCAGCCTTGCGGTTTATTTTACAAATATTTTTTCAGTTGTCCTGTGTTTTTATCGCTTTTTCACCTCACCCCTCCCACCCCCACGGTTGAATTCTTTTCCGTCCGCAAGAGCGCCGATGTATTACTTTCACTGTGAGTTCTTCCGTGAAATTCTCACAGCTCCCATTTATCCCTTTCCGCGGGTATGCAAATGAATGTCGTATGTATACGATGACCTCGCCGCGATTGCAGGATGAGAGAATTGGCGGCGGTGCTCTCCGGGTCGGAGGGGTGGCGAGTCCGTGATACGTTCGAATGGCGGCGGCGTCGGTGCAAACCGCAATTCACTAATTGTTTTTCAATTCACAACGATCGATGGTCCGCGGGTACGGTCGCGGTTTACGTTTGTCGTTGTTCCGTGTTGAGGACGTAACTTTTTATTCCCCGTGGCCCTGAGAAATCGTACAAGATTTTCCACTTTTTATCAGGAATATTCTAAATATTTTTATTTGAAATATTAATTTATAAATAATTAATTATAAATTGCTACAGTTGCCTGAATTGCTTGGTTACATAAAAGCTAAAAATGTATACATGAATGTATAATAGAATTTTAATATTTGACGGAACAGTTCTGTCCTATAATACGAAAATTGTCGTCACAAACTCGAAGTCAAAGGTCACTTCAAGGTCATGTCACTAACATGTTTGAATGCGTTTCAATGCCAGTTACAATATACAACGAAAAAAAATATAGATTTATATGCAAAAAAAACATCGGTATGAAAAAAATTACCTCTGCAGAAAAATATTCTTTGCAGCGTATTTGTCCTTCGACACCATTCAAATTGCATACATTTTTTGTGTAATCACAACTGAAGGAAATATTTAAGTGGCTACCTTTAGGTGGACCATCCTGTATAAATGCGTATTTATGCCACTTAAATAACTACACACGAAGGATGATGAAATATACAAATGATAATAAAAGTTTAAATAACATACTACGTGGCTCCAATTGTAAGCTAGAATTACTCGTTTCCGTATTCGAAAGGCGCGGACAGTGTTCTGTCGATCAATGTCGAGATCATTAAGAGCATTGAATCTAGCCGGGCCAGACAGCGTGTTCACGTGGCGTTCGAACGGGCCCGCGGTCGCGAAAATTTCGTTGCCTTCCTGCGCTTTGTCAAATGGCCAACAAATCGGACATAATTTCCACATGGGCCGGCATGCTAATTAGAAGGGGCATTTCCGGGCGTCCGCGGTGACTCCCGAGTTTGGATAGTGCCGAACGCGCCGCGGCACGGTTAAATTATCCTTCGTCAGTTAGCCACATCCGGATATGACCAGGCAACAATGGCTAATTTACAACATAATGCCCCCTCCCCTCACCCTTCGCTATATGGACGGTTCCCCGGGCCATTTATTCGCATTAACCGTCATATCCGTTTCCATCTTGCGCTTTCGAAATATTTATTGTATCTCGTTACGATAAAGCCCAAATTCCTCCGGATGGGTCTCGATATAGAACCTTCTGTGTAACTTAACTTCCACAGCTGTGCGGACAATTATGCGGGAATAATAAGCTAGAACGTTATGCGACGTGCCCAAATTAGAGTCTCGTAATGGCAACTAACTTGGATTTTGTACAACTAATAGATAAGGATCTATGAAAAGCAGTAAAAGATGGAACTTTCGTCAGATGTAACAAGTTTTATATTTTTTTGTTGTGAACCCAATACAGTAATGTCTCGATGAGTGCGACGTACTCGGGTCCACTTCAGAGCATTCGTGGCAAAGCGTAAAATACTTGTATAAATTTCATTTTAGTAGAAAAATCCGCTGTATAATAATAATGTTCGAATACTTGCGGTTTAATATCGATTTACTGAAGGAAAGGAAGTCCAAACTTTCACTTCGGAATATAATTTGTCCTGTATTTATAGTACACGTAAATGAAAAAGGGTAATATTACGAAAATGGTAAAAACAAGAACAGGTCTTCACAATTTTTCTTTATTCTATCTTATTCTTTAACCACAAGTCTGTGTTCTGTCGGAAACTCTTAGACCTTACAGCGGATAGTTTTCCATCTTCTTCTCGAACACTCGGTAGATACCAAAACAGTACAAATTTCCGTGTAAAAGAAATCTTTATCACCTTCTATTTATCTTTGTTACGATTTTGAATGAAAACAAAATTTAGGATAACCAAATGGGTTTAATTGATTTAAATTTTATTTATTTGTATTACCATTTTTAATGAAGTTTAAATTTCCGGTAATACAATGGAGTACTTCTACATAACCTATCATTTGCATTGACAATTTCGATAAGTGTCCGAAACTTTCGTTAAATGTTCTTTGATGTGTCTGGTAGAATAGGGGCATTTATCCAAGCAAATACATCGACAGTTATAGGATGTGAAAATTAGTGGTTACATTGTGACAAGGAACCCATTCGCGAAATCCTACGTGGTTTTCGGAAGGGGTTGTAATCCTATCGATTTCAGACAATGATGTAAAAATTTCCAGCAGACTGAACCAATATTCTCGTTAAGCTCTCGTGTCCACCGAAACGGGTTGCACTGATTGTCGACATTTCGCTGTCGATCAATAGAAACGTATTTTATATCGTTTCTGTAAATTTTCCACGTTCATGGTAAAAGTGCATGAAATCGTAATGACGATTATACATTTGATCACTGAATTCCAATAACAACAGTTGATTTAATATCATTTTACGCATTTAAAGCGTGCATGGTAATGATTTTCAAAAGATTCATCGTCGAAAATATACAACTTCTTTGATTTATATAATCTCTTATATAAATTTTAAATTCTTCGGAATCCGTTTATGTATGTATATCTAAGTGGAATAATTTTCCATCAATAATGCACAATTAAAATATTACATGTTTGTCACACTCCGCTCGGCGTTATTATTTATAATTATATCACAACGTAAAATATATTCTGTCTCGTGGAATGCTATAGAAAATGTTAAGAATGAAAAAGAACACGCTGTGCCATAAAAGAAAGTGAGCTATAAATTGCATGATTAGAATGACGTATGGCGCGGACATGCACCAGTCGAGATTCTAAAGTGCGATGTAGAGTCGAACAAATTCTGTCCAAGTCCCGGTGTAACAGTCAGTCCCGGAGAATGCATTTCCATTAATAGAATGTACCAATAACGCGTAAAACGAATATGTAACCGCTAATGAACGTACGTGTAATGCATTAATGGTTCGCTGGGACGCGCACCACGCGTACGAAACAATATTCCAAACCATTTCCATTAGGAACTTTATTATAAAATATGATAACCTTGAAAGTTAATATTTGAAATTAAATGTTGTAAATTGTCAGAACGTGTATGTTGTTGCGTTAAATACTTGCTTCAATAAAATATTTAATATATGAACGACAGTTACGTATCCACGTATTGATTATTTGCTCTCTATTATTTATGATTGTATCAACTGGTTATTTAGGTTATTAGCGATGCTAATAATGGTACATTGAGATGAATTCATTGTTTTGGTCACCGAGTTTTCAGATCATTAATCCCAGTTGTGTGTCGAGAAAACGTGAATAAAGCAATACTTTTTTCCACTGAATTTTTTAGCAGAATCATCTTCATTAATTCCCGTGATACAAGATAAGCTTGGAAATTAATTGTTAAAAATTATTATATAAATACATATTGATAAGTAATAAATATTATGTAATAATATAAGTATGTTATATTGTTAAACGCTAAGGGAGCATATCGAGTGCGATACTTGGTTTTATTCAGGCTATAGAGCAAAATCGTATATGCAAAATGTATGTTTAAATTTGTTTTATTTTTCTATTTTTCTCTTTCATGAAGAAGTTAGATGCAAGCTATTGCTGGTGTAGAGATTTCTTTTAATAGATCACAATTTCTGTATCTTTCGTAATTCATTAGTACCAGAGTTAGGAACTTATATTTTTAGGCTTCCAATGTTACCCCAGTCTTCTCTAAGTTAAAAAGTCTCCAAAGTATTTCGTTCGTTATTAATTTTTTAATAAACAACATTTGATAATTTAAACTGTTCGAAGATCACTCAGGAGAGTAACCTTGACATATGTTATCGGTCATTTTACTTATCAATACTACTAAAGTACGATACTACATTTTTTTGCTAATAACTTTTTAATAAAATACGAGCGAATGCTAAAACTCTTAGTGGGTTGCTCAGAAGAGTGTCTTCAACAACATATGTCAAGGTCAAGGTTATCGGAGCTGTTTCATCCCCTAAACGTAAGTTTTACCATCCACAGTTTCCAAGATTCGAAAAAATTGATTGAATACCCCAGCGAAGTTCCATTATTTAAAAATATATATATGTTTATCGTTCTAACAATCGATCCAACGGATTCAATAACAGTTTGATCTATCAAAAATGTGTTCAGTCGTATCGGTTCGCGTTTTGGATTCCTGCAGCAGGAGAGAATCTATCAGTCTTCCTGGTCGCAGTTAAAATGAAAGTTAGCTCATAACCTGACGCGCGAGAACTCGGTTGGGGTGGGGGTAGAGGAGGAGGATAACACGGTTCTTGTTTCCGTCACGTTCATGTCCTCTCATCTTTTTCCCCCTAGGTCCCATCGATGCATTATGAATCGGAAATCACATTAGAATATCGTACACATACATATGAGTGCATTAAGGGAACAGGTGGCGATATGGATTCTCTTAGCATATTTCAATATTCGCGCGTGGTTTGATTTAGTTGGTAATCGTGGTGTCGGCGCGCCGTGGCGTATGCTGATCACTCCCGACTCCCTTCCCCGTAATGATTGCGAAAGGGTCCGAAAAAATGGTGGACGGCCAACGGGAAAAGTTGCCAGTCAATTTTCCTCGATCGATCCCCCAACTCTCCCGGTAATTACTTCCTTACGCCGGAGATTTCCAGCATTCCCCTCTTTAAAGTAAATCGCGTAATTAATCTTATCTTTACTGGCAGACTTTTCTTTGTTTGTCCGACTGCTTTTGGATATACATATAAATTTCTACCTGATCAATCGCTTATATTTGCGAACTGTACAAAGTGAGCAAGTTTGTCTGAAAAGACGCTATACAACCATATTACACAACAGCCAATAATTCATAAATAAAGTGGAATAAGTGCATAAAATCGGTTATGCTACTTCATTTCAATAGGTACTCCAAAGTGTTTATAAGAAAGTGTCGATTATTAAAACGTTTCACATCATCTTCGCTCACAGACATGCAGTAGGTATCGAAGAAAAGTTTATTTTAAAATCTCAACCCCACAAATCCTGTCTGACGGGAGGAAGATTAACTTCCATTAAATATCTTCTTCATTTGTGTGAATCATCATGTTCATGCGATCGAAGAAAACTCTCGATCGATGAGTACGTCTTTACCTCGACTCAGGGATGCAATATCCCAGCTATGGAATGTAATGAGAAATGTAAGTAACATGACTGATTAATATGTCAAACTTTCGTTATAGTTGAATTCACGTCTGAACTATCGAGCATTCGTCCTCTTTTTCTTTCCAACAATATCTTCAGGCGGGCAGGGCTCCGATTATGGGAGAGTACAGGGGCTCACCTCTCAATCATCTTCGAAAGTAGCGTGTAATCCGGGGTCGGTGCTGGAGCACCGCGGAGATTGGCTTTACAAGCTGTTCTAATGAGATAAGTTCGCTCATCGTTCCTTACTTTTAATACCTCTTGCTCTCCGTCCCTGGTACCGTTGCGGTCCTTAACGAGCGAAATATTGTCTGACGTCGCTTCCGGCAATTTCACTCGTCACGTCTCCGAATCGCGCAAGAAATTCTATCGAACGTTGGCTACTGGCACGGCGAGACGCTCGCTTGGAGAACCTTGGCGAAAAAATATCAGATTTATCTGTGAAAATGTAGCTGGTCAATAACTGTGTAATTCCTCGCGATTCGAGGGAGTTAGCTGCGAAACACGTTCGATAAGAGAGATTTAACTTTCGTTACACTGTAAATTGATGGTGGTAGCGTTTTAGAAAAGTGAAATCAATTTATTTGTGAGGGATTCGAATAAAACGGAACAAGCAGAAGTGACTGTTTTTTCGCTTGAGAATCTTCATTAATATCGAATAATTGTTACAGTATCCGCTGCACTAAATAGTAGCTCGTCGGGAAGTTCGTGTCGTTTTGGAAAGTGGAATTGCAGTTTAATATTTTTCCTTTTTATCTTACTTCTTTGGCGAATGTAGTTTCCATTTCTTGTTACAATTTCTTATAATTGGGCAACTTTAGTGTAACAGTTACGTACTTCATCCTTCTGGTTAAAAGTTTGTTTAATTCTTTTTTCATTATCTTCTCTGTTTTCGGAAGCTTTCCCTGGCATGGAATTTTTCCATGATCGGAATGAATGATCCTCTTGAAAGTGTGACAAATAGAGAGAATACTTACCGTACAATTTCCCAATCGAATCAGCATAGGTGTTTTCACACGTTTAATATAATATATGGCTGAATACTTTTTCACGTCAGTTTTTCATAAAAAAGCAAAAATGCAACTCGCATATGGTGTGTATATTCAAAATGTTTCGAGAATAATTTGTCTATGTTCATTACATCAAACGATTTTTTTTTTCCTGGGTGTAAATAATAATAAAAACATTGCTTGAAACGGCAAGAATTTTAATAGTTTTCATCGGTTTCTATAACATTCTTCCATTTTACTACGGCTCCCATAGAGTAAACAGAAGCTAAACAGAAGCTCAGCTACGGATAAAAAACGAATGTATGCTCCGAAGCAGACCAAAGTACGTCGCACTCATCGAGACATTACTGTACATGGCTTCTATCCCGACAAGATTTGGCCACCACTGTCATATAATATCAATTAAAATTATAGTTATTATTTTTGCTTATCGCAAGTACAGTCATATAATATACATGCAATATTAGTAATTCCTTATTTCTATTTTCAAGAAAATATGCAACCTATGATTGTACAATCATAATAATTTAATAGACAGTAGCGGGCAAAAAAGTTACTACTTTCTTTATGTGTTCTATTTGAATTATTTTTAGCATCAACGTAAAACTTTAATATGTGTTGTATATTCTGGTAGAGAATTAAAAGCTATATAAAATCCTGCATACTTAGGTTTTTAAGTTAATGTTAGGAAATGATAGAAATATACAAAAATCAGGAAAGTGGTAACTTTTTTGTCCACTGCTAGTTAGCAATTCTCTATCTCTATTTTCGAGTCTCTGTTTCAATTGTATTTCCCGTCTATCGTCAGAGCAACCTTAGTAAGACAAAAGCAAATATTTATACTCATTCAAAACATTATAAATTATTCCAGCAAAATCTGTATTTGCATAAACATCCGCAGTCTACTAATAACCCTATCCAGTCGACGGTACCAGAAATAAATCGTTCGAGAAAAGAAATTATCAATTCTGTCATCTGTCAAGAGATAACGGAAAAATCGATATTCACCGGACTAAAGATAACTGGCCGGGCACGGTCTGGCGAGTAAACGAGCCTTCGGAAACGTGTGTAATTATACCGTTCACGGAAAAAACGAAGTCGACTTTCACCCCGGGACACTTTTCCACGGGCGGCGGACCACCCGGAGCGCCATGTGTCGCGAAATATCAGCTTAAAAGCATGCTTTTATTTTTTGATAAATTGCATCGTTAATCGGCTCTAGCTGAGGTTAGCTTCCAAGCCCCCTCTTACCCCGGAGGGTTAAAATCTGCTTCACAGTTTTGCCGCGCGGGCGGTCACTGCTTCCTTTTTTTCCTCCCCTCGCTCTCTTTCGTTTCTGTATATTTTCACAAATGAGAATTCCAAGCGGCTCAGACTTTTTTTACTCGCTATCGTGCCTTCCCGGGGAATATTTTCGTTCCGATCCGCGCGGCGCATTAGAACTTTAACGCATCGCTGATACGGGTCCTGGTCGTGTGATAATCAAATTTAAAAACCAATTCGCCGGTGAGATACGCTGTCTCGTTTTAGTTCACTGGTCAATATGTGAAATCGATTTCAATTTTGTGGGAAAATTTTTATTATCTGAAATTAAGCTAGGTTTAGGGTGCAGGAGGATGTTCCGTTTCCGAAGTATATTATTGTTGCATCAGCAGCGATTTTGTTATTGGTTTGTAATAACAAATATGAAATGTGTTTCGTCTCTTAATCCTCGAATAATGGAAAAAGTCGAAGTGTAAAGTAGAGATTTATTTCACGTTTTGGTGGTATGTATTCAATAAAGTGTTTCATCGGTTTCACGTTCAAAATAAAATTCAAATCGGGTCTAACTTCATTAATGTTTCTATTATACCGAATTCCAAATGATTCTGCGCACTATAAATGCATAAAGTCCGCAATCTACTTATTATCGTGAATGTAAAGCACTGTACTATATATAACACGCGAATTATCGTCGACTCCAGCGACCGTTATACCCGTTCCGTTGTAATGCAAAATGAAATTTAAAATCCAATCATTCGAATCGAAACGGTCCCAGATTTTCTGCGACACCGCCGGAAAAAGAGCGAGCAACGAAATTACTGCTGGTACAGTGAATACGGGAATAATTGAATTCGACGCCAATTCGGTCGAAACGACCCGCAAGGAAGATCTCTATCCCGCTGGAATGATTCAGAGGACATAGAATACCTTTTTTTTTTGTTGTTTTTATTTCAACGGTTATTCATATGGATGGCTCGTGTTTTGCAATGGACCATCGAATCGCTTGACAATAGAACTCTGAGCCTCGTACCCTTAGGAGGGAAGAAAATTTTTGCGAATCTGATTCACAGGAATGACCCTTTTTTTCTGATTCTTTATCAAAATCGAGTACAACGCGGTATTGGCGCCCGAAATACTGTTACTGTTTGTAAATTGAAGAGAATGACAACGTAATTAACAGCGGACTCGCTGATCGAAAGCTTTCTCACGTAGGATTTCGTTAATGGTTGCACGTGACGCTCGCTGTTCACGGTAATACCTATTAACGCGTTGCTACGTAATTATCGTTACAACTACCCGATAAATTTTGTCGATCTGGTACGTATCAATCTAACCTGATTTCGTTACGGGCCGGCGAACGGGATAAATAATCGCTCAATCCGGTATTTTCACTTCCGTAATCCATGGAAATCACCAGGGACCGTGTCACCTGCGAAATTCGTCAACAATGTTAGCGTGAGGTACTTCTTTCAATCTTGCTTATTCGATATATTTTCAGTCGATCACTTATTAGAAAAAAATTGTATGTACAAGTTCAATTCCATTTGAAGAAAATTCAAACGTTTACTTCTTTTACGTATTTTGTTTTTATACTTTTGTATCTATCATAAATATGTTAAATATTAAAATGTAAAAAATAGAATGGGGATCGACTGAAACAGAAAACATTTAATTCTGAATTTCATCATACAAGTCCTAAATAGGGTTCATCTATGTATTCTATGGAATGTGCAAAATGAATTATGGTATCACTAACAACATTCCTAGAAATATCTATAATATGAACAACGCGACGACGTTTTCGGATCTTTAATTCGAAGCATAGGTAAAATTCATAAATGATGACGATCAAAATCCGATCGTTGAAATTCTCGCTGTCTTCGACACAAGCGAAGCCAATACGATTCGTTTGATGAGATCACGCCACTCGATATTTAATCGATTTTCGGTAGTGCTTGAAATACGCCCGAAAATGATTGAAAATGATCCTGCGTCTGGCAGATGTGCTTGGGTTTCGTTCGGTATGACGAAGGGCTTTCATTTTGGAGGGAAATTTTCAATATCCGCTTCGTTACCTACACTTTGCCACAGTGGAGTGTCGCGAAACATGAAGGTCATATTGTTTTGGCAAAAAATGTAATCTTGCTGTGGAAATATTTGCCATACTCGACGTGGACGCGTCTCATTGTTTGATTTGAACGTATTGTTAATATCTCGTTAACAAAGCCTCGGATAACATTTTGGCTAAGGAAAAACTTGTTCCAAATGGTCTCACGAGTGTCCCATTTCAGGGATCTACGACATTTTTGTTATACCCTGTATATATTTTCTCTTATATTCTAGCGGGAATTATCGCGTAAATAAAATAAAATAAAAAAAGAAAACCCACCTTGAAGACTGTGCAATGTTCACATGACAGTGGAGCACATCATCACTCGCTGCATAAGATACACCATTGATAGGCAAAAATCCAACATAAGAACCACCTTGAAGGATAATTTAAAGGGCAATGAATCGATTCAAAACCTGCTACAGTACCTAAAACATCAAACTGTACAGTAAACCGTAAACCTGGACCTGGAATTTAAATAATTCATTACAATAAAGAAAAAGAAAATCCTTCAAAATTGAACATGTCAGTTCCATATGCTCAATTGATCGAGTAATAGCAATTCAAAATTTCATTGAAGATCACAATTATTTATAGACTGCCAAATTCCGAGTAAAATGTTTTTTTTTTGTGTATTAAACAATCTCTGCCGTGTGCGATGGAATTCATATCAAGCATATCCAACAATCTCGCGAGAGACAATTCGTTTTCATTCGCGTGTATTCCTAACGAGACCAAATTGTTTCATCGGATTATCTTCCGAAATGAGCGGCGATACCCTCGATTTTGCGCTTCGAATTAAACCGGGTTGTCCCCAGGTTTTCAGAACTGTTTCCGAAAAGTCCCGCAGAAATTACGCGCCCTCGTAAACAAGACCGGCGCGGCGGCCGGCTGGGGCCGCTTGCGCACGCGGCTGAAAAGAGCAGGCGTAAATGAGGATAGAGGACCACGACGTGGCTTTTGCGCGGGAGGGCTGTCCAGCGGATTATTTTTGTTAATATTCAAACTACGAGGCCGGGGTAACACGCGCGCGGGCTGGTCGGTCGGTCGTGCACACACGCTCTTCATTTTCTCGCCTGGGAAATTGTGTTTCGAAAATCTATTTTCAATCTTCATACGTCGGCTCTTTCTAACGCGCTCGCACTCTGCCTATTCTCACGTGCGCACGAGCTCTGCGACTCGCGTTGGTACACGCTGTGACGAATATCTATGTTCGTACGTGCGAGTACGTGCACGGCATCACAATCAGTCCGATGAACTGCCGGAATCTATTGTTTATGTGCTCCTCTACGAGCCGATAAGAGACATCGTGATACCGCCGATACCTACGTATTGTTACGAGCCAGAGAGAGAGAGAGAGAGAAAATAACGGGGACGGGGGGATCTTTATTTTGTTCTTTATCGTTGATAGAAGGATATGTAGGTTGTTGCTGTATCGTGTAATGTCTGTACGTAAAAGAATAATGGGTAGTATAAGTTGTATTTATTGCAAGGATAAAGGATATGGCTGAGCCGCAATGCTGCATTCAAGTATATTTTCGCGGGAACAATTCCAGGTCGACAGACTGGATCATGAAATTGTTTTCAGATGTATTTGAGGAAATGGTTGAATTGGGGCAGTTTCATGTTTGAAGGAGTTGGATGTTGGGTTGGTCTTCTTCGAGTCATTCGAATACCTCTTGGTCCTTGATTGCTACAATTAGAGTTAGATACTTGATCTTGAATTAATCCGATCGCGAGTCTCTTGACAATGGATTGATCCTATTCGAGTTCGGAGTAGTGTCGAATAGGAGATCTTCTGACCTTCCTTTACCGTGAAGAATATTCTGAAAAATGATACTTTTCAGTAAACATTCGTAAACCAGCCCTATTGCTATTTTATATGACCAGTTAATTTATGAAATATTAACGACCGTAAATGGTAACACTGAATACAATAAATAATTAGTCAATCTGATCGTCCAGGACTTAAACTTTCGAAAATGACTATATCTTCGACCAGTGCTTCCTGGAAAACAGACGCTTCTATTAAATCGGTATTCTTGGATGTTGGTGAAGATCGATCGTCTTCTCGAATTTCTTGTGATGCGTATAGACATTGATCTCCTATTCGGTGATCGTATTATGCTCGTAACAATATAAAACGTTACGTAATGAATAAGTATGCTGCAGCAGTTTATACAAAGTCACAGTTTCAGGCACCAATATCTGATAATTAAAATAGGATAGAATTTCGAATTCTATACCTGAGACTGTACCACGTTAGTAATAACGTATAAATAGTATGAAACTTTCTTATTATCTTTATGTCATTGCGTTCTCCAAGTTAAGGAGTGCTATAAACGTATAAACATCCACAGTCTCGTAATCCATCAGTTTCTTCTCATTCTTCTCTTCTCAATTACATTATCTTCAATTCGTGATATTTTTCTTGTGGGGACGTGATATCACCTATACACGAATTCTTATAAAAATGGGGCGTATCGCTTCAATGACACAACCTCCAAGTCAGATAATTGGACCTGACGCCAGTAACTACCTCTCATGTTGCACCCATCCGTGCGACCCGCCGCGAACCGATATTCCTGTTACTCCTTAACCATTAATCTTGTCCAGCGAATGACACGCGAAATCTTTCCCTTCATGCCACCATAGTCGTCGCAGTTTTTAATAGAAACGACAACGTGTATGTTTAACCGGCAAGGGCCAGCAAATCATTCGGTGCATTATCCGAGGGAAATGTTAAAGACCGCCACGTAGATTACGAAAAACTGTAAATCCGTCCTGCCGTGGAACAGATGAGACGTGTGTTGTATCTTGAAATACAGTGCACGTTGCACGGGTGCAGCGAAAATCTGAGCAAGAAGAAGAACCCCCTAACCTCCTGTGCTAAGACGACGCTGCAGCCTCTACGCGCTGATGGCCAACGGGAGAGATAGAGGAAAAAGAGGGCTCTGCGGCCCTCTCCACATAAATAACTCGTATAAATGTGTTCAATTGAATCCTTACGGAGGGCACACGCCTCATTTCGCGTCTCGAGACTGCGGAGGAATGAGATGGAGCAGAGGGTGGGGGAAAGGCCGGGACGCGAATGGGCCGAGACATTCTTGTTATTTTGGTGGCGAAGCAAGTATAGGCACTACAGCACGCTTGGCCCACGTAGAGGAGAGGCCCCTTCGTCCGAAGTTTGAGGCCACTCCAGCAGCCGACTCACAAATTGGACTCGCAGTTTGGTTAAAGTATAATTGGCATTCGTTTCTGATAACGAAGCCCTGCCTGCCGTCGTCACGGCCGATGCTGGCGTTCTCTCTCCCCATCCTCTACCACCATCGCATATGTTGTACGTGTAGTCTCCAACATTCAGCCGTCTTTCCGTTTGGGTACCTATGTTATTACCGCTTTCCGGGAACTGTGAGTATACTCGTATTTCATGCAGTAATGGGAGAAATTAAATAGTTCTGGGAAGGTGATCGGGAATAGATATCCTTTTGGAAGTATTATAGGGTTTTCGATAAAGGTTTTCGCTGCGTTACAAAGTTTTAAGCGACACTACCCTTAGAGCTTTGAGACCTCACACGCTTAATTAACCTTATGCGAGTAGTCAGGTTGATAGAACTAAAACTTGGTGACAACAAATTACGATTTATTAAAAAAGAGCGAAGTTAGAACGGGGATAATGGACACGATCTATGTACAGAGGTTGATTGTTCGATGGTTGAATTTCGATTGACGATTCTGGCAAGAGATGATGATGAGAAAATGTGCAGAGAAGGGAGAGTCTTCTTTATTGGTTAAATTCTAACAAAACTGTAGGTGTCTCTCTAGTGGCTAATTGGCAGCCTCGTCGTGGTAGCATGTAGAAATATAACCCATCGTTTAAATTTTGTTTCAGAAACCTGCTCATTAGAAATTATATATACCGTCCAGCCGTATACGCCATGGTATACTTTCCACCACCATGCTTCTTTTTAATGACAAATTGAAAGGAAAAACTTGTATACACTGTTCATACACGTCTCTGTTTTTCTGGAAAAATTGTGATAGAAGAAAGTGTTCTTGTCACTCATAAATAAATTTCCAAAAATGGTGTCTTTTTTTAATACATCAAGGTGGTGTAACCTCTTAAGTGTTTCATTTTCCATCGATTATATGTACGATGACTGGAGAGCATTTCGTAATTCTAACATTATACCAACAGTAACGTAAATAAATACGCGTTTCACGAAAATGGAGCAGGTGTCGCGTAACTTCGCTCTGAAACAAGTTCGTGTCTATTTGAAAATCACATTTTTCAGGCAGATATCGAATTTTGAGTAGTAGCCGTACTGGATATTTCGTGTCCTACCTCGCATTTGTATGTATCTCTGAGGACTCGATATGTTCGGTACAAAAGTAGGCGAGAGGTAGTATCCTTTTGAGAATTCACAGAGGGTATGGAAGTCAGAGATGGCACAGTAGCGAAGGGAAATAGGCGGAAACGCAATTGTGTGTCACACAGTCCTCTTCACTTCGTATTTTCTACGTACGGCGGCTGGTCTGAGGAATAAATTGACGTCTGTCAATTTTCTATCTATATATTTATGTACATCAAACGTTCTCCTTGTGTTTCGCTCTCGATGCGTAAGTTAACTGGATTACATTGTCATCCGTTTCCGCGAAACGTAACGCATTGATTACACTGTTCAACGCGAATTGCGATCTGAAATATCCACTGGGCGATCCTGGTAGAATTTCTCGTCCCAAATACGACTTCGGAGGCAAAATTACTCTATCACTCTCGGTTTTTGAGAAAACATGAGCTTTCGTAAAAACGCAAGATTTTGGGGAAAAATGACGTGTTACGTGAGAACTTGAAACGCTAGAAAGTTTAGTTTAGTCTTTTTTCCGAATGTATCAATGTACACAGTTATTCAATTTTGTGATTTTAAACGTTTGTAAATGGCCATCAAATATTGAAAAAAGAACCGATGTCCATAATTTCCACGCAGAATTTCTACATTTTTACGAAATCTTCTTTACCTAGCACGGATTTGCTACACAGCAGCAGCTCCAGAAATAATGTCGGAGCCGTTTTTAATTCGGAATTAATCGTTCCTTTTTCAGAAATATCCACAGAATCCGCTGATGTGTGGTAAAGTAGTGCTAAATGAAGAATTTTTCGTAAAAATGTAAACATAATGCGTAGAAAGTATGTTGGCATTGGCTTAATTTTAATACTTGATGTCCATTTGAAAGCATTCAAAACCACAGAATGTAATGACTCTATAGACAGATGTATTGGAAGCGTTTTTAGTTCCCACGTAATACGTAATTTTTCCCAAAAATCATCTACTTTTACGAAAACTCATATTCTTCAAAAACTGAGGATGGTAGAGTAATTTCGCAGGCGAAGTCCTCTTTGAGACGAGAAATTCTACAAGGATCGCCCAGTAGATATTTGCAGATCAGAAAGGAAGTTTCAATTTGTCAGACAGTGTTACCATTCTCGTGATTACGCTTCGATACCAAGTAAACGAAGTAATCCAGGTCAAAAGGGCTCCGATTTCTTCAACG
Source organism: Dufourea novaeangliae (assembly GCF_001272555.1). Classification (NCBI taxonomy): domain Eukaryota; kingdom Metazoa; phylum Arthropoda; class Insecta; order Hymenoptera; family Halictidae; genus Dufourea; species Dufourea novaeangliae. The sequence continues at coordinate 928,927 of NW_015373998.1, read as the reverse complement.
AAGGAGGATGAATAAAAAAGTAAAGAAAAAAGCGGGCGGAGTTATCGAGTAGGTATCATCCGAGTGCATACGAGTAACGTCTCGAAGTTCCAGGGCGCGTCGTTACGAAAGTTGGATAAAAGCGGCAGATTCGGTGGGAAGTCGGGGGTGGAGAAGCCAAGGGGCCGAGGGTTATACCGAGGCGTGTTCGAGGCATGTTGCTGTCGGGAGTCATCTCGATGGGGATCGGGGGCGCCCTGCGCCTGACTGTTTCATATTTAAAGTATATTTTCGTCGATGGTACATTTATTGACGTGGCCGCGGGTACGTCTGGCGGTACGCGCCGCGACAATATATCTCCGGCACGGAGGAAGGAAGCATCATTTCCGGTGGCTTCTCCGATGAAGAAACCTGCCAGTCAGAGCCAGCCCGCCCCCCACGGCCTGTTCCCCCGGCTTACGGCTTACTTACGGCTTGCTTCATGCCTCTCTACACCTGGTTGGATGTGTATGGGCATCAAATACCGACAGACCGCTTCCCTCCTTCCTTTTTCATCCTTCTCGAATTCTTCTGGCTCGTTTCTATGAAAGTTGCGACCTGATCGATCACACCGCTACTACCTTCCTCTTCTTATGCTTCCTCCCGGCTTCTCTTCTTCTATACCTCGTTTCCTGGCTCCCTACCGTGCTTCTTATACTTTTTCACTCTCGGTTCGTTTGCCTGCGCTCTCCTTCTCGATACAGCGAGACGTCGCGCTACGCCACCGCTGGTAGTACGCGGGACTCGGGTCACGATTCAATCCGGGGGGAACCCCGTTCGCGGAACCTGTGATCTTGGGATCGACAGATTCTTTTTTTTTTTTAAACGTTTCGAAAGTCAACGTCAATCTCTCCGACAGGTCAACCGCCAAGTGTTGCCCGGATATTCGACGGAGTAACGAGAATAGTACTCTGAACTTGTTGGGTGCCTCTTTGGCGTCGAGGTTTTGGAAATGTTACGCGTATGCTTTGGGCGTTTTTGTTATTCGATATATTACTGCTACACAGGTACAAGGGGAAATAATGATTTCATCATATTCTGCTGGCGGACCTACGAAAAACTTATTCGGTAAGAGGGTTAAAGTACCTAAACCGTCTTCCGTAAAATATTAGATACGCGAAACGTAACTACCAGATCGAAGGGTGCGCGAGCAGCTTTCTAGTTACGCGGCGGCGGTTGCATTAAGAGCCCCGATTATTATATCGCGAACGTTCAGCCAATCACTCGTGGGATGGCCGCAAGGTTCGTGATTTCAAGCAAACATTTGCCGTCGGCGGCGGTGGCATCGCGGCGGTGGGTGCACGTAGAGGCGGGTACGTACCCTGGTGGGTACACGGTTGCGCGCGCGCGCGGGCACACAGACGAAGGATAAGCCCGGGAGCTTTGCGCGGCAAGAGTTCGACCGCGCAATCCGCAGGCAGAATACTAACTCACCTAATACAATCAATTATTTCCCGCGGAACATTCTCTCCTTCTGTTTTACTTCCAGGCACCGCCGCGGCATCACCGACCCGCCTTCGTCCCTTTTCAACTTCAACCCGCCAGCCACCCTTCCCCAAACCCCCTTTGCTCCCCTTTTACCCGCCACCTAGCCCAGCCCTCTTTTATGTACGCGGCCGTCGACATACATCCGTTGAATACCCCGGGTGCGATCGTTATAGATGTATTCTGTGTCCCTGGAAGGAGCATTATATCCAGGGAGCTCTTGGATGTATGTTTACGTTCACCATGGAAATTATACTCTGTGCTCCGTGGGGGCGGACGCGTCTCTACGCGCGGTGGACATTGTGCTCGGCTGGTTTCTGTCTGTGTGGACCATTTGAGCGGTGTTACCATTATTGCCGACGATTATATAAGGTGTTCGAGAATTATCGGTGGATTCCTCGCGGTGAAGTTTCCTTATCGTGAAGTTTGAAGGAAATTGTAGAGGAAGCAACTGAAGTGTAGCGGGGGAAGAAACGTGGAATGTCGATTATTAGTGATTTTATTGGTGTATAATTCGTTTTGATGGTGACAACTGGGACTATAGAACTGTCGAGTCATAAGGGTTTAACAAAGTAGAAATATGTCGAGAGAAGATACTGGTTAAAAACAGTGGTGGACTTCAAAGTATTAAAAATTGATTTTCTCTGTGAAGCTGTTTTGCGCAATAATTTCTTTTTTCCAGTTTAACATTTGGCGATGTGTGTAATAAAGTAGGCATGGAACATCCAATTAACTGCTAGGTAGGGAAGCACAAATGTAAGCTATGTAGATCCTTTCCACTGGTAGCAAGATAAAGATCGCTCACCAGCAGAAAAGTAGAAAGGATCTAGGGAAGGACTAATTATACGTAAGATCAAAAGGAAATCATGACTTAGGGTGATTTTTCGTGTGGACAGGACTAGTCTAATAGACTAAAATTTGTCCGTAAGAAGCTTAGTTTTCGAGAAAATCGAGGCTCATAATTAGTATTTTACCTATAGTTTTTTTTACTAGAGACCCTGTAGATATATCTGAAGGTGCAGGATATAAGAAATTATTGTAAATATCAGTAGTTCACGTGATGAAATTGAAGCAATTATCAGAACAGCGAATATCAAATATTCATTTTCAAATTTCTAATTTAAATTTCTTATCACGTTCAAGACTAATATCTAAAGCGATTATATTCCATGTTGATTTTTGTATATCGTCTTCTTAATTTCTTTTATTATTTTTTTTCTATACTAATTAAGTGAAACCTTTCTTCTGTCAACACGGTACCTTCTTCATTATTTTCTCCACAAATATATTGTTATAGAAACAGACAGCTTCTCACCGCAATAAATAATCCATATTAATGCGACAATATAGACACCAATTTTGTATCAATATAGATATAGCTGGGGACGTCGGACAATGACGGTATTTTTTCGTTCCCCAAAGTTTGATATTAGTTGCGGGTAGGACAACTGGGGATGAAGGGCCGGGAAAGGCAATGGGTGGTGTAGGTAGTATGGGCCACTGTGTGGAAGGTGGCAGCTGCCGAACGGGCTGGTCGAAAGGATCGGGACGCTTCATTGTTTCAACGTAATTGTCGGACAAAGGGAAACTTGTTTCATTGAATGCCACACTCACTATGGGGTTCCTCCTACACGATGGGACGGTTCGGATATTTACATTGTGCGGGAAACCAATATTGAGCATGTATTCAACAGCGAATGATTTCATTGTTGAGCTTCCATCTTGACGTACCTGATCGTCTTAGATTCATAAATTACTCTAAATAATTTTCACTTGCAATCGTTCACACAAATATTCGGACACTAGTACAATGTTCTATATTTTTGTTTCACATATATTAATTTTGACTTCTATAATTTCGAATTTCTAGATCTTCATTGAGCTTGGTGGCTAGTTTTAGAACACTTTGTTGCGGATTTTTAAAAAATTTCTCTAACAATACAGTTTTATATACTTTAATGTAATTTTAAGATAGTAACAAAATTTCATTTCGATCCTAATGTCTCTGAGTTAATCCTCAAAGATCGATATTTCCATAAACATTTTACGAAGAATTGTGCGTACGTTCCTCAGTCATCTGCATAGAATCCGTCATTAGCAACTTCGCGAATGACCATCAGAAACTTTGTATCCCCCCTGTTATTCCATCCAACAAACGTTTCGCAATTCTATATCCATCAATCACAAAAATTCCGTCTTACGTTCCTCGAATTTCCCCGAAAATGTTATTCGACAATTATCGAATTGTTATCCGGCCACATAACGGTCTTAGGCAGCGTAACGAATCGCGCCACGAGCATCGTTGGGTCAAGCAGGTGGTCGACGCGATAAATCAAAAACTTTCTCCGCAGATTTAAGAAGCTCGTGGCCACGAGCGAAAGCAGCGAGGTGGGTGGGGGTGGACGGTTTTTCCGCTTCGATATATCCCGCATAATTACTTTCGTCTGCTCGATCTCTCGGATATATTGTGGCCCGGTGCCGCAGAGTCGTTGCAGCTGTTACTTCTTGTTACGCTTGCGGAACTAGCTTCGCGATTTAAGTTCTGGCGTTACCGGGTAGGTCGGCAGAGGCTTTCCACGGAGCGTGGACCGGGAAGGAATGATTCGAAAGGAAGGGGCGGGAGTGGATAAGACGGGAACAAGGGTGGTTCCGTCGTACGAATACGTACATCATTACGTTTGCACCATGGAGGAGGAACTGTTTAATTCCTCCTTTCAGACTGGCGTCGTGATTATATAGATTCTACATATGTGGAAATAAAACACACTGCCTTGAGGTAAACATTCATGGCCAACTGGGTCTTATTTTCCTTTGTTTTCTTGGGTTGGAATGCGTCGGATGAGAAATGTTTAATTATTATTGTACTTTACCTATGGCTTGGTGATCATGAGACTCCTTTGAAAGAGGTTCAATCGTATTGTTACTCTATTAGAGTACCTATTAGAGGTTTATTCGTACCGTTACACTATTAGAAATACCTTCTGAATCGAACTAGCGTATTGGGGAATTATTCCTGAATTTTTCATTACACCCTCCACGGCTGCTGTCAGGTTTCTTAAGCCCAATAAACTATGCGAAAAGATTGGGCGTCATCTCTGGAAGGTTAAAGGGCTTTTGCTATATTACTGTCGTAAATTTCACCGTACCCCATTGCAATCCTATAATTTCCACCTCAAACGTCGACAATAATTTTAATCTCAATATTCTCCGAAATCGAAATTTCTAATGACAAAAAAAAACGTTAGGACTAATTTCTTCTAAGTGAATTTACTACCACGACTCGATTGCATCGAAGAAAACAAAATCGGCTGAAGACAAAACTGCTGTTGGGGAAGGTTGCCGGGAAGAGGCGTGGCGGAACGGGGGTGAGAATCAAAGAGCGCGGAGATGTAGAAAGGAATGATGGGGAGGGGGTAGGAAAAAATACAAATAGAAGAAGTTCAAAAAGTAGCATCGGCAACCCAAGGACCTCCCAGATTGGTCCGGAATCAATTAAGCCGTCGGTGGCGTAATCAGTGTATCGGTGGTTCTACTCGCACAGCCGAAAGTAAGTTGCCAGTTTAGGGGCTACCATGTATACGTATACGGTATGTATATACATATATATGGACATATATGTACATATATATATTTACTTGGAAGATTCACGCCCCAATCAACGGTGGGATGCCTAGTATTTACGAGCCGAGCCACGACTCCGCTCGTTTTTCCTCTGGAAAGTACTCCCATACTCACAGGGCACCGGCTTCTTTCCTTCTCCCTTTGTCCCGTTCCTCGTCACTGTGGATGATCTCTCTTTCTCTCTCTCTCTCTGGGTCTGCCTTTCTTCCCTTTATTCTGCTTCACTCCAACAGGGCGCAATCCACGGCGACCAGGTATTTTCGAGGGTAGTACTGGCGATAGTATTTACGCGAATCACCTGTCGATCGTACGTTTCAGCCGGAGCGTGATCACTCGTGATTTCCGAGGGGTCAAAAGTCGGCGGAACTATGGAGGTGTGGGGTATCCGTGGTGTATGAAGGTGTAAAGTACGTTGAAAAAAGGGAGCGGTCCGTGATCCATTCACTGGTAATTAGAACACGTGAAAAAAGTATGCGGAGAAGGTTCCAGATATAATAATTCTGATAGTCTCGTATTTCTGTAATAATTTTACGAATTTTCGCGAGAGAAAGAGCACTGAGGAAAACTCAACTTTAGTGTGAAATTTATAGTAAGACAGAATGAATAGATTTGTTCTAGCGTGGGTATTTTTTAAAATTTGTTTAATGCTGCTTTATGCATGTACAGTAATGTCTCGATGAGTGCGACGTACTTGGGTCCGTTTCGAAGCATTCATGGTAAGATTTTCAGCTCCTCATTTTGTTTTATACCAGAAGCAGAGTTCCTGCTTAAATTCTGTTTACTCTGTTTTGATTGATTCCAGAGGTATCAGTCTGTACGAATTACTTTATAAACTGTAATTTTGCAGATAAATGCGAGGACTGCTCGTTACTCATAATTTTCAGAGTAAAGTTCATGGTTGTCTAGTTTCGGATGAATACTAGAATTTTAAGAGAAGACTACATAAGAATAACATAACAAAAAGTAGCAATATCTAACAGTGATATCGTAACATTTAACAGCTAAAGAGATTAAATAATGGTTTCCAAAGTGTCCATTCATTCAAGAAGAAGCATATAACCATTTAACCATAAAAATTAGAGTTCCCACGTTCAGTCGATAAAAAACGACGAAGAACTCTTTAATCTTTTATTAATTATTCGAGACTCTTTATCCGTATAACGAATTCGCTCATCGCTGTTGAAAACATTCAATCAAAGAACCCATCACAAAAGAATCCATCGTGGTCGCAGTCGCATTAATTTCATAACGTAACGACAAGTAGTATCCATTCCACCAGGACTTGACCCACCGCGGAAACCAAACGCTTGTTCCTCTTTTCACGGATATTTCCCTCTTCAACCAATCTATATACCCCATCGAGGATCCGCGTTTCCTTCTGGCAACTGTTCCTCGATCCCCCGTCTCCGTCGAACCCGTGCAGGGTCTAGTGAAACGGGCGCGCAACTTTCCACCGATCTTGATTTCATCAACGTGTCTCCTTTTATTGTTGCCAGTTTAGCGGGGCCTTAAATATTTTGTCGTTCCTCGAGCGGCGCCGTTGGATCGCTGCCGGGACAATAGATTCTCCTACTGGCCGGGCCAATCAAGCAGCTATGAAAGATCACGTTCAGCTCCAACCCCCAACCTCACTCCTCCCACGCCCGCCCTGGTAACTATCCTCTGCAACCTTCGAGTTCACCGTCGGCCATCCCTTACTGCGATCCCACGTGTTCGTGCGGTGGATATAGGGGGAATCCTCTCCGGCTGCCTTTGGTGGCCCGACTAGTGGTGGTTCGTAACAGTTACGGGGGGGTTGCCTGTGTCCGCGACCACCCTGGCTGTATCAGAACCGTTTCATCGAGGGGGATGGAACACCCCATCTCTCACCGACTGCATCGGGCCGCCGTCAGCACCTCTTTCGACCAATCTATCGGTCTATCTGCTCGTGTTAAAATCATAACCGTGGCTTGTTTGAGCAACCGAATGGCGTAGCCGAACGATCGGGGGCGGATATTCTTCTTTCGTCTCGGCGAGCAACCGAGAAACTTCGTTTTCGAGCGGCGCCTTTGATTTAAGCCTTTTGACGGATCGAGTTCGCTGGCTAGCGTGTACCGTTCTGGTTTCATCGATGTAACGATGTTACGTTTTGGGACTTTCTCTTCTTATTTTTCACTCCTCTGCCTTCGGTGATTCGATAGACACGCCTTGGCTTTTCTTTATAGATTTAGATCGTTTGGTTTGAATGTGGTCCGTAGATTGTGGACGTTTATGGAAATATACAGGTCGAGGCAGATCAAACAGGCCAACTGAATATCTCGACCGATACTGGTGATAGAAAAACATGTGTCAGATCAAAATTGTATGGTATCGACGGACACATAATTTGATGTTAATAGTTCTTTGATAGGTGGACATGTAAAGGTCGTATAAAGATTAATTTCGTTTTTTTTTAAATGAAAAGACATGTTTTTTACGTACCATCATAAAGAGTTCATTGTATGCGTCTTGAAACGCTGTACTAGGTGGTATGCAGAATAACATGTCTTTCTGTTTAAAAAGACGGGGTTGACCTTCATATGACTTCTACGCGTCCATCGATCAAAAAACTATTCACATTAAATTATGTACTCCTCGATACTATGCAAGTTTGGCCTGACACATTTTTTTCTATCACCAGTAACATCCAAGATGTTCAGGTGGCCTGTTTTAGGTGCCTCATCCTGTATACTGTCAGAATCATGAACCACTCTTTTTGTTGCGATCACGGGTATTTGCATTGAACTTTAACACGTCTACTACCACGAAAAATTTTTTAAAGATCCCATCAGGCCACGAGTTTTGTGAACAATCGAATAATCAAAACAATGTACTCATAGCCTGATGTAGCAAGCTCAGTCTATATTTAGTCAATGAACTGTAATATAAGTAAACGAAGGGTCTGTGTGAATACAAATTAAATTAACGATTAGTTTAAACTCTAGAAATTGTGTTTGAATTGAGAAAGTAATTCATAAAATTCTATATTTGCATAACCGAATGGATAAGTAATATAGTGTATACGATGAAAAATTATTTAAAATTCTAGAATTGCTCGTTTTTATTTATTAATTTTCCACAACATTATGCAGGAATAAGGTCTAAATTATTGAGCGACGTTAGAATTATATCTCTACTTTCTGGTATTTACATTGCGCCACCTCAAACATTTCCCTCCATAAGTAAGTAAGTGCTGAGTAAACACTCGCGTTTCCGGGGTTTCGGAATCTCAGCAGACTTAATGCTCGATCATATTTGTTGCAAGCCTTCGCCCCTAAAGATGTCACAAATATCCAAATTAAATATGAAACGAGAGTACTTAAACTCGGGAAGAAATTTTGTTCATGTTTTTCGTGTTATTTTTCAATAGTTTGTGTATTATACAACGCAGCAGATACATAAACAACTTTTTGAAAGGCGAAAACAATAGATAAATCACTTGGGTGATTAAATTCCTTATTCAGAAGTACACAATTTAAAGGAACAGTTTCTTCCTATGCCCTCTAGTTCCCGAAATATTAAAAAAAAAATGTGTTTTCTACCCCTGAAATTGGGGGATGAATTTCTCTTCTTCAATATGGACGATTCCCAGTATACAAAAATACGTGTCAAACATTTTTCCGTCTTTTTTTATGAGTGCCATCCAAACCGGCGTGTGTGGTTTCGATATATTCCCCGGTCGAATGTGCTAAAAAGTTTAATAAAACTCGATCAGGTTTTTACTTTATTAAGATATGAAAATTTAATTTAACCGAAAATTTTGTAACGGTATTTAAATGATCCATCCTATTTGCAATGTACGTGTCATCCATGGTTGGGTGACCTGGCAGTCAAAATGTTAATCCGTGTCGACTGACTAAAGCCAACGACAAAATCCGCGGTTAAATGACTCTGATTGCGAATAATCGGGCCAGATCCGGTTTCACTCGTGCCGGGATCCCTCATCACAGTTCGAGACCCCGATGAAACAGCATCTTTATTAGAAAACAAGTAATCTCTGATCCGATAATGTTACTTCGCCGAGATGAACGCTTAAAGGAATTACGTCCAGTCCGAAAGGAAAGCTGAGTCCGTGAAATCTAGACGACCCGTGGGGTCGGGTATCATCGAGTAGAGTCACGAATGTTCCGCGTCGTTCGTCCGCCGAATTTTTGAAGAACGAAAAGACGAGTTTGCCGACTCGACGAAATCCATGCCCCAAACGAAGAGAAGACCTCGAAATCATGGAATTACTTCTCGCCCACCGGCTGAATATAAAAACGGGATGGACCTGTGTTTACCCGAAATATCCAAGCGCAAATGGCGCGAGTTATTCAACCCCTGAACCGTCCACTGTCTTTTTTCCTTTCTTTCGTTTTTCTTTTCTCTTCTTCTCTCAGTTCGGTCACCTTCTCTCACGTTCCCCCGCGGTACCTCTAGCCTTGCGCGCCGCACCCTCGTTATTGGTAATAACTTACCCAATAAATTTCCAGTCGATGCCGAGCATCCTCCGTATAAACGAAGTAATGACGAGAGGGACGCCTTTAACATAGAATTCGCGAATCTCGGACCGCGATAATTCACTTCGTTCCCCTCCCTTGGAGAAGCTAATTCTGGGTCGGTTTGAAGACCAAGCGGCAAAAAGGGGAGTTCTTAAAATTTAATTGACCGCCGACCCACGGGCGAAACGGATTAAGTTATGGCGATTAATCGAACGCCCCTTGCGAAACGCTGTTCGAACTAATAGGTCGGGAAATGGGTTTCCGATTCGTCCAGAGATGCAATGGACATGTTACTTTGTACAGGCTTTCGGTTTAATGAAAAGAGGTTAATACACTTGTTTTTTTGAGATACATCGCTGGAAACAATTAGAGGATCGCGTGTTGCAGCCGCTGTGTTCCTTAATATGACGTATGATCTCCGAAAAGGTTTTTGAAATCAAATACAGGGTGTAACAAAAGTGCGGTAGGTCCCTGAAATGGGTCACTCGTGAGGTCATTTGGAACAAAATTTTCCTTAGAAAAAATGTTATTCGAGGCTTTTTTAATGTGATATTAACGAAAGATGTTTTATGTTTTTTCCTTAATATTTGGTTAAAAAAGACTCGAATAACCTTTTTACTAAGGAAAAACTTGTTCCAAATTACCTCATGACTAGCCCATTTCAATGACCTGCAACACTTTTGTTACACCCTGTATAATTGGGTGCTAATAGTGTTGGCATTGTAACAAAAGAATATCGTTGTAAGCAAACCTTATATCATTTGTATTGTTTCTTTCGCTTGGTTGGTGCAACAGGACTGCCCACATTAGCGATCCCCTAATTTTTGTAAGCTGTGTAAAACAGCAAAGTATTGTCTATCAAACCACTTCGATTCCTTTCCCCCTACACTTCGTATTGAATAGTACGCGATAGGTAGTGTCAGAATTTTCAGGCCCGCTGGACGCAGTCAGGGAGTAAGCAAAATACCAACTCAGGGCTATATTTTGTAGATTCAGGATGCAAAGCGTCGCGTGAAAATGAGTTTCGTCATATGCAACCGTGATGCAGACGGGAGAGGATGTAGACACATGGTCGCGACTCGATATGAACACGAGGAAAAACTGGCATAGACACCCTGTCTCCTATGGCGTGGAAGGGGATGAAGGAAGGTGTGCGTACCTGTGTGTTTGCGTATGTGTATGTGTGTGCTGAGTGTTGGTCTCGCGTGGAAGGGGCGGGTGCCGGAGCTCCTGGGGTAGTTTGGTATTCCGGTGACTACCTGGGCTGCATTGCATCACGTATGGCGAACCGGGGCTATAACGTAGGCCGTAGGTTTACACGTAGTTGGATATCTCGTGGGGGATGGGGTTGAACGACGGTTAGATGTACGTTCATCAAGGTGCTCCAGCGATCGTGTACTTTGAACTTTTGTACTTTCAACCCCCTTCGTTTTTTGGGGCAGTTTTCAAATAATCTTGCGTTCAAGTTAGACCTATTACTACAAAATATACGCTACAATCGCTGCATGGGTGGTTTTTTCTCTGTATTATTTATGGTCGTGTCGACTACTTGTTTCGACTTTTTTGTTATTTGATCATTTGAAGCTTTATTCAAAGCTTATTTAGCTTTACAGTAATGTTTACAATTATGTAGATATTTTTATCTGTATTAATAAATTATATTTTTCGAAGAAGGTACATAAGTATTTATATGCTTGGATGACTGTTTCGGTTATTGGTGGATCTTTATGCACGTATGAATCTTTAATGATTTATTAAGGGAAACTACAAACAAATGGATGCTTCTTTACTGCATGGAAGATTCTACAAGCTCCAGCATAATAATGAGAAACGTGCTAAAATTGATTAAACTTATTAATCTGAATTTCAGGCAATTAACGACACTAATTATAACACGTTTAGATGAATTTATTATTCACACTATTCCAAAGGTGGTTAATAGTGATAATTGTAATAGATATAATAGTGGTAATAGTGATATTATTCAGCCTTGTTTAACACTATTCAATGAATGAAATAAATGAATTCAGAAGTTACACATTCGAATGCCTAAAAGGGTATATCGTACTAAAACATTCAATCAATAAATTGTGCCGTTTAAATAGCGTCGTTTAAAATGACGTATTGCCGGATATGTTATTTAAACATAATGTTTTTCACAAAAAATTCTGAATTACAAACATGATTACATAATATTGAGAGTAGATTATTTTCGAATACTCCAAAGGTGTCTTCTGTAATTTATAATGGCATCACTCTCTATCGATTCCCATTTAATCTACGTACTGAAGGATACCCTTTCTTATTTCTTCATCAACAAATTTTAGCTGTTATCGGAATTTTTAACGTTGACGTAGACGTGAAGAAACCATCGATCAATCAGGTATGATACCTTTTAAGGCTTGGTTCGACACGTGGTCCTGAAATGGATATGGATACGTGTTAAGGTACGAAGGTCAGATTCATACTGTTAATCTAGCCAGAACTTCGGAATATTCATTACAGGTGAAGAACGCATGATCAATAATTATTTGAGAATTGCATACGTAATATCGCATGATTTCCTATAGAAATCGAATATTTCTCGTACCTTCTCGAAAACACAAATAAACATTTCCCTACATACTAAATGCTCCAAGCACTACAATTTTTCTCTCGGATCATAAAAATCGCCCCATGAACGACACCAGGAACGGTGACCGCCCCTGTCACCAGTCATTTAACAAGGGAGAAAAAAAAACTAGAGGTTCCAAGCCGGCTATCAGACACGTCAAATCTCACGTAACCGAATGACCGGTGTGTGTGTTGACCGTAACAGAAACCTCTTATCTGTGTCACTCCGTTCTTATCAAGGGCGACTTATACCTTACCGACCAAGAATCGTCCGATACAGGAGCCGGGCCTGCAATCTGTGAATCGGTCGATCGAACGTTTCAGGGAGGCCTGATTTCGGCCGGGCAAACGGGAAGAATAAGCGCGGAAAGGGGGAAAAAATAGGGGGGCGAACGATATAGTTCCCTTCTACACCCTCCTCTGCCTGGAGAATCTAGGAATTCATTCGTTGGCCATGGTCGATCCGGTTTCCGTGACGTCTGCCCGGTATCTATGGATCAGACTTTTCTGTACATAAATGTGGCAAGCTTCCAATGTCGACCGTACACCGATGCTTAGGTGCTCTCTCCCTCTGTGCTACCTTTACACCGATTCCTACCCCCGTGTATATATGTCTGGTGTCCTGTCCAGTGAGCCGCGTGACAGCTAATATCCGACCAGGAAACTAACACCCCCGTCGCGCTCAGCCATCCCCCACACCCACGTTTTCACCCCCTTCCAACGCCTGGCCGCCGTTACGCCACCCCTTCACCTCCCTGTTCGCGCCTCCGACGTCGTTCTGGTTCATTCTCGTAACCGTCGACTAACCTGTCGCATTCCAATATTAAAGGTGGAAACTCTATTTAGAGCGTCTTCGGGCTGTTCGTTCTCGAACGCACATCCTCTTCCCTCCCATACGGTTCCGCGATCTTCATAATTTTCGTCGGGGTTATTTTCGCTGGTCGATTTCGACGTCTCGACGATCCGACTGACGAGGATGAGAGGAAATAAAATAACGTTTCTTTTCGATGGGAGCTTCTGTGTTTTGGAAATTGTAATTTTGATTTCACTGTGATTTCTGGAGCAGGGCTTGGAGGATCTGTATTTGCTGAGGGAAGTAGTGGCGAAACTCTTAAAATAGGTCGTGAGAAAATTAATTTTTTTTTAATACTAGTTCAGGTGGTATTGTGCATTAAAAGTTCTGTTTAGAAAAATTGTTGCGAATCTTTTCGTCAGTTTCGTCTGTGGAAGGAGTTGGCGAGTGGTATATTAGGAATTTTTATCTTTAATCTCGAAGAGAACAATTCCTTTCGTAATACTTGTTTTTAATTTATTAGAGTCTGGTTAATTTAGGAAGGATTATTGTTCATAAATATTCTTTATGATCCTGAAGACATTCAGGATCCACAGCAGAATTCATATTCGTCAACCACACGAATTTTCGACTTTTCCATAGTTCTACAAAAGTTGTTCAACCAATAAAATTAGTATAGTTATTTTAACAAACAAATATGACTTATGAAGAACGAATATACATCTTTCAACCTAACCTAACCTGATACTGAAATTTGGCTCCAAACGAGAGATAATAAATATCAAAGTTTGCGTTTTGATATTTGTCAAGTTTCATGCTAAACGGCCCAATACTACCTTAATCCCCTATAATCAAACATTAAAGTCTGAGTTCGTACAGATCGATCGGATCAGTGCACGAGAGTTAAAGTTGCCACAGTCGCCTCTTTCAGTTACCGTTCGGCTGAAAGAATTCAGATCGGACCTACGTTCGTCAAAGATCGACAGTACACTGAAAATTACGTCGTGTACACTGAAAATTCTTTTCACGGCTGTATTCACAAACCGGCGGCGCCACGTCGAAAACGCCCGTGAAAAGCCGGGCCGCAGCGGCGACGGCCTTCGTTATCGGATCCGTGTCATTCTGGACGTTCGATCGCGTCCAACTTGTAATCCTTTCGGATTCATCCCTCTTCTCCTCGAGTGTTCATTTTAATGGACGTTCGGATTTTCGTTTTCCTGCCCGTGCAGTTATGCACGATATTTTCCGGACGCTTTCGGGCCCCACGATGTTTCGTAGGCGCATCTCTATCAGCACATTTCACTGTCAGCCACGGTGAATTTCGAGCGGTCCGACACAAGAATTTTGCAGACATTTAGAGTGACAGGTGAAAATGAATCGTGCAAATACCCGATAATAGGTTGTTATCCACGGTTCCACTAATTCTTGCGTTAATGAAATTTAGATTGTCGAACGGCCATTAGGAACGTGGACATTTCGGACGCGTGTTGTGCATCGATCTTTCGGTGAATCCAGGGGGGATATAATTTTGGTTCTGGTAGAGGTAGTTCTTTGTTGCTCAAGCTGGGTTGTACAGTTTTTTAAAAATGTATTCAGTCATTGTTAAGATTATACAGAGTGTTAAGGAGTTACCTTTGCGCTGTTAAATTAAGAGGGAAAATTAAACATTTTTTTGTATATGCAGAATTATTGTTTTTTAAGAATTCAACATATACATCTTATTATATGTTATTTTCTCAATAATTTCTGGAAAATTGAGCTATCTATTAACAGAAGAAAATGGCTGTAGCGGAGTATAATATCTCAGTGTCTAAAACTATGAATTTGCCGAAACAACTGTTCACATTCAAATTTTGAAATGCACGAGCTGATTCGAAAGAAGTAATTGAATTTTTTTTTTATAAACATTCAATATTCGGCCAGTTGACGAATTGTTCAGCCATTTCGAAGACACCGCGTACAAACTATCGAAAGGCTCGTTTGAGCAAATTGTCTCGCGGTCACGACGTATTATTGATATCTGAATAAGCCGTTACGAACAAGGAAAACTCAGGAAACGAGATTCCGGGTGAAGGTCGAAGATGTAATAACCGTATCCAATATTCGTTCCTTTCAAACGACTGTTGGTTGACAAAAAGTGAAATTTGCCCGAGAAGACAGAACTGTCATCCGCAGCCCCGCATCGACGATATACATACTCGCACGTTTTCTTTCTTCCCCTATTTCTCGATTGGTGCACGTGTGCCTTTCAGTGTACGCGTAAAGAACCGTTTACACTGGAGCTGGGCAACCCACCGAGCCGCCTAAAGTCACGTTGCCACTTTCGAATACAGTTTCTTTGCAAATGTCAATTTATTAACTTAGTTTGAATCAAGAACATCTTGCACTTTTGCTTCTACTGGTGGAGTGTGTTAGAAAATGGAGATACATATTATTAATTCAGCACAGACTACTTTTTATTGAATTTGAAAGAAATTCTGAATTATTCACTGGTAGAGTTAATTAGTTTCATTATAATTTGTATTTATTTTGCGATAGACTTGAACATACGTAGATCGAACCTCGCTTTTATGCCATTTGTTGTATATATGTACAGGGTGAGTCAATAAATACTACTATCTAAAATAACTCGTTACCTATTGATTGTAGCAAAAAACGTTTTAATGAATTATGTAGCATTTTAAGGGATGCATCGG
Organism: Dufourea novaeangliae; assembly: GCF_001272555.1. Taxonomy (NCBI): domain Eukaryota; kingdom Metazoa; phylum Arthropoda; class Insecta; order Hymenoptera; family Halictidae; genus Dufourea; species Dufourea novaeangliae. The sequence goes on along the minus strand of NW_015373998.1, from coordinate 913,202 downwards.
ATGGATAGAATTTGATATCCATTCATTTTTTTCAAATATCAAGGTAACCTTCAATTTTTCCAAGGTCAATGCATCTTCTTTCAATACCACGTGGTTCCCAATAGAAGGACGAATACAACGACGATTTTTTGTTTACTACTGTATATTATTTCGTTAGTGTGTTAAACATATTGTTATTATTACCATTTATCTGGCTTTATTACTGTAAGCCCCTCGTTCTTCAGGGATCTTGTGTTTAATTACTAAGGACTTTTGTTACCAAAAGAAATTTACTGAAATGTCAGATGAAATAAAAACAATGTCAGATGAAACATTCAGATATTGGTTCCAGATAACTGTTAAATTTTCCGAAACCCTTTGTTTATAAAACGTTTCGAAATATAAATGTCAGTAATTTGAATATATGTTCCAACTGCATCGTGATTATTTATTATTTATAATTTCACCGCCGACATTACGTGTTCATATCGGGGTAATGCGTTTACAGCGTCGCGTTTTGATTTATGTGAAACATGATGACGTAATGACGACGTTTATATCGATAGATATTTATCGGCCGACCTTTTCGTTTACACTGGTTTAATCGAACCGATCGGCGAGCTCGTTCATTAATCAACTTTGAGGGTTGCTCTACGCCCAGTTGGCCAGCCAGCCCGCTGAAGTCTTCATAAATCGTTCTGTTATTAGTGAGCTTGCTGTCCTGGCATGGACTTACGTGATAGAAACATTTACGGCATGACGGTTAATCTTTTCGTCACCTTTCAACAGCGAGATATTTATTACGCACACACGTCATTTTTGCAGCCACATGGACAACGTCTTAATGAAACTGTATTCAGTATCAGCGCAAAAAAATACATTAAATTTGATTGTAACAATTTTTTAATATCTGCTATAGTTTTCAAGATATCAGCAAAATACGAAACCTCACATAAACCTTTAACACTTCGACTGCCAGAGTGAAAAATGTCGTACGTATTCAGACACAATTTATTTCGGTTTTTCAGTCATAAATTGTAGAAAATTTATGCGTTTAGTATCACCTATTTAGTACTTAGTAGTAACTAAACACACTAGAGGCTGTTGGTCTTGTTTTAAATTATACTGCGATATCCATTTTGCTCAAAAGTTTGCAACGATATTTAACCCTTTAACGCCTAGACCCTTAAATCGTTATTTAACTATTATGGGATTGATATATGTGTTGTATCCTGTTACGTTGAAGTCAAAACTATCGATATTAAACAGACCAATTTTTTTCATTTCTTCTTTTTTTATTTATTGATGGAGGAAATACTTGAATTTCTCAGCTGAAAACGTGGAGATCCACTTCCATCAGTGAAACTACGAATCCTTGCTGACAAAACTTAAATATTAATCGGCGACAGAAACTTCCTCGAAACCAAAGAAGTTTAAAAAAAAATTTTCGAGTTATCGAAGTCCCCTTGTCAGTGTCATATTAATTGTCTAGTATAGCTTTCTTTATCCACCGGAAAATTACTTTCATGCGGTGTTTATCGTCTCTGAGGCAAGTTTACAAAGAATTTTCTGTTCTATTAAACAGATCGTGTGCCGCAATGCCAGCTCACTTACACGAACCGACACAGTTAAGGGGACAACAATCCGCGGGAACGTGTACAGCCGGTATTCGGTTCATGTACCACTTTTTGTTCCATGCCGATGTGGAAACCAGGGTTGGAGGGGGGAAACAATGCGCAATTCACACGCGCGCGAAATGCGTAACTGTTAATATGAGCCGATGGCAGATTTGAAAAGCCACCAGCTCAAAAGCTCGAAACTCATCGTCCAGACAACAACGCGCTGCGCCCACGATTTCGCTATAACGCCGGGGAAATATTTTTTATTTTTTTCTTCCATTTTCACCCTTTCTAATTCTCTCTTTACCCCCAGGCATTCTGTTCATTCTGCTTCCACTTGTTTCGAATTATTCGCATTTTCGCTTCCATGTGGCTGTTTTTCCTACGTACCGCCCTCGATCGCTCGATTCGCGTACTGTCTCACGAATGGTTGTGGACTCTTGAAACCATTTGAAACTGTTTTCACGAGGCATTGGCGTTTAAAGGTCATATTAGTTTTGGAAATAATAACGTCAGTCAATGCAAGTATAAATGAATGCATATTTAAAACACAGACGACGGAAGTTATTCAACTTTAAAAGGAAGTTTTACATTTTCGCTATGTTTTAATGTATTCCTTCATTATGATTTGATAAATGTTTCCAGCACATTTTAAAGCACACTGACGTCTAAGGTACATGGAATATTCATGCCCATTCTACTCCCTAATTACATTCAGCCCCCGCAGATCTTATAAACTTTATGTGTTTACTGTTATTCGCTTCGGTCGATAAATTATTATTTTAGTGCATTTTTAAATCTTCTTTTCGCTCTCTTGATTTCAAAGACGAATCTTTCTCTCTTTTCTCATATTTCAGTCTTGAACGTATAATTATGTTTCATACAGGTAATATTTAAAATCAATGGCTTGAATAATGTGTCCAGAAGTAACAGTTAAATGCGAAGAATGGTTCTGCCATCGTCAAGTCCGATTCCGCTGCATATTGTACATTTAATTTCATCATTGCCAATACTTTCCTGTAAACGACTTTTTCTTCGACCTTGCCGTGCACCCTCTTTTCTCTACTCTTCTTCGTCCTCCCCATCCACCTCTCCGACTGTTCACTGCTCAAAGAGGGTTTTCGACGGTATCCGACTACGGGGTGCTGTTTTTTGTTTTTTTTTGGGGGGGAGGGGATCTGCAATCCGAGCCTCTCTGTGTTGCCCCGACATAACAGCGCTTCTGTTGCTGAATAGCCCTCGTCGTGCTCTATCTCTCTGTTTTCGGACTTCGTTGTTCCAGCGTAGCCCCGACACGGACATCGTCCGATAGGCATCGTTCTCGTCAACACTTTAGGCACACGTTTTCGAGTGTCGCAGGATTTATTTTTATTTCTTTCTTTTTTGGCAAATAGTTCAAGTATCTCTTTTTTTACATTCGCGCGCGCGCACGCACACAAAGTGAGCTGTCTCGAGAGCTCGGAGACGTTTTCATCCCTTTGGAGGTGCCCCTGTGCTCATAAGTAGACTGCGGAAGTTTATGTAAATACAGATTTTTGTGAAGTAACTTATGCAAAACGAAGTCAAATAGAATGACATACATTTTAACGAGAATTCTTATTTATAGGATATTTATTTATTTATTTAGTCAGTATACTTCAGTACAAAGTTACGATAACAAGAGAAGGACTACATAAATATTAAAATAAACGGAATCGAATTTGAATAACGGAAACGAATTCTTTAATGCTGGCGGAAAGTGATTGAATAAGTTAGCAAGTTACAAAAATTGTTGGCCAACCTCAAAGCAAAATCAGAGTTTTATTAGAATTTGTTGAACTGTTTAATGCACTGAGTTTCAAACAGTCCTTCACGCGATAAGTGCATAAATTCCACAGTCAACTCATAAATATATGCTCATCCATATTAGGTTGACAATGACCCACTGACAACCACGGATTTTAAACTTCAGCGAGACATTTTAAAGTAAGAACATCCAATTATTACCTTCATCGAATGTTTATGACACTTTCGGGTCGCAGCCGACCCAAAATAAAATCTATATATTTTAAACATTATTGAACATAGCCATATAAATTCCCAAAGATTAAGAAAAGGTGACCGCAGTATGTTCTATTCGTTGAAAGAAAGGAAAGATAAATAGAAATTATTTTGTATCCTACGCTAAAACGGTTTTCGATGTTTTTATTTTCATTTAGTGGGGGATCTGCCCCTCACAGTATGGTTTTAGAGTTAAAACTCGAACGCACGTAATAAATTAGAGACTTGAATTCCAAGCCTGCCGAAAGTGTCCTTCGTTCGACACGAATTCACGTAGATTCGTCGTCTTATCACCGCTGGGACATTCCACCCTCAAACCCACCCCCGTAGGCTTCGAATAAAACAAATCGAGCCTTCCTGTCGCTCGTTCAAATAATTTCGATTCGATCGCCGCTGATTTGCCAGGCGTCGAACGAAGAACTCTCGTTAATCATACGAGCAAGATATTTTCAAGATTATGCACCCCCCTCCGACCGGGGTGGTGTGAGCTTCGTGCGACATGGTGCGAGGGGATTCGAGCGATGAACGGAGAGAGGAACTCCTGCGGGAATGTCGTCGTGAAAAGAAATTTCAAGTTTTAAAACCGGTGTACGCGGACTCGGTAAGAAGAATTCGTTCAGACAAAAGAAGCGGAAAGCAGGAAAAGAAGATCGACGAGAGAACCAATGTGAGTGAGGAGAGAGGGAAGTAGAAAAGCCGATGGCACCCTTTGGAAAATGAATTGCTATTCAGGGGGATCAGGACGACGCAATTACATTTCGTTTGTCTCATCGTTTGAATAGTCTCTCATCGATTGTATTGAGCCTTAATTGGCTGTAAGGTCTCGCAGTCTGGAAAGTGTGATTGTCTGTCGCATATACCGAAGTTTTGTTTGCGGGAGTGCTTACCTGCCCGAGCGAAGATAATGCTGGGGGCTGAAACGACGATTGGCTCGAACCGTTTGCCCCCGAGCTTTCCTGCAGGATACGATGGAAGTGAAATGATCGGAGCTAGCTTCGGACTTTGATAATTAGATATGTGTTGATTATGTTACTGAAAACTTTGTTGCGGGGAGGGCGGGATAATTGTTTCCCTATACGGAGTGATCAACAAGAACCATTCAATATTTATATGGTACGTAAGATACATTGTACTGAGTAAAAAAGCCTTAGTAAACATAGATCGAAAGGTCAACCGTTTCTGAGATATAAACATTTGTGTATGTTATCATCATGATTAACTTTTCTGGCTTCCATTATCGCATGCGATGTTTATCTCAGTGTTTATAAATCGTGTTTGAATGTCTCGATTCAATTTCCATACATACTCCATCACAGAAGATTTCATCGGCTTTCATTCTTACAATGAACTCAATGGAATTCTCACTGTTTCTTAGAGTGAGTCTTCGCTTCGATTTTCGCTGCACCGTCTTATTAAACACAAATCAGCTTTTCCATTCGTAAGTATATTCGAGAGGAACTTTCGGTTACTCTGAAGAAATTTTACTGACAGGTAGAAGTTTGTGTCATTATCATTCGTTGAAAGCGAAGCGCAGTTGACCGGCCGAGTAAATTTCAACGAAGAAAAAAAAAACGTAAAAAAGAAAGAAAGAAGAGAGACCGGTAACCCCGTGGAACTTTCCTCATAAAAGTTCTTATTTAATTGCTTCTTCGCCCGGGTTTCTTTTAGCATGAACAAATCGCGAAAGGAGGCTGTCGGATGACAACGCGACCCCGACATGTCATGCACAGAGTTTTTCAGTTAACGGGAAAGGAAGAAATCATTTCACCGGGAAAAATGAAAATAAGAGACCAGATGTGTCCCGCCAGACAAAAACTCTCCCCCTCTGATTGTCACATCATTTTCTTCCTTTCGCTTCTCCCTTCTTCGACAGATTCAATACCTTGCCCAATCTTCCTAAACTGAATCCACTGCAATGATTCCGAACGAATGTCATACTTTCGATTATTCGATGTGTGCACTTTTCTAAAAAATGTATATCGTTAATTTTTCGTACGTGAATTAAAGATTTGAAAGGCTGAGATCGGCCATAGGAATAAACGGAGACCTGAAGGAACTGCTATCAATTTCTAATGACTTTAAGAAAATTATTGTGTTCCTTAAGAGTACTAAAGTGGTACATAATAACCATTAGTATCCATTATATTACCATAGTAACCATTATATAATAAGCACATTACATTAAGACTGCTGATCGCTGTCTAGTAACGAGCTAGAGTGATGCCATCTAGTAATTTACATTACTCCAGTAACTTACAGTATAGAGAACCTTCCGAAACTTGCAATGAGAAGGATACTTTGATGCTTCTCGAAAAAGGCGACACTGCGTTTACTGGTAAAACCCGCGAACAATAATAATCAAAGCCGAATATCCCCGCGTAATGAGCATTTAATCCATCGTTTTTACACGCAACAATTCCGATCCGTTCCCCGAAAACGTCCATCCGTTCCGAAACGATCAATCTTTCATTAGCCACGGTTTAAAAGCGGGGGCTTTGAAAAATGATCAGAGTCACCTTTATTACGGGCAAATAAATCGCTGGCCGGGCGACATCGATAACCCAGCGTTGAAATTATTGCCGGCCTGACACCCGGCTATCATTTTCACAAATGGGGGTGGGGGGTTGTAACCCTCTTAAAGATATTACTGGCATCCGCTTCCCCTCGTAGCCGCCGAAGTTTCTCTTAATGACGAAAGTGCCCCGGAACTCGAATCAGAAGCCGATAGGAACGGCTAATCGTTTCGCGGGAGAATTTCTTCTACGTCCACGATAAGAGCTCTTTCACACACAGATACGGTGTATATATCGCTACGCGCGTATGACAGATACGGAATGTAATTAGCGTTGCTGAGAAGACAACTATCTGAAAGGATTCCATCTCAAGTTCGATTAGTTATATAGGGGAAGGTTGCTGGACCATTACCTAGGTTGGACCACTACTGTAACTTATGGTCTGTTCCACGAAAGAAGAGCCCTGGAAGGTTTCCCTTCCTTGGCACGTAGTCTGGTGGAGATCCAACGGGAGCTGCGTATTTCGTGCGACGTTGTCACGGTCGCAATGACACTGTGTGTCTCTTTCCATCCTTTGGCTCTCGCTCAGACGCTCGGTAAATCAACTTCCTTCTTTACCCTACGATTTACACGTGTAGCGTTTAAAAACCTTCGTATTAATTTATTCCCCTATTGAATTTGTACATCAATGTACAAAGAGAGCGAGCGGGTCATTATCGAGACCTAGGGTAGGATTCATAGTCGCTGCTTATTCTTCTGCAAATGCTTAAGAATAAGTAGTGACTATGAATCCCGGCCCTAGTGGGATGAAACAATAAAACGAGAGATTCGTCAAACTTCATAGTGATGCCACATCGTCTCGGAGTGTTAACCATTGGCCGTCGGGAGCGTCATAGGCGGACTCACGCAGAGCAAGCGAAGTATAGTAGACTCGCGATAACAGTCAGCTGGATAAATATCCGTTATACCCCTCTGTCACCTTCTGTAGACAATAATTACCAATAAATGGTCGAATGACCTCCGCTGACCGAGCTGCTAGAAGATCCCGTATTGACTCTTGATAATCACTCCTTTCCTAGAACTGCTCGCCTCTAGGACCTTAAATGCGGGTAATTATCGCGAGTCTACTGTATTTACGCTTCTTACCCTTGTTCTGTCCTGCTTGATTTCTTTCCAGCTCTGCACAATAGTAAGTGTAATATGTACACTGTAGATGTTTCTGCAAATAGGTATAGAGTTAGGTGAATAGTTACTGTATCCCATAAGTATCTTTCTATATTTTTTAACTGTATTTCATATACGTATCTCCACATGAAAGACTTCTAACTGGTCGACAATCGGGGTGGATGATCGGACGATGGTGAGGATAGGAGTGGTTCAGGTGCATCATGAAACCGCATAATACCGCGGGACGGACTTAAGAATATTGGCGAAGAAAGCCGTGTGGTTGACGAACGGGGATTACGATGACGAGGAGAGGGGGTGGATGTTTGACCGAGATTGAGGGGGTGGTATACCCTTCCTCTAACTCCGAGGGTATCCGCGGACAAGTCGAAATGCGTTGCCCGTCAGACCTACGAAGCTTCAAACTTACATCAACGAAATGAAAGCTGCTCCACCCTTCCTCACCCCCCACTAACACGGTTCCGTCCTCTTCGTCTTCTTCGACGTTTCCCGTCCCTGTCTTCGCCGAACGTCGATGTAATCTGCCTTTACCTCCCCCTTCACTACTCACTGGAACTCGAGTTCTCCGTGAATTCGCGTCCGAGATGCTCGTATTCATTGCTCTGCTTATTCTTTACTATTTATTCCATATGAACGAAGTATCGCACAAATTATCCATAATCTACATATGTGTATTTTCTGTCTAAAAAGCATTCAACATGTTGTATCTCTTTGAAGTAACTGCAATTTCGAAAACGATTGCATAAAATCCACCCAGAATATTAACAGAGCAAGCATAATATACGAAATTATGAAAAAAAAATACCCGACATTATTTTTCGCGAACGAATGAATAAATTTGCACGAGCTCCCCCCGGGGTTAGCAACTAGATCCGCAAATACTTGGTGCGCTCGTTAAAGGAATGAAGTTCAACCCCCGGTCATACCAATCTCCGCCAAATATTCGAAACGTTGCGTAAATTTTTCGCTCTTCGATTCCGGTTAATTTCCGCCAGACCCTGGGCAAATATACGCACTCCTGGAATATTCGTTAACATTTTTGCCGCGTGTTTAGCGTGCACACGATTGTATGTAAAGGCCCCAATGAAACGAATGTGTACACGAATATGTATTCCAGTTCCACGTGAAAACTTCATATCGGATTCCAATATTTGGCAAAAGTTCTCAAAATACCTGTTCCTTTGACGGTAACTGTATCACGTTAACGAAATATTTACGTGTCACTGTTCGATCGCTTTCTTTTGTTGCTCGAAACAAAAATACATACATTTTCAAATAGATCGAATCGTTTAAAAATTGACAAACGCTAGAAATATGGGATAACATGTTGAAATTTTTATCTTTTGACGTTATTGTATACAATTAACACAATTGTAACGGAGACGTGCGACCCTAAAAAAATTGCTATACCTTCTTAATGAATTGATATTTTTCAACTAAATTTTGAGAAAAGTTGGACATTACTTTCTTGCATCGTATTTTATACTTTCAGACATCCAATTGTCAGTGCTTCTCAACTGCTTTTATTGCGAAGTAAAAAATGTTATTTTCACTGTAATTTTTTTCAATTTGTATAGAAATAGTTTCTAAGGAAACATGCTCATCAAGTTTGTGATGTTCTTCAATTCTACATTAAATGATTATTTTAGAATTATTAGTTCAGCTATTCTATCGACGATATCCTTAGAGGATTGGATACTCCATAGTCCAAATTTCTGCTGCTAGTTTTCATGTTTCTTCAAAGTTACTTTTTGAAACAGCTTAATATCGTCGCCAACAAGATACTCGAGTTCAGATAAAGTTTTCTTTGATAAAGAGATCTCGAATTGCTCCATTGAATTCACGATCATTGAAGATACCCTCGACTCTCTCAGTCGATTCTCCGTAAACAGAAGCATTATTCTCGGCGTATCTCCTAACAGAAGCCAATCTAAATTAACCAACGGTTATAGGGCGCATTCACTTCCGTAGAATAGTGATTTTATTTTGCGACCGCGACTCGCCTATCGGGATTTACATTAAAGTCAAATTCGATTTTATTTCCGTGAATGGGAGCGTCGCATTCGAGCCCCGCGGAGCATAGAATTTCAATCACTTGTTTCGTCGAATAATATTGATAAAAATGACGTTATGGAATACAACCACGTTATAAAATGTCACGCTATTAAAATCTTAACAATTTCATAGTAGCATTATAAAACGTATTGTCGAATGACCGAATGAATTTATGTCCGTTGATCAGACAAATATTTTAACGAAGTTCCCGTCGAGCGACCACGAATGCATCCTGGCGTTGTAAATAAAATTCTGTGTTATTAACAAAGTATGGATAACCCGCAAGTAACAGTTTATAGCATGATTTTATTTATTTCTCATTGTAAAAGGAGAAATTACATTCAACACGAAGGTTCAAATACAGTTTTAAATGTATACTTCTCGTTTGATTATATTTAATTAATTGAATTATTATTATGTAATGTCTATATAAAAATAGATTATAGGACGTTTGTTCAGTTACTATAACTATCGATAAAAGGAGTTTAATTTAACATAAGGTGACTCAAATAATAAAAATCTGCGGAACTATAGTAGGCAATTTTAAAAACGAATATATGAATGGGTTTGGAATAACATGCTCGTTACTTTTTGTCATTATATAAACTTGAATAAGTTGTAAAATAAAGTTATACAAATTTTTTTTGTCATAAACAAATTATATATTGGACAATTTGTTAGCATCATATTACTCTACATAAAAAACCGCAAACCTCGTCGATTAGAAATTTTCATGTGTCTCCTCTGGTTTTCGAGATAGTACTTTCGGGTCGAAACTTCGAGGGGTGGTTTCACCCCTTAAAGTCGCGTCTCAGCCGATAAAAAAAATAAGTATCCCATATTTTTGACTGCTTAACAGACATACAAAGTTTCATCAAAATCGGAGGGTGATACTTCCGTGCCTTCCCTTGTTAGTTGGGTTTAATTGCACTTGTAATTAACGTTTATTTTGCCAGGATGTCATAGATGGTGTATTTGTAAATAAAGCAGAAACATAATTGTGTTAACATTTTAATAGGGTCGTTGTTTGTTATTCAGAGTCAAGGAAGATGTAAATCCTAATTTCTTGAGATGAATTCTACAAATTGTTGTCATACTTTATGGGGTGTACGCCAGCCACAATACGCCTAAATTTTCACTGCAAAAATATTTGAACGACGTGGAGTCACAGTTTGGAAGTATTCCCCGGCAGAAGTTTGTAGTAGTTCCACGCTCTATTTCGCGCGAGGGAACGTCACCGGCGATTTTTCATGAAAATGAAATGTCATACAAAATGAGCGTACTGTACATCTGCGACTTGCTTTTTTGATAAAGGATGGATGCTATCATTCTAATGACAACGTGGTCACATACTACATGATTCTACATCAACAGTAAATATCTGTCTGGTCCATTGTATTTCTTCACATTCTTCTTACTACCACGTCCAGTGTAACACAAGCGTAACGAATTGTTAGATAAAAATTTCTTGTGCGTTTGTCTCGAAATTATGTTTCTTTACCTGATTGCCACAGTCTATAGAACTATATATCCGATTTTCTTCCAATTAAGAGGGAATGTTCTCCATAAAGTGTTCTCCAACGTAGCGTAGGATTTTTTTGATGTCCTAATTATTTAATTGTTTTAGAAACGTTTCATGTTCATTTTTGTTATAAGAACTGGGCTTTCCTTCTCAAACTACCACCATTTCTACAGTTATTAAAATTTTTGAAAAATCCTTTGCTACTTTATAGGCAAAGGAGTCTTATTTATAAATCCCAACACATTTTGGGATTTTCAGAAATATTTCAAGTAGTCTTAAAATGACTATTGGTTTTTGACTTTATGAGCAGAAAATGTTTGTATAGGTCAGCAAAAAGATGCAGTGGCCAGGTTACGTAACTATCCAACGAAAATAGAATATTCTAGAAGTATTCGTGTGGTTCCTCAGACATCAATTTACCAGTTAAATTATAATGCTGAAAGTTACATTATGTCCTTTGAAAACTCGAAACTTTTAACATTAATAATTACTAATGAAAAAAGTTTCCAACATTTAACCTATTTTTAGACACCTCAGGGTGATGTACCCCCTTGAAGTGGTATTCCCACTGAGAGATGTCATTTTTAAGCGATTTTTAGAACTAAGGATTAATGGACCAAGGAACTTGTAGTTTTTCGTACAAGTCTGTTCACATTTCAAAAAAACACAGTAAACTTTTTCTGCAATTATCCATTATATTAACAAAATTATTACATGTTTTTCGCAGTGTATCGCTTTGAATGTCTGCCACGATTCACGTTGTTGTGTTCATCGGGAAAAAAATCAAAGATAATCTTAATCTACACAAAAGTGGCTATTTTGTGAACTACTACGAAGTAGAACAAAATCTTTTAACAAAATGGCAGCTGTGCAAAGCAAAAATTCATTAAATTTGCAACTTCTTCAGGCAATAAAGAAAAAGTATTGCAGATATTGACATAACAGTACTTCACAAGATAAACAGACTTCCATTTTAAATGTACGTCAAAGCTGAAGCAGATTGGTTCACTCATTATTAAGATATCGTGGCAGCCAATTTGGAAAACATGGTTTCAGGAGTATCGTTCTCCTAAAATGTTATAACTTCGTCATTCTAACGAATTGAAGCATGTCACTTTGGGAACACAATTTTCAAGATGTTGTACTTCAAGAAAATACAATAAAATAATCGATTTTTTGACCCCTCTGGTTAGGCATATCCTCTTAAAAACACTAGAAACTATTCGAACAACTCAATACATTCTGTCTCGCCGAGTAGCGCCTTCCTCTGCATAGCCACGGTCCTCGCGCACCGTAAATAGGATCTTCGGGGGCCCTGTTTGTCCAAAGTGGACATGGACATTTTTCGCAGAGGGTCGGGGGAATTAGCCGCGTTCTTCGTGGTTACCTTCTGTCGGCGGCACGTTGCTCGCATGCCTAGACCGCGCCGCTCGAAAGAAAGAAGACATACACGCGTGTGAACTGTTCCGCGAGGAGTACCAGGGGCAATGGGGGTGGCCGGTTAACAAAAGGGGCGAAACAGAGCGGCAACCGGGGGGGACTAAGAGGTGCCACCGGGGCACGTGCGTTGGAACGGGTCCGACCAAGAAAAGTCGAAAATCTTAATTCGGCGAAGGTGACGCCCCCGCGATGCGATGGGCGGCGACTCCTAAGCGCCGATTGGCCTGGTTCCATCGAAAGGGTGAGAGATCTCCCGCTGGGGTGGCGGTAGATATGCGCCGTGACGCCGGCACGTTGGCGTGTGGGCACGTCTCTTTCTCTCTCTCTGGCTCTGGCTCGGTCCCCTCCGTGCTCGAGGACACCAGTCGACGCCGGGCGTCCCGTGCGCGCAGTCGTGGGAGTTATCGTTGCTCTACGGTTACGCGTGTTCACGATTTAGTACGATCGAAAGAGGATCGCGACTACGGTCGATCGAAAGTGAGGTTTTTTTGCCATGCTCTTTGGAACGGATCCGTGATTAAAAATATCGTGTTTCCTTCGAATAGGCTGAATCTCTCACGTGGTTCGAGATTTTAACGATCGATATCGATCGAAAACTTGTGAATCGCTTCAGTGACAGTCCTTCTTTGTTCCTTGATACGGAGCTTTTCAAGATTGCTCCTATGATGCGCTGGAGAGACATAATATTCTATAAGATCCTGAGCTAACTTTTGAGATACCGATAGTACGTTTCTTAACCTTCGATAACGGTATCACAGGGGAAGAACGTGAGATTCTATCTCTCTGTTTTGTGGTTGATCTAGATGGAGGGTCGTCCGGAAGGCTCTTCTGGTGAACATTTCCGGTGGATGCAACACGACGGTTCGTTAGACCAGTCGGTTTCGAATACGAGCGGGCGTGCGTGCGTGGATAAACGTTGTAGTGGATCGAGAAGATCGTCTCGCGGATGGAACGACGACTTTGAAGGATCAAAGGGACTGTCCAGGGAGGAAAGGGACTATCTTGGTGCGTCTGTTACTTGCGGATGCGGATCTTACGCGGATCGTGATTGTGGTACCGCGGTTGGGTTTGACGAGTTGCGATCGGGAATTCGTGTGCCCCTTAAGAGAAGCAAAGAGATGGCTTTCAATATTCTTCCCAGAATGACGGCCTTCTTCGTTTTCGCGTGCCTCCTGCTGCAGGACGGACGGCCAACGTCTGCGGCGTTCACCACTGGTAACGTAGCTCCTTGACATTCCTTCCTCTAAATCATTTGTGCGGCATAATCACGAAAATAAATTTAAATATTGTGAGAAACTTATTTTGATTCGGATACAAGAATATCGATCATTGGTTTCGAAATCGAGCAGATTTCACCGGAAATCTCATCTACTGAATCGAAATAGTTAAACACTTGCGATAAACTCAGCTTCCTCAAATATTCTATTAAGAGTTTCCAGTTTAAGCACATTTCATTGGAGATCTCTCCTGAACCGAAATAGCTTCTAAGCACATAGGTACGACCAACTCATCCGACTCGAATATAAAAATATCTATCACAGGTTTCCAATTTAACTAAATTTTATCGGAGATCTCCAGTATTGAATCGAAATACTTTCTAAACGCATACGACAAACTTAGATGTCTTGCATATAAGAACCTCTATCATAGGGTTCCAAATCGAACAGATTTCATTAGAGATCTCCTCTACTGAATGGAAATAGTTTCTAAACGCTGGTACAGTTATTTACATCAGTGTGAGAAGAATTGTCTTAAGACAGTATGGAAGTTGACTTCGGGGAGTGTCATTGTTTTAATAATGATAGGTGTGAATAATATTGTACGTGGTAACGCCTGCAGTTGACGGTTCTCGCGCAAATTGTCGCGCGTTTCGCGTGTTTGACGAGTAGCGCTATTGTTACCATTGGGTCCCACGGATCGGTGGTCAATCAGTGTTTATCTATACCGTAAACTTCATCACGACCGACAGTATAAACTGTTCACCACACGCACACATATCCCTACCCCCGGTCACGCACTCGTCGGCTGTTTGAACGACGATTTAAACGCGCATCGTTCGATGAGCACGTAATCTCGGATTTCATTTCGGCCGGGTTAAATCATGAAACCGACAGCGGCGTAAAGTGTCCCCGGAAATTATAGCATGTCCAAATATACCGTCAACGGGAAATAAATCCCGTGGTATTACGTTGAATCGTCATCGATACAAGTAAATTGTCCCACGCGCTAACGAACGATTCCTTTAGGGGTTGACGCATTGCTGACAGGTGACGTGAAATCTTTCTTTCAGGCGTGTGCAATATTTTTTTATTGTTCCCTAGATTACACGGTACTTTTTTTTTACATTGGAATATTTATTGGCTCCGTTACAAAGGATACGTTGAGTTTGGTATTTCGTAGTACCAAAAACGAGAAATTTCGTCTTCAGCCATTTATATTATTTAGTGATTATTTTCTAGATAACTGTAGTTATTTTAAATTGCTAACATTGCAAAGCAATCTTACCAAATATTCAGATGCTATACCTTTATCCAACATTTATTCGGTAATTGTTGCTCTTGCTTTGGCAGAAGAATTTATTAATAAATGATGTGGGTGTTTGAGAACTATTTATACAGATCAAGGGAAATGTTTCGTTTGTCAGGTGATGTGGAGTTTTTGTAGAATTTCCAAAATACAAAGAATAACATCCACAGCTTTCCACCTTAATGTCTACACACACACAGTATCGATCACTAATCTGTTAACATTGAAACTTTCGATTCGTCAATTTCGGGAATAGCTTTAGAATTGAACGGTATAGTACCTCCCCGAGCTATAGTGGCTTCGTAAACACATCAGGAGTTCGGATTCTCCACGCCTTTAAGTGTTTCGTTGGCAAGTCAAGCGCCCAGGTACGGCCAACGTATTTTACGGTTAGTGGTTGTTGGATCCTAGAGGTATACGTACACCAAAGCGGGGGAGAAGTATACATATTTTATCTTCTTAAATAGTTTCACATCATATGACAAAAAGAATATTTCAAATTTGAAGAGTACAAAAAATATGTCATACATGCAATAAAAGAAAGCCCTGAACAGGTAGCAGAGTACACATCTAGCCGATTGCAACCTCAATAGTGCCACATAGCATATCAACTGAGAGGTTCTGGTTAGCTCAGAGAATAGAGAGAGAGTTATAGTCAGAGATTCTAGGTCTCAGATTAGAAAAAAAGATTTCTAATTTGAAGAGTACAAAAAGCAAAAGAAAGTAAATGGGACCAAATAAGTACACAGCCCTGAAGAGGTAGCAAAGAACACATTCAGCAGATTGTAACTTCAAGGGTGTTACAGAGCATACCAACTGAAAGGTTCACACCTAATGTTGTTACTATAGCTCGGGGGGCACTATGCAGACAGGAGGACAAATACATTTAGAAAAATTCTCTCACCCAGTGATCAAAACTGTACAGCCTCTAACTTCGTGTAGCTAGAGCAGGCGGTCAGTGATAAAACATCACATTTCTCCGGACTCACTCCCCATTCATCCACTTCCCGTAACAAAGACTCGTCGAAATTCCCGCGCAAGTGCCCACCCCCCCTTCCCCGTGTAAATCATTCAACCGGGAACTTTTCGTATCAGCATCACGTATGACTTTCAACGCTGGGCGAGGTCGTCATGACGGATGACGCTATAAAGGTATGCAGTCACGTCCCGTACGGTTGCGATTCCACGCACGGCCGAACACTGCGAGCCCGTAAATATGCGATGAAACGTTAAACACAGCGTCTCACGCGGACGAAAAAAAAAAAGAAACAAAAACGCATCAAGCGTGGCGACACGGCCGCTTAAATATTTTAACCACGCTTAATGACACGTGGAACACGCGTGTATACACGCGAGTATATACCCCGTTTCGCGCGCGGAATTATTCAGCCGCAACGGGGACGGGAAACTAGTTTACGGTCCTCCTGTTTCCTTGCAACGCCCGTTGAAATTCGCTTTCTTTCCGACACAACCTTTAAAATTTTCATGTGCCCACGCGCGCACAGAGCGGCGGTAACTTTTCCTCACCTAGGAAAGAATCTCGACACAAGGGTACGGCGAGAAATTTCTGAAAGAGCATCACACCCGCCTTGGTATTTCCTACGGGGAAACGGTCTGTGTTGTGTAAACACTCAAAGGGTAACGCTCTACGTCGCCTCTGCCAGCCGCGTGATAATTCAATTCGGCCATTCTCGCGCACGTTAAATTCGTTCCGCGAGCGTTGAAACAGTTGAACGTTGAAACACCTCTACCTATCCCCCCCCCCCACCTTTTGTGGCACCCTTTGACGCGTAGCCGCGGCAAAGAGCCTTTGAGCCTTTGGTAGAGGAAGAAGATAGTAGGTCGGGTTCGTCCTACTGAATGACATCTCGTAGGCGATGTCGTTTGTAAGCGCTACGTCACAAAAAGCTCGTCGTGAGATACTAATAACGGGGACGCCACCAACGAAATTACACTTCAATGGCGAAATTGCGGCCACAGAATGAGCTACTACGTTTCTGCGAGCTACGCCGGGTTCTCCACCACCATCCCCACTCCATGCATAATTCATAAAGCGGTGGCGTCACGGGGGTGGAAAACCTCGGGCGATAAATATTTTTTTGAAGGCGGAAGAACGTAAAAGTGCATGCAAATGAATTGACCCTAATGTAGCCGGTACTCACCCGCTTACACACCCGGTAAGCACACTTCCCGGGCCAGACACTTTCTTTGCCCGCGACAATCAAAACCCACCCACGTTAGCTGCTTTTATTGTCTTACGTGGCGCAGGGTGTATGTTCGACTTCCGACAATTAACATTTTGTTTTTCTGCGGTGAGAAGAACGAGGGAATAAATTCCGCGGGTAATATGCTGGGCGTCAGCGACACGCCGGGTGTAATTACTCGGGCTTGTCTTTTAGAACTTGTGGGTTACCTTTTGGAGACCCTTTAGCGGGTTGTTTACAAATGTATCTTTATTATTATGATTCAGCTGTGTGATGTATCGGGATTTGGAAGTTCATTTTCAAGTACAGTAGGATTTCGATTAATTGTATTAAGGTCGATTTATATTATCCACGCAGACACGGAACGTGTCTGATGAGCACCCATCAGACAAATATTCTTTGATTCATTTGAATATAGGTGTTTATACGTATCGTATCATATCGGCATAGACGATATGGTATTCTTTCTTATAGTCAAAGGAATGTGTAGGAACATAGACATCAAAGTAAACTTTTTTTTATTAACTCAGTTTTAATCTCTGCTGGGGATTATTCTGCGAAACGTTTTACATTTGTTACAAACTTGTTGATACGCTTATTTATTAATACAGTACTAATCAGTGTATACTACATCGCCTATTGCTACCATGGATTTGTAAAGTAACACATTACATGATAATGGAAGGAAAAAGTTTATTTTATATTCAGGGTGTCCTGTAACTAGGGGTACAACCGGATGAAGGGTTATTTTGTTTTCGACAAAGTAAGTTGAAAGTACAGAATAAAATTTATTCATTCGAGGCATAGTTTTCGAGAAAATCGAATTTGACGGTTCATTCGTAATGCGCGTATTCGTCATGGCAGTAAGTAGAAACTGAATACAATGACCAGACGCGCTGGCCAAGACCTATTCAATCGCACGCGTATTCAGCAGTTTTTAAAGTCGATTTTCTCGGAAACCAAGTCTCAAATGAAAAAATGTTATTTTATATTTTCGACGTATTTGTTCACGTAGAATCACCCTTTTCTCAGTTGCACCACCAGTTATAGGACACCCTGTATATAAAATAAACTTTTTTCTTCCATTATCATGTAATGTGTTACTTTACGAATCCACAAAAATGAAAAATGAAACTTACTAGAGAACTCGAAAAAAACCAATTATCAATAATTACTTATCATTTCTTAAAAAAAAAAAACAAGTTCATCGGGCCACTAATCTGTCCGTAATTAGTTCACTTACGCTAAGTACATCGTATTTGGTGGTGAGCTGAAAGATCATCACCTCATCAGCTAAGGGGATTTAGCCGTCAGCCACCACGTTAGTAAGTTTCCTTTACTGACTCATCTGTTTTTTGGGCACAGTAGCCCAGCCGTGTTTATCATCAGTTAGGGCTTTTACTAATTCAGAAGGTTGGTCATTCAAGATACTGTATCAACGTCCAATCGTTTAACCACCCATACATTCCCACGCAGTGTTTATACAACATAATGCACATGCATTGACCGGCGATTCCGTCGTCACTGTACCCGTACGACTCTCAAAATCCAATCGTTTTTACGACCGATGTTCACGTTCCAGATTACCGTTCCCGAAGTCGCGACGCAGTGGCGGGTATTATCATCCCCCCCGAATGGTGACGGTCGCGGGAAATGCGGATTTTATACGGTGGTCATTCAATTCGCCTAGCCCAGCTACTCACTGCACGTTGCCGTCGCAATATCACGGTGATATCGGGTTTGGCCACGGACGGATAGATAGTTCCGCGAACAGATAATATGGAGAGGCTCTCATTGTCTCCGTATCAGATCCGCGTTCTACGACGAGGTAATACCCGTTTTGCCCAATAACCCGAGCGACCCGTGGGTGGCCACAGCCTTACCCATTCCGTGCGTTTAATATGATCAAATAGGTAGGACGTGGGACGGTCCCCTGTACGAGTTCTCCCCCTACTGTGTTCCAACGGTATTATCTAATTCCGATGAATTATTAAGGGGAGTTTGATAACGAACGTCGCCCCCGCGAATTGGACCCGGGGCATACATCTCCCACCACGCGGAATCTATTCCCAAGTTTGCTTATCTCCCATCTCCTTCCATACGACGTCCTTTGGTACTCTTTGTCCCATTACAGTCGACGATTCCTTTCTATATTTTCCCGCTTGTAATTATTCCCCTTCCCCCACTTCGTTTGGTTTTCTTCGACCAATCACCTCCCTGCTTCTCCACCCTCGAACGATTCTCTCCACGGAATTATCTCGTAGCCCGAGGGTTGCCATCTGTTTCGATAGGGGGAGCACATACATACATACACACACATACGTACATACATACACCACCCCTAATTAGGCGCAACGACAGTTGTAAGCGCGGTAAATCTAATATCTAATGTCCTCGCGAGAGACCCGCGTGTGTACGTGGCGCAAAATACGAAAGATTTCCATATATATGTTTCTGGCCAGTTGTGGCCGTTACTCGCGGAAAACGGACCCCTATGACGTCCCCTAACGCGTGCATAATCTGTGGACGGTGTCGTCCCGCGACCGCTGCCTGCGAAAATATTTCGACGCCGCGCGGCGGTTTCAGGAAGTATGGGAAGGCTATTCAGAGATTGGACACGTACGGGGATAAGGGATCGCTCGATGATTTCGTTATTGTGGCGTTTTTTTTTCTGGGCGGTTTAACACCCCGGGGGGCTCGTCTTCTGTCTCGTTTGTGGCCCGAATATGGGGGTTTCGGAGACACCTTGGATGTGTGGCTAATGTTGGTAATATTTTTACTCGCCAGTGATGTAGAGTATCGCTTAGAATTATTTGAACAATATGACTTTTGGTGTTAATGACGATGTTTAGACTGAACCATACGTTTTATGACCCCTAGTCGATAATATATATTATTTAGGGAACAGGGCCTATCATTTTTGCCAGCTGCTTGTAAATACATAATTAAACAAGATATACGCCACTAACGGACCTTCTTGTAGGTATCTAATTCTGAACAAAATAAAAAAAATCTAAGGTGGAAAAATTGTATTATTTCACTGTTTAATAGGTTATGGTAAAAGTTAACACAGACTATAAAAAAGTGCAAATTTGCTAACGATGAATCGGATTTCCATTATACGGTCACGATCGATTCTTATTTTTTAAAACTGACAATTTTGGTAAATATTATGGTTTCTTTCTTATTTTATTTTTTGTTATGATTTTGTGATATAAAATTTGTATTGATATTGATGTAATATATTTTTCCCCTTTCGACTTATAAAATATCATATTTGTCAGACAAGTTTGCTGTCGCAACTATACGTGGACAACCGTTTAACGATAATTTGACTATTTAGAAAAAAATTGTTTCTGTACTATTAGAACTGCCAAACCGTTTAAACTGATGTAATTTAAATTTATTATTGTGAAATTGTTGAAATTATTAAGATGCTCCCGTGGGTGTTCGGGTCGATTTTTAATTTATTATATGTTTTATATAACATTATATTACCCTATTCTGTATTACATATAATACTACAGATACTGATATATTATACATAAAATTTAATTCAGTGTACATGGAAGGCTGGGAGGTCTAGTGTCAAATTACTTAATATTCATGCAACGATCATTGTGTTCAGATTCTAAAGGAATAACGTAATAGTTAATACTAACACAATAATTTTCTCGACCATTGTATCATATATTACATTGATGATACGTTACATACATCTGTTATCAGAATAATAATATTCGTTATCACAATATCATCGTAAAGGAGTGACGTACATATGTAACGGTGCCTGTAATTTCGTTTACTCTTTGGCCGAAGGAAATACTAAAAATTCCGGCGGAACTAGCAGTACGGATTATTCTACGTTTCCGTATGTGCACGTATGCGTTCGTGAATATTCATCTGCTCTCATCCGATTAGCGCGAAGTATCTCCGTTTCCACTCATTTCCACCTCATGTTAGAAGATGAACGGTGGTAAAAGAGGGAGGCAAAATTCGCGGCGGAATAACACGATCTTTCTTTCGTTCGCGGCAATTGAGAGACGAATAATAGCCTGGCGAGGTAGCTGAAAATCTAATTCAGCGGTGGGAAAAGTTGCCTCCTAGGATCTAAAACTTCTCCCCACCATCGTCCACTGTTACCATGGAGTGACAGAGACAAGAGTCTGGGCTTCTTTGTTTCTACGAAGGCACACGGTGCGAAAGAAAGGTTGGAAGGGGAAACAGGCACGTGAGGTGCCCCTACGCTGCCCAGCGCTGATCTAATTGATCGTACGCGATCCCCTCGCGCCCATAAATTGATGTGCGCCTGAACGAAGCGTTTCATCTCCATTTCGATTTGCAACCGTCGGAGAAAATGCTTTATCAACCGGACATAGTTACTAAAGAATTTATCGCAAGATATTACAAAAATGGTCGATTTGTAAAATTTGTTAGAAAAAGTATCGCACATTTCAATGTTTCAGTATAAAAATAGTTTGCTTCTTTAGATGGTCTCATCGTGTTGAATTAAATTTATGAAAATACCCTCATTCTGATTGGAATTGAATGCTGATTTGTACGGTGGATTACAATTATGAAACAGTGTGTAGTTTGATTACGATTTATTTTGATCAATTTAGAAAATATATTCATCATGACGAATCAGTAGAGTTAGCAGTACTTGTTTACAATTCGGTCGGTATCTCCAATTTTTTTCAAACTTTAATGTATTGAAAGAGGCTCTCTAACTATATTAACTAATTTGTACACTCAGTGTAGTAATAATATTAAGGGGTAATAATATTCAGATGTTTTTAACTGGCACTGATATAGAAAACCATGGACGTCATTTTTATAAAATCTTCGTTTGCATTACCTTTGTTGCATTTTACGTCGTTTATGATATATAATCTTCAAATTATTGTTTCGAATTTATTATTCAAGATGTTCTAAATAAGATTGGTGTATACGTACTATCAGAAGATATCAAAGCTTTCAAGGTTTAAATTTGTCACATGGGCATTTAGCTGCAGTGTAATTTTACAAGCCATGATTCATGATACGTGTGTTAGAACTTTGAGGAACAGTTGTCGCGTAATTGTTGCGACAGTTGTTCGGCAAGGCGCGTTGCTCGATACATCCATTTTTCCAGTTAACTTTTTTTTCTTGTCGAGTAAGCGAGCGCACTGCTTCGGGCCATAGTGGAGCAAAAAGGGTTTTCTCATATCGAATGACATTGTAGCTAACGAAGAATCGTTATTCGTTGAATACATGCTAGCTCATTCAACGCAGCTGCCTCGAATTTTGCTTATATACTATAAAAAATAATAGTTTATAATTGCCTGTTTTTTAAACGAAAGATTTGTTTAGTAATTAACGGGATAGGTATTTCATTTCTAGTTTTAATTACCACGTACTTTAAATATATTTTTACACCAGCCACTGTCTCTGTAACTAATACTATAAATAAATATTGGTTACAACGTATCCAGAAGTCTATTAACAATTTGTACTTTGCACGATAATAAATACTGAAAATAGGATAAAATTTTAATGCTAGCGATTTAACCATCTTTCATTGTAATATTGAAATTTGTTACAAACATTTTTAAAATCAAACATGGAACGTGTTACTAACTTTAAGTAATGTAACACATTAGGCTTTTTATAATTCTTGTAATTCAAAATTTACATAAATATGAAATCTATACAAATTATACGTTTAAAAATATTAAATTTCTCTAAGGCGATTCTACATGTATTATATATTGAATCTTTTGACTACACTTTGAAATTCCCTAGGCACATTTAAAAAAGTGTTCAAAATTTGAGGGAGTAAATGAAAGATTTACTTATTTCAAAAGCTGCTGATGGAAAATAGAAAATACTTAAATATTTTAGAAATCTCGATGCGTGGGCATCCCGAAATTAGCGGAGTACATTCAATATAAAAGAATTTGTTCAACGAGGTCACTGAGAAATATCGAAGTTATGTTCGACCTAAGAGAACAACAATCAGACAAGACATTCAATGATCAGTGAATCTCACATAAACGGTATTCCTAATTCCATTAACACAGCAAAAACTTTTTATCCGATAACATTTGTCCGGTACTCTAACTATTTCCTCCTCGTATTCCATTTCACACAACCGCACCGTACGTTCCCGTCAGATCGACCGAAACGCGTCCCAACCCCGAAACAAAGTGTACCCAGCTTCGCCAATAAAATCGCCAGGCCACCTAGAATTCCATTTTCCGCGTCGTAAAGTTCCCCCGCTTAAAATAATCGTGTCGCAAAGGCACACTACGCATAGTCAATCGGAATCTAGAGAGAAAACAGCATTCCGATTTTCAATGGCGCGGGTTCGCTGCGAAGTGTACATACAATACTCATTTCGCGTGCTCGTACGTGCGTCACGCGTCGAACGCACCCCTGTTCGGGAGTGTGTGGGGTTTGGAACCGTCGACGGAACGGTCCACGCGGTTTCCGTACACGTTTCGGTCTCTACATAGACATCGAAGGGTTCTGGTACCCTCCAGGGACTCTCGCTTCATGCATTTTATATTTCGAGGCGGACTTTGATTCCTAGACGGGCCACGTGGCCCACGGGAGTAATCCTTAATCTTTGATCGGAAATTATCTTTGATCATAGCTCCAGTCATCGGAGTTCTTCTTCCTCGTTTCCGTTCCCCTTGGATCGAACGCCTATCCCATTATATTCTACAGTCGTTTCACGGGGAGTATACGCGGTGTGGGGCGGACGGTAAGGTGAGCCGACAACGCCCCAGACAATGAAGAGAAACGGGGACGAACCGCTTAATCTCGTATCTTATAAACTCACGGAGCGGATACGCGTCGACTTCGTAATGCGGAGAATTTTTCGGAGGTCGACCACCGATACTTTCCGGGGTGATACACGTCGTCTCGGGGGATGTGCAACCCCCTGTTTATAAATATTAGGACACCTGGTGGTCTCGTGTGAAACGTGATAGGCTGCGAATGTTTATGTAAAATCACAATTTTGAATCGTAATATATAAGATTCCGAATTGAACAGAATTTTGTTTCCTGCGCGACCGGTTTTAATATTTTATTGATAGTGCAGAAATAGTATTAATTTTTATTAAAGACCTTATTTTACTATGTTTTGCAGGCTGGCGAATGTTGTAAAATGCATAAACATCTGCAGGTCTTAATGATATTATCAGGTAACCAGGGAAATTCGTGCCGTTTTAATCAGTAGAGATACATGATACACGAGTTGGATCAAATGATACTTTATTTAGAAAACTAGTCACTTTCGGATTGTATTACTTGTACCAACGATCTAACAACTTTTCTATTACTTTTTTTTAATAAAAGTTTTCCTCGTTTGTATCAAAAAAGTGCTTTAATTCCATTTCGTCGTTTCGTTGATTTTGGAATTGCGAATTTTGTGAATGGTTGTCTATTACTCACTGCATCATCTCCAAATGCGGAGGATATTTTTCGAATGGCCTTTGAAGTTCCATTGCCTAATTTGAATTCATATAGTAGACAAGCCACGAGTGATTGACTTCGACACAATCATACTGAGATCACTTTTTCAAAAGAATAAATGATTCATTTCCGTGTTATACACCGGCAAATTTTATGTTAAACAAGCTTTTGTTAAAGCATACATAATTATGCTTTTAATTAATCGAGTATGCGCATGTACAGTTTCAGAATGACAAAATTTAATAACGGTTCGAATTTTCTTGATTGTCTAATATATTAACAAGAAAATCCCCTTTTTTAAATGTCATGGTTTCTTCGTACTACATACTACTCACTACTACCACTCTTCACTTTTGAAATTATAATATCTAAACTGAATGGGTTTTCGGCATAAATAGCTTAATAATTTTCTATAAGAAATAATTAGCTGCATCGACTGTTGTACTAAAAAATATATGATTGCGTTTAAAAAAAATAAATTTAACCTTCATATGTATTCTATGCGTCCACCTTCAAAAACACTACCCACATCGAATTATTTCTCCCCTTCGAAACCATTCAACTTTTATCTGAAATATTTTTCCGTGTCATCAACGGTTTCGAAGATACTCGAGGGGATCGCTTTAAATGACTCACCCTGTACATACAAGGTTCTGGCGTGGGCCGGTGGTTAGGACGCGTGATGGATTTTGATAGGCGGCGACTGCACGCTGGTGGATAGTATCGGCCAATATTGCGCGTGTCAGTGGATTTAGTCGTGATATTATTGCTCTGGAGAGCGTATATTTCTATTAGAGCGAGGTTTTACTCCTTTTCTATTTCAGGGAATTTGATCAGTTCGTACGAATGATGGGAATGGAATGGGGGGTTAATAATGGGAAAACGTTCATCAACGGTTCATTAACATTTTCTTAGACAAATATTTCATTTGGGAATATTGGATTTGATTAGTTATTACGGGTAAAATGTATAGCACGGTATTCCCCCATAAGATGACGCTTTCTCGCTCCCCATAAAATTATATTGGTATTCCTATCATCCTGTGGTTTTCGCCAACAGAGACAGAAGTGAGCTGTCAATAAAAGCGATCGTAAAATCGTGTCGATTGCTCTATAATAGTCTATAAGATCACCTTTTAGCAACCGAACAACAGAATCTTATGGGGCAAATACTGTATTTGTGCGAATGGAACCGAGACTTCTGTTATTCCATAGATAATAATTTCTGTTTTGTTACCCAATATTTATTATGTTAATAATTGTAGAAAATTTTCGTTTAGTTTCAATTCATTTTTTCATCTTCGTATGAATTAATGCTGAGCAAATATTATCTTCTAATAATCCCTAAAATTAAAAAAAAATCTGGATAAGCGGAAAATACAAGACATTCTCAATCGTTTATATCACTGTACACGTCAAACTTGCTTCACAAGATCCGTAACGAAGAATGTCAATAACATTCTTGAAATATCGAACAGATATCCCGATTTTGTTTGTCTCCGATCCGGGGGGGGTGAATCATTTTCCATTACTGTTCGGCCGTGTTCCGTTCGGCGGAAAGGATTCGACGACAACTTTGTATCTGTTTTCCATTCGAGTTTCCCCAGTTCCAGCCGTAAACATCGCCGGCTCTTGCTCTGGATGCGCGGCGGCCACTTCTCCGCATAACCGTTTTTTACCAAGAACAAGCGTTTTTCAATTGGATTCAAAATAACGCCACTTTCTCGCGATGTCGTTTTCACAGTTATCGCTAGAATCGTTTCATTTTCTTCTTGGCGTGGTCCTCGTTTTTCAGAACTTAAACGGGCATGGCACAATAGTTAGGGGAAAGTGGGTAGGTTTGGGTCAAGGGAGGTTTGGGTCGAGGGAGGTTTGCTACGGAAACTGTCCAATCCTCAATGTATACATATATACGAACGCTACGAAAGTATATTTTGCCAGAAGGGTAAACATTCATTAGCAGATGATAAGTCTATCTGTCATCAATGATCAATCATGAATTATTCACTTATGGCCTCTACAGGTCTGTGAAACGCAATAAACGTCAAAACATTCATCAGTTGTACCCAATTTCTTAGTTTCTTTCTAATCTATTAAGATAGTTAAGAAAACAAAGAAATTTCTACATTTGTTCTTCTATTTATGAATTCTAAAATGTCGTTTCCCATAAAAATCCGCAGTTTAGTCATCATGAATCATCGATGATAATGTGTACTAACCACAGAAGCTGAGAAGGACACTTTAACTTTCGGGAAACGGACATGTAGAAGCTAGAGGCGGTGTCAATTCTGACCTATATCGAAACCTCGTGTAAACGCGTACCATCAAAAGTTTTAGCCTCCATTTTATCGTAGGCTTAAACTAGTTAAGTGTGGGGTGATCAACGTTCGTCATCCTAGGATTAAACAGTTTCAGTAACTGGTATCGACGGAAAAAAAAGGTACGACGGGTGTCTTGGAAATTCAGCAGACACCGTAGGCCAGCTACGTTGTCGTCGAGGTTGTCGGTTAGGTCCGATATCCGGGGAGCTTAATCTTCTTGCAAAAGATTCAGTCTTGCGGTGCAAAAAAGCTCCACAACAGGGACCGGAGAGGGAACTAGTGAAAGAGAGAGGGAGATAAATATACATGTGGAAGAGGAGAAGAAAGATAGAGATAGTGGTTTTCGAGGAGAAATCCTCACGCGGCCGATCTCGACTCGGCTTACCAAGTTGGCGAAATACTAGGGTCTCTCTCATCCTCTCTTTTCCTCTCCCCTTTCGCGTACTTTTGCCGGCAGCCTTCCACCTTTGCGCCTCCACCGACCACCAGCCATCGACCCCTCCGCGTCTCCAGCCTGTTCTCTTTTTTTTTTTTCACCACCCCTCTTCTTTCTCCCTTCGCCACACCCCGATTGCGTACGTGCCGAGAGAAAGCACCGAGTTTCCTTTCTCTTTCTCCGGGGTACTATCCTCCCCCACTACCGGCTTGACTGTCTGCCGACAATCGCCGACTTTAAAGTTCCTTTAGTTTCTGCCTCTGGTGTCTCTTCTTTTTCTTTCACTTGTCGCTACCATTTGCTTCTCTTTCCACTGACGATCCGTTTGGGTACCTTACGGGTGTGGGTTATAAATTTGCTTGGCAGTTTTGAGGCGTTTATGAGGGAGAATTTCGTGATTGACTTTTTTTCCTGACGTTTTAAGCAATCTGCGGATACTTTTTGTGGACTAATTGGCAGGTACTGAAATTAGATAGAAATTTCTTGTCTCTGTGTTAAGGGGCTTTAGCGGGTTACTATTGAGATAGAAATGCCATTAACCTTTATTGAACTGTTTAAGAAATCTTAGGCTGGTAGAATGCAAATAATATTAGCAGTCTAGGTACAATGACAAAAGGTTTGTTGTATTATATACAGCACTGAACATTTCAAAACTTTTTTATCGGATTAAAAATTTGTTACCAGGAGTATGAGACATAGATTATCAGAACATAATTCGTTAATAATGAACAGTTCGGACAGCGAACAAATCGGACAATAAACGCAGTATTAACAATAATTTTCATTTGTTTTTTGGATTTCCCGAACGAATTAATCAAATTCCCATGAAAATCTATGGTAAATCGATGATCGGATAACGAACATTTTACGTTTTACAACACGGAGTCTTTCAACATATAGTAAAGTTATTTAAGTAAACGATATACTTTACACCGTGTATCTAAATTATAGTTCATTCAAAATAGTAGCAACAATGTTTTATATTTATTATTAGTGGCCAACAATGACTAAAAATAAAATATCAAACGGCAGCATATGAAGTGAAAAATATTATTAATGTGTATCAACGTTCTTGAACTAAGTAAATGAACGCAGCCGTCGGAATTTAACAGCTCCGTACAAAATTGCATTACGGAATTGCAACAGCATAAAACACTAGGCGCGCAACATTACAGTTTCTTCGTCCACAAAGTACATCCAATTTAAAATAAATTTCCGGATACCTTGCTAAACTCCGTTCTACCCCTGCCCACCCCTCCGTCCGGCTTAACGAAACTACTGAATATTTTCACAGAGGTAATCACCCATAAAATTATAATTCCTCCGGTCTCCGTATCTGACTTTCCCTCCCGCTCTCTTTCCTGTCCGCTCGTCTCTCCTCCTTTTTCTCTTATTCACCTCGTATTTTTTCTCGACGTCTTTGATTGCCGTTGGAGACCACCGCGTTAAGACGGCTGCGTTCTACCGTGACACTTTGAAAAGTGTTCGTGGAACTTACGAAAAAATAACTGTTCGATCGAATTTCCTTCCTGTTGATCACTTTGACAGAACTTTATTAAAGGTCACGGTAACTTTATCTATGAGAAATGTTTTGGAATTTATTAACCCTCTCATTGCAGTTTTTTGGTATCTTGTATAAAGAATCTTTTTTCATACAATCAAGAAACAATAATCATTTTAAGACTATTTAGAACATTTTTCAAATTAATTTTTTTTTCTACGTAATATGTTTGCTCACGATAAATGCCGACACTAGTAGTCACAGTAATACTATTTTTCTAATGTTTGGATGTCATTTAAAGAAATTTCTACACATGTAATTAATACACCACGTCAGTGCGTTGCTGATATTGAAACTCCAACTTGATATTGTCCACAGTATATTTTCAAGAAAGGAAGTGAAATTATTCGTTCATTATTAGGTTTTGAGTTAATAAAGGCCAATACTTTTTCACTCAAAATTCAACACTCTTTGATATTTTGGCTTAAAAAAATATAGCATTCACCTACAAAAAAAATATGTCATACAATGTATACTTTAGAAGTTATTTAAGGTGTGCAAGTCGCGTGTACCACCCTGTATAAGCAGTTGAGGCGACGTTAAAGCTCTGAAATAAAAAAGAGGAAACACAAAGAAGATCAGAGCATTCCGATATATCTGACAGTAATTCAAATTGTAAATTAATTTCTCTTCGTTTCTGCTCGAATCCAAATTCTTCAAACACTAGTCCATGCGTAAGTAGAATATCCTGAATCGATGTAACTCAGTTCCGAAATAATTCCTTCAACCCAAGGGTCTCTACGGTGCTGTTACGAATTCTTCTTCCGATTGGCGAAAGCGATTCATTGGCTCTGAAACGACGCAAGTCGTTCAGAGACCCTTACCTGTTCGAAACGAAAGGGAACTTTATTCCCTCCAACTACTCGAATATTATTTGCAGATTCATCGGGGTGCCGGGTTCGTTCGCGTTGTAGCAGTTTTTTTCCCATTCGCGGTGTTTAATATCGTTATATTGAAATTTCACGAAGCTTGCCTCTCTCGCTTCTCGAGCGTCCCGATTACACGGTCGTCTACGATCCGATCAATTAAAATATGTAGATGCAGGGCACACGATACCCGTAATCAATTTGTTTCATGACTCGACGAGCTTTGGAATAGCGTCGACGAGAGCGTGAACACGCGATCTCTAGGCTCCCGACTCGATGGGAACAAAAAGCTTTTTCTCGTACTAACGCAAGCGACATTTTTTTTTGTTCACAAGAGAGGGATCGATTTTTTGGGTAATTTGAACCGGTGAGTAGACAGGTTCCGTTTATGAGTCCTCGTTGAAGAGGATCGGGCCGTAGGATTAAACCGAAAGATATCTCCTGGGAGGGAGGGTTGGAGAAAGTAGAAGCTACCCTCAAAGGGGAAGGTGGCGAAACAGCCTCGTTGACAAACAACACCCTGGAAGATGGAACGCAACGTGGATCCGTTGGCGCGAAGGAAACGGTTAAAATAATTACAGAGCGTGGGTGGAGAGGTGAAGGGGTGGAGGGACGGTGACGTTTATAATTCGCGTCGTCGCCGGAAAAGCATTGATGCCGGTGGATTTATTAATTACACGCCATCTCCAGCCGTCTTTTGTTCGGATCTAGCAGCCTCGGCGTCGCCGGGACCCGAGCAATTCAACGCTGCTGCCAATCTAAACCGGGTAAACGTGAATCAAGATATTATACCGGTCGAGGATATAATTCTTATTACGTCGTTAGCGAGGAAGGGAAAAAGGGGAAATACGACGAGGAGAAACAGAAAGAGAAAGGCGAAGTGTTTCCTTTGATGGTCGCCCGCTACGACGATAGTCCGGGCTCTAACGGGGCAAAAAAGTACATTAATTGCGCCGCTGTGTTGCGGTGTTATTAAATTCTTATGGAAATACGGGTGTACAGCAGACCATCCCGGCCGACTCATAAAGTTCACTATTGTGTTATAAAATCTAAATAATTTCAAGTTCTCGCAGCGGCGAACGTTGGCGTGCGACCCTCTTCCTTGTTTGCTGTTTCCTTTCATCCGAAACAGGATCGAGGGGTGAACCGCACGACGACGACGTCGAGGAAAAGATCCCGCGTGCTCAGATAGAAGCCAAAAGACGGGAAAAAAGGAAGCAGAACGTAAGATTAAGGCAGGTTACACGAGACGAGGTTATGGCGGAATAGCAACCGGGGCCAAGTATGAGACTCGAAGGTGGGCTGCAATCAGATATTCAAATCGTGTTTACTAAATCAGACCTCTTGCTCCTAGACTCCCTTCCCTCTTTACCTTTTATTTTTTTTTTGGTTTATTTTATTTTTCTTTCCCCTTATCTTCGTTACTCCCTCAACAGTCGGTCCACCTGGTCTGTCGTTTCTTCGTTTTCTCGTCTTACTCGCGGAGTTAACCGATAAGTTTGCTTCTGTCTGCTGCTTGCTACCGAGTTAACAATTCGGTTAGGAAGTTAGGGACCGCCAGCCCTTCCAGTCGATGCTCCTCCTTCTCTTACCTCCCTCCCTCCTCCTCCTTTTACACTGTGCGATCTTTTCGGGGACAGACAGTTCGATGGTCTTCTACCTGAAAGAGCTGGGAGGCTTCTTGTTACGAGAAGGGCGGACGTCGAACTTCGTGCCGCGAGTGAAAATCAGTAAATTCGACGATCTTTCTCTTCACGCTCCTTCGTGAAATACTGGGATCGGTGGGAACCAGGGTGGAGAAGGGGGGAGTAATGCGGTGGATTCCAGGTTTCCTCGGGAAATACCGGGGCGTTTGCGCATTTCGGGATATTTTGGGTTCGGATGTTAATTAAGGCGAGTTAGTTAACCTTTGGTTTGCACGCTGGTTACGCTCTCGCGCTGCGTTTAGATTGTTACGTGGGAGGAATCTGTGTTTTCGGGGGAGAAATTACTATTTCATTCTGTTGTGCTGGAAATATTTATCGCATCGCTCTTGAATTTACGTGGGTACCCACAATTCTAATAGGAGCATGATTGATGAAATGATTTCTATCGAATTTATATTCTGATCAGGATAGCGAGCGTTTTTGCAATACATATCTGGTTTAATTAATCATCCTGGTAAGGTATAAGTGATGACGTGTGTAATATTCGAGTGATGCAATAATAATTTTGACATTTTCATTGTTGGGTGTTCTTGTTTGTATTTAGAACAGTTTTTAGAATGATTTTCGTAATACCACGCATTTTTTAATAATCTCGTGAAGTGTTCAGGTTGCTTGCTATTTTGGATTTTGTATTGTATCAATTGTCAGAATTAAATGTACAATATATTTTTTATATGTGAATGGTAACGAAACGTTTCATTGTAATATAAATAGATATTTAAGATTTTTATTTTTTTTTTTTATGTCGAATATACAATTTCAAAATGTCAATTGCTTCATGGAGTCAACATTTATTCATCAACGCATCGATTATAATCTGCAGAAACCTTTAACGATTATAATCCACAGATAGTTTAACCTTTTTGGTGTCATGAGCGTGTGTACATGTTCCATTAGTTGGCTTCTGCGAGCACCATGGACGTGCGTACACATTTCATGAATACCATTAGTGCCATAAACAGTAGCATAATCCGCGCACACACAATTTATTCGGTAAAAGTATTGTCGCACCGAAAGAGTTAATCATCGAATTATTGCATAAAAGGAAGATTGGAATTTTTATCAGCAATCACGCAATGTTGATGAAAAACACGAAGAAATCGTAAAACGTCGAACCTGATTATTATTATGCTTCCTAATATCGTTCGAGATAATTTACAGGAACTATGGAACCTATTTGACAAAAAGCACAGTTCAAATTTAATCAACATCAGTCTTTACAAGCCGTTCCACTCCCCTAAACTTTCCCTATGGTGCGCAAAACTTCGCGCTACTTTATAACCTAACACATGTTAATCCCACGGAAGATTAATTTTTGTCGCTGTTTAATCAGTTCGGCTATTATGTTTTCAATTTGCGAACGATAGGACGTTTTTACGATGCACGTCGTAAAACAAACCGTCAGAATCACTGTCTCGACCTGTCCGCGTCGTTCATTTTGCCCCCCTCCCCCTTCTTTCGAAATTGGCCCCGTTTTTATTCGAAAATAAGTGTCGTCAAATGACAGATACTCCTGTGGGGTTCCAGGATTAAGTAATCCGGGGACATAATTCACATGCGGCGCCCTGACTCTTTCCTATATTAACAAAAATTATCTTTTGATTAATCTTTCGACCGCCACGACTAAGGGATACAGAGGTATTCGCGTCACGGAAGTTATGGATCACAGACGGAAGGGATCTGACCCCTCCTATTGAAATCTTCTCCCTTAGTATACGAGGGTTCTCGTCCCCGAATATATACGATGTTTGTCCCACCGCTTAGTCCCGTTTTTGGAGCAAAAGTCGCCGTAATGACCATTGTTCGAAGCCCGCTGTTTGCTTGGAATTTATATCAAGTCTCTTTTCATTCCTCGCAACGTTATTTCGCAATATTGTACATCTTTTATTAGCCGCGTCTACGTAAATTTGAGCACTCGTTTGTATTACGTTAATAATTTAAATATAATTATAGTATTACATTTAATAATTTAGTATTTTTTTATTGAAAAATCTTAACTGAAACTTCACGCGTTTTGTACCACCTAGTTCTCAGATTCTATAAATTTTCTATTTTATTTTATCTTTTTATAACGTGAAGAAATTTTTTTTCTTGTTTTATGCTTCAGATACTGGATTAAGATCATTGCATTTCCCATACCATGATGTTTTACTAATTCTGGCATACGATATTTTGTTCCCATTTTTTCTTCTTATTTGTTCATTTACAATCGAAATCCTCGCGAACAATATTAAGTTTGAAATGAAAATTTTGATGTACATTGTGGAGACAAGGGCATACTGTGTTCGATATGATGGATATTTGTTAGTATACGAGTGTTCAAAATGTTCATAGGAGAATTGTCGAATAAAAAAGGTTCACAAATTCATATCTTACAATAAGTTATTAAATAATTCTCTGTAAATTCGTACTTTGTTGTGTAAACATGAATGCATATTTTGTAAACTCCATAGTTAATACATGGACGAAACTGCAACCAATTAAATACCAATCATTGTATATGTACTAATTAATTATTTAAAGCCAGTGAATAGCAATCCAGAGTTAAATTGTAATATAGAAACTCATTTAATATTCCCCTTTATCTGGGTGTAAACGTTGACACGTTCGGAATAGTGACTTAGCAACATATTCAAAATAACGATAGAAACTCAAGTTTCATTAATTGAAACATTAAATTCGTCGAGTAATATATAAAATATAAAAATTAAATATATATAAATTCCTTATATTATAGTAAGTCATAAACATTAGAGACTATTAAATTTTCTTATAAAAGTCATACCAGATTGTTACACAAGAACTATCGCTTTCGAATTGCAGAATTTGAACGTTTATGACTTATTTTGAAAGAAATACTATTACTCGAAATAAGATCCATCTGAATTCACGCACCCTTGTCAGCGAGTGACAAGCTTTTTGATCCCATGTTTGACAATTTCAACATGGCCAAAGTGAAGTACATTAGAAAACATTTATTATACAACAACCTAATACATCCGGTTTTCCATTTCTATACAAAAATTCGAAAAGCTAGACGTCAGTTACCGCTTAAACGATTAAATTCATAGGGAAAACACGGAACTAAGAAAATATAGAACGTCTTCACAGAGTCTTGTCTAAAGTTCTGAAAGCAAATCGTCGAATCATTGTGTGTACTTTCGCCATAACTTTCTTTGACAAGATACCAGTATAAATCGATCAAGAACGTACCCCAATTTCTCGGTTTTTCTTTCCGAACCAACGCATACATATTCTTCTCCACGTAAATCTGATCAGAGTATCGATAACACAAACGTCTCCGTGTAACTCCGTTTACCAGCATATCTGATCCGAGGAAAGTCCAACACTCTACACAGATTCCATCCCTTCCAACGGGGGTCCGTTTCGTCCTTCCTTTTTCTTGTCGGATCCCTCAGGAGTCAGGCTAACTTATAAATATGATAATACGCGGGGAGAGCAAGCAGCAGTCACGAAATAACCCCTTTCGACCTCCGTCCTACTCATCCCCCCCCGCCCTTCCATCCCACGGTCTTTCTATCTCTTTCCAACCTTCCGCGAGAGAGGACTCACCCTTATCGAACGTCAGGGATTACCCGGGCGTCTTCCTTCACCGCTTTACGATATTGGAAATCCGAAAATGCGAATTAAAGTCCGTCCTCCTTCTTTCCTCCACGACCCCCCTCTTCGCGACCCCTCGAACGACCCCCCCGCTCCTCCTGTTCCATAGGGTGCATGTACCACCGGGGTTGAGGGCTGTGAGGGGGGCGTGCCGCGCCGTCTGCTTTTACCATCCACATAGAAATAAGAAATGCGTGTAAATTGGGTGAGCCTGGAGGCCCGTAAAACGGTGACTTCCCGGTTGTTCGCAAATCGAATTCACCCCACCCGGTTACCTTGGGTAATCGGAATTCCAGAGTTTTGTATTACCACGGGGATGGCCACTTTGGTCCCCGATGATTTTCAATGCCCACCGTCGTGTCGGCACGGAACGATCGTTTTATTCGCGGATTTCTCATTCGCGGCACTTTTATTGTCGGGTAAATCGTCGATGGAATCCCTCGGATTGCTGGGTGAATTTCGACGTTGGAAGTGTTTTGTAATGTCGTTTTGAGACAGTGATGTCTCGAGGGGATATTCTGGTTCAGACGGCTGGTTTTTTAGCGGACTTTGTGATTCCTTGGCTAGATAACAAAAAAAGTTACAATATTTCTGCGTTGTGTGTACATTTTCATGCTTCTTTTGGCTGTTCATAATTAATAATTAATACTTAACATCTTCACAACATTCAAAGTTATAAGCCGTGACGTGTGACTTTGTGTGAACATAGTTGCTGACTTGACACAAGATTTGTGGTTTTCCTAGTGGCCAGAAAAAATTTGGTCCAGAGGTCCAAGGTCGAGTAGTCTAGGTGTCCAGGGGAGCAAGTGTTTAGGAGTCCAGGGGCAAAGAGGTCTAGGGATATAAGTGTCTGGGTTCTAGCAGTCTAGAAGTCTTGGGGTTCAGGTGCGATATTGTATAAAGGAAAGTTATACGCATCCAAATATAGCGCAAGTCTTGTTGAACACAATTTTTTGGTAAAGTTCAAGGAAAGATCCTGAAATGTTGTAGCGACATTTACGTGGGCACCCTATATGTTTCTGAAAGTAGCGATCTTTACGTATTTAGAACGAAAGAAACCTTTGTGTTTCTTCCTCGTGTGTTAATTTTCACAATAGAGTTCAATATTCGTGTTCTTGACGGCAGGAAATAATTATTTTCGTCATAAGCTATCGCAGTTCCGACCAACGCGTGTTTACATGGTTATACAATTCGAGAACATACTTTGGGTCGTGTAATTAACGAGAACAAAGGCCGGTGCTTGCTATGCGACCGTGGGACTAATTAGCTGGAGAGCCTGTTAAACTCGCGTAAAGGCATAACAGAAAGGCGTAACGGGTAACCAGAGTTGTTGTCGCCGGCGAGGCCGTAGAGTTAAGAATCTCAGTTAATTATGCCACGCACGATAAGCATTTTCTGCACTGCATGTGCTGGTCGAAATTACGTTATAATGTGCGGAGATAAGACATTTTGCGAATCCAACCTAGTTTTATTCTCGTTGTAAACCGTCCTGTATAGCGTCAACCCCTAGATGTTTAACAATTTCGGATGGTATATATGTTTACAAAAGATGATTTCTCAGTATCATAATAGAATTTATTAATTTATTAAATTCATCATTTGAATCATATTTATTGGAGATTGATCAGAGATCGATGCTAGCAGACCATATTGTACATTTTTCTTTACTCGTTCCTTAAAATTCTGCGAAATATTCAAAATACTTTCATGTATTATAAACTCGAAATTTCGCAGATTAAAGCTAATAATAGTGGTGTCCTGATTACTTGTTATTCGACTGAGCATATTATCGAAACTTCAGTCTGTCTCACAATCAAATATAGTAATCTTCTAACGTTCTCGTATCACGTTTCTTTAATCGTAGGAAAATGAATGTGTTGGAATGTTACACTGTTCTCATTGTTGAATTTTTATTCCACTTTTTGTTCCAATTTTTCAAGCATATTCTTATTGTTGAATTTTTCAAGCATATTCTCATTGTTGTGCCCAGACCTGGCAACGGTAAAAAAATGATCGGTGAAAATTCAACTATTTGTCGTTCGTGTAATAGACTTGCAAAGAAAGCAAGATATGTATATCTTGTAACAGCGTGCAATATTCAATGGCTGCAAGTGTTGAACACGGAGTCAGATAGAGTCAGACGGATTGATTCTTTTTTTTATCGAGGAAAGGTGGCTTGACCGCAGGATCGATTCGATCATGGTTCCTCGAGACTCGGCGGTGGGATATAGCCGAAATGTGGATGGGGAGAAACCACGAACAAGGGTTTCCCTGACCGAAGCTAATCCTCTGTAGGTGAGCCAAATGTAGCCGGAAACAAGCCACGGACTTTGCATCATTGTTCCGTGTCCTAGTTCGTGGCAGGATATGCTGATCCTGTCGACGCCCCGTTACGGTCCATTTGCCTATGCACATAAAAAAAAAAACCCTTTTCAAACTCGTTCTTTCGGTCGGCGATTCTCACCTTCACGTTCGAGACTAT
This sequence comes from Dufourea novaeangliae, assembly GCF_001272555.1. Classification (NCBI taxonomy): domain Eukaryota; kingdom Metazoa; phylum Arthropoda; class Insecta; order Hymenoptera; family Halictidae; genus Dufourea; species Dufourea novaeangliae. The sequence continues at coordinate 875,664 of NW_015373998.1, read as the reverse complement.
TTCTCAGTTTGAAAATATTCATCGTAGAATTCGTTATGAACCCAATAATGATCAATCTTTCATGGCCCAGTTCAATTGAGAACATCTGACCTTTCCTGTATTTTTCATGGAAGTGCGATAAACTATCAATCTTTCATGGCCCAGTTCAATTGAGAACATCTGACCTTTCCTGTATTTTTCATGGAAGTACGATAAAATTGGAATGTTAATAGAATCTTTAACACGTTGCATGCCGCAGGATTTTCGTACATTTCAACCACAGCGTCGAAGTGAAATTTTCGTTACACAGAGTGTAGAAGAATAAAATGTTATATAAAATTATTAAAGTCAACTATATTATCATACTTTTGACATTTAGTTTGTAGAAGTTTCCCGATTTGTGGTCCAATATTACGAATATCGAAAAGTATACTCTCTAGAGTGGGGGTCGCCGGTGACCCCCATGGCATTCGTGTTAAGTATCAATATGATTGGATACTTATCTGCCTTTAATAATAGTACATACGTTGTTCGTAATTCATAATAAGGATGTATCGTAGTTACACAACTGTCTATGTGATGATCATGATATCGAGTGAAGAGAGTGATTGTTTAAAAATTCAGTATTCATTTCGATGCTGCATTAATAATAATTCATTCTACAGAAAGTAAATAGTTTGCCGAAACGGAATTTAGAAATAGATTTCAATGATTATTACCTATTGAATAGAACTGAAGTGTAATAGTAATTAGTTAGTAAGTAATAAAATACGAACGTTGCTATTTTATCATTCAGTTCTTCACTTCGAAATAAATCTGTTTCGGACATTTTCGTTACTCACTGTACGACGAATCCATGACTTTATAAACAAGTACATCTGTATACGACACAACATTTATCTACGAATATTCGAACATTAATCATTTCAATCAAGAGAAACGACACCAATTATGTCACTTCGGTGTACAAACAATTACCACGTGAGGGCGGAGGCAGTATTCATTTCTATGGTCATTATAGCTCTAATATACACATGGCCGCACAAGATGGCTCGTAGCTGGCCAGAGATGTCGGCGGGGCCGTGTTCCTGAGTATACACAGAGAGGTTAGGTTGTCGCGATCCTTTGAATGCACCATCGACATGGTAAATACAAACACCGCCGGCCCATTAGAATAATTATCCACGCGTGTCCATGCCGACGGGGCAGCGACTACTTCTAATTAATCCGAGTACTTCACTATGGAAATTAATTCAATAGTGTATCGGCCTCCTTTCGGTGGGATGACCCTTATAAAGGGCACTGGGTTCCGGCCGAAATGCCTCCATTCGTCCGTGAAATATGCACGGAGTCAGGTTGCATTTGTGGGAACGTTATTTTTTAGTACACCCAGAATCGACGACGGTTGACCACCGGCAAATGTTCCAGCCCTGGTCCTGACATTTAGCTCTAGGATAGATTTTAATTTTGCGGTATTGGCGAATAATGAGCATCTATGATCCTAAATATCAAGGTGGTCGAAAAAAAATACTGATCGTCGCTAGTCACTTTGTTTTCTGTTATTTCATTCCAGAGGACTCTGTTATTTCAGCCAGATTCCTTTAGAGCGATAGATCATGATAAAGTGTATTTTAATAATTGAAATTACTTGCGATTTAATAAACTGAAGCTTCTTGAACGCGTGAGATGCTTTGGAGTACCCTAATATGTTAAGTGATTGCTAGAGATGGATAAGATCATCATCTTTATAATAAATTTTGAGGAGTTAATAAATAAAGAAGAAAAACAAACGTGTTGCATAGAACTTATTACAATATCGAGTATTATGACGTTGCTATACACTTTCCAATAATTTGTACTAAAAGATGGTCAGGTAGTGAGGAGGGGAGGTTTTGGTGAATCGAAGGTCTCAAGGCCTGAGGGTCCCAAGGCTTGATGGTCCTAAGGTCTAAGGGTCCCGAAGCTTGAGGGTCCCAAGACTTGAGGGTTGGGGGTGCTTAGCACAGACAATGATAAAATGGTCTAGATTGCCCACATATGATTAAGGGGGATCATTAACAGTATAGGGCTGCTAGACGTTATTAAGCCAACTTAGGCCAATAGAAGGTCCAGTAAGGAGAAACGGTAGCACTACTCGGTAGATCAGGTGTCTATAATTATCGAGAGAGGTAATGACAAAACACTCAGAGTTTACCTTCAGAGTTTAATCAGGAGATTAATCGACGTGTTCTATCCTCGATGAAAAGGAATTATTTAGAACGTAGGCGGTTAATAATGCACGGGATGACCGATGTAACGTTCATGTAAAGGCACGACCGAGCACAGATTCACGGTGGCTCGTCACCGTCGATGGAACGTAATCCTTCCTTTACCGTTCATTTCAATTTCATTAGTCGGTCTATATGAAGTTCTGCCCTCGCAGTTGTAATATTCTCCTCGGCTGGAATACCGGCGATCCCCACTCTATTTATTCACCCGCGTAATTCACAAACCGGAAGGTGCTCACCGACCGGAAACACATACACGGATGTGGCCATTGTTATTCGGCCGCGTGTCAGGATATGCCCTCCGCCCCCACCCCTGTTCTATACATATAACGGCCACCAATCACACCCTTACAATCCCTCTCATGCGTTCGGCTGGTTTTTAGAAAATCATAGGGAATATCGGCTCGAGGTGGACGCATGAATCTTAGAGGGTTATTTTCATCCCGTTCCACGACACATTTGTCGTTGATTATAGGTGGAATGCGGGAGGCCCAAGGTGATTGATTTATGATTCTTTGTGAAACTTAGGTGAAATTATAATCTCGGTATTTTCTGACATTTTTTAGTGACTTTTCTTGCAGTATCAAGCTGGGTAAATTAATTGATTTTTAATTAAATTTGTTAGCCTTGGTATTATAAACAGTGGTATATAAATGAATATATTCTTAACAGTTTGAGGACCGATGCTGACGTATTAGGTTGTTCAGAAATGTCATAGCATTTTTAGGGTCATAGTTACAATCTATGTTTTTTTAATTTATATCATATTTTTATTTATTACACTTTTTTACCACTTTATTCCATTTTTCAGTGAATTTCATTGTACCAGTTATACAGTGCGATTCACGCAACTGTATCAACGTGTATCTTTTCTTTCGTTGAAATTAGAAAAAACTGTTACAGGAACAAAATGAATGTAGTTCAAGGTGAACTACATATTCACGATCATATTGTATTTTATCTAAGTGCAATAATACATATGCCCTTCGCTATTCTACGTAAAAAAGTGTTAGAGTAACATAGTAGAAGAATGATTAATGAGATAAAAATACTACCTCATAATCGATTGCAAATATAAACTACATTTAGTGAATTTTATTTCTCTCGAGAATGATTATTTCATTATGAATAAATTTCAATGTGATTATTCTAACAGAAATTTGAATCGTTTACTATCAACTGTTATTTATACATCCACTTTTGATTTCATTTTTTCTTATTCGATTAATTCCAAACATATTTAATAACGTCTACTGAGTTCCTGATGTATAGAAATTCAAATATTCAGAATGTTATATTTATTAAATGTATGAAATTCCAAGAATTGTATTTGATTATCTGAAAGTTTAATGGAACGTGAATAGAAGCGAGCAAAGCCAGGTTCAGACCTTGGTGTACATATTGCACATCCATTTCTTTGGTGTAATTGTATTACACGGTTAATCTAAACGAATCAGTGTGACTTATATATCGACGACGTTCCGGGCCGTCTAGATGAAAGTGGGAGCTGTTATGAAGCTGGCCGAATAAAGGGCTGCAATATTGTTCTATTGTACGTTTAAATTGCCAGTTCTGCTTTAAGCCAGTAAAGAATGACTCTCCTCTTCCCTCTTGTAGTTTCACTGGAATCTTATAAAATTTACGAAAATGTTGTCGTTATTGGGCCGTCTGTCACGAGCAATATAGTTTATAATTTTACAGTTACGCCGCTATTAAAAATTTTTGCTTAAAGAAACAAATTTATTCCTTCTAAAGCAAATGTTTTAAATCAACTGTTTTAAGCATAAATTTTACAGACTTCAAGGAGTTTTCAAACACATATTAAAAAGTCAATAACGCTGTTTCATTCAATATCAATAATTATCTTATACCGATTTATTTTTTATAATACTAATTATTTTTATAAAGGCACTTGATAATATAAGTTATGCTAAGTGAGAATGGAAGACGTAATATTCGTTTAATAAGAATGACTTAATAAATGAATCGTTTCTATTTCGATAACATTGCTTTTTATAATTCCTATCACTATGAAGAGTAATTATGAATACGCGTTTTCTCCCCTTTGTTCTACACGACCGCATATACGCAGGAACCAGTGAATTCCCTTTCAAAATTTGAGCTCGTGAAGCCTATATAGGATTCTCTGTCGGAAATTCAAATAACTCATACCGACAGCACAGTATGGCGTGGCCAATTTGCAGGAAGAGAAAGACTGAATTGATTTGCAACGGATTCGAAAGTGGCCCAAGATTATTTGTCGTGAGTGGAATAAAGTATAATTTTTTCTGCGATACGATCGAAAACTGTGACGATTGAAAATTACGAATATTCGAAGAAAAAGTACGAAGTAAACTAATACGTCGAAGAAAACAGAGGAAGCGAATATCGAGCTGTATAACGAGTACTTATGTCGTATATTTGATGATCCCTCATGAATATTCACGATTACTTCAATATTAGATGGGAGCTTCTGGGTAAGAGGGCCGGAATTTCTGTACGGATTAAATGAAAATTAAAGGTAAGGATCTTTGATTAGCTACGTACTTGCACAGAAAATCGATAGAATGCATTACGAATCTTTGGAACGGTCTTTATCAAAGGAAACTTTAAAAAATGAATTATCTGGCTTTGTAAGCTTTGCGTATACGATTGAAAGAATTTCTCTGTTCTTCTAAAAGGTTCACTGCTATCACGGAGATTCATCAGTTTACGTTTTTCTCGAGGATTGTAATTATTCAGACGAATATGTGTGTAGAAAAAGTTATTCAACAATTACTGACAATCGTGCATTTAACTGAAGATTTATTTTTTGAAAACATTGACGTAAAATCACTGTGCTCATAAGTGTTTGATTATTCTTTTGGATTTCTACAGTTACCAAGTGTTGTAATTTGTAAACATACTGCGCAATATTTTTACTAGTTCAACTTAAAATTACTAGTTAAATTTACAATAAGAAACTAGAATCTAGAACCTTTTGATTGAAATTTAACTATAGAAATATGACCTTTCAAATGGTTTATTAAAGTAGACTTTAAATTAAATTTTAAAAAGTAGCGAAGTCGGGGACAGCTTTTTTTATCAGTGTGTAGTAATACAATAATTTTAAAAATCCTTCAGTCAACCGCACCACATACGGACCGTTCGTCGAACGTATAAATCGAAATCGAAATTGAAATTTGTTCAGTCCTGTGTTTCACTGGACACGAAAATCAAACACAAAAGGAGCAAAAGCTATTATATTATATGTTCTTTGTGTCCGGATGATTCAGCACGTAAAATAACTGTAGTTCCAGTTGCGTTTATTTGAATGCTCGTTCAATTTCGCGGTACACGTATGATGGGAACGGAATGTTTTCAAGCGAAAATTCATATGAAACCCTGACGTTCTTGCGCGTACGGAACCTGGCTTCTTTTGTGCTGAGATTACAAGTGAAAGATTAAAGCAAACGTTTGCAATGTCGAGATGTATCAAACGTTCAACACGACTTTACATTACGTAAGTAATTGGGTGCTTAATAATCGTAACTGACCTCTTTGTGAATGGTACATTACCTAGAACGATGACTCTTATCTTTACCATTGTCGTATATTTTTTATTTTCATTTAAATTATGCTTTCGCAATGGGTACGTACCGTTGAAGAGTTTCCACTTTCATTTCTGGATACGTTCCACACGAATTGCTAATTTCAATTAAATCCAAATCTTATTACGTACATTATAATGTACATTGCATACTTCCAGTTTTAGCTTCATTTCTAGATAAGTTCCATAAGAGTTGTTAATACTCAAATCCAAATCTTATTGCATATTTCATAATCCTTCTAATTCTTAGAATAAATATTGAATTCCGACATAGAAAATGTAATTTAAAATCCCAAGAAAAAACTGTGCCACTCTTAATATGTAAATTGTTTTATATACTTTGATAAATTATTTTATATTTGATAAAAATAAATTTATTCGTCTTCACATACTTGTTGACGTGATTCTAAACAATATACTCAAGAAAATAGCGAACTGTTCTTTAACTTGGATGTAAATATGTCCGCAAAGATTATAGTTTCTGTAGCATCCTCAATTCTGGTGATAAATATTATAATTACACAAAGTTTCTCAAACACAGATCCATATCATTTTATTCTTTATTATTTTAACATTTTTGGGAATACCAGAGTGTTTCCCTATGTCTTGTTGTATAAATCACCGAATTAAATGTAAAATGTTAATAAAGTGTTAAACTTATATAGATAACAGTATGGTAGACAGTAGGTGGAGAGGAAAGGGATGAAGGAAGACGAACGATCAGAATGCTAGTATCTATCACGATGTAACAAACATGGACTATATTTTTATTTTCATTTGAATCGCCTCGGTCTAACCTATCAAACGTGATTCGTACAAGTCCCGAAAATTCCCAAACATTCCGCATATTTTTCCCAGGCCGAGTTCGAATCCCGAAGGTGAAAGGTTAATCATCGTCGAGAGGGGAGACAGGGATGGAAGGGTTTAGCGTAGCAGAGCGCAGACATGAATATCGTAGTGTCTGTCTGCGATTCGCGAGCCTTGGCAGTTCGATTTTTCTCGGATACCGGTGTTTACTCTGGCTTGTTCAAACAATAGACGCACCCTTCTTTTTTTGTTTTTCTCCTCTCTGGCTCGCGGTGAGTCCACGTCCAGGGACAGCGTACTCGGCAGGGTGGTAACGGGGGTAGCGAAATAGGGGTTGGGAGGGGCCGATGGCCAGGCCAGCGTTGGCGACCAGAGGCACAACAAATATAACGGGTGGACGAGCTAGCCTTGGCGTGTGGAGTCGCCCGACGGGTGATTTCGCGAGGATTTTGTAATTGAAACGGCTTTCGAGGTGGAACCGAAGCAAGGGAATACGACAGATATACGGCCGTCTCTTCCCTTTTCTATTGCCGTCCCTTTATTTCGCGTCTCGAGTGCAGAGAGGCAACTTAACGGTATGTCCCAGCTATTTCGGTAGCGTTCATCCTCTTGCTAACCCCCTACCCATCTTCTTCTTCTTCTTCTTCATTTTCGTCTCTTCTGCTCTCTCCATCTGGTCCGTTCTCGTTGCGTGGTGGCTCTTTTTTCCGCTGACCTCTCGCTCGACCTCTCTGTTCCTCTCTTCTTTTCATCTTGACTGCCCCCCATCGCTGTTAGTGCTTGCTCTGCGTGTGTTGACGGGGAGAAGCTTCGGGCCACGATCGCAAACTGGTTTTATTGAAATCTGTGCCTGGAGCTGCTGTGTGTGTGTGTTTTTCCTCTCCCGGTTTGTAAATCGTTGATAAGTATCGTTGTTCGATGCTTTTTGGTAGGTCTTATGGAGAAGATGTGGGGGTTCTTGTTGAGCTTCTTCTGTGGTGCTCTTGTGGACTTTAACGGAATTGAAAGTTTCGGTGCAGTCGAGTAAGCGGGAAGCTTTTGCGGCTTGTTTGGATTAGTTCGTGATTTATGTGACGCTATTGGCCACTTCTTATATACGTACATACATCCGTTTGTTGTTATTAAGTAACGTGTAACGACGTACAACGAGTAAATCAGAATGGGAAAAATTAGCCTAATTTATGGTCCTTCTGACACCTAAAATATTAATGGGATATTATTCTATGTGTTTCAAGGAATTGAAATATATAATTATTGACATTTTATTTTATAAATTCGTGTAAAAATGTGGATGAAAAGGAAGTTGTATAAAGCGACAAATTAGTAATGGTTGACTTTAAATAATTATAACTTCTAAACGAATGTATGAAATGTAATGATTCGAAAGCTATTTTATTAAAAGCAACCCAAAGAATATTGGTTGACTACGTTAGGAAGCAATGAATTGAGATAGTAACAGCAGGATAGTAGAATTATAGTACTTTCGATTTTTTTTTTCAAATGAACTGTATTACGCCTACATTAATTAAAAACGAAAGAACTGTTCAAGTAATATTATTGTTAGTAATTTTCGAGATAAAGGATAAATTAATAATTACACTAGGTTCATCCAAGATTATTCTATCGACTTGTTGCTATGTTGGAACGTAATGTATTTATGAATTAGCTAATTGAAACTTTATACTACTGTCAGTTGTGTTTTATGTTCATTATAATTATCGAAATGACAACAGGAGCATAACCAATGTGAATAAAATAATTATACAAACCCTATAACATATTGTCACGAGAATTGATTACAATATCCATATTTATAAACTTCGCAATAACATGTTTCATTAAACGTTTTTATAATAGAATTGTGAATACGTGCAAAAAGTGTCAAAGAATTTAAAATAAATATAGTACACACGCACAATTTTCAATTTCATCGATTCTGTGTAAATAAGCAAATTAAGCATTCGAGGCTAATTCACTTATATAAGTAAATGTATCTAAATAATTAATTTTGTCGATTTTATATAACCACCAAAATAAACAAGATATTTTAAATGAATTCTTTTATATAAATTGAAATTCAGTATACACACGAAAATTTTGATTTCATCAATTTTGTATAAATAAAAAATGTCGATAGGTCAGACGAACTTTTTATTTAGAATATACATGGCGGTGAAAAATGAATGATTTAACACGTATACGGTAAACGATACCTGATGTAATGGAAAGTATCGAAGGAACAGGGGTAAATAAATTTATTGTACAGTTATATTGAGAAGAAAGTCGTATTACATTCGGTTAGTCGCAACGTATGGGAGACACAACGTTCGCTGATCGGAACTCGCGAGATCTTGATATTGTCCTGCACATATTTTTAGACGGTACACACACAGCTGCCTGATCGTTGCCCCTGACATCTCTTTGCTTTCGATTCCCTCTTGGAATTCTCTTGCCTCTCCTCCGCGTCCCATGTGACGGTGATAAACTTAGTTGTGCCATGTGGAGAGATCGCGGACCAAACAAAGAGGAGACAATTCCTTGGCACAGAGTCACGATGTTGTCGCTAATGAACAATCTTTGCCGATTTTAGACGCTGGTCACTAACAAGCGTGAAGCGAAAGGGAGAAGAATATTTTCGTCCGATGTTGCAAATAGTTTCTTCGAAGGGCACATTGTAGAAGCCTTATTGAGATTGCAAGAAAGTAAACTAAAAACGCTTGTATTTGAATGTTCTTTTAAATGAACAGTAGATGTGCATCCAAATCTGTTTCGTTAGGAACATTTTTTTATTTAAAGGAGTTTGTACTAAATATCGAATTAGAGTTAGATCTTACTTGTAAATAACAACCGTATTTCTTATTTAAAGGAGGTTGTATTTTCATCTAGAATGAAGTAAACAAAGAATGATGTGTTTTAAAAGATTTTTATTAATTTTAAAGTTATAGATTTGCTATTTTCATAGCCTGGTATATTAACGGTAATTAAAATAGAGAACCATATTATATGTCGTATCTCTGTGAACATTGATCTATGAATTATATGTGTACATTAAACCGCGATAAACCAGTATTTGAACTTTCATTAACGGAATTTTCGTGACTCCGCGTTCTAGTATACATGTTTATACAACAATATTATACATGTATCACCTTTTGCGCGCAGTTACGTGAAATAGATAATAACACCGATACGCATAATAGATACGAGTGATCGGGGAACAGCTAATATAGGTAGTATTAATACAATTCAGAGACAACAGGTATCGATTAACCTCCATTCCAAGAGTTTAATTTCTAACTCCTTAAGACCCACCTCCATAATAATTACGTTCGACGAAAATATGATATTCCCTTTTGTACCATTCACATATAATTACATATTGATAAATACATAATGGTAAAAAATAAAAGTTTTTTTTACCGAAAAATAATTTTGTAATTTCCATTACAAAATTTGTGCGTAAAATTAAAATTGCAGCGTAATTCGAAACAAGGTCAACAGTCTTTATCAACTGGACTCATATATTTTCGACGATTTATGACTTTAAAGGAAATAAAGTGTGTCTGGCTACGCACGGCCTTATCCATTGTCGCCGTTATAGTGTTAACGGTTATACAGTTCTCACTGTTGAGGCTTTCGGGTGTAAGTCGTGTCCTTGTGGAATTGTTTTCCCAACGTTTCGCAAGCATTGCAGCTAACTTCTACAGGAGGTCGAATACACACTGACACTGGTGTGTGCCTTGTGGTGCTCCTCTAATATACTGGAGCTCGGTGATGTTCCGGTTCATTGCTTACCAACCAACATTTTTTTAATTGGTCAGCTGAGCCCGAAAGCATCAATAGTGAGAACTGTATGATACCGGGCCGTGGAAGCCTCAAATCTCTGTTAACGATTACATTATCGAGTCGTTATTTAAAACATTCAAACGAATCGAAGCGCGTCACCATTTCCGATCGACTCTTTCGTTCAGCGGCCATGTTGTGCGGATATGGTCGCTTCGGAAATAGCGTGAACCTGCTGCCAGGGAGGTTACGTCCCTCGAAGCTATTCCAGTAAGTCCGCATTTCCATTGTCGGTCCACTCGGCTACATTGTTCGGATGGTGTATAAACGATTCGCGAATCGCTGTTTCGTCCCCGTTAAGTGTAAACAAAAAACCGTCTGCTTAAGCGCGAACGGTGGTCCTCGTAGCCCAGCCGTGGCCAGCTCGGGCGGACGGCCGTTGTCGCCGTTCAAAATGAACTCTCCATAATTAAACACGGTCACGGTAAATTAAAACAATAAATACCGAGGCCGGCCGCGGAACGGAAAAACAGGCGGAGGACCGTATGGGGCCGGGTGAATTTGTCGGTGGCCGGTTACACATTTTCCGTACACACACGCGAGCGCTAGACCGGATGGTGCAACTGGTACTTTCCACGAGCGGGCATAATGCACGAGTCTCGTTTTTTTTTTTTTTTTGTAACCCCACTGCGTGATTTCTCAGCTCGTAAATCACTTCATCACTGAACGAACGACGGACGGCAGGTGTTTTGTCATCGGTGTTCCGCGACGTACGACGACTAATTGCGAATTATGTTGCGCCTATTAGTCGATCGGTTTCGATCGATCGATCTTGTCTACAGACGTGAAAATAAATATTAGAAGATTACAGTTTCTTTACCTTTCCTTTATTTTCTTTTTAACGGAAATCACACTGTGCATTTATTTTCCAAGGTGTTTAAAGAAGAATTAAAGAGCAATGGTTGGAAAATATTGAGATTTTATTTTGGGCCGCCTGGGACTCCAGGGTGTTAATGACGCCAAACAATGGAAGGGTATCGTTCCAGGGTTAGAGACATCGATTTGATCGAATTGTTTTTATTGCGTCGTACAATTTATTGTTTAACTCTTAGGACAAGAAGTTGAAACGATCGACGTTCTTTACCAAGCGGGGTCCTCGAGAAGACCCATATTTTTCTTATTGTTATCTTAGTTTGTTTTATATTATTTTTTGTTATAACAGTGTTTTTATTGTTGCTAATGAAAATACTACTGGTGTACTACACGAAGTCACGTATTTTCAATACCTGTCAGCATCAAACAATAGACTACGATTTCCAAAATTTAGTCTACAGTCCGTTCTATACGCGCCGGTTTTTATCGCCGACCTGCGGAACAATACGGCCATAAAACCGTACCGTTGGAGACACTTCCAAACTCGACACGGTCAAGAAAAATCGTGATCACGTGCTTAATTAACTTCTCGCGAACATTTCGCCCTGAAGGGCAGATTTCCACCACCATGCCAACTTGGGAAACCCAAGAATTCTTCGCCCTCCTTCAGGGATCAACCAATCATAATTTGAAATTTTAGAAACACCTTCGACGCAGATTTTCGCTAATCAAAGTGAAATGCGTATACTCGTGGCGCTTCAGTCCTTTCTCAAAAATCAGTCTAGCGCGAGAGTCAATACGAATCACATCAAGTGAACATCAGATCGTAGTGGAGTTTTCGAGTGTCTTCACCATTTTTCATTTTTCACCACTAACACAATATTAACACTTTGAGTGCTCATATCCTAAAAGTTCTTCGAAGTGCACCTGGGGGACAAGTGATCTCTAGTGATTTACACCTCGAAGTATCTCCTAAACTATGGATTTTTCGAAAAAGGTATAAGCATTTTTTAAAGTTTAATATTTGTACTTTCAGATAGAATAGTTGAGCTTAACTCTTATAGTACCTTATAAGTTTTCCGGGTACCGTCCAAAAATACCTTGAAAAGTATGCGATTTTTGAGGTATCTATTACAATTGAAATATTATATAAATATTATATAAATTAAAATTAACACATTTTTTTTAAACATGAAAATCTTTTCACGTTTCTTTTGATTTTACCACTCTTTTCCAGTAAACATATGTTCCACTAAATAAACTCATTTTATAAAAATGAAGTGTTAATACATGTGTTTAAATTATATTGAAAATGGAAAGTCGATATATCGGTTCAAGGTATTTTCCGAAACACCCAGAAAGTCAATATATCTGCTATAAGGTACTAAAAGGGTTGAAGAAAAAGTAAATTAAAGAAATAAAAAAAGGGGTCTAAATGGGGATATTTAAAAAAAATTGAAGTTCAAGTCAATATGTCTGCTGTAAGGTACTAAAAGGGTTAAAGGAAAAGTAAATTAAAGTAATAAAGAGGGGGTCTAAATGGGGATATTTAAAAAAAAAAAAGTTCAAGTCAATATGTACTTGCGACTTGGGTCTTTTATCGTACCGATGCAGTCAAAGTGTTAATTTCCCATGTGACACGCGTTCGATTATTATAACCGACGAAACAACGTCAACAGTGTTTCGGTTTATGTCACGGGCCAGACGTTGAACCAGAAAATCCATGGTTAACACGGCGTCAATATGTTGTCCTTTTAATTCGATTATCGATTCCCATTCTTGAATTGTCGGTCGCGAGCAGGGAAGTATGCCTGGCGTTTTGTTCACCCCGTGGATAATGCACAATGCGTCGATGATTCGGATTCCACGTGAATTGCTCATTGTACGGATAGTCTACGTGTGTTACCGTGTTCCCCTCCTATTTCACGCGATACTCCGATTTCACCGAAAATTTTCCGGGATAATGCAGCGTCGTTTATGGCCTTGATACGCATTTGGACTACGGCGTTCGTTACAATTTGCATGGGCATATTCGAGCCTGGTTCATCGTTCTCCCTGGCGACATCGTTGCAGGGAAATACATACAATTATGAGTTATGTAAGAAGAATACCTGTGTCTGTGAATCATTGTTACGAAGGTATTCTCATTCGCAGGGGTAGTAAAATCGTTTTTTTTATTGTGTTTTCTTAAACTGTAGCACTTTGAAAATGTGTTCCCAAAGTGATATGCTTCGGTTCATTAAAAGGACGAAGTTATAATGATTTTAAGGGAACGATACACTTGATAACGGTGTACCGCTGCACGAGTAAAATTTATATCTGAATCATGAGTTCACCAATCTATTTCAGCTTGGACATACATATAATAGTCATGAAATAGTTTTTTAATATCGTCTGAAGAAGTTGCAAATTTAATGAATTTTTGCTTTACACGGCTGTTATTTTCTTGACAATTTTTTTCAGTTTCATAGTATTTCACAAGATAGTCGCTTTTATATAAATGAATATTATCTTTGATTATTTTTCCCATGAATACAACAACGTGAATCGTGGCAGCCATTCAGAGTGACATACTGTAAAAAACATGTAATAACTTTGTTAATATAAAAGATAAGTTCACAATAGTTTTACTGTGCTTTCTTGAAATAAGAACAAACGTGTACGAAAAACTACAAGTTTCTTGGTACATTAATTCCTAGTTCTAAAAATCATTTAAAAATGACGCCTGCGAGTGGGAATACGTCCTTAATCAGACGTTAATTAGACGATGCGTTCAAATTGACGTTGTCAGTGATATCGAGAGTGTGACAACGAGCTGCGCAAGAATTACAGACTTTGAATGCTAATTTTACTCGACGCACGCGTGCGTAACTGAATTAATAAATTTTCAAAGTACGCCAACATTGCAATTATTCGAATGGTATAGCTTTCTTTTTGTTTTCTGAAACTCGTTGTAGACTTTACGGTTTCAGAAGCCCACAAGTGTAATCATTCTGGTAAATTCACGGTATTTTGTGCAATGAAATTGCAATTTATAATTGAGGTGAGTTTCTCCTGACAGATACGAGCCTCGTTTGTGTTAATTAAACAAGAGGAGGAGAAATTAGTACGAAAATTTTTCTTTGATATCCTGAATGTGGTTTAAACGCAATTTTTTATTATACTTCTGTACATGTTGTTCGAGCCAGCGCCTTGATGAAACATACTATTACCACGCGTAATAATACTACGTACACGTAAAAATTCATATTTTTATTTTGCAAGTGTTTCACCGAAAGATAGAAAAATCTTTACAGGATGTCCCAAAATAGGCGTAAGTCCTTGGTAGGGCAATTCCTGGGGTGATTTGAAACAACTTTTACCTTAGCGAAAAAATTCTTCGAAGTTTTGTTAACGAGATATTATCGAAAAACCCCGTCCAATCAGAGCGCAAGTCTGTCGGCTGAGCACTGATTAGTCGAGGTTTTTCGATAATATCTCGTTAACAAAACTTCGGAGAATTTTTTCGCTAAGGAAAAAAGTTGTTTCAAATCACCCCAGGAATTACCCCGTTTAAGTACTTACAACTATTTTGGGACACCACACTCTGTTAGATATTCCGACATTTGCTGTACTAGAAATAATTATCACATCGCTCTCAAATTTTCGTTACGTACAATTTTCACAGCAATACATTTAACCTTTAGAGGATGGACAGGTTTTTTCATGACTTTTTATATTTTCGAGTTAGAATTTCTATATATAAATATATATTTTAATCGATTATTTAACGTCGTATCAATCACTTGTATGAGTTATTAGGGACACAAAGTCCAGGTTTACAGTTTATTGTACAGTTTGGTATGTTGTAGATAGGGTAATAAGGTTCTTATGTCGAATTGTTGCCTATCTTCTGTAATGAGTGATGATGTACTCCACTGTCAGGTGAACTTAGCACAGTTTGTAGGTTGAAGGTACTTCTTTATTGAGATGGTACATGTTGGTGAGTGAGTAATTCTTCAGATTACGACCTGGTCTTGTCCTGATAGAGTACTTTATAATTGTTACAGTGTTATACTACGAAAAATAAGCGACTTCTTTGGAACATAAAAATTGGCTTTTCTTGTCCTCTACAAGTTAATAAAATTATTCGTATTCGACTTATTTTGACCAAGATATCGAGCCACGCTTGTTCAATAATTGTCCGTTTTAATTAATTTACCCGATAGGTTTCTCATAATAAGAGATACAAGTGATAACATGTTTAACAGTCGAACAATGCAATAAATAGTTCCAGTACGTATATACAAAAATATCAATTAAATTATCGGACAATTAATTCATTTTATACCAATATTGAGAAAAGTACAATTATCACGCAATTTACAAGCGCCATATTGTTTGTTCCAGCTCCCGTTGATGTTTCTAGCTAGCAAACATAATTATTCTATCATTAACAGGCGTCGAATATTTCGCCATTAACGCGTTGCTGGTTCTCGCGGATGCAAAACGCATAAAAGAATTTATTTAGTTATAAATTCCCTCGCTGCGACCGTTTCCGATTAAATCTGTATCGTCGTCGTGGTCCTCGCAATTTGAAATTGAAAATCACAGACCGGGTCATCGGCAGTCATGGGGGGTGGGGCTTTCTGTTCGCGTACCGATTCGAACTCGGCCCGCCAGAACAAACATTAATTTTCGTGCCTCGACGCCGCGGGGGGTTGAAACAAAAAAAGGAAAGGGAGAGGCAAAAGTGTTCGCTGGAAATGCGGAACGGTCTTTCCGTTCGTTGGACATTTTGCGGACTAGTGTCCGTGCGAAATAAAAAAAAAAAGAGGGTTCGCTGGGGCCGATGCGAGTATAGCGCCGTTAGAGAGCAAATACATTCGCAGCAGCAGCAGCAGCGCGGGCGTATCCGAAGCTTCTTCCGTTCATTGTAAACAGACCGAACTATTTATCATCGTGGATGTGCTCACTTTCTGCTACGTCGAGTTGTTCGAATTTTATGCAAGAGTAAATGGCCACCGTTCGTCTCGCTGATTTAGATTAATGGTTTGTTAATTTTTATCTTAATCCTGCTTATGTATGTACATACAGGGTGCGAAAAAAATTAATGATCGTGGCTCCACGGGGGTGAATCTGCATCTCTGGATCGGTGGACATTTGTAGAGAGGAACTTGCCGTAAAATTATTTATAACATTGAACACATTTTTTCTGCTTTATAGGAGCACAGTACGCTTTGTTCAATTTTTAGTAAAAAGGTAGATTTAAATGTATTTATACATGTATATTCAAATTTTCATAAATTGCAAAATTTCTATAATTCTGTCTTTGTATTCAGAAGGTAGTGACGAATCGGGTACTTATATTTGTGTTGAAGTTAAAAATAACCAACTATATTAAGGTTAAATTTATTTGCCAAGCAATTTTTTTAAAGCATTAAATTTTTTTTTCTCTGAGCATTAATCATATTTTCTAATCGAAGACAGGTTTATTTAAATTCAAGGCACTACCTATTTTAGATATATTAAAAGTGAACTGTTTGCATTATACTTTACGAATTCATGTATTTAAACATCAAAATATTTGAAATTGTAGAGATTATAAATGCTTACAATTCTGACGGTAATAAAGTTTCTACCACTGTTTCTGATTATTCGGTTAACGAGTGAACTGCGAGTTTTAGTAAGTTCTGCCGAACTATCAGTAGCAACTGTTCCTCTCACGTTACGTTTGATTAAACAATATAGAACTTTATTATTAGTCGAAACTGTTTCAACTGTGTGTACCACTTTCTCAGAATAAATTAATTTTAATTTTGAAAAAATATCTAGGGTCGACGAGCATCGAACTGTTATTGATTCATTACGATTAAAGGTTCAGCTACATGCAAACGAATCTGCATTTATATAACTACACTACTACACATCATCGATTACCCAGAAGAGTGACATAGGTATCTTGTAGACATTGTATATCGTTAATTTTGAGATATTTGCAAATGTTGACTCTACAAGAGAACTATTTTTACCTGAATTATTTTTACATTTTCCCGCAATAAAATTATACTATTCAAGAAGAAGAATATCAGAATCCCAAATAGGGCTGTTTTAACTCCTTTTTAATAGTAAGCAATACACATGAAAAATATTTTATTAGAGACCCTCAAAACTAAAAAATTATTAACCAAATTATAAAAGGAAAGTTGTTTGGTCGGTAAATAGTTGAGTAATTAATAATTTCCTTCCACATAGAATATCAAATCTATTTCCTAAAAAATGTACTTTTCTTAGTTGTGTCACTCTTCTAGCAAACCGACGATGTGCACATTTATTTCATTTGATAATAATATTAATAAAGTCTGTATTACACAAGCAAGGTACAACAGAACAGAAGTAAACAAATTTGTTTAAAACAAACTGTACTAAAGTAACATTCAGACAACACTCAGCCTAACTACATTTAAGTCTATTCTACTTCATACATTTAACCTGACCTCAACATCATAAAAATATTCATCGAAGCACTTCCAAAATCAATTCCTTCCCTCTAACTACCGTTACAATATCAGCACACCCCGTACAAATTACAAAACTCAGCCTCCGCGGGGTAGCAAGAGGAAATGCAAATATCGTACAATTTAATTGCAACGGTAACCGGAAACGGAGCCCACCTTTAGTATCAACAAAAACTTTCTCGAAGTGAGCAGGTAACTACAATGAATTCATCTCTCCTCTTTTCCACCCGGCCTGCATCCGCAAGTACCGCTTCAACGCAAATTAATTTTCCGATGGCAATAAACGGCGCAACGGGGAACAAAGAAACGTGGACGGGGTTCCGTAACGGGGGAATAAATC
Source organism: Dufourea novaeangliae (assembly GCF_001272555.1). Lineage (NCBI taxonomy): Eukaryota > Metazoa > Arthropoda > Insecta > Hymenoptera > Halictidae > Dufourea > Dufourea novaeangliae. The sequence goes on along the minus strand of NW_015373998.1, from coordinate 857,529 downwards.
GGCCGTGTTAATTGGTAATCATGCCGATTAGCTTGGTCACGACCGGAAGAATCGTCGGAGACTTTCGTACCGCGGACATCCCGCAGGATAATTGTTCCGATAACAGCGATACAGGGTGCGTATGCGAACCCTCACGGCCGAGATAGGTATCGCAGCGAGAGCGGGCTCGCCGCGGCTCTCTGTATTCGCGCACCGTTGTAGATCGTAGATCGTGAAGCACGGCCACCAACGGGTATAACGTGTCCTCGCTGTTCTCCAACGCACGATTAACATTCTCCAACCACCACCATCAACGAACGCGGCTAGATGCCCTCTGGTCACCGAGTACACCCCTCTGTCCGACCCTCTACCTCCACCCTCATCCCTCCAGCATCCCTTTAAAATACGGCACTGCTGGGTGCAGGCAGTAGGCTCTCTCTCGGCGTTGGCTATTAACTTCTCGCATTGGCCCGATCGGATCGATAGCGTCCTGCCAATGCACACCGGCCGTTATCTTCTCGCTAGGCTGCATTAATGCACCTCCAGTTATTGGACAAAATGGTTCTGGGTCGCTCTGCGAAGCGTTAGTCGTATGGGGATGTGAGAGAGCAGCGCTCGCGCGTATCAAGCGCGCACGGCCCGGGTGGTGATCTGTGACGCATTCCGTTCGCCTGGGATTGCTCTCGTCGCTTCGGGTTAATAGGACGTGGCAAGGGCTGAGGGAACGGGACCCACGATACTCTCGGGATGGAGATGGGTATTCAAAAGGATGATGTGTTTAGGGAGGGACCCGGTTGGAAGGCTTGGAGAACGAATTGAATGTATCGGGCGAGATTTTTGGTGGATTGGTTATGTGTTTGTGAATGGATGTACAAACCTTAATATTTTTTTTTTCTTTTTAGGTGCTTAACTTCGTATCGACTTCTTGGTCGTTAACGAGTCCTTGCATTTCGTTATATTTCTGTGTATAGGTTGGTGTCCTTTAGGAATTTTACGATGACTTCTATGTGGTCCTGTGATGTTAGGAGTGAAGGGGAGTTTACAAGAGGTGGTTGATTGTCATTGCTTGGCTATATAGATTACAAACGGGTGGTTTTGTTTACTTGAGTAGGCATTCATGTGTTATTTTGCTGTGTTCTGTTCTGAGCCTTGTTATAATTACTCTCTGCTTTCTGGTCATATTATCTACGGGAATTTGTTGAAAGAAGTTCTGTACAATGTCGTGGGTTTTTGTTTTTCTTGTCGTGATCCATATTCTGTCCCATTCTTCGTATCCGGCGGTGTGTAGTGAGATGTTATGATCTTGATACAGGATTGGTGTTTTAAGTTCGTTTGTTGGGAGGGATGTTTCCTCTTTGGCAGCTTTATCTGCTTTTTCATTATCCACTCTTCCTTGGTGAGATGGAACCCATGTGATGACGAACCTTAATCTTGTAACATAAGAAATAGTGTTTTTAAGGTGTACAGTTTCAATGATTAGTGAGATGTTGGTGGATTTTAATGTACAACCTAAAAGAATGCATAAACCTGAACTTTTTGACATGGTAAATGTTGTTTTTAAATTTATAGTTCCAACGGTTGTAATTTATTTTGAAAAGAGGATTTTAGATCGAAATCTATTTGAATAGAAACCTTTTCACCAACGATTATACATACTTCTTGATTCCATCTGTTAAAGATTTTAAGATTCGAAGATTCGAAGATTAGAAGATTAGAAGATTAGAAGATTAGAATTTCTTCTCTACGGTTTGGGGTATGTGTTCGGTTAAGTCAAATAAAAAGGTGTAATATTCCTTTTGCAACACTATTGATTTTATTTAATAGAGTATAAAATGATATATTTAAAACAATAGATTATTGTAAATCTTTGCTTTTCATTCTGACTCTATATATTGTTTAGCACTGCGTTACTTCCTTTTTAGAAATGCCCTCACGCTCTTACGTGACTAGGAAAAACAGGAGATCTGATTTGGGAAATTGCGTGGTATATTTCGTACAAACGACTCGGAAATGTCTTTTAAAGGGGGACAAGTATGTATGGAGATGTGTCGAGATAGAGATGTCTAGTAATATAGCATTTATGGGTAAGGCCATTTGAGAGTAGAGATATACGCTTGCGGGGAAAGTGAATGTCCAAAGACAAGGGTGTCCGAGGAGAGTGGCAAATGGAAAATTTAGGGGGAAAAAGTACTTTGAAAGGGAGATACATATGTCGGAAGAGAAAGGTTTGTGAGAAATGGAAGCATTTTCTGATAAGGATCGCTAGTGAAACAAGCGTTACAAGAGTCAGACCTGGGGAATATGTTGGAAGCCAGAGAGAGATGTTACAGTGGCAATAATAGACAAGGACAAATATTATTATCGAAAAATTTTCGAAATAGTAAATATTTTGAACTTCTCAGTTTCCTTGCCAACTAAATTGGTTGTTATTGTCAGTTACCAGTATATTGATCAACAATATAAAGTTTGCTTAAATTATTTACTTAGATAGCAGTTGTAGAATAGATCAAAAGTACTCATTTTTATTTTCATTTCAAGCATTATAGAGTCTATTTCAGTATGCAATAGATACAGAATTATTGAATTTTCTTTCTACTCTAGTACGGTCCTACTAAAAGAAGGAAGCAATGATCATTAGACGACTATAAAATTTTACACAGCTATATGTATACCATGTGCTCCCAGGTTTTTACGTTTCTATTTATAAAGACCTCTTTTCGTAACCCTCGTACGACAATGACTGGGTCAGTTTGATCCGAGTTGTCAAGAACTTTGTACAACGTAACAGTTTCCAATAACTGACTTAAGTTTGTAGTTGTTTATATGAATTTGAACAACACAAAAATGCATTTAAAAGAAATAATGCATAATAATCTAAATGGACCTATGTTTCGCTGTTTGCATTACGATCAAAACTGTCCGGCTTCCGAGGGTTGAGGATCGGCTGTAACTGTCTGACCATAAACGATCTATTCTACTTGCTTCAAAAGTACTACGTCCCCCGATAATTTATCTGGCTTATTATTACGTTTTTGATTCCCAGTGCAATGTATATCGTTCCTAATCTTCAATTCCTTCCTCAAGCACCTACATTTTTATTCCCCCCAACCTCAACTTACTTGACACGCGACGCAATCATCGTACACACCCTATACACCCATCCCTCACATCTGATACAAAACTGTCTCGATAACTTCACGATTACACCGCTTATACTAAATGTCATACCCCTTAATTACTCCAAATCACATTCAATACAGCAGGTAGCATATCGCAAGCAAGCTTCCGCGGTTCTGCCCTGTTTTAATCAACAGAAGTGTCCACGAAGTGGCTTAGAGGAGCACCCCGCATCGCGACACTTCACAACGAAGCGAGTCCGCGATGATGTCATACTCTATGCGGGGTGATATTATCACCTGCATCCTACCCCCGATAATGGGAAACACTGGGTCATCGTCTTCTTTTTTTGCCTATCCATTCACCTATCTGTATCGCGAGTATATCTCATTGGCGTTCGTGCGATTGCACGCGTTCTAACGACAACACTCTGCGGCGGTGGCACGTTCCTCCCAGCCCGCATAAACTGGCTCCGCAATTACGAAATGTGTCGTTTTCGACGGGTCACCAATGGGCCGCAAGAGGGCGCCAGCTAGGAAGCTAGCGGCGAACCGAGGATACCCAGCCATCCCCCGTTCATACGGTTATATGTGTTTGCACGTGCTTGTTGTTGTTCGACCGGTGCCCACCCCTACTTCCTCCCAATCCTCCCTTAACCCATCGTAGGATGAGACCTCGAACGCATCCGGTGTCCACGGACTCATTACGCACGCGTGACGCGAACGGTGCACCGCGTCACGCGTGCACGCTGCGTGCATCCGTGCTGCACCACGTGCCACTTCTCCTCCTCCCCCCACCCTTGCCCTCTTCTCCCCGTTCCTGTACTTACACACACGGTTACGTGAGCTGTGCCGCGATGGGCCCGCACGTGCCGTCCCTCGGTACCACCTGATTGCCATTTCCCGGAGGCTTCGTTAATATTTAGGCTAGCTACGAAAACGGCGACCCGACCGCAGTTTCGCCGCCGTTTTCTTTAGGTGTCGCCCGCCGCGGTGCATACCCAACGAGGACGCCATTTTGGGGCTCGTATTTGTTCGCATAGATTGGGCAATATGGGGGACACGTTATTCGTAGCTGTTTTCATCGGAAAATGATTACACAGGGTGTCTCGGGTCCGTGACAGGGGGGGGGGGTACAGTTGGGCAAAAGGTAATTCTCTGAGAAGAAATAAGTCGAAAGTATAGAATACATTTTTTCCGTTTTGAAGTGTCGTTTTTGAGAAAAGTGGGTTTGTACTTTCATTTGAAACGCGTGTGTATTTTTGTTAGCGATAAGTAGAAACGGTCTGCACTGAACAGACCGAAATAGCCAAGTCCTAGTCTATTACCCGTGTATCTACATATTTTCAGGTTGGATTATCTCGAAAACAAAGTACTATTAGTTTTTCTTATGGGAATCACTTCCTGTCCGGTTGTACTATCCGATCTAAGTCACCCCATATACGGACTCGATTGCAGTTTCAATTGATTCTTAACCTTTACTCTATGTACCGTTTATGCTCACGTAACACGAACCTAGAACATTGTACAAATTTTTATGATTTAAACATATCTGGGTATAAGGGGTTTAAAATAAGGTATTCTATTAAAATTAAAACTAATTACTTCAAATATACTGTTTTATAAGTATTTTCTTTAAGAATTCTGAACTTTGTTTAAAACTGGATTTCAGACAATATGTGGTGGTGATAAAGTACCTCCTTTTCCCCTAGTATTACCAAGGTTATTCTAACGTTCTGATCGATTTTGATCTGTTTAGTGTGCAAAGTGTGTGTTCGAGGGGAAGTAATATTCCGAAGTTATAAGCTTGCAGAAGAGATATAAGACTGTAGTTTGAAATTTTTAATAGGTTGGAGTGTCAGTGTCGGCTTAACGTTATTTTTAATCTTGAAGTAGGTAACGGTTGATATAATCTTCTTATGGTGTGATTAAGTTATATGTATCGGTCGATGTCATCTCTTCTATGCATGTACAGTCCCTTCGGAAAGTAAGTAAACCGCCGACCGTATTCAATACAATATTACACAAGAATGCTGGGATACTAAAGCCCAACATACGTCGCTTATGCTACTATGAACTAATATAAATCTGACCTAAAAGAAGTACGTTTCATGAAACATTACAATTTCTTCACACAGCCCAGGTGTTCTAATACTTATGAAGCGGAAGTGTATGTTTCCCGAGATACATAATAATCAGTCGATCAGAATTTCACTCGTTCCACAAGCACACCCCGAAGTCTTCAGAACGAAGATTTATCTGATCGTTCGCTTAAGACCTGCCATTCACCGGTGTGTTTCCTTTTTTTTTCTCACTCTCTTTCCCGAGCTTACGTGTAAAATGTCGGTCGAGCGACGATAAACGGAGTGTCGATAAAGTTTCGCCCGCTATAAAACGATGAATTTTCAATAGACACGCCCGTGTTGGATAGCGAAAGCTAGACGAAAAGATACGACGGACGGTCTCCTTACGGTCGTTCTTACCGTCGGTCTTGCGGAGGACGGCAGAGTATCTTGGAAAGCAGTCACGTACAGGCACGAATGACCTCGCTGTCCGACCCCACTCAACGTCGACAATTTATTTGCGACATCATAAACTAACACGTCCGCCGTTATGGCGCCTCGTGATTAACGAATTTCACTGTCACCGTGTCCGTTTTCTGTGCCCGCGACTTTATTTCCTGGTATTACGCGTCGGACAGAACCGACACGACCCGGCAAAGTGTACGAAATGAACAGGAAAATTGTACGGAGAAACCATTACATTGATTTCAGCGTTGCTAGGCTTTATGAACTTCTAGATTTGTGATTTACTTGCTCGCCACATTTTAGTTTGGTACTTTTTGAGCGAATAGTCTCTAATGCATCGTGAACAAAATGAAAAACTTGGTTGAAGAACTGTACTTTAGTATCTCAGGTCGAATAGTACAACCGGGCAGGAGATGATTCTGTAAGAAAAATTAAGTCGAAAGAAGAGAATACAATTTTGTTGATAGATAGATTTGTTTTCCAAATAATCGAAGTTGAAAATTCGTTGCATACATGAGCAATAGAATAGGACTTGACTACCTCGGTCTGTTTATCACAGGCCGTTTCTACTTACTGCCAGCACAAAATTTAAATTCGATGCTCTCGAAAAACCAGCTTCCTTTTAAAAAAATTTCCTCCACACTTGATTTCTCTTTGTACAAAGAATCGCCTTCTAGCCACAATCTGTACGTTAAATGATTATTAATTATTCCAAAGTTTGTCCCATTTCAACATCGATCAATTTTATCAATAGATCAATATTCACCCTCCCAATAATTTTTGCGTTCAATTTTCTCCCTTTCAATATTTCAAACGCCCTATAAAATTTCTTTTACTTTGTTGCATGTACTACATTTTTGGCTCTTCCAATAATTTTTGCGTCCAATTTTCAACCTTCCAATATTTCAATCCTCCATTAAAATTTCCTTTGTTACTTTGTTCTTTATGTTACTCTGTTGTTCCCGGTGTTATGTTGACGGCCATTCAATATCTCCCGTTCAGTTTTCGCCGCGTAAATAATTCTTCGACGTCAGCGCGAACAGCTGGAACTGGCTGAAAGGACTGGCACGCGTGTCGATTGAACCGTATCATTCCGGTTTCGCTCTATCGCTCTATCGACGTTTATCTCTTATTAACGCGGATGATCGAGTTAACGGCCATGTTATTAATCGTCGACGTCATTATTTATGCACAGCGCGCATCGAACCCATTAACCTCTGTGTCGTGTACATGGATGATATTCACGGGCGCGTCGCCAGGCGGAATGTGTACGATTCACGAGACGCGATGTTACATGCACTACCACTCGTAAATATTAGGACACCTGATCTGTACGAAGAAAATGTGATGTTTCGTAAAAGTTATATATTTTCGGCCATGTTTATTACTCCACAGTAGCACAAGTGTTATCCATCGAACTTTAAAATCCCCTGAACAATATTTATTTCAGACTTTTAACGATTTCACGATACAGTAAATCATCGATGAATGTACGTAGGCTTTTTGGCATTCAGTGTTCATACGTTATCTCCATAACTGGGCGCTTGACTGGTTTCACGGAGAATCCCACCTGTGGTGGGGATGACGTCTGAACATTCAGTGCCGAGGTGCTTTGGAATACTTATGGATGATTTACTGTACTATATATTCGACAAGTGTTCTGGTGTTTATGAGCAGGAGTGTTAATACGAAGACTGCGTATCCTTTTTTATGGATTAATTTCTCAAAACTAGACGCAATAGAAACTTTATATTTACCCTACTGGGGATTCTAGTGAATTCGAAATATAAGGAAAATCCGAATAAACTTTCTGAAAGTGTTTAATATATTGAACTTCAGACAATCCGCAGTCTAGTTATAAATAATTCGGTGCCATCGGCGAGGTTGTGATTAAATATAGTTTTTCATTACTCCAATGACTGAGCTGGTGGTCGCTATGTGCAGGTTATTTTACTGTATCCTGTTCATCGCTTATTATTAAGGTATTAATTATTGGCATCAGGATTTTAGAGTAAAAGAGTAATTTGTGACAGAATTCTGAATGAATTAATCGTTCCATGAAATGGATTAATGGTTAAAGTTTGGTGTTCTATCCATGTATGATGATATTTATGTTAGATACACATGTATTTATTTCCATTTTATACGATTAAAGTTAATAACAACGTAAAGTACTACTATCCTTAAGTCTCGATTTACAGCTTCATAATGTGTGCCCAATAAAAACAAATGCATATAATAAAAAAAGACTATCAAATAGTTTTAATTTATAACACCAAAGTATAATAACAATAATTTCGAAAAACTATTTTTTTGTAGCATCAGACACTGTTTTCTTTCCGGTAAAACGTCGAAAACTACCAGATCTAACGGAAGTGATTGTTCATTACATTGCTTAATAGGACCATCGTCTTCATTCTCGTATTAATAATAATATCGTAGAAGCGTTAATTCATTGCAAAGAGAATACGGGAACCACGTGTACGGCTTTAAGTTGGAGATGATAAATGGGCGATTAAAAGTGACCGCCGTCCCGACGGAGTCGTCGCGACGCGTTATTGCCGGGAACATGTATATACATGGATGTTTACATTCGTACATACTCCGTTCATGTACTCGGTAGCCATAATACGTAACGAGAAAAAACTGTTTGCACAGTAAATGGGACCGAGCGTAATGATTATGTTCAACTGCACTTGGGGACGGTACGTTCGAATGTACATGGTGATTCACTTCACTCTGCCATATAAATTACTTGTAAGCTGTCTGTTGTATGAAAAAATGTTTCGAACAAAAGTTACATGGTATCAAGGGGGGCACACAATGTAATAAGTAGTTTTTTTGCTATTTTGCTTTTTTATCGAGATATGATAGTCACCTTGAACTTTTTAATTCTAATGTGTAAAATTTGACCCAGTAATCGGACAGAGTGTTAGACGTTGGATAAAAAACTGTTAGAATATATGGGTCCAAAAATCAATAATTATCGAGATATCGTTAATAAAACATTAAATACATAAAGTTTCTAGTTAGAATTTTTTTATGAAAAAAGTAAATGCTTATCCACTTTTAATTTCCGTAAATTGATCTACAAAAAGGTAAATTTATATAAACATCTCCACTCCGTTACAATTGTTATATCATACAGATAGTGAAAGTTAATTACACACACAACCAATTTCATAATAAAACCCCGTATAACACCCTTATCAGACCCAAAGTTATAATATTTTCATTTCACAGCGCCCTGTTTCCATATAAATTATGTAAAGATCCCGTTCTCTACGAGAAGGTTCCCCCAAAGCCGCGTCCAACGCACCCGGAACCACAGTCCAACACCGGAAACCACAGTTTACACCACGATTACAAGTCCTACAATTGACTTCCTCGAGGGGGGAAGGAGCTTCCGCGCGAAAACACCGCCCCAGAATAAAGCTCTCATACATCACCTCGCTCGCGGCCGAGCTCAAACACGGGCACGGTCAATTTTATCGCTGGCGATAAATCAACAAATATCGATTCCCCCGCCGGCCATCCGCGTTCCGTGGCATAAGTTCGTGTGGAGCCGTTGGTATCAACGGCTCCCCGCGTAACGCGTCGCAAGGGAGCCGGGTATTCAGCAGATTTCAGATGCCCCCATTGCTAACCCTGTACGCTGCAAAGCTAACTCCAATCCAAGCTGGCTCCAATTCCACGAAAAGAAACAGTCAGCAGCCGCGCAAGAGACAGGGCGCGAAAGGAACGGCAGAGACTAGAGGATGGTTCGAACGGACCCGCCCACGGTCATTACGCGGACAATACCGCATTAATGGTTTAAATCGAATTTAACAGCCTACGAAGCTGCTCCGTCTTTCTCTCTCTCTGTTTCAACGCTGTCCTAGCCGCCTGTTCCCTCCATCTACCCTTCCCGGCCACCCTTTACACCGACACGGGACTAACACATCGGCGACGATACCGCGGAGAATTTGATTGCTTTACGGGTTACCCGTGATTAGGTAATCTGCCTGTCTCATCCGCACCCCCCGCCCGTCTAAGGGGCGGGCTGCGGTATTGGCCGCGGATTTAACCGAACGACCCCTGACCGGATTCGTCCCCCATCCCCCCATCGTTGATTGTTGGCGAGCGAGATCATGATCCGCGAAATATGTCAGATAATGCTGAATAAATTTGACCAGGGGATGGTAGCTAAGGTTCTGCTTGTCCGAAAAAAGAGACCTGTTAGCATCAATGTGTTTTACGTGGAGTCGAAGGTGGATTACCTGACGCTTATTCACTCTTGGAAGATTTATGATTTTTACGTATTGCAAAACCCTACCGTAAGTCCTCCAAGGGTGAATGAGCGTTAGGGAATTTGGCTGAGACTCCACTTAAGACACGTTAACGCTACCAGGTCGCTTCTTTGGAAAAGCAGAACTAAGATTTGCCCTCGTATGGTGGCGGAAGACAATGTTGTGTCCTTTGGCTATCAGTGACATAGAGGGTTGTTTATGTGAAACAGATGAGAGGATGCTACAGATGACAAATAGATCGATGTTGCGTTGTCTTAAGAATAAGGACATTGTACCTGGAAGAATTGGTAACGGAGTGGGGAAGTGAAGGTTGACCCTTGAATCTCCGGGGTTATAGTTCTTAATAAAACAGACTTGAGATATCGTGCAGAGATAAAAAGATGGCGCAGGACCTAGACTCAAATCGAGCTAACCCGAGATACTTGAATCGTATCAATTCATGACCAATTGACTCTAGACATAGGATCCGCAGACATAGAGGCTCAAGAAGCAAGATGTCTTGGGCCCAGAACTCAGGAACCCAAACCGCTTGACCTATGACCTGAGGGACTGACGGAGTGTCTAGGTCCTGGGTTGGTCCGATTCGCGTCTTTTAGTCTAGGTTGTTCCATTTCGAGTCTCTTGGTTTTAGGGCTGTTTCGAGTCTTTTGTCCTAGATCAGTCCAAGTCGAGTTTGTCTTGATTGGTCCGATTCGCGTCTTTTGGTCTTTGGTTGTTTCATTTCGAATCTTCAAATCCCAAGTGGGTCTGTTTCGAATCTTTTTGCCCTATATTGATTCGAGTCTGTCTTGGGTTGGTTCGAGTAAAGTCTCTCGATTTTGTGTTGATTCATTTGAAGTCTCAGACCTGAATAGATCTGATTGGACTTTTTGCTCCTAGATTCTTCCCGGTCATGGATGTGAGAATAGTCTTTTGCATAGTTTTCGGGTCTAAAATGCTGATTCACGGTGTGTAGCACAGATAACGTGGACGGTCGCCCTTTGTTAGAAAAACGGACTATAGAAATCTGCGTCGACTACGCGTCGACTCGTCTTAGAGAGCTCACGAAGGGGACGACGTTGCTGGGGTTCTGCTTCTACGGAGATGTATCTTCGCGGATGGATTAGGGTTGTGTTTTTCCGCTCGTGTTTCTTACGGGCCGGTTTCCGGAGGGTTGTTACGTTATCTGAGAAAGGTTTTGTTATTCCACGGGAAGTAACGTTTAGATGTAACGTCGTGGAAATATTTTAGATGCCGCTGTTAGATATTCAAGGCGCATATTCAGTCCTCGGGGCAGTTTTCTTAGGTCATTGAAAAGGAATTATGGCGTCGTGTTGAGAATTTAGTGGTATTAGTGTCCTGTTCATGTGCGTATAATGTAATTTAGTACCGTTAACGTTAATAATCACGTACGTTGTTCCTACGATTTATGTCTGAGGGAACAGTATATTTTAAAAGGACTTACATTGTCAAGATGTTTTTTATCAATTCTTCAGGATATTCATCCATGGTACAACATTAATCGTCGTACACTGTTAAATCAATTTTTGCATTACTATACCTTCAATTAAAATGTGCCTCGATTAAAATCGCATCAAGAAGATATATTTGCCTATCGTTAGAGTGTACTGTTGGTGTCGAATTAATTTACATGTTTCTATTATCAATAATGTAATTGAGAAACAAATATGAAATATTAAAGATTGTTTTAATAGATATTTTCACATACATTATTTTACTTTACAGTTTGTTGGAAACACAGAGGTGTAAGAGAAATACATTGTTCAAAGTGCAATAACAAATTGTATTTCCAAATGGAGACAATAGACTGAAGAGCGACTCGGAGTACTATTGCTTCGCTGTAGATTGTAGATAGACAATATGATTCGGAGTACTATTGTTTCGATTATAGATTGTAGATAGACAATATGTGTATAAATTGTATTTGATGGGAAGGTGGTGACTTTGGCCCTTAGCCTCTAGTCATTACGCGAATATGTCGCCTTTACTGATTCATTTGTTTTTGAACATGGTAGCTTGTTCACGTTTTTTCAGCTAGGGCCTTCAGTGAGTCAGGATGGTGGTCATCGAACAGTGTATTGAAATCCAAACTATGTAAATTCTACACATTTCAATTTTTCTGGATGAAATGTATTTCAGAAAAATTAACCACACGATCGTTCGTTACTGAATGTAGGGTTAGACTTTAAATTGAGTCGCTTCGCTAGTCGTTAAGTTGAATGCGTACCGTGTAACGTTGATGGTACAGCCACGTTTTGACACCATCCGAACGTGATCATTTCGTGCGATCCAATAATATCGCCACTCTGTCCGGACTGAAAAATTCACTATAAGCTCGATTCTTGTTTTTGAAGCGTATCGTACGGGTCTCGTTTTGTATGCAGCGCATAAACGAGGTCGATTTTTTTGTGTCGATATTCGCTACCCACCGTCACCGGAGATATACATAACGAACAAATATTAACATTAAAAAAAACGTAGAGATTACATTGCCGTATATTTTGACCCCAGAGCATCAGGGTAAGGAGCGACGTACCCTCATCTCGGTTATAAATCATTTTAACTTCGTTCAAGCTACCCCCTTTGAGAAAAATGCCATGTCCGTGTAATACAATGGTTAGCTACCTACTTTTTTTCTTTGAGAATACTTCCGGCTATGTAGAATCACTTCAGCCTACTTTTTACGGTTTACACAACTACAGATTAATATTATGAAAATATTTCGATGACTGTTAAATATTGTGTAAATGAAATGAAACAAAAAGTCTTTAAAGTTGTCTATACGTTTTGTATGCTCAAGAAAATGTGATTTTATGAAAAATTTGTATAGCATATAAAGAAATATTTATCCTGTAAAATATCTGAAGAACTCCACTGTATTTGGTATTTTTTTTACTAAAATATTGCGTGTCGGTAATTTTGTTGTATTTGTAAAAGGAAACGTTTTATATGCAATGTAGTTTATTTGCAACTATATATAAATGTAAAATATCATTTGCATGTAAATGGGTTTTCAAATAAATACCATGGTTCTTTACGTATTAGAATGAAACTGGTTATATTTTTACTACCCATTTTTCAAACAATTTACGATGTGATTTTGGAAGTGTTTAAATAAGAGAAAAGTATTTTTGTAGCCCTTGATAACTCCACATGTTGTTTGTATACAAAAAAAAAACAAAATTCTGAATTTTCAAAAATTTTCATCGTCCACTAAACTTGTACTGTTTTGCATATAAACAGCTTAGTTTAACATTTTCAAGCGTTATGGGCGCTATTTTTATGCCCCACAAGTAGCGTTGGCATGGATTACGGGCTCTGGATATACTTCCACTGAGACTTCCTTTCTCAAGTAATATTAACCTAAAAATAATGCACTATTCTATGAAGCAATAGATTAACCCCTTGCCTTACAACATCGAGTCAGACACGTGATAACGATTTCAAAGTGAATTTAGTAAACATATATATTATTAGTTTTCTTTAGATCGACGTGAAATACTGTTTCGCTGGTATTAACATTTATGGTTTAGAATAAATGTAACATTTGACATAAGAATAGAATTCCTTTCGTGTCTGGGAAAATATTAACGATAAAGTAATTCTTGAGAGTGAAGTCGTAAAAGAAATCGTATGGCAAAGGGTTAATTATTCTGATAAACAAAGAAATTTTTTGTGAACACACGAAAATCACTGATGGACACCTCTTCACGAAAGAAAATTGCTCGTTCTGTGACCTGTGCAAAATCAAACTAACGATAGATCACATCATCTTCCACTGCATTTCTACAGTGTAAAGTACTTTCTTTACGTATAGTCAATTCACCATTAACACCATCATTGAAAACAATTTAAAAGATATGAAAAACAATTCAATGACTAGATAATTATTTAAAACATATCAACCCATAAATTCAACTGTGATCACGTACCATTATTTTATCAACGATACCGTCAATACCCCATTCTGGTGGTTGATGCGACCATAAATAACAGAGAAAAAGAAAGTAGAAACTTAATTATGCATTTTATCAAAACTTAACAAACACAAACAGTAAAATCTTCAAGAAAAATCGACAACTGCTCTGCAGTGTTTCATTTTGGAAACTTCCACGCCCAAACAGTAAAGAATGCACATTCATCAAGGCAGTACCTCGTATTTAAATAAATATCTCCCGTTCTGAACGTACGTTTTCCATATATGTAGTACAATAGAATAATAAATAAATTCCTGGTTCATACTATTCATCGCGGTGCATACACGCTAATACTGGATATTTCGTCCGAACAAACATCTCGCCACCTCGATTCGAATTCGAACGAGAAATGGCCCCCTCTGTTCGTTAACGGCGCGCCACGAATCACGTATGTATCTCGCCCCGTATAATTTTCGAAACATTTCGAATCAACGGGAAGGGCGGAAGGGTTCCCGAGATATTTCCAACGACATACCTGACAAGGAACGGGGAACAGTCGGATCAACGTACGAAATTTCTATCCCGCTAAAAATCCTCGCAACGCACACGGAAAATCCTTAGATTCGCAACGCGCATTACCGAAGTTTCGGGGATTCATGAAATGCTCGACTCGTGGAATCATGAGAGAGCACGCAGAAGGGGAGGGGGGTTGGCAGGTATTGCCTCGTTCCATTCGATGATCTATGTGTACCGCCGCGGTTCCCGCCAATGTGTTTCTAGTTTAATGTACCGCATCGCAGCTAGCAGGAACATTTTAAAAATGCATACACCGAGCGATCGATTACGCCGCGATGGAGGACGGAACGTCGTGGCGCGTATCGACTTTTAAATTTCATCGATTTCCCATTCTTGTATGATAATGTCGAGATCGTGCCGCGAACGGGTACGAATTGTGTACGCGCAGCCCGAACGACGACGGACCGGACATAAGTAGTCTTCTGTTTTCCGTGGGTACTTAAAAAGGAATTTCAGTACCTATCTCTGAAATTCTGATTTTTTTTAATTCTTCTTTTAATTCTGGGGGACTCCCCCTGTGGAACGATTCAGACCAGAGTAAATAGAAGCTAAGCAGAGGTTCGACTTCGGGCAAAAAACAATTTTATGAGGGGCTGAAAACCTTTCTGACTTACCACGAGTGCTCCGAAGTGGACTCGAGTACGTTGCATTCATCGAGATATTACTGTATTAGGCTTTTCAAGGTGAAATCACCATGAATGCCGTAACTATTGCGTTTCTTATAATAATCGACGTCGCGTCGTACGTGAAATTAATATTGTGCGACTGGTGAAAATTTTGTTTTAAAATAATTGAAGACTCAATAAAGGTACTATGTGAAATTTATTTTATTAATACTATAGACTCTAACTATATTGCATAAAATAAATTTTGTAAAAGTCTATGCGATTTGATAAGGTTAAAAGAATAACTACTCTCATAAATATTGATTTATTAGTAACTGTGTCATTGAAAAATTGCTTGTCACTTCGTGGACTTGTCATGGGTGTTACTTTAGTACTAAACGTGTAAATGGTTAATTTGTCTTTTTCCATTTTCCTGTATATCTGGAAAAATAGGGCAGATATAAAACAATGTATGAATGAAAATTTTAATGGATTTTTATTGTGTATAAAACTGTGCAACGAAATTGTTAGAAGTGTGTAGATTTATTTATCTATTCTGACAGGGTAAAGTTTAATTAACACTTTGACTACCACGTCACCCAAATATGGGTGACATTTATATTGCAAAGAGGCTGGATTATTTAAATACCGTCACTAAATTTTGCGCAAATTTAATGTCGCAGTATAATTAAAAATGAGACACAATCTCTATAAACTAAACGCTTATATTTTCGTCAATTTTTGACTGACAAAACAAAATATAGTGTGTTGTGGTTGGAAACTAATAAAATTGTCGAAACTATCCTGAACCTGTTTACGATAATAGTTTATTTAAATGTAGGGGTTGTGATATTTGTTTATTCATCTAGATGTTTTTAATTATATTTTAATCATTTGGTCGAACGTAGGTATTATATAAGATATTACTAGAATACAGATATTATGTAAGTTATTATTGCACTTTTACTTGAATAAAACTGCAGTAATGGATGAATTCCTATTTTCTTGGGTTTCATTGTATAAAAATATCTGAAACTGTCAATGGATAAATTCATGTTACCTTCCAAGAATATGGAATCAGCAGAAATTATTTGATTTCATGTCGTCTACGATTATTTTCAAAAATAAAGTTAGATCGAACTAAAACTGGAGCGTTAAAACTGGAAATTACTCTAGTTCGAGAGTCAATTACTGGTTGTCGTTGGTACGTGTCTAATCTTATCAGTTAAGTTTGAAGTTCTGCAACCAGCGTGAATAGACGAAACATTATACAAACGATAGTGTCGTGGTGGTGGTGTAAATCTTACGAGTTTAACCATCTAATTCGGAATTCCATATAACGAAAAAATTGTTATAATTTCGAATAAACGATGGATAAGAAAAAAAAACGAAAATAGCTCAACTTCAACTTTTCCGAATAAAATAATCGAATATTTCTCGTATACGAATATACATATTCGACCATTTCATATATTCTCCAGAGAACAAAGCATCAACGGATGCTTACTCCGAATGGTATATTATTGCCCCTTCCTCTTAACACAAAAACGACTTATTCTCATTTTAATAACAGATTATAATTTTGTAGTGTATATCATTAAAAGAAAATGTTATATGTTTAACATATTCATGCCTGCTGGATAAAATTCGAAATTACATTCTCTATTATTGTTATTTGTGTCCTTTTCATTAGTAAAACTCCAGGTCCAATTCAGAAACTACATTCCAATAAACAGCAAGAACAACGCATTTCTAACAACATCTAAATCTCCAATTAAAATTAGAGCGTAACATACGTCCTATACCAAGCTAATCAAAACAATTCTCCGAACACATTATTCTTCCACCCATTTCCGAATCCACATAATTACAAAAAAGATCCATCCCCCAAGTGTCTCTCATTCTACAATCCACGGTAACATCGTTTCATCCGACTAATACCGAGACAAGAAATTAATCCGCCATACGGTCATTCCATTACACCTCTACCACGACCCAATATCCCTCCTCCTTATCGCCAACTTAATCTCCCTTATCGCAAGTAGCCCCATCTAACCATCGAACTGCGTTCGATCGTGGTTCTATTCGTCGGACAGGTGATTGGATCGAACGTGCAAAGTTTTTGCAGCGGTCAGGGGAGAGCGGAGGGGTACACCCGGGCGCAAAATCGAAAGCGTCGACCAGGTATATTGCGTTCGTACACAGGTGGCGGCCGACTCTTGGAGAGGGAACCAGTTTTCGTATATACGTGCGCACGGGTAGATCGGACGGCGGTTGCGGCACGGATATGTGGATGCACCGGGCATACCATATACCGGGGGAGCCTCGGTATTACCGCGAACCAGAAGACCGCAATGCATACTGAGTAGCCTATTCCCCCTTTTCTCTATTACATGGTCACCTAACGTATATAGAATATCAGATTCACGAGTAATAACGAATCTATCACTTCGACTCGTAAACGAACGCGCAGGGCGAAAGCCTCTGGCGGGCTCGATACCTGTCGATATGATAGAGGGAAAGGGGGGAGGGGTTAGGTTCGACCGCGGTTGATTTTAAGTTGGTATACTGTTCTGGCCTCGGGTTCGGTGGCTTCGCTTTGAATGTTAATGTTCGACTCGCTCGTGGTTATTATATGCTGCCGTCCAATTGCACGTGATTGCCTGTGCATCAGACGACTGGATATTGTGGGGTTATTGAGGGTTCGCCGACGTCTTGATTGTCTTACTGATTATATTTTTGTCCGTTTATCCCTTAGACAGCACACCGTAGTGTGAATTCGTAGCGGCGTAATTGTTTCGTCTGTTCGTTTTGAAATTGACAATTTCTGGTAAATATTTATAATAAGGGAGCCACCTCCGATTTCGATGATTAACCCTACGTCTACTGGACTCCCGGGGCGTCCGAAGCCGGATCATGTGTGACTCAAATCGATAGATTACTAACAGAACGTCACGGTAGCTCGAGCTCGAGGCCATTACTGACATTGTTGAAGGTTTGTCAACTAGAAGGAAGGACGGCGAGTGAAAAAAGAAATAGAGTGAGCCGAAGACGTAAGTCAATACTTCTGCGGCGTCTTAGCCCGGCCAGTTTTATACAATGTCACACGTCGGTCAGTTCCTGAATTACACAAACAACTCCATCACTGTGTGCGTATCTCTCTTGCGAGTGCGTGACTCCGGCACCGTCCACGGAGGGTTAATATGTTGTTAAGGTCATCAGTTTAAGTAGTATTGTAAAAGTTTTAGTTGGGGGTTGCCGTTTGTATGAAAGTTATTATCAAAAAAAATTTAGTATCGTGCTTTAAGAGTTATTAATAAGTAAAATGACCAATGACCTGAATTTTGACATATGACAAATTTTCACGATTAAAGAATTATTTTTTACTTTTGGAATTATTATCATTGAATTTCTGCGGAAATTTTACCCTGAAAAATATGTTATTTAGTCCAAATTCACAATAAATAGACGTGAAATCTAACGAACGGACGAATTAGTCAAATTCCATTCAATTATCCCGAGAACGAAGCATCATAAGAAAATATTGTCTTCCAGATTCTCGACTTATTTTCGTATAATACAATCGCATCCTTTCGGGTTGTACCACCAGTTCGGATACACTGTCTTTATTAAACGCAGAAAGCCTCGGGAACTAAAATATAAACTTCAATTTACATATGGATGAACCCGATATTCTCATTATTTTAAACAATTTCTGAACGATTTAAGTCAACAATCCCACGTTAACCAGTTTCACCAGCCTAATACTAAAACTATGATTAACCAAAGGAACTTGTCTGTTTACGCGATCGAAACTGCAAAGGGAGGCGCGAACACCTGTTGAACGTCTCTGTTTACCCTGTAAAAAAGTATAATCTTTCGACGGGAATTGCGGACGTATTCTCTATCGCTTTGCTCCACGCGTGAGGAAGGTAAACGGCTTTTTTTCTTTTTTTTCCCTGTGCGTTCGTTCGAATCGCCTCGCGAGTTTTCTACGAGCAAGGCGAACAATTTTGACGCTAGGTTAGCAGTCGATAACGAGATAATTCAGATGGCACGACGAGCAGAGGAGTTTAGAACGCGCACGGGGAACAGACGGCGCAACTGCACAGTCATTATGAAACTTCGGGCCAGATTCGAATCGAAAGTTGCTTGGTTTTTTTTCTACTCCCCCCTCTCCTTCTATCCCGCTGCTGTTGCCCGGAAATTGGAAGTTCGAGCCCGAGTCCCCATTAACATTTTTCGCTCGGACTTGTTACCATTGTTTGAATTTCGAACAAGCTTTGACGCCGCCTTGCATTAACGATGAACGGGAAAAATAACAGGTCACGGCGACAGAATTTTAAATTCCGTCTTACGTAATCGGAAAATTGCATTAGTAATTCCTGCCGAGGATCGAGTGGAAATTTTTTTTTTTGCTCGCGCTTGGCCAAATCAAATAGCACGTGATTCCAGCATATTTAGGGATGGGAGACCTGGTTCGTATTTCGAATATTGTGAACTGAAATGTTGATATTATTTAAACGATCATTTATTCGAAGGTATTGAAGATTTCTGATGGTACATTGCGATTTAATGTGTCGATCTGTCTTCGAGGAGGGTCAACTTATGAAATTGACCCTTTGACTGCAAACAGCGCCTTCAGGCGTTCTTCATTCGTTGTAAGAAGAAATTCGGAAGTGACCATCTTTTAATCTGCCGTTGCTTTGCATCCTTCGTACGTTTCTTCTGTGAGAACTACAGTTGTTACACTTTATAAAATTTATACGAACTATTGGATGTTTTTGAAATTATTAACAAACAATATCGTAACATCGTACACAGAGTGTGTTCAGGGTATCTCCATACAATCGAAGGAAAATGTGTTAAAGAAATAATATTTTAGGAAAACGATAGAGTAATGTCTCGAAGATTTTGTTTACGTTAGTTCAAGATACAAGAATATCCGTAACTTTAGCAACCTCGACTTTCGAACCTGTTTGATAACTGAACTCTTATGGAAATAAATTCAAAGCTGTATCGAATACAACTTTCAATACTATTTCCATGAGAAAATGTTTTATAGCATATTTTGTATTCCGAAATGAAAGGCTCGTGGAAACCTAGACAATACAACGAACACCGAAAATTATTCACGATAATGGGAAACGGTTAGTAATCAAAGAACTGAATGGCATGTTTTTTGTTCACGTTACAACTTATGAGCGAAATCTTAAAAGCGCACCGTTAAAAACTGTAGCTTGTGTTGCCCCTAGGGAAATCATACGAAACACTCGTGATACGTTGCGTTGCAATAGCAAACGTCACACGCAACATAAACTTTATGCATCCGCGAGTGGTATACCGTTGGAGAATACTAATGATCGCACGGATTTCCCATGTGCCATTTCTACGAATCAGACCAGCGTTTTTTGGGGCAGAAAAAAAGAATTTCAAAGTGCAATATTGAATCATTCTGTTTCTTTTATGGCAATACTTTTTTTTTTATTTTGCATGGTAATCGTTTAACAGACATTATTTCTAGGGTATTTTGTATGTACTTCCATTTGACATTGCAGCAACTGAAACAAAAGTTTTGTACAGTGCCATAGAATATTTCATTCGATATATTTACCTTCGAAATTATGTTTCTATTCCAATTACATGTATGTAAAAAAAATGTCCATTTTTAACGTTGTTTGGGGAACATTTAGAGAAATGAGGGGATTTAGCGTTTTTGGAAACAAAGGTAATTGTACCAAATCCTTGCATCAATACTCCTTGTTATGTTTCGATGATAAGTTTTTCGTTGTAGATGTAAAGAGTAACAGAGTTCGGAAAAATGTAATCTAATTATAAAATCTAAATTGCAATTACAATCTAATTGCAGTGTAATTATCTTGCAATTACATGGTAATTGTTATTTGGATTTTGTAATTAGATTACATTTTGCCTAAGTCTGAAGAGTAATGATATTAAACTTGGGACCGTAAAGATACCATACTGGATCATTTCAAGAGTTTTAGTACAATATCCTTAAAATGAAGGAAACAAGAATTGTAATGTAAATACCTTACCTGATCCATCATGTAATTTGGAATTATTTTCAACAACCTTCTTTTATCTTTCTCACAGATGGATTCATATTTAGCGAACAATATTTTATTATTAGGTCGGTACGAATTCCTGTTATTGTTTCAATAATAACAAAATATATGGAATTTCTTTTTAATCGTTTCTTTCAAAACTAGAACATTAATGAAGCAAAATGAATCGCTTTGTATAGTATCTTGTTCGATTATTTATTTCCCAACAACCTAATATACAGGGTGTTCATTTATTGGTGTCAGAAACTTTACGAGGTGACTCTGTATGTTAAAATAAAACGAAAAATCAAGAATGACGTAATTGTGGTGGCGGTTTAATTTTCAATGTATTAACAATCAAAATATTGGGGTCAAAACGGCGATTGCCTGGTTACAGGCGTTTCTGCCCCGAAACATTAACTGTTAATAATTTGAAAAAGAAACTTCGAACACAATTTCATTATTCTAGATTTTATTTTTATCTTGACATGTAGAATCACCTTTTAGAGTTTCTGGCACAAGCAGTCCAACACATTGGATATCAAAATAATCGATCACATATAACGTGTGTGCGAATTTACAAACGGAATCATGTAATTGAAGCATGACCATAGAAACGTTGCTATTCGCGTGCGTCAGAGAATGGATGAACGAACGTGGAACGGAACGGCACCCGAAATTCGTTGGAGCTGTTGTGCGCTGGACCCCCGTGGTAGCATTTCACGTGATCGCGTCCGTAGAACTAATCACGCTAATGGCTAACTATATCCTGTCGTGTTGATTTTTTATATTATAAATTTAATCTATTACAGTGACTTTTAGTTTAGGTTTACGTTAGTTTAGTCGGTGGTTATCGAGTCATACCGGGATAATAATCATATAGGGAGAAATGCTTCAGACTCTCGTAAATTTGTTTCTTTCCCGAAGCCCGAGCCTCAGGGCCACAAAAGCGGATAGGCAACAAAGTATACGCTTGAGAAGTTCCACGGTATCCCCCCTTCAGTTGTGGGGATAACGCCTGGACAATAATCATGTAGACCAAGCTAGACAATAATCGAGAGGAGTCTGTATAGGTTGAATAGTACAATAATGACTCCTTTAGTATGATGTTGCCATCATGTAGTCGCCTTTTTGTCGTCCAAATTGCACTTTCCCTTTTAACATTAATTTTTAAACACCAGATACATACAAGTTCACGTGTTCCTTTGTTAGGTAAATCGTAGTCCCAATTTAATGTAAAAATATTTGTCACGCAATTCGTTATAGTCACGTTTTTATTAACTAAAATAAATAAACTAGCAGTATTAGATACACTGGCAGTAATTGGGATGTTTACCCTACTTTCCGATTTATTCTCAATCTGTCCACATCGACACGATCGTCGAAACGTCGCCGGTTCCCGCATCGAAACACTTTATCTCCAACTTCGGTTGAGACGTTCGTAAACCCCTGGAATATCCACACGTTCGTATAAGTTTGGCGAGGAAAAGAGTTGGAATTAAGCGGGAATCCGGGGTTCACATGGAACCGCTATTCGTGGCCGGTGAACGCATCGCGCTACTTCCGTCTCGATGCTCTTGAAAATGTCGTCGGAAGGCATGTTACACCGGTTCGCCGCCGTCGCTGGGACAGAATTTAATAAAAAGCTGGGCAAGCGCAATCTTTACGTCCTCGTAACGAGTGCACGCTCATAAAACGACACACAAAATGGCGGGGGGGGATCGCCTTCTGAACAATTCCTTCGTCTCGCGACTATGTGCGACAATTCGAAACGCGCGTGTCTCGCGGAACAATAATAATTAGAACGTTAGAGTCTGTTTTTACAGCGGCTAGACGAATCTGGAGATCGTTTCGTAAATATAGATCGGAGACGGGACCGACGTTACTCGAATCGTAAAATCGTCAGTAGTGATTTCCGGTAGCGTGGACATTGTCGAATAAATTTCGTGATGTTGGTACAGTCATCGTGAGTTCAGTTGTTTCGATGCATCAACGGATTTAGGATGGCGTACACAGTGTGGCCGAATGATAGAATTTAGGATAAACATTTTTTTTTTTTAATTGAAATTGACAATTTTTTCGCGGTGGCAGATAATTACCTATAACGATGCTTGGTGCAAGTGTTTCTTGTGATTAAACTGTGGATGTTTATGGAATTATAGGTTTTTATGCTCAAATTTACAGACAATGCAATTGAACAGAAATTTACTTATATTGTTAAGGGTTTCGTCATTTCAATGTTTCGGCAATATTGATGTTAGGTTCGTCAAGGGTTAAAAGTACTAGGATACGCATTATTAGTGAGTCTTGCAACCTTTCATGCAACGAACTACAATGTTAGTGAAATGTTGGAATAACTTTCCAAAAGCACACGGCTTACATACGAGAGCCTCAACAGTAAAAACTACCTAACTAACTCTGGTTTTACCAAGTTCAAAATGGATAAAGGTTTCATTAATTTGTTAATGGAGGTGTCTGCAATGGAGAAAGTCAGTACACGAATTAGCTCGTTTCAAAACTTCAGTTTTATTTGTGACCGTACGCGCTAGGGAATTAATATGTGATGTAGGTACAAAATTGTAGAAGCAGGACAATTTGGGAATCCATGTATTATTACCTATAGATTAATTATAGTATAGAATTTGTTCTCTATATAATACAAAACGGTGTGCATTTTATGACATTCCAAAAACAAGGGATAGAAAACGGAGATAACTGTTTCAGTGGTCCTTTCCTCCAAGGTGGTGTAACATATAACTAATAAAAAAATTTTTTCGGTTCTTATATCTTACAAGTTATATGATATACATTATGAAGAAGTGTTCCGAGTTATGAAACCATTGCTCAGTGGCACGATTACTTAGGTTTACATGTATGTCTAATGCCTTCATATCTTTTATACACAAATATTTATAATTATTTGAAAACAGTATAACAACTTCACACGAATATTCGTAATGTTAAGCTATTGAATATTATAAAAAAATTGACTGTAATTACCGTGAAATCCGTGGCTATCGAACAATGATTTCGTTACTGTATAATGGCGGTAATAAATTCATCAGCGCTGTAATTGGCGAATGAATATTATCAAAGTGCGAATTAATAATGTAAAATCAATAGCGAACGGTTAATGTACAAATGCTGTCACGTGTACCATGCAGCAAATTGTTATTTCACGGTTACACGCCTTCATGAATGTTCAAGCACCGGGGGAAGAGGCGCGAATAACAATTGCAAATTCGAAATTATACGTATCAAAAGGAGCCGGATCGGAACCGATGTGGAGGAAGTGTTACAGCACACGTTATATGTATTTTTCATTCCCCCGTAAATCTCAGCGTTTGAATATCAAACGCGGTACGGTACGTGTGGGTGTGCATATATCGGGCGCGGATTGCGAAGTATAAGCGAATATAAGGGAATGCTAACAGCATTTGCATTTTATGAGAGTTCCAACACACGAACACATACATACACACGTGCCGAAACGCGTAAGAGTATCGACGGTCTTTTCATAAATCGCGTCGAAACACAGGCCGTCGAATCAGCTTTTCGTATTTGTAGCTTTAATTCGCGATTATAGTCACCCAATAACGTTTTATCCACTTTCTCAGCTACAAACAAAAGCCAGAACCCCGAGGTTACGTGTTATTCTTCACTGTACATCGGATATAGAAATTTAGCAGAATTAGAATTTAATAGAAACTAAACAACTTTGTTAGGATGTACCAAAAAGTAATTCACTACTTTTCTCTTCAGTACAAGGCGATGTACTTTAAATTAAAAATATCGTCGTGATTTTTTATTTCCCCCTTGAACAGTGCCACTGTCTTCTTTAACATGTTCTCGTATATTCAATCTTAACAGAGATAAAGTGACTCACAAATCTGTTCACAGAAGGCAGTCCCATTTATTTGGTCGAATTACTTACCAAACCACGAAGTTGTTTTTAAAATGAAGAAAAATTCATCAGAAATGAATGATAAAATCTGTAGGTAAAGAGAATAGATAAATAGAAATTGTATAAAATCTTTTACATTTAATTATTATTTCGAAACCATTTGAACGAATCTGTGAGTCACTGTATATAAATGTCCTGTTTCTCGTGCAGCCACTCAATCCATCGTCGGTTTCTATACATATACCGTCCTTAACCGACCATCGAATATCCCCACGTCTAAGGAAAGATCTACTAGGTACAGTATTTCAGACAAATCGAGCAGCAGCCCAGGACGAAACCCCTTTCCTCCCCCATTCCACTCACCCCTTTCACTACCATCCTCCACAATAACCACATTAGCAGGAAAATTAGTTAGAAAATATGTGTATACTAGAACCAACAAACTTTCAAATACGTTCCAACCAATAATGTTCTTGTAACAAACGAAACGAAATAACTCCCGTCAGAAACAGTGCTCTCTGGAAAGAAAATACACTCCGATGTCGAATTTCCTTAATTATACCGACGAGACGGCGAGGGACACCCAAAAAAAAAAAAAAAATGGGCCAAAAAACATGGACAAAGTCGTGGAAGAGGGACAGCGCGGGAAACGACGGACGTTTCAAACGTCCCGTGTGGTCTGTTCATCAAGTGGTTACGGACAGTGCCTGGTCAGCCGCGGGGAGTTATTCTTGACCGTTTTCCTCTCGGTTGGACGCGTGGAAAAGCGTTCGCGTTACGGTTTCCCGCGACTGCCACCTGCATCGTTCACGGTTTTCCTTTCTACCTTCGACGCATGAATATTCACGGCTAATTTGTAAGAAGCTTGGCCTACAATGGCGATTGCCCGAACGTGTGTATATGTGTGGACACGTATATACATATACACACGCAGAGACTGGTCGTACCAGCAGGGGTTGGGTCGAGGACTAGAATTTACCTTTAATTAGTGTACAAACGAATCGACGGAAACATCGCGACCGTTGACGCGGAAGAGTTAATACCCGCGAGGAACCGCGGCTGCGGCGAGTGTATAATTAGCGCGGAGTGAACTGTCGGTGCGTCCCTTTGATCTCTGGAAGGTAATATTTTTTTTTTTTCTTTCCACGAACATTGACAGCGGGCGACGTCACTGCTGCCGCGAATAAAACCGCGGTGCTATTGCACGTGACATCGAGCCCACGGTGTTGTGCCTCGTATTGCAACGATTGATGTCGCCTATTATGGAACAGTGACGTTTCTTGGTTGGTGTATGTAATATAGTTAAATGAATCAATTTATGCAATTAGGTGGTTTATAGTTTATGCACCAATGATACATATTGGCACTCGTGTTTTTGTGGCAGGGTCTCATCCGTTTGAACTGTTTATGAAATTTGTTGTAATTGAAGGGAGAATGAAGTTATAATTTACCGTGTATTAAATGTATTTAAAAAAAGACAGATCATGGTATAGATTACAATCTACCATCGAGAAATGTATGCAACAGGCAAATCGTAGCATTTATCAATGTATTTAATAAAAGACAAATCATTGCATGTACAAATCTATTTAACAAAAGACGAACTGTAGCATCTAGAAATGTGTTTAAAAAAAGACAAATCATAGTATGTATAAATATACTTATTGGGTTGTTCGAAAAGTTGGTAGCATTTTTCAGTGTCGGAGGTACAATCGTACACAAAAGTGCATAAAATTTGAAATACTTGATTATCTACGCCTTACACACAGTGGTTCTAGTTCTACGGCACTGAAACGATAGTTAGTCTTATTTGTGCTGTTCAAAAAATATTTTTCTTTTTACAATTGTATTTTGCAACATTATTTGATTGCCCAGCTGATTATGACGTTGCCATGCATGCACAAACCATCGAGATACATATCGTGCCAACAATACAATTTCCTCAAATTATAATTTATTGTAATAAATTATATTTAAAAATTATAATTTATTATTAGAATTGGCAGTTATTTTCATCTATCCGTATCCTAGATGTACCAAAAACTTGAAAACATTCCTACCATTTCTTGAACATTTTCAGAGATATTTTATCCGTCAAGAACGTCTCTTTCCATAAGAGAACGTGTAAAACGTTAAAATCGTTATAACTCAGCAACCGTTTAGTGGATTCGTTTAAAAATTTTTGTAACACATCAGAAAGGCTCTAAGGACAACCTCACAAATTTTTATTGACTTCCTACCATTTTGAAGACAGGTCTGATACATCCTTAAAGTCTGAGTTACAATCTATGTTTTCCAGTTCATATCATATTCTTCTTTACCTCTTTCTTTTACAATATTTTTCTATAATCAAAAGGAATATCGAAGTACAATAACTGTTGTAACTTTTGCCTAGAGCACAACACCAATGCAGACTACATTATATTCATTAACAATGTGTCGTTGATGTTTAAGTACTCAAACATCGACATCGTGTGGTGCAACTTAATACACAGAACACCAATCGAATGTCATAAAATGAAAACCAGTCGAAATAATGCCCCATTAACTTTCTGGATCAATTTAAAGTCTTGCTATTGCTGTCGTAATCGTCAGACCGACATAAATAATGTCGCGGCGAGCAGGAGAAGCATCGTCGACGACCAGGCGTGAAAACAGAAATCGTATGCAAACCCGGCATTAAGTTTCGATTCCCCGTGCAGTATTATGGAATAAGATTATTTTACGATTCGCGAAACGACCGATGCACATACACACCGGCGTCCGGAACGTCGAGCGCGCAGGCTGGCTTTTATGTGTAGCTTTATGCAAGTAGAAGAAGCTGTTGTTAAGACGACAAGGGAATCACGATCGAGGCACTGGTGGAATCAGGCCAACGACCGTAGTAAAACATTACTTGTAGCGAAACGCGGTTTTCACGCACGTGCATCGTAAAACTGTGGGGTGGAAGGGACCGGAAGAGAGGGGAAAAGAAGTGGCAGGGAATTTACGTCAATTTGCAAAAAACCTCCACAGGCTGGCGGGGAAAGTAGCATTAGCTGACGATTCTCGTAAAGTTCGTGTTACATGCTTCGCGGCGACGAATTCTCCTGCTTTCGAGTTGTGCCAGTCGGATTCGGTGCTCGAACTTCCCTCTTCCGTTCCGACCCGCGAGAATAACAATGGACGAAAGTATGCGCATGTTTTAAATGAAATCAGTCGAGGCATGTGAAACATAGTGTTTCCAACGTGAAGGCTTGTTCAAGTGGTTTGAAGGAAGAAATTATTATACCGATTGTACGAAGTAGTACAAAAGGCAAGAAAGGGTCCGAAATGGTAATAATTTTGATTATTTACCTATTGTTTTTATTTTATATCTTCTGCGATGAAACTTATGAAGTGAATACATTTTTCGTAGCTCTTCTTGGCATAACTGCAACACCACCCTAAAATTTTCAATTTATATGTAATATGATTAACATAGAAACGAACCAAGTATGTTATGATCGATATCGTGTTGAGAAATAACGTTGTTTCAGAAAAGGATAGATTATATTCCTTAGAAAAAAGTGGTTCGCTTTTATTTTAACCACAAAATATAAGGATTGAAAATTTTAGAGTGGTTATACATATAGTCATGTCACGCAGTGTATATACGTAGAATATTTATTAAATCTTTGTTTCTCAATTGTCATGTACTCGTTAAAGTATATTTAAAATGAGTTTATATATTTCTATCAACGAACTTTTCGTTGCAATTTCTTTTTAAGTTCTTTTTAAGTTCTTTTTAAGTTTGTTAATTGTGGCTACACTTTGTTTAGACAGGAGCTGACGATTTCGTGAATTTGAAAACTGAATCCCGGAAAAATAAACAAAGAATAATTTTTGGAACGTTACTCTGTTATTAAAACACCGTATAAAATTTCCGCGAATAATAAAATGCGCTCGTATAACGTCGAGGATATCCATGAAATTCCTCTATGAAAAGCATCAAGAGAATAATGTATGTCATAGAAACAGAGGACGCGCGAACACCCAATGCAAAATGACTTTTCGTCCTCGCGTCGCGATGCTTCGTTCTATATCGCAGAGGGAATAATTCAGGAACTAATATAGTGGGAGTGTCAGTTGGACGATAGTAATTTAGGGAAAAGACGTAGGATTTCCGTGGTGAAGTTTACTCTGCATTTTCATTTGGAAGCGTGACCTCAGAAATTAGCCCCACATTATATATTGCACACACTGTACATAAAAATTGCAGTACCAAGGAAAACCAAATTGAAATGACAATTTTTTTTATTGTGTATATACTGCACGAAGTACAATTTTAATTTCGAAATCTGGTACGTTGACTGAATTGTTTAATAAATATTTACTACCGAGTGAGCTCCGTATGAACTGAAATATTATAATTCAGATTGCAATTGTCATGCAGAATAGTATATTAACCAACACGTCATCGGTAATATTAAACAATTCATACAATCCTATTAGTACTCGGCGCAGCTGAAATGTTCAATTTATAAATTGCCAATCATTTTCTGATTACACTCGCATTCCTCCTTAAACATACAATTGTTTCATATAAATAAATATGTATATATTTATTTATCTGGTCTCGCTGCATGACCACCATTTGTTAATGAAAGTACACTGTAGACAAGCAAAGACCAAATACGCTCGCAAATACGATATACCTCGTCAAATGTGTTTTAATTAGAGAAGTTCATCGGACTCGAAACAAAAGCACCGTCCGTCGCATTTATGAAGAAATGTCCATTACACCGTATCATCGCTCATAGAGGACCGTGATTTTATAATTATACAACTTCGCCGATAGATTACAGATGGATTTCACCAATATTCCGTAGTGAAAATGCAACGATTTGGAGAAGCTAACGTCTACTTCATTGTATTTACAAGAAGAGGTCCCTAGGTATAATGTTGACTTTTTAATGACGTGTAGCACAGTGATAGAGCTTGGGATTCTGAATCCACTGATATTTGTTTCAGTCGCGTATGGCCATTAATTTATGAAACATTTAATGTTAAATTTGTAGCCTACACAGGGTGGACCATGAAATGTGATTAGCTTAGATTATTTTACTGCTAGCTGTTCGATCGGAATTTTGTTAGCTAATATAACACAATTCAAGGAGAGCTTTAAGATGGTTGTACCAAAGTTTTTTTCAACTTTTTTTTCCAGAATTTTGAAGTTCACCTTCAGTTTCTTATATATAGATAAATCCACAATTTTTTTATGCCCATGTTTTAGCGGATACTGAGACGAATTCGGCAAGCATCATAACAAATAAGTTGTTTTCTTCTAAACCAAAGACACACTAAGAAAATCTCATTTACCTTAATTACAACAATATTGAAACTGGTGTCCATCAGCTGTAATACACTCGCGTAAACAATGAAGAAACAACTTCTTAGTTCTATTTATGACGTACGATAACCGTATAAAATTTATCTTACAAACATAGTTCTAAGTCGCTAATGACCCACAAGAGGTTGATGCGACAATAAATAAACAAATTAAAAAAAAAAAACATAGTTCTATTTATGACAGTAGAATAATCTAAGCTGATCACATCCAAGGGAAGAATTCCATGCTCTATCGCTGTGTTAAACCTCATTAAAAAATCAACATAACACTTGGGGATTTCTCCTTGTCAGTTCAACCAACGATGTATCCGTCTTGTTATACAGGATCGGTAATAAACAAATTTCACGGTCCGGTAATTAATAACGAGTGTCTCTATTGAAATGGGGGGTGAAAAGAATCTTCTCTTGCGTTTTCACGTACTTTCTCGAGGTGCTTTGGCAATTGCTTAATTAAACAAAAACCTTCCGCAGAAACGGACAAGAAGCCGGAATGGTGGATCCTATGAATAAATAAGCCCTTACTCGATCCGCTTTCGAGCAGGCACGATACGAAAAAAAAAACATCGCTCCTCCGCATTAAGTTAGTTAGCTCGAGAGCGATGGTTCCTCCTCCTGGCGTACTTCTCTTCGTTTTTTTTTCTTCGTGTCTCTTTTTTCTTCAAATTCACTTTTCTGGCTACACGCGAGGGAATAACCGCGCGTCCGTTGAATAATGTTACCGGTGTATGAGCTACCGCGAAATTTAAGAGAGGAACGCCCCGGCAATTTTTAATGTAATACCGCATTAGAAATTGGATACCTAATTGCTCGGAATGCAATGGCGGAATTTAAATTTAATTTATTGGGCTGTGTAAATTTTTTTTTTTCAGTAGCTCCTCGAAGCTTCGTGTTTCGTTGGAGATCGTCCGAGTTTTTGCAGAATTTGCTCTTTTAAGTCATTTATGCAGGGAGTGTGACTGAAATGATGGTGCAATGCGTCGAATTTATGAAGAAACATATATCAGACGAAGGTATAGTGTAAAAAGAATTTATGACTCGTTCGTCATAGTAAATATTCATTTGATACAAGTGGAATTAAATACGACTTTGTTCACGTGTCAACCCATTCTTTACTGCTTCTACTTACTCTACGCATAGTAAGTAGACATTGAATCTGCAAAATACAGTAGAGTAAAATTTTAAAAAAATTAGATTCCATGCCGAAACATTTTTGCTTGAAAAGAGAGAAGCTCGTATTTTCACTCACAGTTCAAAACAATTTTAATAGAGTCTACAAACAGTGAATCGATCGATCGACCATCGCAAACGGTATTTCCTCGTCGACAAATCGCTCCTAGACGTCGCTGCTGCACAGCCGAATACTTCTCTATCCCCGCGAAACGACATCCATACGATCTGATTTACGACCGGCCACAAAAGGCAGCCCGGGATCGAGTTGCGCGGTCCGTTTCGGTGTCTCCGTCGACAAACATTATTGACGATCGTGTCCTCGTGGCGGACGAGCCCGGAAGGAACTCTGAAAAACAGACTAGAGCTCTCGTGGTTGTTTCGCGTAAATAAACACACGCCGCCGGTTAGATTTAGAGGTACGCCGTATTTGTAACATCGGAGTGTGACGGCGATCGAAAGCAGTGTATATTGCCAGCCGCTTGTTGCGCTGTAGAGAAAACGCAATAACGTATCGGCGCACAAATGTCGGTTGTGCGCCTGTTCAGGTCCCCGCCGGGCAAAGCTGTTGGCCATCGAAAGAATAACAACCATAATAGGCTTCTGAATTGTGTGTCCCGACAATGGACGAAATGAAAAACGACGGTACGGTTGGATACCCTCATCCCGTCCAGTCGAGTTGTCCTTCGTTCAGTCGCCATCGAGATGCCTCTCTGTCTTGTTCTGTTGAACGCGCGATTTTTCAAACAGCTCGAGTGTTACACTCCTCCCCCCTTCCAACCACTATCATCACTACCACATGTCTCGTTGGGAATTAATTGTGACGCAATGGACGTATTGTCAGTGCTATAATTATATGACGCCTGGACCGCTAAAGGGAATGCATGATGGCGTGTGGGGCAATGATACATCATTCGTGTAAACGAGATTCGAGGAGAGATTCAGGAGCTGCAGGTAGCGGTGGGTTCACGGACAGACTGTTTCAAACAGGATTGGTCGAAATATCTGACGGAACAGATCAGGTTGAGTCCGATATGGCGAGGTGCTCGGATTAAAAAATCGCTTCCACATAATCTTTTTTTTTTTTTTACATTTTTAACGTTGCTTTAACAGCCAAGGTCATTAGCAACGTGGTACATTTATTTATAGTGTCTGGGTAGAGAACTTGTACAATATTTCTTTCCGTTCGTTGGTTACTATTGTAATACATTGAGTAATAGGTTCTGGTATAGTTTTCCGATCTGTAGGAATTCAGTGAGGTTTGATAGATATTCATCCGACTTAACACTTTGACTGCCACGTCACCCAAATATGGGTGACACGTACATTGAAAAGTGTCTGGATTATTTAAACACTGTTATAAAATGTTTGCATGAAATTAATATCACAGTATAATTTAAAACAAGACCTACAGCCTCTATTAACTAAACTCAACTATTTTCGACAATTTATGACTTTAAAAACGAAATAAAGTGTGTCTGGCTACGTACGGCCTTTTTCACTGTGGCAGTCAACGTGTTAAGGATAGTTGTTGTATTTTTAGGTAATTTTGAGATTCCTCTCGCACGGTCGTACTTTATGCATTCTAGTAATATATGAGTAATGGTGATGGGTGTTTTACATTGGTCGCATATTGGTGGTTCCTGATTGGTTAGTAAAATTGAAATGTCGTCAGAGTTATTTGGAGGGTGAAATGTTATCAGATTGTTTGGAGTTTGCAACGTCGTCAGAGTTGTTCGAACGATTTTATTGACGTTTGGAGAACGAGTGGAGAAGTGTGAAGACTGGGTGGAATTATTGGTAAATGTTTTGGTTGCCGACTGGGGGGGGGGGTATGAATAAACTATTCGCGAAGAATAGAAAAACGTGGGAGAGAAATTCGGAAGGGCTGACTTCTGGGAAGAATGGAAGCAACTTAATTTCGGCTTTTATGAAGTTTTGGAATGCAGAGAGTGTGAACGAAGTTGTATGGTGTCAATTTTGGGGGTTGATGGATCGATGGAAGTGTGAGGAAGTGCATATACATATCGTTGGATTGATAGAAGACTGACGAAGTTCAAACGTCGTTAATTCTGTCTTAAATTGTATTAATTAATCGATATAGAATTAATTAGGCTATTTAACAATACCAATATCAAAATTTAGAGTGGGGTTGTTTTAACTCTTCAGTAGTACGCAATTCACATAAATAATCTATTAAAGACCATCAAAATCCAAAGGCCATTCGTTAAATCGTGAAAGATAAAAAATTGTTCATTGCTAAATGGCTGAGTAAATAATAAGTTCCTACCACACAAAAATTTCGAACCGATTTTCTGAAAAATGTATTTCTCATACAATTAGTTTGTGTCACACGTTGCACAAGAGTTAAACAGTTTCATTTTAGTATTCCAGTATCGACAATCATTACTTTCCACATAAAACCATCCAATCAACAATGTCCAAAGTCCCCAACAATCGTCACCCAAGTTTCCTTACAAATTATCCAACAAACAGACCGCAGGATCTCCTGTTACACATCGATTTTCCATTGATCAAGCCATCGGGTA
This sequence comes from Dufourea novaeangliae, assembly GCF_001272555.1. Lineage (NCBI taxonomy): Eukaryota > Metazoa > Arthropoda > Insecta > Hymenoptera > Halictidae > Dufourea > Dufourea novaeangliae. The sequence goes on along the minus strand of NW_015373998.1, from coordinate 823,464 downwards.
CAGTCACGCTAAAACAGTTCACGATATCTATAACAATAAAGATCGTACTCGCTAATGGGGGTAATGCCTTCGAAACTTCTCCCAACCTTCGCTTCCATCGAACTCCGAACGAACAGCGCTGGAAGCTCTTCAGACGAACCGCAGAACATGGTTCGGTGACAGAGATACCCCTTCCGTTGGAGCATCGCGCGAAACCGATTAACGGGCGGCATGAAGGTCCTCTAATTGGCCAGCAAGGAAAAGAATCGATGTCACCGGCCGTCGGTTGGACAATCGTCGTCGTCGGGGGAAGGGTACCGTGGGCACTTTTAACGCGGACGAACGATCGTCATTGTTGTGTCGTCCGTTGCGCGCACGTTTCACCCACGGCTGAGTTCTCTCTGCGAGCCGCGGCAATTCTATGGAGTGCCGTCACTCGTTTCTCCACCCACCCACCCACCTCCTGTTCGCCACCAACATAGACTCGTTTCAAGTTTAGCCCTTCCCGTGTCCCCTCAGGTTCCTGGTTTCAGCCGTGGGGCGCGTATGGTTCTAGCTAGCCATCGGCCACAACGAGCCCCTTCTATCGGCGTATAAGCGTCCCTACTCGTGGGCTTGCTGGTGTGTGGGAGGGTGAGATTTACGAGCTATGCGGGAAAACGGACCCCGTTGCAGCCTCCCCTCTCCCCTCCCCCCCACACACACATAGTCGAGTAGCCGACGCGGCCACGACGTCGTTGTGCTTTTTCTATAGTTCGGTGATTAAACAGTTTAATATCACAAATACCGGCCCTGGACAATACGTCGCCCCGACGGCAGTGGCTGGCGTGGCCACGCAACCCCCACCCACCCCGCAGACCACGCGGCGGCTACCCTTTGTTCCCGTTGTTCCTGGTCCATCACCTCCCTTAAACCCCCGTACCCATGGACACCGAGCGGATTTTTGGAACTCGATTTTTTTTTTTTTTTTTTTTTTTTCGTTTTTGTTCATCTTCTCTTGTTTTCCCTCGATTCTTTGTTCGGAGGGCAACCTGGCGCTCAGCCTCGCGTTGCCGGATAACGCGTTTTAAGAGATTCGATTGTGTGGCATGGTTTCGGAGCGGATAGACGGAAAATGGGAAATATAGAGGTTTTCGGGCTGGAAGCGATGATTTCGACGGAAGTTTGGAGATTTTTCTAGGGTGGGTTTTTTTGGATTTGACGATGTAGGTGAGTTGGAAATGGATTAATAACCCATTGGTTGGAGAGGTGGAAGTCTTATTATTTGTTATTTATGAGATAAATGTGTCGGTGATTATGAAAGTGGTGTAAGTCGACTTTTCGTGTCGAGAATTCTTACAGAATACTGAAATATGTATCGATATATAACATACAGTATGAGAAAAACTCAATTTTTTTTGGTTTTCTGACTTACATTACTTAGTGTATATACTTTTCGTGTCGAGAATTCTTACAGAATACTGAAATATGTATCGATATATAACATACAGTATGAGAAAAACTCAATTTTTTTTGGTTTTCTGACTTACATTACTTTCATAATCACCGATTCATAATAATCTTATTATTTATTGCGGTACTAGACTGCGGATGTTTATACAAATAAAGGATCTTACGGATAAACTTCTTGAAAAAATTTACTTAACATTTTGAAGTTCTGGTAGGTTTAAAATAAAAAGTAGAAACCGGAATACACATTCTGAAACTTTTTACAGTGCCTTGAATTTTAGACGATTGAAGATTGTATGATCGTATCACTTACTACTAGACTACGGATGTTTATACAAATATAGAAACCTGTTGATTTATTTTGCTGAAATCTGAATGCAAATAGAAAAATATTTACTCTGTCGAGGGTTTTGATAGGTTTCAAATAAAAAGTAAACCCGAATAAACTTTATTGTTATTTGAGAATGTATTGACAGGTAGAAATTAATTGTTTTCTTGAGGTTTGGTGACATGAAACGTCGTTACACGCAATACAAAATTTCTTAGTAACCAAAATCACAGGAAATTGTAATAGTTTCTGAAATTTCTGATAAATGCGGTTCCCACGTTTGCAGATAATAGTCTGTTGATTGAAATGTACGAGTATATGGATTTCTGGACAGATTCTCCTGACAGTGTCAGTCAAACTCTATCCTCTATGCACAAATCAATTGCAGAACTGAAATCGGATTTGAAAGTGACAAGTCAAATCTCATTTCTCACCTGTTACAGTTATACCGGTAATCTATTTACAAATGAATTTATCATTCAAGTATATTATGTATACGGTTTCGTAAAAGTTTCTCTCTTCTCGATTATAACTGTGAATTTCTTTAAATACATAAATACAGAAATACAGTAATGTTGCGACCCAACGCAGATAGGCGATGGTCGTAAGCTCGTTGCGTCTTGGGCCGTCGACACGGTCACCAAACCGTCATAAACAGGAATTTCTGGACAGCTGGACATCACGCGCAAAATATTCGTGGTCCTTAAGACCGTTCCTTATATTTCGGCGTTGACTTCCAGGAATCCAAGAAACAATACATACAACAAACCCCACTTCTTCCAATTCATAGTACCACCTCTTGAACTACCTACACCAATCAAAATTCTGTATTTTCCACCAATCACAAGTCGATCCATTGCAGCAAGCATGTATACATTCACTCATTCACCAAAACACAATTCAACCGTCAACAAGAACACATCGGTCAGTCAGAACACAACCAGTACACACATACACATACATCGCATTGTTAAGTTTATATAAAAATCTAAGTGTGTTACTAAGTTGTGTCAAATCGTTTAAAAAACATATTACTACACACCGTCACACCATCTTTCCAACGAGCTCCGCGGTATTAATTTACCAAAGAGCAGTGGCTAATTGCGAGCTTATCGTGAGTACGCTGCATCAAGTAAAATTCTATTTGTGTAAATACATGGGAGACAATGTAATTCATACAACCAGATTCTTCGCAGAATAAATGTCCATTGATTCTGTTGAGTGCTCATGACGTTACATATCACCACAGTTCATGCTGTGATTATTGCATTTGATTATACATATATGTATTTATTATTCGTGAAGGTGGTATACACAACTATGCTTCGTCCTAGGCCAATCTTTTTTCGGTCGATTTGAAGGTGAATAACAAAAGAAGTAACAATTACATACATAATGTGTGTTTACCCCTAGTATTTATATGTATAACTGTAGTGACGTTCGATAATGCTTCCAATAGAAAGACCTCAAAAGAAGTACAGTGAATAAAAAATTAAAGAAAATTTAAAATCAATTAGTTGAATTTGAATAAATGAGATTCTATGTTATCCACACACGTTCTAACATTTACACAGCTTTTACATTATTACAATCTTTTGTACTAAATATCGAATAATTCTTATTTAAAAGAACATTTCATTCTACGTGAAGAAAATACTAAAACTTCTCGGTATTAATACCAATACCGGACATTTTTCCAATATCTTCTGTAAATTTTTCCTCAAGCTTCGCTATCAAGTTATGAACTTGTCTCTATATGTATACAAAACGTATCTCGTTAGTCCTGCGCTTGTATCCCCAATCGACGATAAAAAAATTTCAAAAGAAACTTCGTGAACCTTATTTATTCGATAAAAAAAGATAAGAAAATTGTTCCACGGAGGAAGTATTGTTATTTGTGGATCACTCGTTCAATCGATGTAACTGGTCAAGCATTTCCATTCGAATTTCTTTTCGATAATTGATGGAAAACAAATAAACGCTGTGTATAGGTACGTCTGGCGGACTCGGGGTCATAAAACCGTCGTCCTCGTAAAAAGTCAAATCGTTGAGTACCATGCACGGAATCTCATTCTTTGTCGGAGAATAAAAAAAAGATGGCTCTTTATAGCAGAGCATACATAGCCCAGGCGAAGCGAGTTTCTTAAACTTTATCGTCCTGGTCGTAACCTGGGGAAAACAGACAGTTTTAACATTCAAGTCTGATACATTTAAATGGCGTTCATGGCGGAGTTAGTTTTGTTACATTCCCAGGAACACGTTTGTTTATTGCTAAAGGAACAGGTATTTTCTGTTAATGTTCATCCGTAAAAGTAGCTTCAAAAACATATCGATATATTTATTCCATTTTGATGTCGTGAAATAATTGTCATTATTTAGTTAAATAGACTAGTTAGAGCGTTAATTTGATATACCGGGTGAGTCTTATAACTTGACAATTTCAAATTACTTGTAACTCACTTGTGAATGAAAAAATATTTAAAAAATATTTCATTCAGAAAGTTTTGGAAGTCACCTTGATTTTTTTAAATGGATCGCCCTATATTTCTTTGTGGAAATTAAGTGACTATTAACAATTGAGTAACTACAAAGTATTAAATTAATCAATTTTGAATTTCTTAAGACGACGGTTCCACGTTCTTTTATTACACTACTTCAAAATTCTTTAATATTCTGATAACCAAATCAGAATTTGAATCCTCCCTCCAACAATACAAAAACAGTATAATTCAACATTTGTTATAGTTCTTAATTTCTATTGCTCCGAAACTTCGTGATCCATATCCAAATAAATTTCATTTAATATTTTAAAATCAACTAATTTTTAACTTCAGATTCAAATACACAAATGGGTAACATCGTGTACAATGTGTTGCATTCTCAGAAGTCAATATTCAACGTTCAAACAAACTTATGAATACAAGGAATAGTTGTCTACAAAGCATTGCCAGACTTTTCCTTTTATTCACATCAAGAATATATAATGACGGAGTCGATAGTTTTCACGTGAATGCCGTTAACACGTGAACGAAACATCAATTGTATCGAGGAAACGGTTACATCGATTGCTATTGCGATTCGAGCAATGTCTGTTTACTGAGAGAAATGTTTCGACGATCGTAACATCGCAAATACCGTACGACGTATGAAAGGGACTGCAATAGAAAGATTGCAGTAGAATCGAGAAACAAAAATAGAGACGACGAAGGAAAAAAGCTGGAGGAAAGATGAGGAAGGATCCGATGACCATCCCCAATCAACCACTACCACGGTCGAATCGATTTTCGTAATGAATTGTGGCTTGGTAACTCCTACTGCCGAACCAATATTGCTTCCTCAGGGTTACAAGTTCTTTCCGTCCTTCGAGTCAACCTAAAACATGATCGCCCTCCTAGTTTTCGATTAAAGCTCCAATTCCCCTGTCCACGTGATCCCTTTTTTAAAAAGGGACACTTGTTCGCCTCGAAATTGTATGGTGACCTCGATTCCAATCGAACTTTTTGCAGGCTCCCCCAAAATTACATAGAATTTGCAACCACTGTTTCTTTCACTTAGTAAATTTATAAAGTACAGGATTTAATTATAACACGTGTTCAATCATTTTTCTAATTTAAAATAGATATTCTTATTTTGCTGGTTTTCTATTGGTAGTAGTGTAGATAGATTTATAAAGTTTCTAAATTTTCTAAGCTACAATTATCATTTTCGTAGCGAGTAATTGTGGATGGCAATGAGGAATTGAAAATTGGAGATCCTTTTACTGTACAATTATCTTCTATTTCATTCGTATAAGAATATTGATTTCCTCTGGTATATTGAGATCTGGTGATTGATATTTTTCCAATGAATAAAAAAATAAGACTTTTAAAATATATAAAAATTGAAAAGGTTAAGAATTATTATACAAAAAGCAAGTATTCTAATACGAATGGGAATAATATTTTTTCAAAGTCACATCTTTTCCTGGATGTTCGTTTATTGACGTTTCTCTGTTAATCGAAGTATTATTAGCATAAAAAGCTTCAATAACAATTTCGACTTACGTAGAATGTTTTATAGACTTTGTAATTACGTGTGGAACAGTAAAATCGTTCTCATCGGACTTAAAAGTATAAAACCGGTATTGTTCTGGAATTTTATATCCAGCATCTTTCAAGTAGTAATAAATCGTCTCTGATCGATAAATCAATAAAAAGATATAATAATCATTGATAATTATCAATTATTATAATCATTCATAATTCATTGATCGCCAACAGAAGATACATAATAACTTAAGTTCCACAAACCGGAACAGGAATAGCCTCTGATCCGTCGACTTTTCTCCGTGTAGTTCCCGATGATTACTTCAAGTGTACAAATCCGGTTACATGAGTTTCTGAACGCGTTCTGTCCCTGAATGCTTCTCGTGCTTTGTGACGCGCGTTAAAGTTTCATTTCAGTGAAAAACCGTGAATGATGCATGAGTCAAGAGCGAATAAAAATGTGACGGTGTTACTTATGCGAGCCGGCGGGTCGTGCAACGGACCCTTCAGAATGGAATTTCTAAGATACGTGAAATATTCCGGGAATGGCACGTTTATAATGTGTTCCATCGAGTGGGACGGGGTGTTTTCACGTCGAGATTTAAGTGCGACCACTTCGAGAAGAATCTCCCTGATGATCGTTCGATTAGAATCGGCCATGTGACTTCAATTTATCTTACCAATATTGTATGGAAATTATCAAGGACAATGTAAAGGATACAAAAACAATACAATCATTTAAATTTTTCCTTGGAACTTACCGCGAGATTCGGAGTATCCAGGTGAACGTTATGTTTAGTAGTTATACGACAGTTGTATATTTGTCGGATTTCTTATTATTCTGTAAAGAATGCTTGCAAGAATGGGAAAAACACGCCAAGAGATTTAAAGAGTTGTTTGTTATTGTTATCGATATCGTGTTTGTAATTTCAGAATTCTTTGTCAAAACGTAATCATTCAACTGTTAAAGTTATCGAAAATTTTCTTAAATTTAAAGGACCCTTCACTTTTTGGTCGAGACGAACTGTCTTCTACATTTGCGATTGTTTTATTAGAAATATTATACAAACAACTCCAGTGTCAATATTAAAAAGGATAATATTACGAACAAAATACTTATTTATTTAAGAAAGTCATCGTTTCTTTCGAAATCCTATGATGCTCCATACGTTTGAGCAGCAGTATATATTTGTTACGATATAAATACCGAATTATTATTGCAATCGACATTGAGAAATTGCTCCAGGATGAAACACACTGTTATTATAAACAGAAACAACACTTATCACGTTCGACGTCAAAGTAAATTCACATCAACAGAAATCGCGTGTTTAAAACACAAACACGTCCCAGCTCCCTGTTAAACTTCAAACGTTTCTATCGCACAAAGTAGGACGGTAATATCAACATACAACTGTAACATTAATATTTACATACAAGAGTACGCAATATACCTCTACAATCCCTTTCATGGGTGACACACAACTATTTACCCCATCCGCCCAATTGATTCACACTTCCGTTAACTGCACTGGAATTTCGCATAAACAGCCGGCAGCTAACCCCGTGGCCGGTTGAAATAATTAATATTTACCCGAGGAATTCGTGTGCAGACGTCGACCCTCCACCCTGTCCTCTGGAATCATCGAAAACGCGAATGGGCATTCGCGTTTCAATGTTCCAGCGTGAAATCCTATACTACGGCTTACTCTGTCCATGGAAAATCCCTTTGAATTGTTCGGGCTCGCGGAAATTGGTTAAAAAAAAAAAAAAAAATGAAAAAATCCACCGCCCTCGTGCATTCGTCCATCGAACCGGAGGTGGACGTTTTGCAGCGACCGTAAGCCAACAATTTCGTCATCGTAGAGGTTGTAGAAGTGCGAACAGCGATCTCGCCAGGAAAAACGTAACTGGCTCACGCACATGGAACACGTCTATAAACGTGGACTTTCGAAGGATGTGGACACGGATTGTTACCGGAGCTCAATCAACGTATGGGCGTGACGTACGTCGGCAGTCGCTGATGGGACGTACACGGTCAAAAGCAACGGCGGGGGAAGGGAAATTGTGGGGTGGTCGAAGAGTCCGTGGCGCGCGTGAGCGGAACAAAGAGGAAAAGGGGTGGGGGGTTCTGTGTGACCACTAGATTAGTTTTGTTCGAGGCAATTTGAATTTAGATTAGTTGTCCCAAATTGCCCACGGCCGATCACCGCCTGATACTGGTTACCTGTCTCGGTTATTTCTCCGCGACATCTTTGTAGCGGCGGTGCGTGTATTCTGATCGGAACGAATCTCTTAGCTGGATCTACGTCTCAATCACGACTCGGTCAACCGTAGCACGTTCAACATCGTGGTGGGCGTTGGTGTGACCAATTCGTCGGTGGTACCTTCTTACGCCCGGTATTACGGACAAATTAGCCCGATGAGCTTGTTTTTGTTAAGGGGTTATGCCTACCTATAGATTTTGAAAAACATTGATTTTTGGATTTTAATATTTTCTTACGGTACATCATCTTACAAATATTGCGTGGAAGTTTGAAGTTGATCCGACCAAAATTGACGGAGTTACGCCCGTTTAAAGTATACGGTCTTGGAAGTTTCGGAGCAGATATAAAGTGGTAGAATCCCTTTTTAGGGGTGCGTGAGTCATGAATAATGTGCCCCAATGCAATTTATGGTTGTGTTAGTAAATACACAAAGCTATATGAATCCGTAATACTAAGAATAACTAGATATAAAAAATTTGCATTGTTTCGGTTGTAAAACTGACTTGAAACTTTAAATGTGTTTTTCTTAAAACCACATTTTCAAAATCGGTGAGAAAATATCTCGAGAACTGAAAGGGTGAAATTTTTAATGATCTTTCTATCCATTCGAGCAACAATGGTGCTAGACTGTGCAGTATTCAGCTTCTGTAACAGGTAACACTTTCCTACTGGTCCGACACGTCAATAACAGACTGATCAATCGACCGTGTCTCAATTACGGGGATGATTGTGCTTGGTCGAGTTTTCCACACATCTTCCATTGCAGTCACTTATACTCTAATTTTCCGAGCGATTGCGGTACAAGGCAGCCGTCAGCATCATCGATGTATCGGAACAATTATTAATCGGTGCAACCATCGATTTCGCGAAACAGGCTGGTCGTTAAAGGGACACGTTCGAAAAGAACCTAATTCAATCGAACGTTAAGGGGATCGTCGTCTTTGTTTATGCTCTGATTAAAATCACGCGGGTACGAACGAATACAAAGGCTCGTCGAAAATTCACTATTACTTGTATGTTATGTATAATACGTTCTTATACAGTTATTTATTAACAGAACTTTCATGCTTAAGCAATTTCAATTTTCCTTCAATAGAACATAATTTGGAAATACTCAAACACGCGATATTGTTTTCTAAGCTATTCGAGAATGTGAAGCAAACACTTTATAAATCGATTTTCTTTAGAAGTATATTATTAAATTTTGTTTGAAACGATTTTAGTGTGCAGTGATCTACAAACTATTTATTCGAATTATATGAAAATAATATATATTAAAATTATATTATAATGACATAATAAAATTTCTCATGTTGTCTGTGTTTCGACAATCGTATTAACTGGAATAATGAATCTAATAATTTAAATCAGTTTCCCCATTTCTAAGACAACAGAATTAGGCAAATATTATTCAAGTAATTCATACCAAAGAACAGCTGTATTTAAGATCGTCACCTGACCTATAAATAGTTAACAAGCTCAAAATAATTATTTACCAAGTTTCCACTTATGCAAGGATTTTATTATAAAAATAGGAATTTCCACGTGTAATCAATGAAAAATATCAAAGTACTTTTTTCTATCTTTTCTTAATAAATAAAAGAGTATAATGCTGTAGAACTCTTTATCTAAATAATGAATTTCCACATGTCTGTGAAACAACAATCTCAGTCTCGTAATTTGACAACTATAACTTTTAATTCTCGGATGAAATAATTATCGAACGTTGTTTATAAACAGTTTGTATCGCGTCGTCGTGCGACAGAAACTTGAATGGAATTTTGACCGCGATACTCAATGAAAATCACCATCGGCAACATTCGTGCGACCAATTATCGAGACAATCAACGAACGGAGAGGCGTAATTAACGGGTGGCTTATCATTGGACGAAATAATTACGCGTATCGGTATCAAGTATCGAATCGGTCCTCGAATTTTCACGATCGGCCCCGCGGCATCAACTCGTTTGCACCGGCGATGTCACGTGTCGTTAGCCGTGCTTGACATTTTCCGCAATTGCATGATATTGGATGGATAGAGGCGGGAAGCATACTGCGGGGGTTACGTAGGGAAAATGAGAAAAAAAGAAATTCATGAAAAGAGGGACGATAACGTTACACGCAGAGCGTATTTCGATAGGTACGGGCCGGCAATAATTTCGAGGGAATATACAGGGTGGGGTAATAACTATGTCCACTTTGAATATTGCCGATATTTGTAATAATATGAAAAAATATTATACATATACAAAACTTACACGGTATAGAGGGCGGCATATTGTCACACGAACGTTTTTCTGCGTGGGTGAAGGCATAGAGGAGATTTCAAGGTTATCTCTATTTTTTTTTAATGGAATGCTATTATTGAAGGTCATGCTCATTAATATGTAACCGTTAATTTTTAATCCAGATTACGACATTGCGTTACTTCTGAGGGCAAATACTTTGAAAACCTTATCAATTAAGTAGTTTTTTGAGTTTCATTGAACATTTTTTAATAAGTTTCTGCTATTACTTTAGTGTTATTTTTATTTTAAATCACAGTTGTCGAGGACTTACCGATCACCCTGTATTTAACCGCCGGACACAAATGGACGCAATTTCAATAATCGACAGAAAATGTCATGCCGTATCAAGCACGGTCAAGCACTATTTTGGTCAGTGTTCCTCGCCTCTTCGCCGTAATTGCCTCGCCGGAATTGCATTTGCTGTCCTCCGGTTGTTGCTTCGATCGATTACACGTTCGTCGGCGCGATTAGAATCAGCAACACTGGAGAATCCTGGAATTGGGTTACATTGATTCGGTGATTTGTCGCCGTAAGATTGTTATTGGACTGAGGGAATATTACAGGAAAATTTGTATTTTGATATAATGTAAATTGGAAACTAGAATACCGTTAAGAATTATAAATTTGAGAGTTGGGAAGAATAAGTACATTTTGCCTTGTTCTGTAAAAAAACCAATTTTCATCGAGGTACATTTACTGTAATAGATTTGTTCTGCTTGTCTGGCTCTTAACGATCTATTCTACTTGTCAAATCATGGCATCCTATTTGCCCGAACATGTTGGTATATTCTACGTGTCTGATCACGATAGTCTTATTCTCCGTGTCTGGCAATATCTGAACTATTTTACTTGTCCGACCAGTAACGAGATATTCCACTCCCCTTATTAATTTTGCAGATAATGTGAACAAATCAGTAATTTCTTAATCTATGAAAAGATATAAATTTATTATTCTGTACACAAGGGAACGTCGCATATGTCGCATACTCAAGCTGTCTCCTCTTTACTGTCTACTCTAACATTTTTATAGTACAACTGATCATCGCCAAGAGGATAAATGGCCCCTTATTTCGTTACAAACGAAACACAAACGCATCTTGTCGATAATAATTACAGAGTAGGTAGTAGAATTGAAAATAAAATAACATCGCAGCAATATTGTTAATAACCAATATGACGTAACAAGTGGCTTAAAAAATTTCCGAGTGATCATAACTATTGGAAAAATTTAAATGTTACTCCAGAAATTTTCAATAAATTTCACACTATCCAAAATTCCCCTTACTTCAGCAACCTTATTCCGAAGAGAACTAGTTCTTCTGCAATATTTAGCACCCTCTGTGGCAACGTAAATCTAATATCGATGGACTTACGATCGATGTAATGTAGGTTCTCCCCATCGACAAAAGAAAGCTCGTATTTGTGCGTCTCCCTGTCGTGTATCCATTACATCTTCATTCAGCGTGGACGTTGAAGCAGTTGTCACGACGGGTTGTCATTGCTACGTGGAACGAGCTGAAACGGCGACCAGTCGCATTCGCACACACCCGTTACTCACTCCATCGCCCAGTCGAAGCTGGCTGCAAGCTCGTGTATTCGGGCCGGTGACGAGCCCTCAAAGCGTCAAGAGGTCCACGGAAATTAAATTTCTACGGTCAAAGTAATTCCTCACACGTATCCGCACTCTGGGATAACTGTTGTCCTGCGGAGGAAGGGGGGCGAAGGGAGAGAAACGGCGAGCGTAGCATTCGTGAGAGGGTGTCGATCCTCGGATGTCCGTTCCCTTTCGCCGGGACAGTCGAGGACAGCCAGACGAAGAAGAAAAGTCCTCCCCTTCTTGACTGGATGTCGTAGGAACGTCGATTCGACTTCCTTTCTCTCATTTCTCGACGGCTTGACTGTCGACGTTACCATGCTACCTCTTCCTCTTTCGTTCGATGTATCTGAGCAGTTAGTTTCGAATTATACTGTCGGTCACAGAAATATTCGGACACCAATGTAATTTTGATTTCTACATATTTTTATTAGTTTCGACTTTCAGTTGAGATTCAGGATGAAAACACGGTGGATCTTACGTTGGATCGACGTTTGAGCCGTTCGCAGGCCAAAATGACTAATTCCATTTTTGGAATTTTTTCATATTCTAGTGCCAAAGCATTGGTGCTCGACTTTTTATGTTTAAAAGAAATTTTAAGTGTACCTTTTGTGGAGATAATCAGCTTGGCAAATGAATTGTTAGTTTATCAATACTGACATATTTAGGAAACATCTAATAATATAATCATATTCTGTCGATAATCCGTAACCAATAGTTTCTCAGGATAAATTTTCTTGGAAACGAACCTCCGTCGAATATGTTTTATTTTTTTTTTTTTACATTAACAGCTGTTTACATTAGACTGAGGGGATTATTACATAGAAAAATGGTCATTTTTGGTTAAAAATTTATTTATGTGTACGAGATATGAACTGCGCTGAACGTCGAGTTTTATCAACGTCTCAAAGAAGATGCTCCCGACTGCCTAAAGGTTAATAGCTATTAACTTCTTCAACGAAGGTTCTATTTCAAGAAACTTTATCTTGAGTGACTATTGGTTACGAATTCTCGACTGAACGTGATTGTATTACTGGTTTTTCGTAAATATGTCGACATTGATAGACGATGATCCAGTGTAAAATCCATCGTGTTACCGTCGTGGATTATCCTTATGCTGTTTTGACAGACCGAGACTAATAAAGAATCGTGAGAAGCTTACTAACAGGTGGGAACGGTGACCACCCCTAAATTCGATGGAGGAGGAACAGAAGATATTCGATTCGAAGAGAATTCGTCAAGGGACTGCCGGAGGGTCGTAGGCAGCCCTTCCCCCTTGGCGTTGAATCAAGATTCCGATGATGGAGAACGAGGGCGAAAACGGAAACACCGATGAGAAACTCGTGAGCGAGGGGTGCGTGGATACCGTGTAAGGAGGAATGCATTAAAACGCAGTGGTGGAAAGTTTCAATGAAGAGAAATGAAGACAGATGGTTTACGCGTGTGAGAGATTATGGCGACTGTAAAGAAGGGTAGCGAACAGGCGGTGATTTATGTGAACGGAAGAGAGTGAAAAATTTATAAACGTAAATATGATGTTCCGCGGGAATGAAAAGTGTTCTCTGCGATTTCGAGTAGCCGATGATCTTTCAGACTGACTTTCAGAAAGCTAGATGTAACAGTATATAGCGTTGTAATGAAATAGAATATTAAAAGTGGATTAATTTTACGTTGGTGTACGGAATAACGATTCCAATTTTACGTAAAGGAATTTAGTAGAAAGGTGTTTAATGATCCACACAAAGACTGATATCATGCTCTGCCGCTTACGAGGATGGACAATGTAACTTGATCGCATTAATTATTTGTTTTACTATTAGACCAAATCAAATTATTATTTTTTTTTTAATACCTTAGTTCAGGTGGGTCTGCAGAGGCTAACTATTGTATACTTTTTCTAGGTCATTTTCTTCAAAATTTTCGAGGTCATCATTATCTTTTAGAAGAAATGATAGAAGGAAAATTATATTTTTAGAGGAATCGTAATACAACGTAAACTATCAGACCAATTTGATATTTTCTATATTTTTTCGTTTTCTAATTTCAGTCTGTTTTAATATTGATATCCTATCGTATAAATTTCGTTAGTCAAGGTAAAGGACATACTCCATATAAATACCGAGGTTCTAAGTCATTCGATGGTGATGGTACTAAACATTATTGACTTTCTTTCGACAACAGCTCCATTAAGGTCAGCTTAGAAGTACGTACTGCTGTTCCAATAACACGCATGATCTTCACATCATGTAACCTGTATACAGAGTGTTCATAAAGAAGTGGGATACTTTTATAGGGTAGATTCTACATGTCAAACTAGAAGACAAAAATAGTCGTTTTCAATTTATTAACACTAGAACTACCGACAATAAACGGATATCCATTTCTTTTCATTAAATACTAATTTATAAATTAATTAACTTCTTTATTTTCATATTGCAATAAAAGCCGTACACGGTCTCAGAAAATACAATGTTGTAACATCTTAATCATCGTTGCAAGAGTGTAATAAATAGTCATTTTGACTACTTTGGTAGTTCTGATGTTAATTGTTGAAAGTAAAACAGGTCTGACTTGACAGGTCATTCTTCTCGAAAGATGCGCTCTTCAACTGTTTCAGTTGGTTTCATTCATATCATTTCTTTTTATTCATTAAATTTACCTAGGTCATCGTTCAATCCAGTGTATCATCTGGAGATCTGTTCAAGTAGTATAACCCATCGCGCTACACGTACACGGTTTGTTCCAAAAGCTTCCGAATTGAAGTTAAAATCTCAATTTTTCGTGTGATATTCACATTTTTTAGCAGCAACTATTAAAAGTAGTTTCCTTCTGAAGAGATATATTGTTCATGATAGTTACACACAACTGGAAATCTGGTAATTCTTCAAGATAGCCGACAAAGTAGACGTCGAAGCACTGTGAATGTCAAAATGATATTACATTGCCCTTCCTTTGTGTTCATTTTCAATTTGTGTAACATAAATTAGTTTGATATAACAGAATAAGGCGAATACTAAATCGTAATTAACTGCGGTCACGCCCGTGTTGGTGAAACCAAATCGAGTGAAATTAATGTCGCCTTTTTTAATTTATTTTTTTTTTTAGTTCTGTTCTTCTTGAATACCATTATCCTCTTTCACAATTCGCTGTGGTCTTCTAATCCGACAAAGATATTCAGACGTTCCAATTCTCTCGCCTCGAAAACCATTCCAACAAAAATAATACAAATCAGATCTATCCCATCGGACAGATGCTCGGATTACTTAAAAATAAAAATCCAGTGGATCGCTAGGATACGCGAGATAGGGCGACGTTCAAAAACCCCAACGAACAACGGTGGAACGAAAAATTCGCGCTCGCGGGATCGGGACAGCGAAGCTAGGCAGGGGATCGAATTGTGAGAGGGTGGCGAACGCAACTGGAAAGGGACGGGGGGCCGCCGCGTTCTCTCGGTGTGTTTTCTGGTCACATATTTGTAAAGTACCCGGGAGCCCCAGCCCCGGTCTATTCATTTCTGTCCGGCGGACGGACGCTCCCTCTATTGCCCTGGGATCTCGGTCGCATAAATTCCGGCCACGCAGCATATGAAAAAGAAAAAATAAAAGAGAAAAGAATTTCGCACGTGGCCGGGACAAGGATTCCACGGTCGTGCGCGCGGTGCGAACGGTGTGTTGGGACAGGGATTGGTGGAGAAAAGACAGAGAGGGAAGACGAAATGTGAAACTGGACGGGGAAAACTGGCTGAACAGACTGAAGTGAATCAGTCTTAAGAGATGCTCCCGACGGAGTGGACGTCCACTCCTCCGCTATTACCCTCGAGCGTTTCTTTTCACTGCACGCGGGGAAAATTCCTCCTTAAATACAATCATCGTGACGGTTATACAGGGCCTGGAACCTGTTATTGATGGTATAACCGCGGGAGAAGATGACTCGGCCGAACGAAATATATCTATTCGAACTCTGTTGCGTCGTATAATTTATTATTTAAGGTGGCAGGGTAAAGAAAATCATAAAAAAATCGACTTTTTGTTCTTGATTTGTGGTCAAAGGGGAAGTTTTCGTGATCGTTCCACGAACAATTTTAATCGTTTCTGATTAGTGGAAGTAAGCGTATTTGAATTTTTTAAAGCTTGGCGACGTATGAAGAGATAAATATACAATATCGGAACGCTGTTCTGTGGACAGTTTAAAGCAAATTTATGACCTTTAAAATATTCACACAAATTCGACGTCTAGAGTAGCGCAGCGCCAAGTCGATCGCGCTAAAGGACTTTTCGACGTAATAAAATGTTTCGACTAACGTTTGATTTTGACTAAAGTTTAGTACGGAAAGAAATTAGAATACTACAGAAAGTTACAATGCTGAAGTTTCTGAAAGTATATTCATCTTTTAGCTCGAGTTTATTAAGTTTTTTATGCACTTCGTTAAGTTCGCTTTTCAAGTGGGTAAATATTTATTTGGTTTTTAGCAGCCATTCTGAGAAAGTACACTTTGTTACTATAATGTTGAGAAAAACGAAATTTACGAGTATGTATTCATGAGGACCTGTTAAAATACTTGAATATACTACAGTAGGATGGAAGTTTGTGGTATTTCTGTATGAAAAAACTCAATTAAAAACATCATGAAAAACATTTAATTAGAAACCAACGACATTTATAGGACAAGCAATGGAACGGTTTCGTAGTAATCTGGAAATATTTTCGGTGTTTGTACGCGCAATATTGGATTTGACCGGGGCGAATTCCAATAAAACAATGGCGAATTTGAAGATCTATTCGAAACGTTGCTTTAAATGTTAAACCAAAGGCTCGTCGCAATGTTCAAATAATCCGAAACTTATCGAAACGCTGATTGAAATTACTCGTTCGTCACGTAATTAAACCAAAGCTTATTCAATGTCGTATAAATTGGAGTTTACTTTTAAACGAAGTCCCGGCGTCATATTCCAATTAAAAGTACGGTTGTATCAGTTTCACATTTTGGCATAGATTTCCGCGCTGATTACATGATGAAAAGGCGGATTTAATTGAAAATTCACGCTTCCGTAATCATCGTCATTCATATCATTATACGGTTAATTCCGACCTCTGCTTTTCGAAACGTCTATAATTTCGTAGAATTCAGGATGAAATACTTACGTTTTACCTACATTTCAACGTATAAATTTAATATGGTGGTAGAAATCAAGATAAACAATAAATAATCAAATATGTTAAAATTTAGAAAATTTTCGGCATTGGTATCATAAAAATAAAGCATTTCATAAGAAAGTATTTTAGACAAAATTTGTTTGGTTGTGAGGGGGAAAGAGAATGACAATATATGATATTACTTTTACTATTTCACAATAGAATAAGTGATATCGAACGAGCCATGATAAGTCCTAAATAAAATATTCTTCAGACTTCCAGCAACTTTGTAATGCTTCCTAACATTTCCTAGATATTCAATAGGTGTCTTAATACTTATCGACGGGACTGTAAATGTTCTATTTCTCATGACACGCCTTGTACATCGATAAACACAAAATCCATGCTCAAGGTTCACGCTACAAAATCGTCTGAACACGCAGGTATTCGTCGCGGAGCAGGATCGATTATGTAGTAAATCGGCCGTTCTGTCGCGACTCTTGCGTGAACTGGATCGAAAACGATTCAGGTGGGACCTCGTCGTCGTCGAGCCGTTTATTGAAAATTCACCGTGCTTGATGGGCAGGCGGAAAATTTGTCGGGTTTTGTTGGAAAAGTGTCGCGGCGGCTGGTCGCAGGGAACAATAACGTTTTCGGCTGTAAAGGCGGACAGGAAATTAAAATCGATTAACCGACGTTTGGAGGGGGCGAGTGGAGAAGGGTGTACGAGTGTGCTCGCGAACTATTTTTCCCTCTGTGACTCTGCGTCTCGAGAGAGAGGGGGATAGAGAGTGATACGCGTGCAATGCTGCCCGCCGTTAAACGCCCGTCGTTTCCTGGCGGTCGCGCGGCTCTCTCCGACGTGTGTACACCTGTACGCGTAACACGCGCCTCGACGATTGTCGGTGGATTCAATAAACGATCCTCGACTCGACGCGATGTAGCACCGAAATTGTTCGTGTTTTCTGCTTGCTTTCCTAACGCTTCGCCAGCCCCTCACCTCCCTGGTTTCACTATTTAATGATGACTTCGACCGATTGACTGTGAAGTTAATTCACGTTGAAAGTATATAGAATTGCTTTAACCCCTTGCCCTATAACATCGAGTCAGACTCGTGTTGACGATTTCAAAATCGATGCAACAGAGAAGAATATTATTCGGTTTTCTTTGAGTCGAAGCGAAATGCCACATTGCTGGCATTAATATTTAACTTTACAGTTTTGACACACCACTGAATCATCCCTCCCATACCTCCTAACGCAATTTTACTCGAGTTTGTTATGAACAACACGTTTTGATTTGTCACATCTTTGATTGTTTGGTGTACTTAAATGTTTCAAACAGAATTTTCAATAATATCATGGAGGTCTTGTGTATTTCTTTTATGCTTTTACAATATTTAGATGTAAAGTACAATCTCCAGTTATGTTTCTTATTAATTACTCTAATGTATAATCTTCATTATTACATAGAAAACCATAGTATTTCAATTTCGTTTATCAAGTGGAACAGGAAAGAAAGGTGAAATAACAAGTTCCATGCATATTTAAACGAACCCTTCGCGCAAATAAGGACGCCTTAATAAGACCATTGTGCCTATGACACGGAGGAGAGGAAAAAAGGAAGCTAACTTGACATCGATTTCTCTCCACTTAGTTGGAAATAAGGTCGTCTCGGACATCGTAGCGGCAAGAAAACGTCGATATTTAGATTCCCATTCATCCAGTCGTTTGTCGTTTATTGAATATCTCGACAGCCATCCGAGCACGCGATTTTTTAATCATACACGTGCTCCATTGGGAAAACTATCTGGGCTTGCATCTATCGCGTGATGAGCAATGACTAATGTGTTAAATAACGTTGGAAAATTGTACGATCGTTGCTGCTTTACAATTGGAACAATCAACAAAGCTAATACAGTAGGATCATTGATTATAATTAAATTGCGGATATTTATGCAAAATCAGGTTTTCGTAGGTTAATATAGGGAAAAATTCTTATAATACTATACAGAATTAAGGTTTTTAATAATACGTTAATTTAACATTTTCCATTAACGTTAATTTTCACGTTAACGATATGATTTAGAAAATTTTATTTAGTCACATATCGACTCGACGTATACATAAATTGGTTTGTAAACAGTAATCATGCCGTGTAGCTTAATTACAGACGCATGTGCATACCATGACAGCTTAATTCCAGCGGTTTGATTACACTAAAATTCATAACTTACATAAACACGAAAACTGGGCCATAATTAATGACAATTCTACCCGTTGAAAATTTGTTGATAGATTTTGCGCCAAACAGGCGTGTTATTACCTTCTTTGAAAGCTTTAAGCTTTTGATGTATGTGCACGTATTCATGTGAATCCGACAAAGGTGTAATGATGTGGGACACTTTTGCGGTTGCATTAAATTCGTCGAAATAAACATAATACGTCATTATGGAGCTGCAATAAATTCAGCTTTGAATAGGTAGTCTTTATGAAATAGAAAAGGAATGTAAATGAAAATAATTGAAAAGCTTGAAAAATTTTCTCTAAAACTGTAATCGACCAACTGAGTCCCTTTCGTTAGTTTTTACTTCAGTAACATTTATATGATAATCGAAATTATGCAAAACCACGACGTAATTGTTTGTTTCCTTATGCTTTTCAAAACACCAAATGTGTATGAAGTTTTAATTCGGAGATACTTAATTTCGATACCTTCCGATACTCCCATATTATGGCCAAGAACTTCCATTTACGGTTTCAATCCATTATTTCTCGAGCATCTAGATTACTTCGCTTCTTCTACAGCCTGAAAACGGTCCAAGGATTTAGATGAACACCAATTACAATGTTCGTTAATTGATATGGATCAATTCCAAAAAAACAAATACGCAACTACGTAAAAGTGTTAATAAAGTTTATTAATTTATAAAAATGAAAATTTGACATTTCATAACAAATTTTCATAAACAGTTATAAAATCAGATGAGGAGGAGAAAGTAGAAAAGAACAAGAGCCCAATGGGGGTGGATTGGGGGCAGGTGGGGGGCAAGGAGGCAAACAAAACAGTATGTAAATCTGATATTCTCACTCGCCGCCTTAACCTCACTCTTCTCCCACGGTTAGGGAAATAAATCCACCCGCCTCCCCACCCCTATCGTCCTTGTGATACGTGATTCTCCAGAGGATTTACTTTACGATGGATTGATGAACGGAGAAGTATCATTTTTAGTACACCGCGGAAATATGAAGGACAAACTCTTTCGGTGGTCGGCACAAGTGTGTTTGTCAACCGATTGCTGCTTCGATGGCTGGGGATGATGACGAGGAAGGATCGCTGGAGATTTTGTCAAGCAGACTTATCGAGCGTGTGGATGTAGGACGAGTTCGAAATATGCGGACATGACCTGGAAAAATGATTATTCTCCGAACGAACGAACCCAGAGTTCCGAATCGAATTTTTCTTTGTGATAGAATACAACGATTCTCCAGATTCGTTCGTATACTTTCGACTTAACGATGTAGTTTAAAAATTTTTATACAGGGGTAAGTCGATTAAATCGATCCCCTCGAACATCTTCGAAATTATTGATGATATCAATAAATATTCGAAACAAAAGTTGAATAGTGTCGAGGAGGAAATAATTTGATGTGAGTAGATTTTTGTAGTTGGGCGCGTAAAGGATATATGAAGGTCAAATTTGTTATTTTTTTTCATGAAATCGTATATTTCCTTAATAAATCAATCGAAACTATTGGCTACTCCCTATAAAATGTATTGAGCTGTTTATGCAGAAAAACCATTGGCTTAGGAGATATTTTTATTTAAAAATTGCTTAGTAATAAAATGTTCACCCTCTTGGAGTTGATGTTTAATGTTAAAGTAGTGTTCACCCTCTCAGAGTTAATGTTCACTGATGTTACAAGTTGCTCGTAGCATCGCGCGCAATTTTGAAATAAATATATCTCCCAATCTAATGGTTTATCGGCCTTCGATATTCCACGATGTATTTATTGCATCGAACACTCCATAAAACGTTTCATACGTACATCATTTCCGCTCCTCTTAATTACAATTTTACGGTTCGCCGTACAGGAAATCTATTTCTCATGGGAAAAGGAAAAATACAGAATAAATTTCGTGGCTCCGCGAAATCCAACGATATTCGGTTTATTAAAACATTTTCTTAATTTGAATATAAAATCAATCGTTTAATTAACGGAAACGTAGGTCCATCGAAAACCGTGTAAAATTACTCGTCGATCGCCCATTGTTGTAAAACAACCGGGCTGCGATGATTTAACGGGACGAGAACAATGGAATGATTAATTCGAACGATTGACACGCAACAATCGATGGGAAACGCGAGAACGTGGGCACAAAACTGAAAACGTTCATGGAAACACTTGAAACTCTTTCGATGGTAATATTTCAAATAGTTTGCCTCTTGCGCCGATCCCAGTGAAACGCGAGACCTTTATGGAATCGTTTCGGTCCGGGGACTGTTGCGCAAATCGGTGTTTTGTGGCGTTTCCCTGTGTTTGGTAAACATCCAGAGGCACAATGCAGCTTGTGCGACACGCACGAACCGCATGTAAGGCAATAGCGTGCACCACGAACCGGGAACGAAAGAGGATAAAACATGCGGAAGGTATAAGAGATATTTTCACTGGAGCAATTTCTGTTCGGGGAATGGAAAAGAAAAATCGGATATGAATCGTCCGCCATGGAAATTCAATCGTTTTGAGATGTTACTCGATTACGTGGATCTGAGAACGAAACGTTAGACTCAGCATCCAATTGAGCATTTATGGGCAGAATTTGGGGAAATTCTATGCAAGTGTACTATAAATTCTAAGGAAGCATTAAAAGGCAAAATTGTCAGAGTTTAGGATAATATTGAAAAAAGTATCTACTAGTGAAAATTTAAAGAGTTCGCGGTAGACTAATAAAATATTAAAATATATTTGTCTATATAATAGAAACAAACTATTAGTATTTAGTTGTTCTGATACTTTTGTGGCGTTCATATAGATTTGTAATACTGTTGACAACATATAGTTAGTACTGAATTTTCACGAAATCTTTATTTTACTACATTCTGCAGGTCAAAAAATTCTCTATAAGTACATAAATGTTCGCGATCTAGAAGGAGAATAAAGCGAGCAAAGGTGATAATAAAAGGAGAATCACGAACGTCAGTCTTAGACAGAGTCAAAGTTAAACAAATTAAATGTCTTACACGCTTGATCGGTTACTTCGATGCGCCCTCGCGTTTCAAAATAATAACCCCCATTTCTTTTCAAACTGTTAAGATCAAGCAAACTAAACATATTTAACTTAATTATGTTGACACAAAGAACACACCTGATAAAGACTAATAACAATATATTAACACTCGTATTACTATTCTATTGTTCTTAATACTAGGAACGCAGATGTAACTCTCACGGCCAACCTGATCACTAGAAACTCCTCGATAAGTCGACTGAAAAATAGCAAAAAATGCAATCTTACATATGTATACCCAACACAATTGAAGTTCAACAATCAACATTTAAATCACCCACGGAATTTAACCATTGCCACTAAAATAATATCATATTCACAAATACTTTCGAAATGCCAGAAAATATCGAAACAAAACCTACCGGAACACACAATTGACGTTACGAATCCTAATTCGTGTCCTGAATTCACCCAGGGGCCCATTTAATCAAGCTTAACGCGAGCAACGACAAGATATCGACGTAACCGTCAAGGACATACGATATTTATTAAGTTCAGCAACGATCCTATTCAGACAGCGGATGGCAAGAAAGATCCAACGTGGAGATCTGCCAAGATCCTTGAAATATCCTCGACTCGGAGGCTCGACGTAGCTTCCCCCTCTCACCACTCTTGATCGTCGAGTTTTAGCGTCTTGTCCAATTATACTTTCTTCGAGAAAACGAACGTTTCCTACGTCGTTCGGTCATTTACCGAAACTACGTACGAACTTAGGACAGGCCAGTTCATTTAGATAAGGTTCCCATGGCCCCGTCCCTCTCTCCACCGCGTCGGCGCCTCGTTCGACCGCGTCTTTTCCTAAGGGTGGCTCGTTGCTCTCGAGATATCTATCGTCGACAAAACAGAGACCCGTATTTCTTTCCAAACAGCCGACTTAACCGCCTCCCGGAAACGGAAAAAGTGCAAATCTGCCCACGTATAATATTATACGACGAGGGGGTCGAACGGTTATATCGCGATCGGAGGGACGGGGGTGGAGCGACGCGCTAATCGTCGATCTCTACTACTGGAAGCGTAACTAAATGAATTTATTGCTGGTGGGAACAGTTCGTAAATTTCTAGGATAAAGTGAGCGGAAAGTGAATTGCCGCCTGTTACGAAGAACGGTTAGCTATTATGAGTTTTATTCGTTTGACAGAAAGTATGAGAAGAAGTGGAAATTAATGTTATACGACCTCTTCTTTTTGGAAGACAGAATATTCGGTTGGTGAGAAATGATTGGTTATTTGAGCCTGTTACTGTTGCCCCTCGTATGAGTCTAAGGCAGAGGTGGGAACATTCATTATCCGGATAAAGAGTTTCGAATGACGAATAGAAGATTAAAGTATTTCGTCATTTTTAATCAATTAAATATTGAAATTCCAATTTCTGTATAAAGTGATATTATTTCTTGAATGAGTAGACAGTTGGCGAACAATTAGAGTGAATGCATTAGTAAATAAACATATATAAAAACGAATAATTTAGGTTATTAAAATAAAAAAATAATTAAATATTGGATTTTTTCTCAATTTCTTGTTTCATATTCAAACAATACTTGCGCCATTGGTTAGAAATGTTTGTTTACTTAATATTTTTCCTTCACTGGTGAAATCTGAATTTTTTCTTTTTAATTCAATTAATTACATTTCCCCAATTTTTGAAATTGAAGTCTATACGTTATAAAAAGATATTAAGTATAGATATTAAGCAATCTGTGTAATTTTTATATGTCAAATATTTAACAATATTATTATTATTTCAAATTCAACTTTAATACTTATAAAATCTCTAAGTGTTTATTCATTGGTGCGTTTACCCTATTTAATTTCATTAACTGTTTGAATCTGAGGAAGACGATCTTAGATACTGTTGCTTTTCACTATGTATTAGTCGAATAAAATTGTGCCCAACTCTGCTGTAAGATATGCAAAATTTCTGACAATGTTTCTGTGATGTGATAGACTGTAGAGTCTGTGCAATTAGGTATATAGAATTTCTTCATTTATTTTTCTACGACATTGAAGATTAGAATCTGTGGAATTAAAATACTATTTTATTCATTCCTGCAAATTGTATAGATTTTCAACACTACGATTATAAATGGTTCTTTTTTCTGTGCTTCAAACTACAATTGACCTTTGTCAGGCAATTCGGTTTGATAGATGTTAAACGAACACGCGTGAAGATAACGCTCATTAGTATTTCCTCTAAACCTTAAATAAATGTAGCCTGTTATTTCGTTATGTAACTATTTATAGGTCCAAAGTCTGTGTTGTTCTTTTAGTCGGCTGATTCAGATATCGATAGCGATTGCTATTTATTTCTCACCAACCTAATATGTATATCAGCATTTAAAATGATTTATGTTTGACAATATTTTGATAATAGGACTGACAGGAGCGATCACTAGACTGCTGATTTTACGCAATTATATATACAGTGTGAGTCAATGAAAACTACTATCTAAAATGATTCGTTAACTACTGATTGTGTCAAAAATGTTTCAACGACTTACGTAGCATTTTAAGGGACACATAGGATGGATACAATTTGATTTTTTTATATTTTGCTTTTTTCACAGATATCAAGGTGACTTTGAGCTTTTCCAATTTCAGTGCATCTTTTTTTAATACCACGTTGTTACTGATGGAAGGTCGACTT
Source organism: Dufourea novaeangliae (assembly GCF_001272555.1). Lineage (NCBI taxonomy): Eukaryota > Metazoa > Arthropoda > Insecta > Hymenoptera > Halictidae > Dufourea > Dufourea novaeangliae. Next base: position 798,469 of record NW_015373998.1, on the reverse strand, counting down.
CAGCGACCTATAGCAAAAAACTTCAGGTCACCTTGATATCTTAAAAAAATATAAGATATAAAAAAATCAAATTGTATCCATCCGATGCGACCCTTAAAATGCTACATAATTCATTTAAACATTTTTTTATGCAACCAGTAGGTAACGAGCTATTTTAGATAGTAGTTCTTATGGACTTACCCTGTATATGGTATATTTGCAGTCTGCAAGAGTTCTTTGGAAATGGAAAAATGTTCTAGTTAATCATTATATAATAATGTATCATTATTCTTCACGTTATCATTATAGTGGATGGATTCATGCAAAATTATCTTTCCACATGTGATACCGTAACTTGGCCGGAATGGTCTTTAAAGCTTCCCTTTTGTTAAACTGGATTAATCTCTCAGCCCACCTCGTTTCCCTCACTTCTTTGTTATCATAACGTATCCCGATTCTCTCATACTGTGATCTTTCCTCATTACTCCTGTTGTATATCTTTAAACGCGCCCGGCTCTCATTAGGGGATGATATCGCGCTTTTACGCGCGAAATCCGAGAAAGCCAACTTTTCTCCGGTAATGCCCACATTAAGCATCACAGTTTGCTTCATCGCTTCAATTAGATTAGGTCCCGGACATATAAATTACAACGAAAAGTTCTAAAGCCTGATGATTCTGGAAATATCGTTTTACATGGCGAAATTGTGTCCATTATAATTCTTTTTGTTAAGACGAGGTTTATGACACGAACGGTTGGAATCTGCTATTTTTGAGACGGTTTAGACGAATTGTATACCAGCTCTTGACAATTTAATTTGTAAACATGGGGCCACCAAGTACTTTATCTTTTTATTTTTGACATTAACGAATTCACTGTCGATTGTAAAATTATTGAAGGTTGTAACTAGAATCCACGGTAATAAAAATGATAATAAAATGTATAATCGGGTAAAGGCACACAATTGTCTGTCATTACTAAAGCATCGTTAAGTGTGTCACCCACAAATTCTGGTGCACAGTGCTATCTCGTTTTATCTACAACTTCGTTCTGTAAGTAATTGCTGGTTTCATTTTACTTATTTTTTTTTTAAATCTCTTATTGAAACTCGCGTGATTCATAAATACAGCTCTCTTAGTATAATTTTCTTTCATTAGAAAATATAAATAGGTACGTATATCAAAGAATACCTATTAGTTAATGGAATAACTCTTCGTGCCATCAGTTTCGAATTCATTTGTGATTTGTAAATTGGAGGTGAAAATTATCATCTGTTCTGTGTTCTCCACGGTGGTTTCCGGGCTTTAATATACATTTATGGAAATTTTCGAAAATTGGTTTCCCCTCCATAATAAGTATTCATTGGACGACGTTCTTAATATTATATATGTTGGATTTACTATGCCGTGATTCCTGTTTCCTTCGACGATTACCAAATTCGATTTACATTTTCTTTCCGTGGAAGCTGAAACTGTGACAGTTTACTTCCCATCATCTGCGGCGAAAAAATTAGTCACGTAATTTTCAGTGTTATTCATTCAAAGCAATCTAAAACGGAATTTCTTTCATTCTTTCGAATGTACACGAATAGCCTTCGTTATATTCCAATTCTTTCGTTATATTCCGTTCTTATTCCAAATATATTTCTTTTCATCGTGAAGCAAGAATATTTTTGCGTTTGCGATAATATATTTTACTGATAGCGTGTAGCATCGATATTAGTGTAAAATAGATTGATATTGTAACGATTTGCTTATACACACCAACACTATTGAACTCAAAAGTCTGCTAGTCATTTTCACTTATTTTAATGTTTATAAACATTGTCATTAATACGGTATAGCCTGTTTCTCATACTAATATTATTATTTGAGAATAGACATATATAATAGAATATAATAATTGGAAAATAGTAAAATCCACGGTGTATAGACAGCACCGTAAGAACATCGACGTTTGCTTCTAGTAGAATTAGCGAATCATAGTCAGACTTAATAGCAGCAGTATTTAAAATCACGTATACCCCGCAAATATTCGACATTAGTTTTCTCAAAATTGAGCTCCATATACAAAAACCTATTATTCATTAATGCAGTACAATTGATACATATCATTGATGTAGATTCAACATTAGTGATCACAAAATTAATCATTTGTTCTGCTCTCACTTCCAGTACCCATTCTACTTGCATTACACGTCTTCTTATGTTGCGATATCCCTCCATATGTTACTGCAATTCTATTCAGCTAATAAAAATAGAAATCGCAATACTCTCTAGAAATTTCCCTCCAACATTCAAATAATTAATCCATCGAAACAGTTTCATTCGTGCACATTGTTCCCTCGTTCAAACAAAAAAGATACTCCTTACATTACAATGATAATCCCCACGTTTATTCCACGAGCATAAAACAGTATTATTTTTCATTCGTTATTCGAAACCCTTCACCCGCACGATGAATTTCCCTATTTCCGCCGCGTGAAACGGTACAGTGGTGATATTTCATAATCGCAATTTCACGGAATAATTCCAGCTCATACCAAGCCTACAGTCTCCTCCACACCTTGCCGAGTGACACGGATGTACCCAGGTAGCAGCCACTTCTCTCCGTTGTTCGCAGTTTTCCACGTTTCTTGGCTGTCGCGAGCGCGCCATCCCCCTCAAGGGGCGAGAAGATGCAGTTCGGGGGATGTAACAAGAAGGAGAGCGTAGAAGGACGATTGTAAAAAGCTATACGACGTGGGGGGAGGGGGGAGCTAGTCGGTCCTCTCATTTGAATACTTAGATTGGAAGGGTCGCCGAGGGGGTTGGCGGTTCGCCGGATAGAAGGGGCACGATGGTAACTCTGGGGGTGGCTCGGGGAGGGGGCGTTGGAGGAATCGGGCGCAACCTGGGGCCGCTTAATCGCGTTTTCCGTGAAATTTATGAGATCTGAACCGATAAGGTGGGAAATAAGAGCGAGCTCCGTAGAGAAAGAACGAAAAAGAGCAGGAGCCGAACAGAAAAAAAAAAGAAGACTGAAAGCTCGAAGTGGGGAGTGGGGTGAAATCGTGGTAAGAGTATAACGGCCCTGCTTTAATCGTGGAATGCTTGTGATTTTGAAGTAGATAAGGGGAACCGGCACCACCGGGGGAGGATTCTCTCCACTGTTTTTTCCAGATACGAACTGGATACGAGATTTCGCGGATGGGTTATTGATGGAAGTGTTATTGGGCAATTGAGTTGCGCTGTTTTCTGGGGGAGAAGGAACTGGAATCTCGAGTGGAATTGGCGATTGTAGTTTCTGCGTGTTTTCGTTTTCATGCTGTAAGGTGCACTTTGTTTCTTGATTGGATTCCTGGGAGGAGGGAAACTATCTGCTCGGTGCGTGTAGATTAAGATCAGCTGTTAACAGGTGGAGAATTAGCGAATGCAGTTGTTACGTTGGTACTTGATTTTTTTGTCTTTAGTTTCCTGCTAATTAGAACGGTATTTCTACAATTTCTTTTTTTTTTGTAAACATTATTGCACTATTTGAAATTGTTCTTCTTCTGAAAGAGTTGAGTTACATAAACTATTAATGAGTAGATTCCAGAATTAGATAATTGATTTATTGAAATGATATCGTGATTAAATGAATTGAATGATAACTGATTTCATTAAGTTAAATAATTCAAGTTAATATATTGGTCTGAGATATGTACTAACAATTATAGGAGGAAAAGTTATACTAAAAATTGCACTAACTCTCCAAATACTTTTAATTTGTTTCCAAATAATAGCAGTATTAGCATTTTCCATGAATATGTATTCATACTCATATTCATCTGAAATGCTAATACTGTTATGATATGGGAAATAATAGTACTGTTTAATGACGATTAAAAATGTTTTAAATTCTATTATCTCTGTGTTTAGCTCCTTCTTCGAATAAACGATAATGTTATTATTTTCAATATTACATTATTATACTACTTTTCAAAGGAATTTTTAGTACTGCCTTCCAAACTAAACGCCCCTATTCCTTAAAATTACAGATTAAATACTAATACAATAATATATGACAAGAACTTAATTATTTACAGTATATATATTATTCTTTCTTTGACGAAATTGTAAAAGTACTACTACAATTTCCGTGTCTTCATCTTCTAAAGTGCATTTGCATCGTACTGCAACCAAGGAATACAGTTTCAGTGCAGCAAGAAGTAATCACAGACATTATATCAGTATCCCAGTAATTTACACAAACTACTGTCTCAATATCGATAAAATCGGCAGAAAGTAACAGTTCTAAGAAACTCGCGTTAACAAGAAGTCGATCGAATTAACCGATAATCAATTAATTTCCCACAAGAAAGAACACACAATTATTCCAAAGGTTTTCCCTCGGCAAGGTGTGATCACGGGGGTAGTCGTCATCGATCGTCCGCCGATTTTTTCTTTCTTATTTCTTTATTACATCCACTTAATCTTCGCCGGCAATGATATCGCCGGCGAAAGAAAGGTTTATCTACCCTCCGGTGTTGTTTTTCCACCATCAGTCTACCACCATGGCAGCGAAGTGATATCGGATAGATATAGACCCAGCCACCTTTTTCCGCCTCTTCTCCACGGGAAAAATCGAGGGTGAGAGAAAGAGAGAGGCTGCGCCCGTGAAGCGGCTGATAAGGACGACTCATTGGTCCCGGGACAGACAGACTGCTGTCATTTGTCAGACCATCTACGCCGGGAAAGACGACTGCCGCCAGACTTAGCTTCATCCGCCGGCATCCGATTCGATTGAGCCGGAGCGGCGCATCGTATCAGCATTTTTGCAATTTGTTTTAACCATCCCTTCTTTAAGCTCAATCCGTCAGACAGGGGGGGTGGGGGCAAGGACGAGAGTTCTCCTTTCGCGTACGAGGGGCTGAGTGTGTTGACTGCGCGTTCGTTCAAGGCTGACTGTTCGCGGATTGCATTGACGGTGTCGTGGATGGATGAAATTGAGCTGATGTGTAGAATAAAATAGTGTGAACGTGAATATAAAGAAGTATGTATATTAGGTTTCGAACGTTGTTTTGAAAAATAAAACGATCTGCATGGAATCAATTGATTGGCAGTATTGATGTTGACTAGGATATGGAAGAATAGGTAATTATATTGAGATTTTTATTGTAGATGTACTGTGCATATAGTCCTCAGACACCACACCACATCGCAGCGTAAGTAACACCACACTATAGTGCGTATTGGGATTTTTAATTTTCGTATGATTAAGAACTTGAATAGAATGAAAGCAAACTGAACTTGTCACATAGTTTTTACGGTTCAATTTCCGCAGAAATTCAATGGTAATAATTGCAAAGATGAGAAAGAATTTTTTAAATATAAACACTTGAAACCGTTATGCTACTCACAAGGTTTCCCAACCCGGAGGTTACATATAATAATAAAAATGTTCGAAACTCTAGGAGGTAGTTTCATAAATATATATACCAGTGGATTTGGAATGAAATGCTCGTCATTTTTTGTCATTATGTAAAATTGAATAAGTTGTAAAACAAAGTTATAAAAAATTTTTTTGTTATAAACAAATTGTATTTTGGACAATTTTTTAGCACCATATTAATCTACATGAAAAACCATAAAACTCGCCCATTAGAAGTTTTCATATATCTCCTATGGTTTTCGAGATAGTATTTCTGGGTCGAAACTTTGAGGGGTGGTTTCACCCCCTCAAAGTGAATGTTAGCTGATAGAAAAAAATACATGTCCCTTATTTTTGCTTGCTTAACAAACGTACGAAGTTTCATTGAAATCGACATCTCCGGGTTGGGAAACCTTCCTTTGTCAGACGAAACAATATTTTTCGCTGGTGCAAATTCGTACAAGGTGGTGTCTGAGGAATAGGGATACGAAGGAAAGAATATATGTATATAGCGAAAGGAAGATTACGCAATAGTAGTGTTGTCAATTTTAGTAAAATTTTTATTTGTATTATATTAGGCCATTTCATAACTAGAGCGAATAAGTTTATGCAACTTCACAATATTAAACACTAGAATATAAAGATTACAATTGAATATAATTTAGAGCCCTGTGCTGTGGTTCTTTTTATGATAATGTAAGATACTATATTAGTTTTACTGTTAAATGGGACTAAAGTCTTCAGCTTTAATTCTATAGAATATCTATAAAAGTGCAACAGAAAGATAGTTTCCTTTTTCTCAGTTTTCAGTTCTTCTCGTTTCATCGCGTATTGACAGCAGTAACAATTAAAGGGTTAATGATTATTTCCTAGGATTGGAGCCACAACTAACCACAATGGTTTGCTTCCAGCTGTCCACCTTGGGTACAAAAATCATCGAAAACCCATACAAACAATCCACCGCACTAACATTAAGCACGATACATCCATTTCTCACGATCCACAAAGTCAGAATTCTTATCCATCGCGGGATCTACCGATTCGAGACGAGCACATACCATAAAGATTCCGGTTCGCGTGTCACTAATAAAAGGTATCGATGCACTCGAGGCCGAAGGGAAAGAAGGCAGGATCATTCACGGTATTCGTCATACCAGCGGAAAGCCGTTGTTGGCATTGAAAAATCCGGCTCTCGAAAATCTTTTGGGGCGGCACGTGCGCATTCGCACGCTCGTAGTGCATTCCCTGGGCGTAGTTTTCCGAGGGATGGTAGAGGAGGGAAAAAAAGAAAAGGAAAACCGTCGCGGGAGACACATCGCCGGAAAATACACAGTCGAATCAAGATAAAGTGGACGGGCGAAGGTAGGCAGACGGCGACGGTGTTTCCTGTGAAAATGGTACACGTGTGTACGTGTAAAATGTAATCCGCGCGTGTGATGTCCCCGCGAAACTCGCAGATTCGCTGTGTGCGCGAGACGAAACCGACAGTCGCAAAAAAAAGGGAAGGAAAACAGGTGAACTCAGTAAGCGCGTTTGATTTGAATGTTGCAAAAGCGGATTCGTTGGTTCGTGCGAATGAATTGAATCGTTCTGGCGAAGCACTTCTTACCGTTAACAGTTTAGATGATTTTTTGATATTCAATGCTTATTGGTTGACACATTCGGTGGGTTAGGTAAGCTCAGATTTTTATAGGTTAATATACTGAAATGATATTATGTGGAAGATTTGTTTCCTTTAACGAAGGTTTTTTGTCAAGTCCAAATTAAGGTATACTAATTTTTGCAAAATTTTGACTGTACCCTGCTTTGCACATGTACAGTTCTGATAAGTGGATAAAATCTACCGTCTAGTGATGAGTAACATGCAGCCCGCCAATTATTTGCTTGCGGGTCAATTAGCTAATGTGATCAAAATTAAGTGTAAACTAAAATAGATTAATAAGTTTTAAATTAATAAACGAGGTTCTTTAGAAGTTATGTTTGTAGCGATCGGCACGGATTATTGTAGGTTATAAAATAGCAGACGAACGGTTCTTCCCATTTATTTTTATTTACGAATATGAATTACATGAATTACTGAATCTATTTTCATGTAATATCTATTTATTGTAACCTTGTTTTCAATCAAACCCAGTTGTAATATACAGGATGAGGCGCCTAAGAAGGGCCATCTGAATATCTTGGCTGTTGCTGGTGATAGAAAAATTGTGTCACACCAAACTTGCATGGTATCAAGGTGTATGTAATTTAATGTAAATACTTTTTTAATAAGTGGACGCGTAGAGGTCATACAAAGGTCAACTTCGTTTTTTTAAATGGGAAGACTTGTTTTATGAGGCGTACAATGACCTATTTGTGAAGGTACGTAAAAAAATATGTGTTCCCACTTAAAAAAAATAAAGTTGCCCTTCATATGACCTCTACGCGTCCACCTATAAAAAAACTATTCGCATCAAATAATGTACTTCTCGATACCATGCAAGTTTGGTCCGACACATCTTTTTCTACCACAGCCAAGATATCAGGTGGTGTCTCACCCTGTATACACTCCGCAGAAGATATTACAAGGCATTACCAAATTTCTGAAAGTCTGAAATAAATATTGTCTAAGATATATTAAAGCCCGATGGACAACGCACACACACACACATTTTCTTAGCACAGACTAGGTGTCCTAATATCTATGAGCAGTAGCATATAACACAGAAAATTTAATCATGGATTTTATAGTCATCAAATGTGTTATAATAATACAGTAATATTTTGCCTCATCAGAAGATTACACAACACATCCCCAAAAGCAATGCAACCCCAAATGAGTGAACTCAATATTCCAATCGCCGAATCTATTTAACATACAAACACAGCTACACCGAGAAACGAGAAGTTCAACGCTACGATTCGGGAACCTCTCACAGAGCGAGAAAGCGCGAAAAAGGAATTCGTATTCACACCGTGGTCTAGGGCTTTAAAAGCCCTGTGCAACTTCCGCGGGCTAGAGATGTTTCTAGCGCGACCACAACTTGCCGATGGAAAAAGTGAAAAAGTCTCGAGCCCTCGCTCAGGACACACCCTGTATATGTAAATGGCTGTGGCGGCGACACACGCGCCGCGTTTCCATCTGTAAACTTTCGTGTGGCCGCCTCCGCGTGTGTGAATGCGTGCGTGTGCGCCTTATCTCGGATTTTCGTTCGGACTTTACAGCGGTCCCTGTAACTGGCGACTGCGGATAAAGAAGGTGGCGGCGGTAACGGTCGTTTTTTTTTTTTTCGGTGGACCGGAACCCCATGCATTTCTGATGAACGTTCGACCCCCGTGGAAGCTATCCCAGCGCCCTGGCTTTTAAGTCGCGTTGGAGGGATAGGGGTGGTCGCGATAGCGATCTCGGTTTAATGAAAATCCGGGAATGCGAAAACAATTCGGGCCGCAGCGCCCACGTTCTCGCAGACGTTTACCGGAATTCACGCGTCGACTATGGGCCAATCCCCATTGGCCCTCTGGCTAGGACGCTGAACACTATTGCCACTTACGGTTTGCCTATCTGTTCGCGTAACCGTCGTCGTGTACTACAGTATACGTGCGCTGGCGGTCGGCGAAAACGAACGTTTCGGTGACGATAACCTTGAGACTTTAGAGGATTTACCTTGGGAGATAGTAGGTGTCTTCCGACCTTCTTCGAAACGGTTTCGGGATTTAGGAGTGCTCTTCTGGGTGTAGACACTGTTACGTAGTGGATCAATGAATAAGGAAGGTAATAGACGTTTGACAATTTCGTTGTTCAGGCTTTTGGGTGTAAGCATTGTTCTTGTGGACTTAAGTTTTTAATGTTTCGTAAGCATTGCAGGTAGCTTCATCCAGGGGGTTGAAAGAAACACTGACGAATGTATACATGGTTTCATATCGTTATTCGAGAAAATGTTTCAAATAAAACTTACTCTGTTCCGATTGGAGATATGTTATGGCGGATACAGATCTTGTTCTGCATATCTTCGTTTAGCCAGGTGTGTAGCCTGTATGCAGTTTCTAATGTTCTTTCCGAATTTTATACCACTGATGCTCCTTGACCCTTCTGATCTGTTATGGCACAAGCGAAAGAAGAATATTGTTATTAAAGAAACCTGTCAATATTCAACTTCAGAAACTATTGGATCATGTAGTAGAGGTTCTGGGAAATATCCCCGAATTTCTTCAGATTTATTGGAAGCCTATAAGATAAAAAAAAATAAATCTAGAAGTAAAAACACCCACGAAGATGACGGAAGCAGTAATAATACCGGAGGGTTGAACACATTCCCAAGAATAGCATTTTCCTCAGAAACAAACGTATCTGTGACAATGAAATAGTATCGTAGCTGATTGTAGTCCAAAGTATTGTAGCCTTAACCCTCTATGGGCCCGTGTAACTTTCAAGTCACATACTAATATATCTATATTTCGTTAAATAAATTAACTCTTGTCATAAGGTGGCGTATACATCTTCTTATATAATATCTTCTTACTAACCAATAACATTATAAAACAAAAAATTGCTGAAAAAACATGTTGGGTTCATTATTCATCTGTATTTTAAATATATAGTCCTGAAAAAAATTTGGCCCATAGAGGGTTAACTATCTTGAAACCTCTTAAGACACTTCCTTCTCAATATATCGAGCAAAATATCGTCTCGTGCTTCCCCACTGCCATCGTGTTACGTCTGATCAGCCATGGGGTTGCTCACCATGTTATCGAGACTCGATTCAGTTATTAATAATGTAGAATTGGCTGCATAGAAAGTCGCACGTCGTTAAGGGGTAACAGGCTTTCACGTCTCAGCGACACGTTCGCGCGGAAAATATTTCACATGCTCGATTGCCTATTGCTTCCGTTACACACCGACATTTTCACGAGGACACACTCCCGGGGCTGCACGCGACGTAGCCAGGAAACTCAGCGCCACGTCCCACGGCGTGTCTAGCTGCCACCTGGAGCGGAAAATTGACATAAACTGTTGCTTCTGTTGCTCTCCTTCACGCTTCTCCATGCTCAAAGGTCTCGTGCACAGCGTCGCGAGACGTCCCAGGGAACAGGACATTAGTCGGGGTAGACCCTCCCGTCGCGTGTAAAGAGTCGCTCGCTAGACGCATTCCAGAAGTAAGAGAGCAGTCTTTCGGATTTACCAGGCTTTCTCGCCAGCTGTTCTTCAGACCAAAGAGTCGCCTCTTTGCGTCGACGACAACGCGTTGATGAGGACTACGCGTTCATCTGGCCGATAATTGCACCGTTCGAAAATTGTTCATTTCCTTTGTCTGGTGCCCTGGGTGTCTGAAGTGCCTTCCCACATCCAGTCAATAGTTGTAATTTATTGTATAGCCTTTGCTCGTGATTCTATGGTAATTTAATTAAATTTGATAGACGTTTCTTTGGGTAGGAGTTTCAAAATTAATTTCGTATTAATTGAAATTTATTTATTTCTCGTGGTATTCGTTTTTAGATTTCAGACGGTTAAATAAGGAATGCATTTTTTAAAATGATTCATTTCGACTATCTTAAAATCGTTAATCATGGGATGAAGAAATGCTTTTAATTTTGGCAAGAGTGTTTGCTGAATCAGACAGATTTTGATTCGATTAAAAATTTTCGTTCTGAGATAAGGTCAATGTCTGTTGTTCTGGAACAACATTTATTATGCAAGAACCTAATAAATCGTGATACCTATCTTAGGAGTGGTCGCTGTGAATATTTGAAGGGAAAACTCCTTTTAGATACTTCTGTGATAAATATTCGGGTTTGAGATCATTTTAAGATTAAGGAGTTTAAATTTATCGTTATCTTATCTAGGCGAGAGATCGTGTTCTATTTAAATATGTAGAGTATTTAGAATGACTTTCACTGCTATGCATTAGACCTGCTTGAAATTATAACGCATTCGTACTCTGGACTTGTGGAATTTTAATAACACAGTTTTCAGAAACTATCAGTTTGATAAAAGATAAATTTGACTGGGTATTACAATTCTGGATTCTAAATTTAGTCTACTGTTATTATCTTATTTAATATATGAAATTTTTAGTACAGTATTGAGATATTATTAGTATTATTTATTTTAAGATTATATTCACCCAACAGGGTTATTAGTAAAAAGATTTATTTATAGGAACTTACATTTACAATTTAAAATAGATGATATAAGTTTATGTGTTTGAAAAACAAGAATACTTTCACAGGAATCTTTCTTTTATTACTTGCAACAAGAAATTTACTGCGCAAAGAAAATGTTCTGTATACATTTTTTAACTGCACCTACGATATTTCACCACAGGTGATATAATTTTTAAGAAGACAGAGAATTCCTCCCGTAAGTGATAAATCCTGCCTGAGTACTACCAGATGTGGCAAGTCAGCGATTTCTTGCGGTAATGTCCTAGTAAAAACTTCTTCCTATCCGTTCCCCTGTTCCCTCCAGAATAAACTTTCAATTTAGCGAGTGAGGGTAAATTATCATTACGAATAATCTTTCGAACAATGCGCAGTTATTAAAATAATTGGAACATTCGTGACTACAATGCCCACGGTTATTCTGAGAAATGATTTTTAAAAACCAAATTTTATTTATATAAATGTATCTAACCAGAGAAAATAAAGTGTACCATATTTTTTTATAGTGAGACAGATATTAATTACTCTTTTCATCAGGATTAAGTTTATACAAATTTTCGCGGTAATTAGTAAACAGTATATTCTAAATCAATTACGGTTACAGTATCTCAGCTCCTTTAACCTCCTGCGTCACCTATCAATCTCAAAAATTATTCAAATACTGCTTATTCGATTTCATTCGTTAACTAATTGGGTATTTAATTTTAGGACAAAAGAAGCAATAGTGAGAAGTAAATAGTAATCTTTTATTGAAAAAAAACCGAATCACGTACAATAATATTCGATTACAACTACCTAAAAATATTTTAAAGTAAAAAAAACATAATAATAATGCGCACGTTCTTATGATACTACATAGAAATACAAGTAACAAAAGGTATACAACACATACCAAGTCATATGGCCCTACGTATACGTAACGTGATCGAACCACATCAACTCATGCCTGCCACGGGTTGGTCAATCTGCGCACGTCATATCAGCCAATCACAATCACGGGCTTAAGGGGTTAACTATAAATTAATATAACAGTCAACAGCCGCAGCAAGAAAACCACAAACTTTTACTTCAATCCGTGCACAAATACCCCAAGAAACAATATAATAAAGCTTATTCTCAACTCTGACATTCACTCTGTACACATTACACCGAACTCCAGTGTCAACTTGTCGAAATAACAATTTCTTCATTCCGTTCCACTTCTATTTCAGCTCGCCCTACCCCCTTCACCGGTCAGAAAATTCCCAACCAGAGCGTGGTTCTTCCGACCGAATTGGGCCATCGCTCTTGAACAATAACAACTCTTGCTTTCAGAAGGTCGCCAAGGGAAACACTCTCAGGGGGTGCGAAACGTTCTCCCAATTTCCCTGAATGTACTCGAACAGCGGCTGGTCTAATCACCAATTCACCCGCGAACACCCAGGAAACTCTTCTCTGCCCTCCTCGGATACATGATCGAGAGCAGACGAGTTTTCAGGTTGTTACATAATTAATAAACGCGACATATCGCGTTAGAGGTAGTGTGAGGGGGTGGCTGGAGGTGAGGACGATTTCACGGTGTGACACGCGGAACCACTCCCGATCACGTAGTCGTGACAGATATTAATTAAAATTCGCGTGGGCCACTCGAGCCGGTAATGAAGGGATCTCTCGGTCTTTAATCACTTGAGCGTGTCACGAGCGGAAGTCGACGGGCCAAAGAGGGGTGGAGGGAGGGCACGCGTTTCCTGGCCAAAACGCTATATAACCACACTTTTGTGTGCCGTTAGCGCGCGCTAGCGCTGAGTTTCCTCGTTTCCAGACGTGTCTCCCATCGGTGGCGTTCGTTTTCGTTTCCTCGAGGCCCTTCCAATTAGCGGCGCAAAGATATATCGTCGTTTGCGTCGCGCCTAGCGTTCCGGTTCTTCGGAGCTCTTAGCGATTTCTGACGGAGCGCTGGGTGCCCCCCCCCCTCCCACCCCAAGAGATGATAGGGGGCCCACCACCTTGCAACTGAAGCACCACTTGTTTCGGTCGCTTTGACCGCTCCCCCCACCCCTTACTCGTTAATTCGAAGGATAGTCGATACTCTCGGGCATCATATTAATTATCCCATGTCGAACGCGACTCGAGTCGCTCTACTCTTCTCCTGTAATTAATACTTCGGGGCCTGAGACTTTCTGTAACGAGGCCGAGCGGATTCTTGACTGGATTACACTTCGTACAGGGGTGTGTGCTTCCGTTTGTCAGGTGATTCGTCTGACGCTGGGAGGGACTGATCTCAATCGAATGTGTGATGATTGAACCCCTGAAAGTATCAGTGGTGTATAGTCAATAAATAGGCTGATGATGGATGTTGAGTTTTGGAGAAGAATACTTGACCTTCAAAGACTTGATTTTATCATCGTACCCATTCGACCAAACGCGTTGACGTAACCCAAAGCTTTCTTTTGTGTATATCTTAAATGTATATCTAATTTGGTTATAAATCTTTTGATAAAACACCAGAGTCGTAACTTCCTGCTCTTTACTGTTTAGAAATGCCAGGTGTCTTTCGGACGAACTTGGTGACCGTAATCCAGTATGGTCTTTGAGGGTTAATCACCGACATTCAATTTATTAACAGGACTGTAGTCGCCACACAGGTGTTAATAATTCTAAGTCTATTACAATGTGGACACAATATATTCATATAGGACAATACGAGGAATCGTCTTACTCCCAAAAAGAAATCTGCATCTCCAATTAAATGCTACACAGCACACCAACAGTGGTTACATCGTCGAAGAGGATCACAGGTTTTGCATCCTACCCAAGAAACAACAAGTAATATTGAAACAAAAAATATATTTTCCAACAATTTAAGCACGGCTTCTTATTTTTGAACATCGGTTATTCTCATATTATAAATAATTTTCTCCAGAAAAGTTTGTAAAAGTCACTTACTTTTAAAGAATTTACACAAGAATTCCCCCATAAAGGGCATATTGATTAATATCTATGTGTTTGATACTACTCGATACCAGATCAACATTAATGGCCAGTTATCGATAGCATTGATGGGGTTTTAGCCCCGACGTGACTATCAGCCCAACATGTATGCACGGATCACGTTTAAAGCAAGGGTAACCTGTATCCTTAATGAGCAACGAAATAAAGACTTGTTCAAGGCATTGCAGTTCTCACACGAATCTTCGATTCCTCCCGTGAGAAAGTTCGTGGTCTTTATGAACTGTGAAAATCAGGATTTCACCGTTACAGAGTTGAGCCTGGCCGGGGAAGATGGGTGGAGTAGATAGAGTGGAAGGGCGGCATGTGGCGGGTGGTAGCGGTGAGTTCGAAACGCAGTCTCACACGGAACAGCATGTATACATACGTGGCTAACACAACCGCGTCTAGTCTTTTCGCCTCGCAGATAGCGAAGTCGATGGCAGTGGCCCAAAGAGAATTTCCTAGTAGCATAGGTCCTGTTCGCTTGGCAAGCAGGAGTCACTTCGAGTCACCTTTAGAAGTCACCTTTTGCCTTTCGTGATTCTCGATTTTCTTTCTGTTCCATCTATTTGCCTCCGTGCCTGCCCTTATAAATCTAGGCTATACGAGAGCCCCCGTGTATGTGCGTGCTTCCTTCGCAAAACTGCGAGACTATTGTGTATTTATTTTTATGGGCAACGGTGTAAGCAGGTGCTGTGTGTGCCCGCCTTCGTGTGGATGCTTCTGCGTAATGTAGCTCGAAAGTATCGAGACTCGGGGAACGTTTTGTTGGGTTCTGGGAACGATATTCGTTAAACTGCACGACTTTGTGCATTTAAATGATCGAACATGTAGCATCTTCAACACGTTGACTGCCACAGTGAAAATAGCCGTACGTAGCCGGACACGCTTTATTTCGTTTTTTTATGTCTTAAATAGTCAAAGATATAGGCTTTGAATTAGTAAAGGCAGTTGGTCTAAAAAATTTCGTAACGGTATTTAAATAATCCAGCCTATTGGTAATGTACGTTTCACTCGTATTTGGGTGATGTGGCAGTCAAAGTGTGGAAATAGACAAATGAAACTTTATCATTCAGTCAAGGAAGAATTGAAGAATAGCGGTTAGGTCTTTTCGGAATTGAGATATAAGAATTAAATTCTTACGAGATCGAAAATGGTATCACATTATAAAATCTTCTTGTAAGTTATTTGACTCTAAGCTGGATCCACACTATTCCTTAACTTTTGGAAAACAGAGCCTGATCAATTTTTATCTACATTAAGATGGGTTAGAAACGTATTTAAAAATCACTTCGGAGGTTCACAAAATTTCTATCTTCTCGATCAATCACGTGACATCAAAGCACTAAATTGTGGTTTCGTATACGTTACTGAAAAATCTGAACTGCCATGAACATATGCACTCTGCTTATCACGTTACACCAATCAAGACTAACATCTCAGAACCATATCTCTTGCAGTCTCGCGAGTGTGCAAGGAAACCAGAGAGTCAGATGAGTCCTGTGTACACTTGTCGTATAAAGTGTTTTTCGAAGTCTTTCATACTGTCCTGTCTACGTAGGTTCAGAGGATCCTTGGAGGGTTAGTAGTACAGGTGAGCGTGAAAGGTTCACGGACACAGGTGTAACGATATGGGTCGTTAGTAAAATCGCATTCGAACTCGAAAGTAGTGCTCTCACTGCTCGAGGAAATTCTTTCAAGAGTGGGGTCTTTTCAGAAGTAACGATCTTTCTCTTCTTTTTTTTTGCCATCCCCTCTGCCTCCAAGTCTTCATCCCAACTTCGCGATCCCTATCCACTTTTGCACCCCTTGGGCCGATATCCCGCGTGTAATCCGTAATAACGTTTGAGCGGTACACTTTGAGGGGCATTAGATGGTATAGAATCGGTAAATGTATCCTCGCAAATCGGCCTCGCGGTTCGTTGAACACATCTCGGTCAAATTTTCAAGAAGTACCGTCAAAAGCTTAAGTATTCCTTTAACGACTTATCAATGTTACTCTGTCATTGTTGACAGTGTGAATTGTATGAAATTCAGAAGTCTTATTTTTGTCATTGTTTGCTTATACCTTGTGCATTGTTCGGGTCCATTTGTACTCGACCTCAGAGACTTTGATTTTGTATTGTATTCTTTATCAGAAAATTTAAAATTAATTTGACATCAGTTTACATATACGTATAAGGATGAAGCGTATTTCTTTGTTAATTAGATATTAACGAAAAACCCCGACCAATCGGAGCTCGGCCGGCAGACTCACGCTCTGATTGGTCAGGGTTTTTCGTGAATCCCTTGCCTTACGATTTTCTTGACGACTGCAGACTCCAGGATTACATTGTTGTCGATAGTTTCCCAGAAACGAAAAGAATTCTGTACTTATCACAACTGTTTTTTTAACTGTAAACGTTCAACATTAATGCCAGCAACGTCGCATTTCACTTGGACTCAAAGAAAACCGAATAATATTCTTCTTGGTTGAATCTATTTTGAAATCGTCAACACGAGTCTGACTCGATGTTATAGGGCAAGGGGTTAATATCTCGTAAACAAAGCCTCGGATAACATTTTTGCTAAGGAAAATGTTATTTCAAATCATCCTAAGAACCCCTTATTTCCAGGAGTCGAAGCTATTTCGGGACACCCTGTACAGATAATACAGTGGACAAGCTCAACCAAGCCCTGCACTCTGTTCCCAGAACCTCGCCCTGTGTTTGTGCCAGTGATAATAAAAATATAAAAAGAAAAGTGACTGGAAATAAGAAGAACACCTTAGCCCCTGGGGTTCTCTGCATCCGTAGCCACGGTTCATGGAATAATGCTATTCACGAACGGTGGGAGGGGAAAGGGAAAACGCGATCGCGAATTTCAGGATGGATGGGTCGTCCCGGTCGGATGGGGGCGAGTACCTCGAAATCCTCCTGTGGATTCGATCAGCTCCCACAAGGAGAACGGTCTGTTACTTCTCAGGCCGCTGCCGCCGTGACGAGATGTACCAGCGGCAGACTTGAAAAATTGCATTTTGTATTCAATAACTAGGCTGTCAGGCCGAACGGCGAGCTCCTATAACTCAAAGCGCATCCACGGGTCCGCGTAGACACGTCGTTTCTCGATCGATCGATCGATTTCTCTTCCCTTCGATGCACGACAAGGACCTTCTCGATGGGGGAAATACGAACGGCAGCACCTCGGATGAACCGTGACGTAGTGATTTGAAAAAGAGGGAAAGAAACCTGGGGGTGGTATCGAAGATCGTTGTATTCTGTTTCTGCGGCGACGACGACTGGCGTGTGTTTCTGTTGGGAACTGACAACCAGCGACAGGCCTCCACGATCGACTGTGTCTTTGCTTGTGAACACTGTTGTCGATTTTATTATACGGTATAGAAACTAATGCGGTTGTCCCTGTTTGTTGAACCGGAGATTTCACTTGCTCAACGTTGTCTCGATGGAAATTGTCTTGAACGGTCCTTCGAGGGCGCTGCGAGGAAGTTTCTTTTGCATTCGGAGGATCTACGATCGTGTAGAGTACGGCAGAATGAAAGGTTTACGATGTTGACAACATAATGTTCGCAGACTTCAGAATTAAGTGAAATACGTGCATTAAAAATTGATAACTAAACTATGCATTTTATGTATGTGTGTTGCGTCGGTTATATAATTATACGACGGAACAATGTGTTTGTAGGAAATGTTAACCCTCAGACACCACACTAGTGTGAATTAATATTCTATCTGGTCGGCATAACGGTTTCCTTCCATTACGATACAAAATTATTCCTTTTTTCTTTAATTAGTACCATTGAATTTCTAGGGAAACTTTACCCTAAAAAATATGTTCTGAGTTCAATTTGCTCCTATTGTCGTCAAGTTGTTAATCGTCAAAAATTCAAAATCTTAGTTCGCATTAGTGTGGTGTTTATGTATGCTGCAGTGGGATGCGGTTTTAAAGGTTTGCGGTTAAAAAATAAAGAATGTTCGAAAATGTAATGACACTTGTATATTATCATCAACATAACAAGACATCTAGTATAGGAAATAAATTTTTAGTCAATTTTCATGTTTATAAAATAATATCGAAAATTGTAAATTCGATGACTCTTGTAATTTGGTCAATATTATTAAATATCGTAATTACGATTCAGTGACTGTCAGGTAGATAAAAGTAGTGTCTTACTATTACTATAGAATATTTTACTATTATACACTTTGTACAGTAAATGCTGCAGTTGGACGCCATGGTTGAGACCTGAAAAATTCGTCCGGTCGGTTAAAGTGTTCATGAGATTCTGTAAAGTCGTTGTTTCACTTTTAACTTAATAATATCCGAGATAGAAAGAATATAGTTGTAAATTGATTTATTATTTATACCTGTTTTGCGTCAATAGCATACATACATCACGATCTCATTTTTTGTTTGTATATTCAGCGTCAAAGGAATGTTGTTTTGTATTAATCGTTATTGTATTGTCTGTTTCAGTCGCTACGATCCCCGAACCTGAGTTCGTCGATCCAATCGGAAATATTACAGTGTCAGCAGGACGTAATGTTAAGTTAGCCTGCAGTGTCAAGGATTTGGGACAGTTTAAGGTAAGTCTATTAATTTACCAACATTTGTAGTTAAAAGTTACCATTTTTTGTTAATTCATGAATTTAATATCTAATTTTATTTGCGAAATCTAATTGAGCGTCTACCTTACTGTAATTCACCTCTTTGACCACGTAGGAATTTCAATTAATTTATCTATCTGGATATCATCTTGATTCTACATGTTCGATGAACAAATATAAATTTTCTTCGATTTAGACGGACACAATTTCGATCGATACAGTTCGATTTGGACAGAAATTCTATTCCACTTGCCTGGCTAGAGTAGTATGATGTCTGACATATAACGATCCTATTCTACTTTCTGAATTGGGTCGGTTTTATTTCTATTTTCTTCAATTACTTAAGGTCTAATGAATTTATACACTCCCTAATCTGGTACGATTATAATCCAATAATATTGTATATTTCTTAATCTAACTGATTGAATCAGATTAGCTAATCTATTAAGAATCTAAATTAAATTATTTAAGACGTAATATCTGCCATATACGTTAACTCTTTAACTATTCAACTCCTGGGTTAGGTTTATTCACCTATTTGCCCAGTATGACTTGTTACCTAAGAGCAGTTCTGTCCTTTAGCTACTGAAATATGACTTCTTAACACTCACCCATGTAATTACGAAATCTGTTTTCATCTTCACGATATTTCGTCATTTCCTGAGAGATTGCATTTTCTTAGCAAAGTTACGTGTCAGCGAGAGTTCTTAAAGATTTAACGTTACCGGAAATATCATACAAGAGTAATGCAAGAGTAACGCAGTGTCCCCGTAGTTCGCCGTGAGCTCAGTCGTGTTCCTCAGATTGCTTCGAGAGATCTAAGTTTCGAGTCGTGGGACGTGTCAGACCGACGCATCGCGATGTATGCTAAGTAAGTGGCAGGAGGCACCCCGGAAGTTCTCTGGTGGTTTCGTCCTGATTACGCGGCGTCGTTAGATCACGAGATCGAGCTCAAATCGTGCGATGCTTTGATGAATGCGATTCGTCAATACAGGAGCTTGTTAGATCCGTAGTTTGGGTAAAAATGCCGGAAAGTCTAAAAAGATAAATGAATTGTTCCTTTTCCTGTGCTCTCTATTTTACGTAAGAAATTTGTTAGTAATTCCATGAATCTTTTATTGTATAGGTACATTATATATAAATGAATAATTCTGTAACAAGAAAATTCTTGACGATCAATATTTATTTTATAGAAAACAATTATTACAGCATATATAATATGTCCATTGAAATGATCTCTTGTCCTGGTTTACACAAATATTCCTATAACCAGTTATTTACAAATTATTATTATAGCGGAATTATATAATACGTATAGAAAGCACTAAAGCATTTTGGCCCCATTCAAACTGTAATTCAACCAATTCCATCGACATACACAATCCTCGTTTAGAGTGAAATTCATACCCTGAACACGATTAAATGCATCCAATAATATTCTTGCAATTAAAATCGTAATGACGAAATTAATGAAGTTACATCCGTCGAGGTATTAAATCCAAAGAGTTATTACACAGAATAAGAATGATTGAAATTGAAGGAAGATTACATTACAGTAACTAGAAAATCATATAAACCATTTTTAATGAAGTCATTAAGACATAATATTTGGAGAATAATGTCACTAAATTCTATCAGCCAGTAAATACTCAGAAAGAATAAATTAATAGTACAATGGGCCCCTATATAACACAGATTCGTCAATCTGTTATACCTGAATAAAATCATTTCTGTTATAAAATCATGCTATACCTGATAAAAATATTTTCGATCGGACTGCAGATAACAGAGCAATCTCTACTGATCACGATTCGTGGTTCACCCTGTATAACTCGTATAACATGAAACAGATACCTGTGTAACAAAAGCACCTACAGTATTCAGAAACTAGTATCACGAAATTTCGATCATGTATTAAATACTCATAAAGAACAAATGAACATTATTTGTTAAAAAGATACACAGTAAAGCATCGAATATTAAAGTATAGGAAGCTATGGAAAACATTTCTATGGCGCCAGAAAGTACATAATGAACGGAGTTACATTTCGTCCCGGTGCATCAAAGAGCAACAAGCTCGTTACGCTCACGAGGCGAGGGAACATAATTAAATGACGGGAAGTAAAATAACCCGGGAAAGCGGAAGTGCTATCTTATCGGACGAGTGGTGAGCGTAACTGTTAAAGAACTCGACGGGACCAAGTCGTTAGAGAGGCCCGTGGCCCCGAAACCGGGGCGAAGAAACATACTCGAAGGACTCTCCGCAGTGGCTAGAACAAGGCGACGGAAGAGGAAAGTTCGTCGCGGCCACCTGAAATTTTACATCCGCAGCAGGGAGGAAGATTGAATTGGCATCTCCTGGATGGTCGCCAACTCGTACATCGCGCTCGGGTCGCCGTGTCGTCGTCTTCTTGGCGTTTCCCGAATCTCAAATTGAGAATCCAGTCGCCTCCGTCGACGAGATCTTTCGATGCGTTTACGATGCGCTCGCTTTTCCATCGTTCCCCCGAAACTGCCCTATGAATCTTCGACACTTTAATTTCGCTCGACAATAGAGATGCATTAGGAGGAAATATCACGTAACTGGTGGTACAACACTTGGGTCTGTGGTGTTTCTGGATGAAAAAATAAAAGTCGAAAATATAGAATACAATTTTTCCATTTGCGATCACGTTTTCGAGAAAGTCGACTTTGACAGTCTGGCGAATACGCGTGTAATTGAATAGGACTTGGCTGGCGCGTCTGTTCATTGCATTCCGTTCCTACTTACTACCATGATGAATATACTCGTTTCAGATTATCAAGGGTGGTGCTGGCATTGACAAAATGTACCCCAAATTGTACCAAAAAAGGTGATTCTTAATCTGTATGAATGCAGCTATCTATGATAGTAAATTCATTAAGAGGAATAAAAAATTGATAAAACTTCCTTGAAGAAAAAGAATCAAATATCGCCCAAAAAACAGGAACCGTTTCTTTAAATACAAAAAAACGGTAATAGACACGACAATAAATGTCCTTACTATAGATAAGGTAAATGTCCCAGTAGTTGCACGTTATCTTATATTTAATCTGTCGAACAGTTTTTGTGCAAAAAATTCGCAAAATGTCACCAACTTTACGGTCCCACAAGGTGGAATTCCTCTAACACGTTGACTTCCACAGTGAAAAAGGCAGTCCGTAGACACACTTTATTTCATTTTTTAAGTCATAAATCGTCAAAAATATATGCGTTTAATTAATCGAGGCTATTGGTCTTGTTTTGAATTAAACTGCAATATTAGTTTCACGTAAACATTTTCTAACGACATGTAAATAATCCAACCTCTTTGCAACGTATTTGGGGCGTACCCATCACCCACATTTCGGTGACGTGTCAGTCAAAGTGTTACCCTTTGGACTCTTTTTCGCTATAGGGCAGAAACAACTCCAAATTGATTTGCGTCGAACGGTACAGAGCCATTTAAAACTAATAAAGAAATAAATCATTCATATATTAACAAATACAACTGCTTTATTTAAATGTTGAATCTATTTTTACATTATATAAAAAGCTTAACCCTGTTAGTACCCCAAAGCCGAAATACAAATTATAAATGCTAATACAGAAAGTGACAAAAGTAAAATGCTTCCAACATTTCTCTATATAAAACAAAATGCATTTCACAATAAAATACAAAAAAATTGTAAAGTTATCTTTATTTTTAGAAAAAATGTTACTTCTAATAAGTATCCTAAAAAATGCACATTTTCCTTGATGGTACACAGCAAAATTGTAAGGTACTAAGAGGGTTAATATTGATTGTATGTAAAATATAGGAATCGATTACAGACACATATTTCTAATCCCCAGAAAAACACTAGTGTTGCATCTCGGTCGCCACGCGTATCGCTACACGAAATCGAATGGCGAGTGAGAGTCGACTTTCGAGTGGAAATGGTTGAAGAAACGAAAACATGATTCGGTCGAAATATACCCAAAGGCCGTAGCAGGGTTAAACGCCTCCATCCCTCGATCGTCGTACCGTAAACCATAAGGGCTCCATAAAGACGACGGTTTGTCAACGATCAACGCGTCAAGTGATTCCACTATATCGAGGTCTGCGGAGCCGTCTTTAGCTCGGTCGGCCCTTCTTACAAGTCGTAGATCGGCCCCCTAGTGGCCTTTAGTGCTCGACGGAAGGGCCGTTTGGGGGTGGGAGATCGTCACCGCTAAACACGCACTTAAACTGCTCGGCTCGCACCCTTCGGCCGAGATCAACGTTATTACCCTACGATCATCCGGTTTACCACTCACCGCATCCGGGATCACACGAATACCGAAAGGGAAGTAATTGCCGTCGCCCGTTCACCACGGCATCGTTACCAACGCGCGCGTACGGCCCCTATATTCTCGGAATATTGTGTCCGGTTTATTCGTCGTTACCTGCTTCCCTCCCCCCCTTTACCTTCCACCTCACCTGGAATTACATTGCCGGGAATTTTCGATCGGGGTAGGGACGTCGAACGCGAGCGATTTTGTAATCGTAACCGTGGATATCTCCCCTTTGACCGCTGTAATGTCGAATTTTTCTCTTTTCGCCGGTGAACGCTTTATTAATTTTTAAATTGTCACTCTGCCGCGGTGGTGGTCGCGATGATGCGACGCATTTATATTCCAGAAGATACAATTTCATCGTGATCCCCTTTTTCTCTTTATCTCCCTTTTAATATTTTCATGATCGTGTTTCATAGAGGCACAGCACTTTCGCGTGTCGTGCACGTGTGTATTCAATGTATCGCGGGGAATTGGTTTTTCACCGTTTTGACGGCTTTATTTATTTCCTATTCGGGGCTATGATATTTGTGTGTTTTTTTTTTATTAAATGAGGGAGTACGTTGATAATGTACACTTTTCGTTAATGTTTGAATTGTACGGTGGTTGTTGGAAGGAATTGCTTTGCTAGTGTGTTGGTTTGTGTTGTTGGAAGGGACGAATGAAATGGGAGACCCGATGGTATGATTTGGAGGTAGTTGACGATGATAGGAAGACAAATGAGGAAGGTTTTTTTTCCTTTTCAATTGTACGTTGCATCGATTACTATATAGATCATTAGCGACCTGCAGTTGCTAATTTTGTTATTGAGTAGTTGAGTTTTTCGATTAAATTTGTATTATCTTCTATGGAACCTTAATTTCTAAAAATACTTAGGAAATAATTAATGCATTTATGGGGTGTAAACAATATTTATTTATTTTGATTACACTGCACATACGAAGTATAAATCGGGAGAGTATGTAGTGAAATAACTCGAAACGACTGTCGACGTTTGACTGTTTATAAACACGGACTCGACTGGACCCCAAATCTGCCCGGCAATGGTTAAGTGGAGTCGAAGGCGGATGGCCTGTCACTTATTGACCGTTGGGGAATTTATGGTAGGGTGCCTAGAATGCGTATGGTCTTGAGAAAGAGTGCATGAAACTAACCCAGACCTGGTTGTTCGTCCATGGAGTCGCATGGTGGCGGGTGATCACGTTGAATCCTTCGACTATCAGTGACGTAAATGATTGTTTATGTGAAACAGATGAGTGAAAATTTAACGACGGCAAGCAACCCTACGTTGTGTTGTTTTAAGAATAAGGACATTGTTTCTGAAGGATCTAGCCATAGAGTGGGGATAGCAGCCATGCCTTTGAGTAAAGGAGCTGTGATTGACCGTTTACCAGTTACCCCAGAACCCTAATGGAGTGTAGTTCTTAGCAAAAATTACAGACATTGGACTAATATTACTAACAGGCGTTTGTGTCGTATAGAAAACTGATTGTGTCTTTTAAGTGGTCCTGTGAAACGAGTGTTGTGTTTACGTTATGTTTTATCATTTTGTGATTCGAAGTTTTTGCATTCAAAGAGAAGACATGTGGTTGATATATATTTGTGATAGTACTTATCATAAGGTAATTCCGGTTGTTTTTTTAACTAAATGTTAATTTTTTTATTTATGTTCTATTTACGTTGAAAGTAGACTTAGGTGAGTTTCTGATTTAACAATAGTTTCAATTTCGGAAACATTTCATTGTGTTTTAATAATGGAATGCTGGAAAGTTCTATATTCCACGAAGCTTGATTTAATTATGAATGGCTTTTTTGTTTATACTCGGAAATAAACTTTCTCCTTGTACCGCGCGGAATAAATGAGGTCTCCTAAAAAGTGCGGAAGGTTACAAAACGTATTTTACAATGCTGTTCTCTTTGAATAATAACGTTACTAAATGAGAGAAATAATTAAATATTTGAATGACGCAGGTGAAATATTTACGAAATCTTTGTACATGTCATGATAGAATTCTGCAATTCAATTGTACATTTTAATGGAACACGTAAATTATTATAACGTAATTATTACAACAACACTATTGTCGTAGTAATATGTTTACATTTAGTATTAAAGTATTGAACTCATTACTATTAAGTAATCTAAAGTAAACTAACTACCAAATAACTCATATTACTGTTAAAACATTACTATTAAACTATTAAAGTAACTCAGAAATTAATACATGTTCTTTGCTAATAATTTGGAAATATCACTTTCATGTAGTTACAATTTCACGTTTGTCAAACTACAATAGAAGCTTTCTGTACTCTGTTATCGAGGCACATTAGTAATTATTCAATCGGTGATAATTAGACTGCGGATTTCGTGCCTTCATAGAATATCCAATTGTCTAAAATTCAATACAGTAAAGCGTTTCACAGAGTTCATTTGGATTTTATTTTCATTTCGAAACTAATAGAACATGGAACGTACAGAAACGTAGAAAGACTAGCAGATTCGTAGGTATACGAACATTACTCTTGGTTCCACGATGGAATATTAGCATCTGCTATTACGACACAATAATAATTGCACATTTTTTTCATAGAAATCAGTCCTAGATTGAGAATACACAGAGACATCGCTCCCAGAAATTAATTCCGAGAAGAAAACATTTCCATTCTATCAATGCAATCTCGATTATTCAGCCCTCGGAACGGCGGCGCCCGGTACACGAGAAGGTGCGCGCATCGGTGAATTTAAGTTATGCGCCATAATTCAATTTCTTTCACGGGGTCGGTCCGTTTGACGTATCACAAATGGTAGCAATAACGTTTAAGCGTCGCCGGAGAAATCCGCGACACTTTCCACCGAATCGATACTCGTGCGCGGGATATTTTTGCGAATCTCCCCGCTTATTTGTCCCGTCCCTTTTCCTCTTCCTTCGTCGGGGCCATCGTTGCTGCGGTGAAAATTGTCGACGGAAAGAGGCGTCTGCCAGTCGAGATACATCGAGCAAGAAAAATACCATTAAAGCGAGATATTAAAATTCTTCCTGATCCTTTCCCGTCGTCCAAGTCAATACGGCGAAGCGCGAAGCGTTGGTCGCAAAGGCATTTCCTTTTCAGTTTTATCGACCATCGCCGCGGAAAATGTTCCGCGGGAAGGTAATTTTAAAATTCTTCGCTGTGCTTTTTCTCTCTTTTCTTTCATTCTTTTTTTCTTTCTTTATTCGACAGACGCTAATTAGCCGCTTTGCGATTCGTTCTGGCTACAGCAATTACAGAAGCCAGTCAACTGTGCGCATTGATTAATTTTTCATTAGTATCGTTTTAGTGTTTTTTGGAGAATTAGTGTGCATAAGACATGAATTTCCGTGCCTGTTCTTTTGAGATATTTTAATCGACCGTGTACGTATGATTTCATCCAATTAACTTTACTTACAATTCTCGTGAATGAGTTTCTTCAATATTTTACCTACCTTGTTCTTCCTCTGATTGTTATTATTATATTGTCTGGTATTAAATTAAAATCTACCTTCTCTTGGCTCATTAAAGTTTGTTCCTAGCAAACAATTATAATTCTTCCTCCAATTATGTTATTTTGCTGTCTGATTGTTAGCTTTTGTCTGTTCTTTCTCAATTGTTCGAAAAATTACAGTACAATATTTATTTTCCTTTATAGATTACACTATTCTGTTATGTTCAGTGTTATAAATAATTCATCACATCGAAGTCTGTTATTCTGAAGTTATATATAGTAAAAGAATATATGTTTGGACAATATGTTCAAGAATATTCGTTACACATTATACCAATATCGTACCGAAGAATTTGATTTCATAGAAGAATTAGAAATATAAATATTTATTACGTTAAGTGACGTTAGATTCATGATATTATTAAGCGATACCGCGGCCTACATGAGATCTTGTACCTCGTAACACGGGTAAGATCGCCCGGAACGATCGACATTCCGACGGAAATAGGACGAGGAAGACATGTCTGATAAGAAAATGTATTTCGATCCTGACTCAGGATGATTTTTTTTTTCAACGACGCATCCTAGACCTTCGGTTCTACTATTATGGGAGAAAATTGACTTGGCCCAGCTGGATGGAAGGGATCGATGACCTGTTAAAGTTTCTCACCCCCGAACAATTTTCCGTTAAAACAACGGAAAGTTCATTTTCAAGATGCAAAGTAAGGCTGTACTGTGGTCTAAAGTAGATATACATATATGCGTCTTGTTTACATGCTATTAGGTGTACACAACAGAACATGATCGTGTTTCCGTCGATATACTTAACTAGCAAGTAGACTGCGGATTTTTATACAAAATAATATTTTCTAAAGTCATTTAGAAATATTGGAGCAAATGTAGAAATTTATTTATCCTCTTAAGTATCTTATTGGGTTCAGACTAAAATAGACAAATCATTGGATCCGATGAAAGTTTTGTCTTTTATTGTATTTCACAGAGCCCTGTGGGATATAAATGCATAAAATATGCAGTCTACTAACACGCGATTTTAGAGAAAAGGAAATCAATATCGTCTGAATAATCAATGACCCTTTGAAAAGATTAATTGTTACTTTGATGGGGAATGAATCGCTAATCACCATTCAAACCAGTAATTTACAACTCTATATAATTTATACACGCTATCGCTCATAAGTAAACTGCGGTTGTTTATGCAAATATCGATTTTTAAATATTTATTTACGGGGAACAGAAAGAAACAGAAATTTGTTTACTATATGAAAGGTTCTATCAGATCCAAAGGAGAATAAAAATTGTACTTCTGTTTATTAAACTTTTTGAGACACTACATTTTGGATCATCACGTATGCTAGAAATTCATAAAATCCACAGTTTACTGATAAGTATTAGGACACCTGGTCTCTATGAAGAAAATGTGACGTTTTGTAAAAAAGCGTTGTCAACATTCACTGCATATTCGACAAGTGTACTAACATTTATGAGTAGGAGTAAAAAAAAGCATTTTAATTCCATGGTACCTATCTAATTTTCACCATTGTATAAAATCAGTTACAGAAATTCTACATAGTTTATAATTATATCAATAACATTTAGTGATTTAGACTATTATTTGTCACAAAGGTGGTTTGCACTTTAATGATTAATTATTTCTCATCAACCTAATACATTAAGTGTAATATTTAATAATAACCTGTCCTTAATTTGCAATCTAATCAGTCTTCGTCCTGATATTGTATCATTTCCCGTTTATACAACGGAATACTTTCTGAAGAATTAATTAACCGTTGAAGTACACTAGGTTACTATAAGCCACCCATAAACAGCCTCGGTTTACTATTTCACGATTTATTTATCGGGTCGTTTCACTTTCAGCATGCACCGAGGTTCCAGTTATTTCCCAACCTCGGTCGTCCGATGAATCCCCAGCTGTCTTCTGACGCCCTGTATTAAATTCTATTCAAATTATTCCCCAATTAATTAGCCCCTCCCCCCGAACGATTTTTCAATTGATTCCATGGTAGTCGAGCCTGCTGCGGGACGACGCTACCGTCAACTTCGAAGAGGTTCGTTATCCTCGATTCGCTTTCGTCTGTACACGGGAATGGGTAATGAACTGGAGGGGTTGGTAGTTGGTTGTCGGTTGTGTTATTAAGATATTACCCTGCGTGAAAGTCGGACGAACGAACTGCCTGTTACACAGCGATGGCTGAGAACCGTCCTCGAATCGATCCAACTGGGAACACGTAAATTGCTTCGCTCTTGATGAGTGTATAATACTCCTATTAGAAAAATTATGCACTTGATAAGTGTAATAATTTTACGCTTGACGAGTGTATAATTATAGACTTGACAAGCGTACAATTTTTCGTTGTGGTGAAATCTTAATTAGGGTATTCAGGAATGATTTATTTTAAGAATCGTTAGTGTTCCAAATTTTTATTGACAGTTACACCACAGCTCAAAAGTATGACACCAAATCTGATAATTTGAACCGAACAGTTTAACGCTAAACGCAAACAGTTTGTCTTCCTACAGCTTCCATAAGTTTCACTACATCGTTGCAAAATTCTATTTTATTCTTTTATATATTTTTAAGCATGCTCTCATATTTTCCGGTCATAGTGTAGACCATCCATAGAGTCCTTAATTCTTCAAGAGCTATGGGCGCATACCATTAAATAAAAACAGGATAAATTAGAGAACGCTTGTATAATTTTACAATAACAAAATATGAACAAGATTTCATTTTACATTATCTAAATAATTCACACATTTCAACATATTGAAAGTGTACGCGGAAAAGGTTCCACTATGTAGGTCATCATCACAAACCACGTGTCAACCTCAAACCATTGTTTAATCTTGGATTACTCCATACTCAAAAGATCGATCATTCTGAAAATTGAATAGAATAGCTTCCCCAAACTTTGTTACCAGTTCTTCTTTTAAAGTTCGTCTCTAACAATCCACCCAAATCTCAGGATCTTTGTTTTTCCATACGGTTTAAAACAGAGTTGGGCAGAATTTTATTCGAATAATACACAATAAAAAGCAGCATTATCTAAGGGTGTCGCTCTGAGCTTTAAACAGTCAATGAGATTAAATAATTGTTCGATAAATGTCAATTCATTCATAAAGAAGTATTACCTTACTATAAAAATTGAAATTTCCACGTTTAAACAATTAAAAATGACGAAATACTTTTTTTATCTTTTATTCGTTATTCGAAACATTTTATCTAGATAATGAGTTTGCCCATCTCTGGTTTAAAAGTCCAAAGAATTGTTCATGATTTTCGTCGTCAAGTTCCGATCAATCCGGTTTATATCTATCCATATATTGATCGTTTGGTTTGCCCTTCGATTGTTCGAACCTGTCACGAAGATACAGGTCGGTCCACGAACGAACGTATGTATATATAGTCGATGACTACTCCGAAGCACCGGCAGCAAAACCGCAAACATGCGGCTTGACGCGACGAAACCCCAAACCAAAGCCAACAGTATGGTTGTGGGGGTAAGTAGGCCTTATGTAGTTCGGATCGAGGGATCCAGAGGCAGAGGTAGAGGAAGTGAGAGCACGAGAGAGAAAGCGTGTGTGACGAAGAAACGGTGGCGTACTCGCAAACTCGTGAGGGTACCAGACACTTTCTAATTGGATGCGCGGAATCACTCGAGGAGGAAAATTTCCGACGTACTCGTTGAAGACCCTGATGAGGTAGTCCTGAATCGGCGGACACGTTACTTCCGATTTTCGGTGACGTTCATAGGCAATTCGATCCGTTACAGGTATAATAGAAATAACGATGGAACGGAATTTTCATTTTATATTTGTTTAATAGAATCGCGTGTACTTGGAAAAATGTTGTACCTATTTGCATTTGAAATGGTAAGGTTTAATAGATTTTATACGCATTTGTCATTGAAATACAAGCGTTATATTTATTAGTCATTGATAGTCATATTCATTGACTCCTCGAAGACACTTTCAGCTGACATCATTCCAGTAAACGCTGTCATCGTTAGACAGTATTTTATTAGTAGAAACTTTGATGCATCTTTATGACGTTTACTTATGAATTTAGTGCATTTTATGCACTTATAGCCTATAGAACTTTGTGGAATGCAATAAAAAACAAAAGTTTTACCATATGTAACGAGTTTAAACGTATTTAGTTTAGTTTCTTTTTTTCTGAAGACAATAAAATATTTAAAGAAAGAAGGAATTTCTACGTTTGCCCTTGTCTTTATAAATTACTGTATAAAATATAATTTTGCATAGAAATCTATGTGTGGGACCTATTATGTTTGTTTTGTGTGGTCTTGATATGTAGTAATATTCAAACATACATGTTATATTAATTCTTTTGTTTTGAAACCTCAAAGAAGCAGAAAGTATGTTGATGATAATAGTAATAATAATACGGTTGACATCAATACTTTCATTCATTCTAGAGTAAAATTACATCAAAGAAAGAAATTGCGTGGAATCTTTTTAACTTATTAAATTTGAAAAATATGCAGCACGCACATACCTCACAATAGGGTTTCCGACAGTGAGATCAAAGCATCTCGCTTTTCCATCCGACAGAAATAAATATCTGTACTTGCATTCCTTTCTATTTGTTTGAATACCAGCGAAGGACAATAGCGCTGGAATATAAAGCAAGCAGCATGAAATAATTGAATGATTTGTACATTCCCCAACGTTTTATTCGTGTTTTTATTACATCGTGCTACTGATAATAGTATTTACACAATAATTTAACCAATAATTTTCTAGTTAATTATAGAGGATGCCCTCTAATATCTGATTTATAGAAGACACGACTGAGGATTTATTGATTTTGTTATTGAACTTCGACCTATCTTTCAGCAATTGGTCCTAATGATAAAAAATTTTAGCATTTAATATTTTAAACATTTCCTTCAAATGAAGTGATATTTTACTCTGAGTCTATGTGATTTATATGTAAGCTCCTAGATGCAAATTCGCTTTTTTATTTCTCAATTTTGACGTACGATTTTCATTTTCAAGAATTTTAATATTAATTGTCGAACACGCAACAATGTTTCCTTTTTCAGAATTCTGTCGCGCAATCAAAGAATATGTTCCATGGGCTATAGACGAGCATATTTCGTCGCACAACGAATTCCATTACGATCGACGGGCGTTGCGAGAGTTCGAATGTCGAAAGAGCGTTTTCCTTTCGCGCCCTTTTCATTCCGCCGGGGCCGACGTTGAGCACAATTTATTCGTCCCCCTTCCCGTACTTTCGGCAGGATATACAAAATCGAAAATTCATTTTTATTTAATCGCTTTGCAGACCGCCGCCGCCGTCGCTACGGTCGAACGCTTATCGCTTGACGTTTTCATCGGGAAACGAGTTTCGAACGTGTTTTCGCCCGTGTATCGGCTGGGGCAATCTGTTCCGTGGCAAAAGCGCGATTTAATGTATGCTCGGTGAAATCGCGAAATAATCATTCAACCTGAATCGGTGTGCCGGAAGTAAAAACTGATTATCGAAGAATTCGTTCTTCGATTCAATCTCACCGTTCGAAATGTTTCGAATTGAAACGGTTACCGATTGAAATACGAAATTTCAATCTATCGATTCGGTATTAATTTAATCGCAAAATAATTATCTTTGTCTTCTTTTATTGCAAATATAATTATTACAAGGCATTCTTGCCGGAAAGTCTGTTATACAGTTAAAAGTAAAATCTTATTTTCATGATAAAATTTATATTCCTGTTAATATTACGAACAGTGTTCGATCATTAAAATTGTATTAAAAATAACGATATTGAATTTTACAAAAGATACTGACAAATTATTACTTTGAAGACTTGTTTAAAAGTGGCCAAATTTATGATTTTCCTGACACCTAAAATATTAATGAAACATTATTCTGTATGTTCAAAGGGATTAGGAATTCATAATGACCTTTTGATAGAACCACTTTGGCCACACTTTACCATCCTTCTGTGTTGGGTGAAGAATGCAGAAAAATATCAATAGTGGTCTTCTCTTAAATATTTATATGCCAACTTCGATATCGCGATAACAGATTTCTGAGATGATTTGAAATATAACGATATTAATCATAGTTATGTATTTATACAAACGAATCTCAAAACATTTTGATAGAACTTATGAAAACGAAATTCATTCGGAATAATTAATTGCATGGGTGAAGATTGAAAATGCTCGTACTGCAGTGAAGTAACATATTTTTTCAAAATATTATATTTTTCTCGGTTTAATTGGAAACGAGATGAAAAGTATGTACAATACACGGGAAGTTAAATTGATGAAACTTTCGATAAATAAATGAAGAAAGTATTGCGGTATACGGCGGTTTTAAAATGATTACGCGTACAAACAGAGAAAGGGACGGGTAACGGTGTACTGAAGAAAAAGTATACAAACTCGCCGAGTCTGGCAATTTATGAGTTAAAGCGAAAATGTCGAGAAATAAGAGGTAAAGCTCCCGGGAACGGAGATCGTCTAACGGATGCAAATACTTGAGTTCTATTTTTACGGCAGCCGCCGTTGCTTTTCCTTTTCGATTTTAATGCCGGTTGAATTACATTCTCACCGCAAACATAATACCGTAAACCTTAACATTTGGACCATTTGTGGGGCCATTATTTTTTTCCCAATGATATTTTACAATCACAAGTTAAATATTAATTCAAGTTAGCTATATTATTACTTAGGGAAAAATAATAAGTGTATATTTATCTAAGTTGTAAGTCATGAAACCACACGCTGTTCAATCAACCTAATCCAGACCTTTTTACGATAATTTCATTATTCTAATACTATGTTACATAACACGAATTTGTTTATTTTTCATACATATTTCCTCTTAGATCTTTTCTAATACATATATGCATATATAATGTTTAGGTATATTTTATATTCTAAAATTTATTATAAATTAAACTCTTTTTTATAGTATGCATTTTTTTTAGTACAATAGAATTCCGATAATCCGACATCCAATAATCCAGCACGCCAAATAATTCGGCATACTTCGAATCATAACTGTGCTCACAGACGACATTACCATTTAACTGTTTTTTATTGAAAAGATTGTAAGAAAATGTATAATTTACAATAGTATTTGTGTAAATTTAATAACAGTTGCCTTAAATACTGTTTACATAAACGATTTTATAACATAATACTATTTGTATAAATGCAGTAAAAGTAAGCTTACATATTGCTTAGACTTATATGTATAATAGTGTAATCTATCCATCGCAAGTAATTCCGTCTTCTATATCTTTGGAATCTTCGGTACGATTCTTCAAAGCTTCATAATATTTTCGTAAGGTTATCCATGCCTCAGGTTGTCATGGCCCAAGTAAAACGTTTTTTTATCAGCCTAATAGGACGAAGGTTTATTTATCTATTCCTGCATAAGACATTACCACAAAGATTACACAAGTTCCAAAATTTCGAACATCCTTCGTGAGACCACTTTTCACAGCTCACACAGTGAACCAAATCGTCTTGTTTCGATGTATAGTATGTACCTACACCTGTATGACTCCCCACACTCCAAGCATTCAGCATTACTGTCTTCTTCGATCTACCAAATCAGGAAAATTTTCATCCGAACCAAAACCAGCCGAAATTCCGAAAATTTCATAACCTATGCGAGATCCAGTCGTCTCACCCAGAATTACCCTAATCTTACCTATTTCATGTAACTCTCGTACAATTCCAACGGCAGCGATATTGGATATTTCTAGCGCGATCTTTAAACTAAAAAGCACGGCTACCGTCTCAAAACCAACGTTTCGCGTTATACAAGCCTAGAACATGTTTCCAAATTCCACGACAATAATATCCAGAAACATCTGGTTTTCGTCCATCCGCGTCGTCGGTTCCTTAGAAATCCAATTCTTTCTGCGTCCAACACGGCGGGGAATCGCGTCGGACATCGGAGTTTCATCGATATCGGGGCCGGAAGGAGATTTTAAAAATACCCCGGGATTTTCGTCGGATCTCGCCCGACCAACAAGTCTCCGGGCGAGAAAATACCAGAGGGAAAATTCGGCCTAACGGAGGGCTGGTCCGCTGTCTACGGTATTCGATCCTGTCGGTTTAGCCTGGATGAAGGCACGGGAGCGTACGGAGAGGAGGAGCTTTTTGAATAATAAAAAGAACTCGTCGCGGGGCCGCACACGCGGCGCCAAAGTGCCGAAGAGTGTCCTGTCGTGTTCGAACTAATCGATGCGTTAATCTCCCGGTCTTTCATCCCTCTTGCCGCCCTCTCGCGATCCTCCAGCCCACCCCACCCAATCTCCGTCCACCGTCCCGTGACACGGTCGCAGCTCTTTTTCGATCCAGAGCCGGTTCCGACCCCGATGGAATATTTCCTCCTTTCCCCGTCTAAAGTCGAAGAACGACACCGTGATATATCGAGGAATTCTTCGTCGACACGCTCCCTCCAACCGTTCTCCGTTTCCGTGTAACGGCACTTCGACAATCGCGCAGCCTAGGAGGATTTTTCGGAAGCTTAGCCACGAAGAAATTTGAGTTTCATTCAGGGGAAGGACGCGGAGATCGAATCATGCTTTCGGGGAATAGACGTGGATATTTTTGAACGAGGGATTCTGTTTTCGTGGATTTTTGGAAGGTGACGGAACAGTGTCTTGTGAAATGACTTTTGGTGGAACTTTGGGGACAATAGCGTCGCGAAGTACAGTGGACTCTCGATAACTTTCCGTAGAGGATTAGTCCCATTGAGACATACTTTCACCAGTACTACTCACGTGTCCCCACCACACAGTTCGTCATGTGGACCTCTTTCCTCTGTGCCGCTAGCTATCTTTCCAGACGTTAGTCTTTATGGTGGGGGCATTCGTTCAGTCTCTGTTTCCTAGAAATTTCCTCTCCTGCAGCCCCTAGCGCGGAAAGTTATCGAGAGTCCACTGTCGTTACATCGACGGTCTAAATCAGAGGTGTCCAACTACTGTTCCTGAGTAAATCTCCTCTGGAGGTACCCCCACTATAAGGCTCAGGTTGACGACCTTGAGTCGTATGAGGAAGACTATTGGTGGGGACACTCGAGTAAGACAATCTGAGGACTATAGTGGGGGTACCTTTGGAGAGGAAGATTTGTTTGTGTGCAGCAGTTGGACACCTCTGATGTCAGTTATATTATTGCCGTCGAACCCTGCGAACCTGGATTTCCGAACAGCTGGAAGTTGTCAAGGCTTAGGTAGATATAGGAGCTTTTTACTCATTTTCAACAAAGGCTGGTTCTAGGAACACTGTGTACGGACAACGTTTGGTTAGGTACCATGCACCTAAATCTCCATGTATATTCTAATATTAACACTCGTTCCCAATCACCTGTCATTCACACCTGATTCACAAGTCACTCACTTGGTCACAGTGTTCGAATAACTCTAACCCACATCCATACTTCATCACATACTATATAGGGTGAGTCACTTAACTATACCACCCAATTCACGAGCTTTACAAAAAAATGTTTCAAACGAAGATTGTTTGATATCGAGCAGGGCTTACCATGTGATAGGTAGCTATTTTATTGAGATCTGAAGGTGACCTTGAGTTTTTGTATTGTAATGTGGAATATTTGACCCTGCCATTCGAAAGAATATTGAATGAGTAAAAAACTATTACGGAATATACGGTTCAAAATAACTCTGGAAACACTTGAACGTGTGTCACTTGCTCTCGTTGTTTGTCTACGCACTTATATCGAATGTAATGGACAGTATTTTGAGCATTACTCACATTAAACATTAAGTAAAGAATATATAGGTAATTATTAGATTTTCAAGCATATACAGTAGTAGTTTTGTATTCAGCATTCAATATTCCTTCGTATTGCAAGGTCAAATATTACACATTGTGATAGAAAAGGTCAACTTCATATCTTCATAAAAAAGAGAACTAATTATCACTTTGTATGCCCCGCTCGATATCAAATAATTTTCGTCTAAATTCTGTTAGTACAGTTAAGTGTCTCACCCTGTATACTATATATGATAAAAAAATGTGAATCAAATTTGAGAAAACTATATTTTCTCGTGAACAACTGAAAATCAATCTTCGTTTCATTCAATCCGTAAGGCCTCTCCGCCAGGCGTTACAATTTTGAAAAATCTCTGACATAATACTGTATACACTTAAAACTTTAAGAAAATTTATAAAATTGATACGATTTTTTTAAACCGTCAGGGTACTGCCTCAATCTTTAAATCGCGTAGATTAACATTGTACAAAAGGGACAAGGAAGTTCGAGGGACCAACACCAGGGCCCGTGGCTCCGTGGAACAAAGACACTCGGTCGTTTTTCAGCGTAGCGCACCGAACAATAATCCCAACCGTCCATTACCGCCATTACAGCGTTTCATTTCGCAGACGAGGGAAGTGCAAGCTGTCAGTGGCTGGCGGTGGTGGAATCCGACCGATCGTAAAAACGTCGATGTTACGCCGTTGTAACTGTGACGATAACTGGCCCTATCCACCCGGCGGTCGACGGTAAGGCGTGCGGGTTCGACCGTATAAAATTTACACCGTCAAAGTGATTTAAATGCCGGGGTTGGAACGATCGCCGTATACGTGCCACGTGGGAAAGTATTCGGACCCATATGCGTGTCCGATTTTTTTGTTTGTTTCATTTTGTTTTACGAGAATCGAAGGACGCTCGTGAATCGAAAGAAAGGTGTGTTGCGGTTCGTCCGAAAACGATCGATTCGAAATCGGTTGGGTTGCGAATCGGAGAACGGAAGCGGGGCCTCTCGTGTCGACGAACCACGAAGTTATGAAACTACAATCGAAGTTTGAAACGATATTCCGTTAATTAAAGCGGGCGTACGCGTAATCGTATTTAGCAAATCAACCGCACAAGCACGCTGAACACTATCTATCTCCCTCTGTTCCACCTAACATTCGTCAAACGTGCGAGTTAGTTTCAATTAGCGTCCACTAATGTCATTGTTGTTGCACAGGTCCGATCGCGTGCGGGTTTGTTCATCCTCGAGTGGACACGTGGATGCGCACCAGCGTCGAATTTCTTTTGGGGCGTGCGCATGAGATGGTAGTCGTAATTAATTAACCGCGAGAGCACGTTGCGTAACGCCGAACAGGGTTTATTTATCCTGATTACCGGTGTAGCTTGTTAGTCTGTTCTCCTCTCCTGTTCGTCACGTGATCGTGATCACCCCTTTTCACGATGCAAAATATTTTGCAACCGTTGAGACGTTAATGGGCAAATGCATTTCATAGAGATTTTAAATTTGAGTAGAGATCGTATTACAACTTACTATAAACTATTTGGTGGAATAACATGACATAATCTTGTATTTTTACTCTGAAAATATTATCGAACTGTTCAGAATGATTTAACAATTTTATCTATATTTTTGACCAATGCAATTTCATGTTCTCAGGGTTACTATGGTCTTTTAGTTTGTCTCGACTTACCTGTGGTCTCGTTTCATCGAAAGCTTCTCCGAATTAACGAAATGAGATTAGAAACTTCCTACTAATATCAGTACATCATACTTCTCACCATTATATCAAGTACATAGCTAAATTAGGAACCGTAATAGAGTTAAAAAATATTTTTCTAGAAGAGTTTAAATATACAATTTTCAAAGTTTAAAAACAACTTTTACTGTTGAGAGGAATAAAATGTCCTGTAAATACCAAAAATTGGTAGCAAACATTCTAAAATATACTGCGAAGGAAACATCAGTTCTAGTACTAAAGCAGCATTGAATCTTGCTCAGACGATCAATTTATCTGTGGCCAATTATATTAGTACAATAATTCAAAGGGATAATAAGGAAATTACCAAGAAGCCTCTCAAATATGAAGTTGGTTATTTCCACGCACAATAAAAGGTACCGTGAATGAGCTTCGATAACAATTATAAGGTTTAAACCAGGTAACAATGTTTCC
Source organism: Dufourea novaeangliae (assembly GCF_001272555.1). Taxonomy (NCBI): domain Eukaryota; kingdom Metazoa; phylum Arthropoda; class Insecta; order Hymenoptera; family Halictidae; genus Dufourea; species Dufourea novaeangliae. Next base: position 759,625 of record NW_015373998.1, on the reverse strand, counting down.
ACTGAGGACATTCCCACGAAGCCTGCGTAACTTCCTTGCGAGTACGTAAGTCAGGGAATTTCGTCACTCGGTTTCGGTCGGCCGCCTCTTGAATTCTCCGTCCGTTCTGGGATCTTCCGGGTGCGTGTTCCGGAAGAGATGGCACTCATTTTCCCGGCCGTTGATTCTCGATGGCCTCACGAAATCTCCTGGTCTGTTTTAAGACAAGGAACAGACAAGGACGCGGAAGCGTCACCCTCTCGATCAGCAGAAATTGCCTCGGCGTAGTCGTGAAATTTTAGTGCCGCGAATCTCCGAATTGTTCTCCCCCTTGACACTTCCTATCCTTTTTCACTCTCTCTCTCTCTCTCTTTCTTTGCATTTGCCCCATCCTTTTCCGTCGTTCTCATTCTCCCCTTTGTTTCTAGGACAGTGGTATTGTCATAAAAAATTTTATATTTGGTTACACCAAGCTGTGATGAAACTATAACCGAAGGAAACCATTGGTTTCTTTTATCGAAAAATATTTGTGATTTTTAAAGCGAGACTGTTGCATTTAGGCTGGAGAATCTTGAAGTAGACCTGTCTAAAATCCTGAGACACGTATAAGAGAAATCCAGGACCAGACAACTTGAGTTTAAGCAATCTAGTACCGACAGACTCGAATCAGACGAATGTAGGAGCGACGGATTCGAATAAGAGCAATGCAAGACCAACAGACTTAAATCACAAAAATCCAGGAGCAAATAGGAGACCCTTCAGGACTAGGAGATTCAAACCAGAAGAATATAGGATTGAAAGACTTGAATGGGGGTAATCCAGGACCCAATGCACCAGACGGACCCTCGACCAAACATTCCAAACGGACCCAAACTTCGTGGCCTAAATTGCTGTAATTTGTTTTTTTTTTCGGTGCTCGATTGCTAAGGTTCGAGTTTTCTAATGCTGTATTGTTCTGTTCGAGTATTCCTGTCTTGGATTGCTTTGATTCGCGTCTAGTGGTTCTGGGTTACTATGATTCAAGTTATCTCCACCTATGTTGCTCAAATTCGCATCTCTAGGTCTTGGTCGACCTTATTCGAGTGAATCGGCTCAGAAGGGCGTAATCTAATCACCTGTGTCCTCGGTTGTTCCGGTTTAAATCCCCTAGTCCTGGTTAGTTCCGATTCGAATCTCTCGGGTCTGTATTGGTATAATTTGAGGTAGACATCTGGTTTGTCGTGTTTGTTTGTCTTCGGTCGGTCAGATTTGATTCGCTTGCTTCTGATTTCGTCCGATTCCAGTCTCTAGGTGCTATATTTCGAAGCAGTATATATTCTCAAGTACTGGCATCGTTAGAAATGCCAATAATACCTTAAAGAAACGTCTAATTGTATAAGAAACATTTGTTAAATCAATTCCACTGGTTTGTTCGCATTTGCTCGACGAGAAATCGGAATACTTGATTTCCGTTCCTACGGTATGGTACACGATGTCTACCTGTTTGTTTTGCAGAGGAGCAATAGGGCTCGTTTGCATGGCTCCATCGATCGTCGGTCGCGAGGACTCACGATAATTGAATTGTGAATCCAATCAGGCGCAATAGCCTGTCGAGATTACAAAAGAGATCGTGATACGAGCTGCGACCATATACGTATGAAGAGTATTACCGCGTATATGCGTTCCTCATTATTTCTCCGTTCTGTCTAATTGTGAGCGACATAAATAAGATTTTATTGCTGTGACGGCTACTGAAATCGTACTGTTATAAGATCGATTAACTTTCAAGTTCGAAGGGTAACATTTGAATAACTGCAGATTAATCAGTTGTGAAGCTTTTCAATAGTTGATTGGAAAGAAAGGCTGATTAAAAGGAGGATGAGTATATCGACAAGTTATTCTATATTTAGACTAGCAGTTGAAAGCTATTGCAATGAAATAATTTAATATAAATTCCTTTAATAAATAACGATGAAATGAAATTACTAGGTTTCAAAGCACATTGGATATTACTTTGAAAAATCTTTCTCTTTTCCTTGTTTCCAATGTTTCAATATAATTCTTGAGTAAAAGAGAAGCAATCTTATTTTCTATCTACAACGTACTAGAGACTTTCTTAATGAAAAAAAATATGTATTGAATTAATTTGTCGATTAATTTATATTAATTTCATTAATACACTTCCAATAGTATATTATACACGCCAGTAAAATGTTATCTATCTGTTATTATATATATTTGCATTAATGTTTCTTCAAGATGAAAAGCAAGACAGTACCTTGTGCTCCAGTATCTCTATACTAGACAGGATTAAATCAATCATAACTCTCAAACGGGAATGGACACAATCATTTTAGATTGCGACACCTCAACATGATGTGTGTAGAGCGTTTATATAGTGACGATGCATTGTCCGCTGGCGAATGTTCACTACAGCGATATATCATTTCCACCGGTTAATCCGAGCCACTAGAAAATTCCTGAAAAATTCGCAACAAAACGTTCGTTTTCGAGATACGCTTTAACGATTCGCGGGATACAGATTTTTCAGGTGAAAATTTAAACGAAAGTATATTTTGAAATTATCACAGATATTATATTATACTGTTTCTAATGTGTCGATTAATTTTGTAAGACAATCAGCAAAATGTTTGTCTAAATATCAAAGTGATCGTTTGAAAAAATATCAAAGAATCCAATTAAATGTTTTAATTGAATACACTTACACGATTATTTTTTGCGGTTACATTTTCTCTCGGTACAAAGGTTATATAATTTATCTAAGATGTGAATGCTAAAATGACGTAAGATTATAAAAGTATAACCTTTCTGTATATGTACTATGGTAAGAACTACCTATCACAATCATTTCAATAATGAACACTGTGTCCAACAACAATCGAATACTTTTCTGGATCACAAATTTATTTAGAACTTTTGTTAAAGTGCAAAATATGACATTACTATGTACTTAATCTTACTTAAATATAGTCGACCACTTTTGAAATTAGGGGGCTACACAGTTCCTTAAATTTATCATTCTTCATTCGAGCCTGACATTATGTCCAAACAAGACCTAACTTTATATGCTTCTTCCTTGAATCTGCACAAAATTAGAGTTGTTTATATTCGAAAAAAATGTTAATTTTGTAATTACAGCCTATCACTTAAAAGAAACAGCGATGCAAAATTTATTTGGATCGCGTAACTCAAAGAACCACCAAAAGTTAAATATCCCTTTTGCAGTTAAATTGGTCCAAAGACAATACGAGGATTAAACCTGCGCTCAGTGTCGTAGTTATCAGTCTCACAGTTTCAACGAATTCCTACGAACCAAAGAAATATATAAAAACGTCACACGCTCGATCACGAGGACTTATCGATCCTGATCCGTGTGAATCGTCCGACAGCGTATTTTCTTGTTAGGCACGAAGTCAAATCATTCTCAGACGTCCATTGTTACGTTCGCAGCCCGATTGCGACGCTATAACATCGTGTACACCCAACGTGTGTACATTCCAGCCCATGTATTGTTCGGGGTCGAGTGTCGGCCACAATGGATCCCGTTTGTGGAATCGATCGATCCTACCCAAGCGTGGGGGCGAGGTGGCCATGGGATTGGAAGGGGTGGAATGGGACGGGGAGACAGAGAAGCCGAGGTTCGGAAGGCAAATCAGCGGCTCCGTAGATGATCATTATAGATGGGATGAGAGCATATTACGGAACCGGCAGCCGGCTGGTTGGAAGTTTTATTAAAAAATCTCGCCTCAAGGATGATGGATAGTTTCCTAGACAGGAGTCGACCTTGCGCCTAAGATAGTCGATACCGGATAGAAAAAAAAAGGGAAAAAAAAAAGAAAGGAACTAAAGACGGTCCTGGGACGTTGAACGAGAACCAGATCGGTGGTGGAACGAGGAGTCGAAATAAGAGTAAGTATCGACTGGGTGGCGAATGGGAGACCGTTCTTCCTTTTTAAAACAAACAAAAGAACAGAGGATACTCCTGTCAAAGGAAGACAGGGTATTTAAGGGTCGAATTACCGGTGTAACACTGGGGCCCATCCACAATCATGATATTAAAAGGTGCGGGACAAGGAGAGACCGGTAACGGGGATAGAAGAAGGCCAGGCTTGAAGGGGGGTGGTTCTTGAAACGAGAACGAGGTCGAACATGAAAATCGTATGAACGCTTGAAAATTAAAGAGGAGACGGCTGAAAGGGAATAAGGCACAAAGAGGTCTGGCATCGAAATTGGGAGCGGAACCCAGACTCTGTCGGCTCCGTCATCTGTCGAGAACAATGATGCCCTTTCAATCGCCGGGAGCAGAGAAAACGTTGATAGAGGCTGCTTCCAGGAGGGTAGCGATACAGAATCGGCGGGTCTTGGGTGTAACATCGAATCCGAAGAATTTGCTATCGTAAGTTAGAGTAACTTCTACGCAGGACAGGGCTCGAGGTAATCCTCAGAGATTTTTTGCAGGCTACTAGCACATGTTGATCCTTATCCAAATCCAAAAAGGTAGGTGCCAACTCTCACCAGTTTTCGAAATACTCGATATTAAAGTTTCACTACAAGTTTTACCTAAGAATCACTTCAATGCTACATAATTAATAACTTCAATGGAAAATATTTCAGATAAAAATTATATAGTTTCGAGTGGGGCATAATTTGACGTTATCAATTTTTTTGCAGGAGGATGTGTAGAGGACATATGAAGGTCAATTTTGTTTTCTTAAACGCAATCATAATTTTTTATTACAATATTGGATCCAGCTTGTAATTCTATAGAGTGAAGTATTAACCTATTCATAGAAGAAAAACATTAGTGTAGGAGATATTTTAACTTCAATTATTCAAAGTGGTATACGGGGAACAACTGCGATAACTTGCTATCAGTGTATAAGGGCCTCGTAAAACTTTAATGTCGACTATTTCGAAAACTGATGAGAATTGACACCTGCGCTTTTCGATTTTGATAAAGGTGAAAACTAAGCTACTATTCTGCAAAAGCGCATCGAAATCCTAAAGGGTCATCTCGAACCCCCTCCTAGTGTGTTGATTTTTTCGTGAAAAGGTACTTCACGGAATAATGCCCGTAATAAAACTGCAAAATGTTCATTTCCTGACGTTGGGATAAAGTTAACCCTGCTGCGTCATAGTTATCCTAATTTTCGGTACCGATCGCTAGCATATCGCCACGTCGTAGGCGTGTTCTCGGAAGGACGTCTCGCGTTGGGCGCCCGACAAACCGAATATTAAATCAAAATAGAGCAAGCGAATCGACGAGATGGTAAACGCGGATTCAGAGGGGGAGGACGGTAGAGGATCAACGAAATCTTTTGTCGGGGTTGGCTGTGAAAATCCTAAGATGTGCGCGCAAGGCGGATGCCTTGGCATGGAGTTACCAGAGGGGTAGGTTGGGAGTGCAGATGGCACGGGGAGGGAAGGGGATCGGGAAGGGTAGTGAATTAAAGCGGCTCGTCCTTCCTAACGAAGTCAACACGCCCGGCGGACGGATGAGGCTGCCTTGTCGAGCGGAGACTGTCGTAACAAGCGTAATCTTATATAAGACGGGGGTCCTGGTGGGGTGAAGGGCGTGGGTCAATTGTAGGCGGGTGGATAGGGATGAAGGCAGAAGGAATCTAAAGGGAGGAAGGTTAGGAAGAAACCTCAGACCACCACCGACTCGAATTATGCCTCCGTTCCCTTTCTTCGATACCCACCGTTCCTTCTTCCTTTCTGGGATACTTTTTATATTGTTCCTATTTGATTTCCTTTTACCAACTTCTCCGTGCGCCTTTACTTAATTTCACGTGTTCATTTAATTGAGAATAATTAATTATCTGTCCGACCTTCTCGAATATTTAATTTACCGTTGTTTCACGGGGTTGCTCTACTCGGCCTGCATTCTTCTTCTCCTCTCTACACGTTTCGTTGGGTAATTTCATTTCGAGTATTTCTGGGTTCCTAGCTCCGGTATTAAATGCATTCGCCGTTTGACTTTCTTTTCAAATGATTCTCCTGTCGCTCCGACGATTTTTATTTTCCATACCGCGTTCTTAACAAGTCCGGAATATTTCATTTATTTGCTCTGGTTATTAAATGTATTCGTAACGTGATACCTTCCCGCGGGTAACGGTGCGCTTCCCGCATTCGTTCTTACTCGTTCAATTAATTATCACCGTGTTTTTACTATGTCAACAGATAGAAATAAAATTCGTCGTTACAAAATTCCCGTCAAACAAAAAAAAAAAACAGTAATTTTCCCCTCGAGAGTATCGTTGATCCATTCGACTTTCCGATTACCATAAACGACTCCTTGTATTGTTGCAAATCTTATTATACAAATTTTATTCCTCCCTTCTCCGCTTAGCATTGTATCCAATTTGCTTATCGTTCCGTCCATCGTGTTTCACTCCACCAGCCCCCCCTACCCTATTCCTTTCGATACTTCTTCGACCCTATGCGCTTTTTTTCTCTCTCTTTCTCTCTCTTTTTCTTACAAACCGTTCTCGGCCCACGCCGCTACCCTCTCCCCTTCCGTGTTCCCACTTTGGTAGCCATTAAAATGATAAAATAATGTTTGCGATGGTGAGTGCCACTAAAGCCAGCCGCTTAACCACACCCGCCGGCTCACCCCTCGTAAAGAAGCCGACCCTCGACTTTGTACCATCTTGTCGAACCACTTCTCGCTCACGCTCGTTCGCCCTGGTGCTAATTTACGGACGGCGTACTCGAGGCAGCGACGAGTAATCGATTTATGGGCCCGATGAACGAAAACGGATGGGGGTGAGTTTTCGAGGGTGGGAGGAGGGTTACGTAGAATACCGGGGATTCTCCGTGGAGAAATCGAAACAGGGGGATGTTCCCTGCAGAAACTGTTGACAGGTCAGACGATACTGTTGTTATCGGTTCTTTGTGGTGAGTGACGTTGCAGCGTTTATGCTTTAATTCGTGAAAGTTCTGTGATGTACTGATATTTTATTTTATTTTTTGTTGCAGGTGAGTGGTGGTAGAAAAATAGTGGACGTGTAGTTGGTTTATCGGGACATTTTTGGATTAATGTAATCGGCTCGACGGTGAGTCTGCTACATTTTAATGCAGCTTTATCTGCGGAAGGATATTATTTTCGGGGTGATTTGTAAAGTTTTAAGTTAAAATATGAGTGTCTTTTCTTCTTTTAACCCTCTACTACGCTGTGTATGAAGTTGTGGAATCACATACCAGTATTGCCAAAAATAAGTAAACGAAAAATTGTAAAGTTGATCAACGTAACTTGAAAGAAAAAATGTATAAATCATGTGCAAATGCACTACAGCCCAGTGTGACCTTAACGTCACCACTCTACTTTGAACAAAGAAGGCACTGCGGCTCTAAAAATTGAAGATTTACGTTCGATGTGTCCAGTTACTTAGTAGTGAGTAGTATACATAGATGAAAACCTTTTGTGCACTAAAAATTAATCTGGGCAGTAGAGGGTGGGTTATGGATTTTGTTTGACCAGTATAATATACGAAATTTACCAATATCTGAGTGAAGTTCTATGTTCTACTTTTTATTGTATTTCAGATAGTTCTATCTGCTTCAAATGCATAATATTCCCAGTCTAATTATAATTATAGTGATTAAATATTTTCGGTATGTTTAATATAACGTAGAATATGCGAAAGTTAAATGTTTCTTAACTTTTCGTAATTATACTGCAATGTACAGATTATAGAATAACGATATTTCTTTTGGATCACCTTAATAATTGATAGTTGGACTAGAATATGGAGCTTATTAGCTGGTAACTAAATTTATTTATGGTAAATACTTTATTATTTTATTTATTCTATACTTCACGAATTTTTATCCAAAACACGTAGAATGTTAAATTTGGTCTATCCACTACAGTTTCCAACAAAATTATACCCTTGATATCAAAGAAAATTTCGATATATTTGTTCTATCACGATAATGCCACAAAATTCTCAATCATAACTGAGAATACAAAAGTTATTTATATCAAATAATTTATAACAGAGTACAACAAGACACACAAATTTTCACCGACTAATCGTTAGACAAGTTTCGAATGTTTTATTTACACAATAGTCATAATCAATTATCACAATATATTCGTACAGTGTTTTTGACGAATCTATACGAAACTAATACTATTAAAGATAATTATTATCTTATTATTTTTGTTCACTTTGGAATTCTTCACGCTAGAACCACGACAATTGAATATGCACAAAATTAAACTAAAGTATGATAGTAACAAATATAAAGTATGACATGTACAATTTATCATCCAGTACAATATAAAATACACGATAAATCGAAAGTGAACATAAATTCTAACACAACCACCCACGATTTCTGTAATCATAAAATAAGAAACTACCACATTCAAGGGATGACAGTTCCAGCGTTAACGTCTTAAAAAAGAAAAAAGAAATGAATAGCCTCAATGTTGCACACTCATTCTCTCAATCACCTTCGGAAGACCCCGACGAGAACCGTTCTCTCTCCCTTATCGGTTTATCGCGTCTCCCATGCCGCCTGCGCGCCCACGCAATCTTTCCGCGACGTGTTATTGCGATCCGCTGTCGATCCCTCAATCAGCCTGAACTCAGCCGACAACGCGACAACGCGAAACGATTAAGCCCAGTTTCGGTGAATTCGCATCGCCAGATTCTTTTCGTTCGCCCTGGCGTTTCATCTCCAGCCACGGGTGGGGGTGTGGAGGGGGAGGGGAGGAGCTTTAACGGGGCCGATTAGCCCGAGCACATCGAAACACTTTTCAGCACTTTGCCACGGAGATTTTCCTCCTTCCATTCGGGGGATCCCGTGGACGGTGGCTGTCTGTTTTGAAAGGGTAGCAATTACCCAGACCCGTGGGGCCGGTGGATTCCACGCCACGATGGGACAAGACGAGGACACGGGGGTTACGGTGTTGAACCGAATTCGCAAAGGCTCTGCCCCGTGGATTCTTCTAAGGGTGTACGGGGAAAATCTGTGTAATGGTGAAACGAGTAGCAAAAAAAGAAGGAATTGGACTTTTCTGTGTAAAGGAGGCGACTATAGGGTATGGTTAGGTGGTAGACGAGAAGGCAAGTGAACGCGGCGAAAATGGAAGTGTCTAAGGAAGAGGATAGTAGAGAAAAAGTGTCTTCTGTTCGAGGGCTGGAAGAAGAATGTGTTACGATCATGAATACTCGTGAGTGATTTCGATTTGTTAGGTGATGGGCGCGGCTGTCTGTTTTAAAAGGATAGCAATTACCCAAGGGTAATTAGGGCAGCAAGAAGAGGACAGTGGGCTAACTGTGTTGAATCGAGTTCGGGAAGGGTTTACGCCGTGGACTCTTCTACGGGAATATGGGGAAAATCGGTGCAATGGTGAAACGGGTATCAAAAGAAGGAATTATTAGACTTTTCTGTGTATAGAAGGAGTATGATAGTGCGTGGTTAGGTGGCAGACGGAAAGAAAATTGTACATAACGAAGATATAATTGTCTAAGAAAAAGGATAGTTTGTGGGACAAATGTGTCTTGTGTTCGCGGGCTGGGAGAAGATAGTGTTGTTATTACGAATAGTCGTGAGTGATCAGTGGATGTGACTGTCTATTTTGAAAGGGTACCAATTATCCAAGGGTAATTAGTATAGCAAGAAGAAGAAGCTAGGGTTACCATGTCGAACCAAGTTACCAAAATCTCTACGACGTGGACTCTTTTAAAGGAGTACGGGGAAAATCAGTGCAATTGTGAAAGAGGTAGCAAAAGAAGAAGCAATTAGACTTTTCTGTGTAAAGGAAAAGGACGTTAGGGTGTGGTTGGGAGATATACCAGAAGTAAAGTGCACGCTAGGAAAATGAATATGTCTAAGAAAGAGGATCGACAGTGGGACGAAAGTGTTTTCTATTTTGTTGGTTGGGAGAAGAAAGTATTGTGATCGATGAATACTCGCGGGTAATCCGTGGATGACTGTCTGTTTTGAAAGGGTAATTAGGATAGCAAGAAGAAGACGCTAGGGCCGCGGTGTTGAGCCCAGTTCGCTCAACGCAGCTACACCGTGGACTCTTCTAACACCTTGACTGCGCCATGACCCAAATATGGATAACACGCACATTGCGAAGAGCCTGGATTTTTTAAATACCATTACAAAATTTTGCAGAAAATTAATATCGCAGTATAATTTAAAACAATACCATCAGCTTCTATTAAGTAGACTCATAGAATATTTTCGACGATTTGACTTAGAAAACCGAAAAAAAAAACTGTGTCTGGTTACGTACGGCTGTTTTCACTGTGGAAGTCAACGTGCTAAATGAGTACGGAGAAAATCGGTGCAATAGTGAAACTGGTAGCATAAGCAGGAGCAATTTAACTTTTCTATTTAAAGGACGATAGGGTTTTATTAGGGTTAGACGAGAAATGAAGTACACGTAACGAAAATGGAAATGTCTAAGAAAAAGGATGGTGGGACAAAAGTGTCTGGTATTCGCGTACTGGGAGAGGACAGTATTGAGATCGTGGATATCGGTGAGGGTGAGAAAGAGGGAAGCTGGATACGGGGCTCATTAAACCGGGAATGCTGATTGCATTAGCCCTCGGCAAGTCATTTCACCTCTCTTGGTTGTTAAATGGGCGTGCATTTCCGTCGGTTTCGCACACATTGATTTCCCACTACACGTGTCGGGACACGCGTGCGTGTGAAGTGCCCGGGTATATACGGAAAGCATTCCTTACAATTAGGAAGTTTCAGGCTGTAACGCCTGTCTGTAGTGGAACGGGAACCGAATCAATGGTTATGACATTTTTGGACAGAGTCTTGGTGAAGGTTTATAAAGGAAACTTGTAAAATTTTTATTTTCATTTGGAAACTTTTTTATTGGCAGTTTTGGTGGTTTCATTTTGGATACAAAGTTCGGTCAGTTGGAAGAATTTTATAATGCGGTTTTACTTGCGAATTGCAGGTTTGATTAAATTTTGTATGAAGATAGTACGCACAATGTACAATGATGTATACCCTACAATGGACAATATTATCAGTTTTCGAGAAATCCAAGTTTAAAATATTTCCAGTTTATTGTATCGTAAATATTAGGGACGTAAAATAACAAAATTACTCTTATCTGTTGCGAAAAGAAGTCACTGCCTTACCAAACAGCTCCCGTACATATACTGCTGCAGACTTCTTTTTCTTCAAGTGATCTTTCTCTTTGCAAATTTTCTTTTTCTTGTCTATAAAATGCCTTAAAGTTACGAATGTATTTTTAAATAGCAAATACAAATTTTATGTTTACGGGTATACTCGTCATTAACCAAAATATGCCATCTTTTCATCACGAGTATATTCGACATGACCATCGAAAGGGTTAAGGGAAGAAAGAAATTCCTACTTCTGTTCTTGTGTTTATAAATCATTTAATAAAATGTTATTCTGCATAAAGATCCGCAGTCTAATTGTGACCGACGTAATATATCGCGCAATATATTTCCAGTTCCAAACGAATGCCTGATGGCCATTCGAAAAGTCTCCCCCGCAACGTCTCGCCACAAGATTAGCCACGGGGCTCGAAAAGCCCGTATCAAAAGTCAGCTATTTCTGCGTGTTCCCGCCCTGGTGGCTTCGGCTCGGGCTGTCGTTTTGCCCGGTCATTAAAAAGCTTTCAACCGTCGGACCCGACCGGCTAATTCCGCGCGTCGGCTTGCACCCCCGTGTCCATGGAAAAATATTTCGCCGACCGCGGCGGCTTCCGGTCGCGAGAGAAGAGAGAGGGAGTGAGAGAAGTGGAGCGAGGGGGACAGCTACGTCGAGGGGTACCAGAGAAACGGGGATGAGAATAGAAAGAGAAAGAATCATGGGCGCCGATCGAAAACCGCGCTTGGCGCGGTGTGCATTCTTCTCTTCTCTTTTTTTATTTTCACCGCCAATCGCGGCTCTGTCGCACACGCCATTGTCGCCCGTGAATTCTAAAGATTTTTCCATCATTTTTTCCACGGTCGAAGCTTCATTCCAGCAGGCGGGAAACGTTATAGTTCGTGAAATTCTGTGTCAATTTTTGGCTTCACTTGCTGGCCTCTCTCAATTGGAAAGAAAAAACAGGTACTGTTCAGGATAAGTAGGCTTAGTGTGAGTTTACAATACGGATGTGATGTTTTTGCTTTCTTTTTTTTTTTTTGGATTACGATAGTCTATACAAGGTCTTGACAGAATATTTCTTAAATATCGTTCAATGCCTGGAAGGTTACTGAATTAAATGTAGATTGGATGATCTTAGATACTGATGCTTTTCAGTATGGAGTTTTCGAATAAAATTGTGCTGAAGTCTGACTCCAAGCAACTAAATACCCCGAACAAATTCATAAACATTCTTTCACGAACAGCGTCTTATTACAATATATTTTACAATATTTCATAAAACGATTGCATCGCGTATCAATATTAACACTAGAACTACCGAAGATGAACATGTTTCTATTACTATCTTATTGGTAAAAAGGACAGCGTGTTGAAAATATGCAAGTCGACAAATTGACAAACTACTTCACTTATAATATTGCAATAAAAGTAACGAAGAATTCATTGCTATTGCATTTTAATAATTTTTATGAATATACGAACTACATAGTCATCTTTTGACTGCTTTGGTAGTGCTAGCGTTAACAAAAACATAATCCGAAATCAAAATTTTTCCCACGATAGGTAAAAATTCCGCAATAAAATTAATCATACCGCAGGAAAATTCCACGAACAGAGCGGGTCACGGCATCGTACACTCGAATCCGCCCAGAGAATGCATATCGAATCTCACGCGAATTTCCGCGAAGGTTCATAATATTCGCGGCGATTTCAATCTTTAATTTTTACTGTTCTGCGTCTCGCAGGCACCAGACTCGCGGGCGTCGATAAATATCAGTTCTTTTCCGGGTTTGGGGTGGAGGAACGTAAAATTCCAGGACTCGTTCGCCGCGCTGAAATGCTCTCCCCATCGAAATAATTACGAGCCGCACGGAGCGGAGCATTTGCGCGCGAACATTCGTCGATCATCAAATCGATCCGACGGATTACTATCCCGGCCGCCGCGGTGAACGGCTCGGTAACGATTTCACCTGGTCCGTCCAGCGTGAAAAAAAAGCTGGGTGTAGCATCGATTTTATCTATTTTTTTTTTATCCCTCTCCCTTGCTGAAAGAATTTTGGCTGCTCGACGATTTTCTGCGAAGGGATCGCGAAACGCAATTTTCGCGTAGGTTTTTTTCGCGTTCTCCTACCACCCATTTCCTGCAGTTTTGTTTTCTTTTATATAGTATTGTAGCGTTGATTATAATAATCGAACACGCGTCTCTCGCCAAATCTGAACCCCAGAGCCAGAGTATATTAACACCAGAACTACGAAACAAATCAAAATGACTTGTCAGTATAGTCTTGTAACGATTATTTAAGTAAGTAAATTAAGTAATATTACATTTTCTCAGACATTTTGCAACTTCTATTACGATATGAAAATTAAGGAATTAGTTAATTTACGAATTTGTAAATTTTCAAAAGTTGGTCATGTTTATCGACCGATCGAAATAGATATGCGTTTATCGTTGCGAGTTCTATTGTTGAGGCACAGTTTTCAAATTTTAGAGGAGAGCAAATGGCAGGTGTAAAAACCTTGTAACTTTGGAAACGTTCAGTTCCAGATTTCAATGAGAAAAAATCGCTACCTTCGACAAGTGGCGATATGTAGAAACAATGAACATTGCATTATGTCCCCTATCCGATGAACTGTTTGGTTGAAAACAAGTTATGAACATAATATAATTTTTGTATAATTATAGTAAAAACTGAACGACTTAAAATGAAAGAATTTTTACCATCAGAAACAGTAAACAATTTTATACGGAAAACATGTATAATTCAAGTTTTTTTTAAGTGGACTTAATACACTCTGGCTCTGAAGCCCAGATATTAAAATTGTGCGACTCGTGAGAAATTTCATGCGGTGAGGACTCGAAAACTAGATTACGATTTATGATTGACTGCTTTTTGAGGAAAATTGAAGCTCCTTCAGAATTCGCATTTCTCCCTTCATTCACGACAGTCTTCGTCGAAATCGTTATTACAAATTATGATTAGTTGATTCCTAAAGGAGGAAAAAGAATTCTTGAATATTCCAAGTTTGCATAGTAGTGGAAATCTTTCCTTCGTAGTGAAGCGTTGGCGAGAAGATAATTAAACAGGTAGTCAAGATTTTTCTTGAGTAATGTAAATACGTTGACCTTCAAATGGCGTTTTAAATAATTGAACTCTAAGAATGAAGTAATGTTATCCTCAAATTATTATTATATGTGAATAAGTTTTATCCTTGAGTATTCGTTTTTACAATAATAATATAGATAACAGATTTATTCTGTATATTTTAAGTAGAAAGTTTTATATTTCATTACTATGAAATTCATATTCATCACTGACATATATTGAAATGTTCATCTCATATTGGGTATTAATGTGTTATGCATGGTATTATACTAAAATCAAATTTTTTCTTGCGTAATCTGAAACAATCGGTTCATTCCATGCACTTTCGCAATGGAAACTGTTCCCGCCAAGAGTATAAAATACGTATTAATGCAAAAAGAACGCGAGAAAGAAAGACTGTAGAGTGAATTTTACAAAATTATCATGTTACAAGTTGGTCAACGTAGTAGCGACGAATGGTAACCGTGAACTTTTCCAGAGTATTCGTATTTTACAGAGTCCTTTCAACGATCCCCAAGAAACTTTCTCGCAAATTCCTTGAAATCCGCGAGTCCTTCATCCAAAGGCAGAGTAAAACCTCGATACAGAGCAAGAAACGAGACATTGTCCAACGAATCGCAATCGAAGCTTCCTTGTCGGATGTGTCTCCTTTGACATCGATTGTAGTAGATGTTTTCTTAAAGGAAGTTCGTTATTATGATACTCAACACCGAAAGTCGACGAACGAATTGAACAGCGCTTTCAAGAAAAATAAATGAAAATATCTTATTACAATTTATTAATAATGAAAATATGATTAATACTTCGATAAACTCTATTTAAAAACATACGATCACAGAAAACTTTTTCTAGCATTAACTATAAGTTTCATACCTTCTTTGATACTACAAGTACATCTTTTTAATACAAACTGTAAAATTCATTGCAATATTTCTGTACACTCTTTACATTAGGTTTGTGCAAAAATCCAAAGCCCTTTAAATTCGTACTGTTTTATTTCATTTCATCGACAGGGATATCACCAAGTATCAGATGCTATAGCAATAATTCAACATTAAGAAGCAGATTTTCCACAGAAAATCGACTATTTGAATATACAGAAAACCTGTAGACAGCTCAATGAAAGTAAAAAAATATGATTTTCTCCGAATCTGTAAGGTTAAACCGCAAATAATTAGGCTCCCTACGCATTCCAAATCGATTATCGATCGCCGAGAATGCAACACCAACACGATGAGGAACGACAGCATACCCCCTAAGATCTTTGTTACCTCACGTACTCCAACTCCATCGATCACGAGACGGACCGACGACCGGGCCACAACGTCACCATAGAAAACCAACCCAGAAGATCCTAGAGGGACGAAGTCTTCGTCCTTCCACGAGCAATCAAAGTCCCTGATTGTTGACTGACGGTGTTGATACAAAGAGGACGTCGTGGTCGGAAGAAGAGACGAGTCGCTTAGAATTCGGCGCGCCGGGGATGCGATTGTGCCGTGGGATACTACATCAAAGCTTGCGGAGCCATTCTAGGAGGATCCAGGAGGTAACGGTGAAGGTTTACGCATGAAAGAAAGAACTGCCAGGATCCTGGTCATAGAGAGAAAGAGGGAGACGGGAATAGAGTGGACGACTCTGGATCATTGAAGGTGGAGGAAGGCGACTTTGTGAGGTGTAGGGTGAAACGGAACGACGATCTGATAGAAGAGAAGCAAAATGGTGGTCGGAGAGAAAAGGGATGGAGAAAGGAGGAACGAAGGGGGAAGGGAGAAAGACGAAAAAGAGCCTCGATTTAGCTTTGGTATACAAGTGACCGAGCCAGCCGAGCACTCGAATGTAATCGAAATCCGCGCAGGAAAAAGAATAATCGATGGGTGAGGGGGTGGGCATGGAGGATGGAAAGGCCGCCATAAATTACTGCGACCGAGCCGCCATCGATCCTAAATACGTAAGCTTTTAGCTTTCACTTTGTTCCTATCCGACGTGCTCTATCTATCGCGGCCAGATCCTCTCGCCGTGGCCTCTCGACTGCTCACCTCTGACGGTCAATCCCCGTGTTCTTCTTCCGCTGGTTTTTCTCCTCCCTCCCCGACCCGCTTTATGCTTCTCGACGGTCACTTATGGTCTTCTTGGATTCGGTTTACGACGCGTTGAAACACGGACCGTGACGATAAGGGGGAAAGTCCGATTGTCAACGTACGCGATGGTCCCTCGAGGGGAGTGTCCCTTCTGTCAAACACGAAACTAAGTGTTTTTCACACTCTTTGAAGAGGCTGTTTAGTTGTTGGACGTGTCAGATCATTTTGTATCTGGTTAGTGGGATAAGTTTTTTTCGTTTCGCGATATTGAAAAAGGAAACAACGAGTTACCGAAGAAGTCAAAATGTTTGGATCGTATACATTTTTATGACGACGATTAAAATGTTAGAACAATAAATTTTCTTAGATCTTTCATAATTTTCATTGCAATATAAAAATGAAAGAGTTTGTTAAGGAGATATTATACTTTATCCTGTACCTTTTAAGTATTTATCGAACGACTTATAAATGACATTGAATTTTGTTTTAAGTTTTTTCTTAGCATGAATGTGACATCTTCGAAGAAAGATATCTGCATGCTGCAGGTGATTTCTGAGCTGAGGCTCATCTGAAATAAAAAATTCAAGAAGATTCTGAATTAGTATGATAAATTAAAGATATAAACATGACTGTGCTACCTGCGATAGCGACACTCCTACCAATTCAGAATCTTCTTGAATTTTTTATTTCAGATAAGTCTCAGCTGAGAAATCACCTGCAGCATGCAGATATTTTTCTTCTAAGATGTCACTTTCATCCTAAGAAAAAACTTAAAACAACGTATAATAAAATGATTTCTGCATTTCATTAATGTTATTTATAAATATTTCAACAAATACTAAAAATATACCTTTGATTACATATAACATTTACTGAAAACAAATCCCTAAAGATACGTTAATTTTTCAGCTATCAAAGTAGAATGACCTCATAATTTATCAATTTGAATATTTTCAAAAGCTTGTCAAGTTTATCGATTCACTAAAAACAGATATACGTTTGTCGTCGGGTAGTTCTAGTGTTAAATAATAACAATTTATACAATGAACAACCTAATCTCTTTCCTAAATTTAACATTGATCCAATAAACATTTCCAGCACTATATCACCAATGGCTAACACATATTTAAAATACCATAGCACAAATATCTGGAATAGGGTAAAACATCCCTAGAACAAACACGTTCGCCGTTAAATCGCGAAATCACGCTGCTTGTTCGATGAATCTTCGTGATTCATTCGAAAATATTATTCATTCGTCGAGTAGAATGGCTAACGAGAGCTTAACGTGTCGCCCCTTTCAACTGTCCAGGGAAGAGATTTACACGAACTTCTCTCCAGATGGAATTTTATTCCGCTCGACGATACGACGATTTCTGCAGCCAACCGCCGGCAGCTAATTTTTCCAATGCCGCGCGCTGGAGTAAATTACCGTTTGGCACGGTGCACAGTGTTAAAACGTGAAACAGCGGTCCCTGGGAATCCGACGGCCAAAAACCACGGAAAACATATATATTCGAGGAATCCCCAGGAAAGGGACGATGTATGACGACGGGATAAAGCACCGTATTCCGCGCGCCTCCTCGATTCCTCGGACTCGATAATGCTTTCGTTTCCCATTCTTTCTTCTGGCGCAACCAGCCCCCAACCCTTCGCAGCTTGCTGGAAATCGCGCGGCGGGTATCTATATCGCGGAGCAAAATTTATCGAATCCTTTCTCGCTCGCTGGAACGGGATGAAAAGTCGCGGGGGGTGGGGTGGGGGGACCTTGGTTTCTAGGCGAGGACTTAAGAACGAATTCGGTGGCCTTGTACCCAGTCATGAATTCCTCGTTCGAATCTGATTCCTGATCCTTTAAACGCGACAACCAGATCGATTCTAGGTATTCTTGCATTGGTGAATGATTACTTTAGATGACTGGAATCTACCGTTCTATTGACTCTGGTGTTTTTGAACAAAAAAGGGAAAATGTTAAGGTATAGTTTGGGAAATTTTAAATGAAAATAGATATAATTATCCGAATACACTCAATATATTCAGTATAATCGTTATTCTCCATTACATCATTATACACACAGTGAAATCAGAGTATATCTATACTCGTATGAGCATATCAATCCCAAGGAGGTTTTATAAGAAATCTCATAAATCTCTAAATATTTTAAAAACATGCTTACTAACATACACCACCATTAATTCCTGAGTCTCAATTATAGTTAGGCTACGGATTATGTGCATTTATGTTATATGCAATTATGTAAAATATGATAAATGGTAAAGCAAACATCAAATTTAATACATCTTACGTATCAATACGTCTTATTCTTGTCATAACAAAATCCTTAAGAAATGGAAGAAATTTCAATCTTCCCATCGGCCTTTCCAAATCACTTCGAAAGATGTTATTTCGCATAAAGTTGCGCAGTCTAATTATAGTAAAACGACGGTAATCATTATACCGCGGATATTTAAGCAACTATATACTTTGGTATATTAATTTACAGAAACTGGAGACAACGAGAAATTCGTTTAAGCTACTAAGAGTTCTATTAAGTTGAAAATAGAATTAAAATATTTCATTATATTTGATTGAACTTTTCACTACATCAAATACATTAGATGCTCGAGTACGCTATAAACGCATAAAAATCCTACCTAATCATAAACCGTTTAAACGGTCATATATTTTCCACCACCTGGATATAACACACTGCGGAGGATTAAATCGCTCGTGGATTTCTAGATGATCGCGTGAACCGCTGTACGTTCCAAGATTCGAAATCGTCCAGTTTCCCGCAATTCCGTATATAGCAGCGTTGCAGTCTCTAAAATGTTTCGCGCAACTTTCCCAATAGCGAATGCAAATCTGCCTCCGTTCGTCCGTGATACGGGGAATACGTGTGTGTCGTTCGGCATCCGGTCATAAAAGCGTCCATAAAAGAGAGCCAAGGAGGCAATCACGGTCGTTAAATTCACCGGCTCCGTCGATACGGTATATCGAATGAATGATGCGTTAATTCTGGGGCTGGAGTTTGGGAACGATTAGCCTGACGAGTCGGAAATGAGCGGGGTGGGCGTAATTATTTTTAATTGGCGGCTAGACCCGTGACTTGCGTAAATACCGTCGCCAATTAATTGAACGTTGACGGGCCGAGGCAACGTGGGGCTTATTGCGTTTGCAACGTAAAGTAATATCCATATGTGACGAGGATGAAGCCTTTGGCTGAACTGGGCGCTTTTGTTTTCTTGGGAGAAAGTGTCTGGAATTTCAATAACCTCGAACGTAGCGTGTGCTAGATGAAACGCTTCAGCGAGGGAACTGTGGAATTAATTGTTCTAATTTGAAGTTAAACGTTCTGGAGATGAAGCGTGCCGAACTACGTGGTTAGGTTGATTTAGTCGTTAATTGTATAATTGGGAGGGAACTAGTTTGGTCCGCTATGAGGATTCGAAAATGGGAAATTTTATTAAGTGTGAAGAAATATTTAGATTGCTGCGGGAGTAAATGTCACTTCTGAACTGTGAAGGTTGAACGATTAAAGCGGATGTTTGTGGAAAATTATAATTTCGGGCATTAGTATGTATGTAAGGAAATAGAATTGCACAGAAGTTTCTTTATGATATTCGAGGTTTTAATATGTTGACAGTAACATATAAATGCTAATATATGTATTTTACTAGGATCTGTATTTTGATACATTTTGCAAGCGACGAGACACTATGAATGCTTAAACTTCCGCTATTTAATTATGACTAACCTTGAAAAGAAAAGTTTTAATCGAAAAAAGATACACAACTTTCTTGATCCCATATTAAAACGATTCTTAAAGTGGACGAAATGAAGCTTGTTGGAAAACGACATTTATTATGGAACAACCTGATAGTAATGGTCTTTAGTAGAATTTTAAGGAAAATAAAATTTCCTGCATTTTAGACACCATAAGATCAGCATTTACTGGCCACATATCAGCGTGTTGGTATTCGTACCGTCCCGTGGCGCTAGCCAAGAGAACGTGGGCCAAGACTAAAGCGATCCACCGGCCAATGAAGCGATCGTAAACTTGTATCAACCGCTTTTAAGATCTCGCTCCGGTAACAGAACGGCGAGATCTTATGGCAACACTCTACGAATGTGGTAACTGGAAGATTTAGTCACGTGAACTTGAACGTTCTTATCCATGGAAATATATACACTCTCGTCCACAAGTACTAGGACACCTACTTTATGTGGAGCAAATGTAATATTCAAAATCAATTTTATATTTCACGCCATTTTTCATTACCTCGTGGTAGTGTAAGTATTGTGTACTGAAGTTTAGGATTCGTTAAATGATACTTATTCGATACATTTAGTGATCATTTAATGATTCATCCGATTTGTTTTGCAGTTTGCTCAAATTTCCTGTACTTATTTATCCATCATACTCAGACACTAAACTGAAGGTACTCTCCGTAACAATGCCATTAATGTTCAAATCTAAAGAAATATATGTTATTTAGGAAGTAATAAATGAATAATGCCCGCATTTCCAGACTAGATTTCTTATTTCCGATCGGCATTTACTATGAAAACAATGCGAAATGTTATTCGAGGCTTTGTGAATGAGATATCAACGAAGAACCCCGACCAAAAAAAACCTCGGATAACATTTTTGCCAAGAAAAAAATTGTTCCAAATCACCTAACGAGTGACCCTCTTCAAGGACCCCCAACTCTTTTGTTACACCCTGTATAAGCTCAATAATGTAATGCCGTGATTAAATTATGAACTTAAATTTTAATGTGTGATATACTCATAAACATTTCTACATGATAAAAGTAATAATATTTATTTGTTCCCTCTAATATTCATAATTTTCGAGACTGTAGAAACTCCCTGGCAGAAACAAGTCGGTTATAAATCTTCCTTAAAACTATGGAACACAATGGATAAAAACATGATTTCCGCTAGCTTTTCAACATTTATAAGTCAATTTAATCCACGATGCAAAAATTTTCATCGACAAATTATCTCCAGTCCCCGAATTCGGATTTACCAGGCACAAATCTTACAATACGCTCGCTCCAGTGCTTTGCTTTCAAGTTCAATTAAAATTAATTATTCCGGGAGGAAGGGAGGGCTGACCATATTCAGCTGCATAGTTCGCCGTGATAAATTTCCATACATTTATTATTATAGTCTCGGTGCGCGACGTTCCTTGGTGTTGTTGGGATATCCATGGTGCATTTCGTACTCCACGATCGTACATACGAATCCCCGTGCTCGTAGCCGGGTGTGTTTTGCGCTGTTCGTCTTTGTTTCCGTTCGCGTGAGAAACGAGCCGATCAAGTGGATCGGAACACACACCCAGAGCCCTGAGATGAGATCCCCTGGTTCGACGAGAACGATTCCGTTCGACTGAAAGAATCTACGGGGAAAGTGTAAACTTTCAGTCGAAATTAAGCTGAGAAAAAACAAAAGTGTGTGTGTGTGTCCATCGATTTAGAGCTTACGATGAACAGGTAAAGTGACAGTAAAAGTAGTAAAGAATATTTAGGAGAGAAAATATTTTGCGAAATTATAATTGAGGATCTTTTTCTTTTATTGTTAGTTTAAGGCCATATGCACCTTCTAAGGTTACTAGTGATTGTCTGATTATGTGATGTCAAATTCAGTATCTAAACCATATTTAATATCATGTAATCTGATGGTCACTTTAGTATATTAATTTGATATCGTTGATCTATGTGAAATTGTAACTTGGGCAAGCTTTTATGGATAACGGAAGGGTTAATATTTTCAATGCGTATGGAACCTAGAATTGCGAACTGTATGAGATGGAATATATTATATTTTATAGAAGTGTTAATTATTCGCATGTAAGGTTACGAATTTTCTCGATAATTTTAGAAAACATTTATGGTATGTCAGATATCGCAGCGGAATTGATTTTAACAGATCCAACATCTAAAATGAATTATTGATCGCTTTACCAGAGCTACAATAACATGAATTTTAACTTAATGAATATAGTATAATCTCGTAAGAATTTAGTTCCCGGAACATTTTTAGCATAACTAGTATTTATGCACACTTCTGTTTGTAGAGCAGGAATTAGACTCTCTAACTTCCTTATATATCTCTTGACTTTTTTCCCATGTTTGCGTAATAAACAGGTTCTTATTTTTATTCTCAGGTAGCTTAATTTAACTCGTATTCTTATGAAACATAACTTTACAATTGAAGCTTATGTTTTATCTGCAAAATGTTATCATTTTCTTCAAACTATTATTTTACGGATATAGAAACGAAGATGGTTGTTTAAATGATTTATAATTACTTTAGAAGCAAAATGGTACATAATGTTCTTAATTAATGATACGTGGTCCATCTCTGTGAACGTAATGACGAACAAAATCGTCAGGTTGTAAAGGTTCGCGAACGCAGGAACAGCGTGCGCGCCGTGTAATCGAAGCTACGACATTCTCTAAATATTCATATCGCGTTTTCCGAGCGAAGATACGCTATTTCCAGCACACAGAACGCCGATCGAATATGACCGAAATGCATAAAAACCATTAAACGTAGAACGAGCGCTATTTATTTGCCATTTAATCGTGCTTCCCAGTTACGTGCTAGCTGTACTTGAAACCCATGGGTACGAGCTCCCGAAGACAAAAGACGATAATTCTCGGAACAGCTTGTCAATGTCGTAAAAGTGGAGTGATAATCGATTGATGGACTTGTGTTTCCATTTCCTCGTTAGTTATACTTCCTCGCATATTGAGGTTCATTGAATATCCCGTTTTATTTAGTAAGGCAGAAAACTAATTATAAAGTCCCCGCCAGAGTTGGGCATAATTTTATTCGAATAATAGTGCGTGCTGCAGTACCTAAGAGTGTCATCCTGACCTTTAAACAGGTGACGAAATTAAATACATTGTTTGTGAAATGTTTACTCATTGAAGAAGTATTATTTTGTTATGAAAATTGGAATTTCTACGTTTAATCAATTGGAAATTACGAAGTAGTTCTTTTTTATTATTTATTCGTTATTCGAGACTTTGTATTTAGATAATGAATTTGCACATTTGTGGTCTTAACTAACGTGACTACCCAAAAGTATGTACATATAGTATAGACTATTTTCATCGATGCGAGAAAGTGATTAAAGAAACCTACGGATTTATTATTGCGAAATGGTTACAGATCTGTTCTGGTATTATACAATATTTTTTGTTTTATTCTAGCTCCGATATTACCACTCCTCAGAATACTTGACCCGATTACCTGCGACATTCTATACATAGAGTATATGACATTATAAGGACATCACAGCTGTATTCTTGTATAGTAGTTCTTTTACTTAATCGTCTACTCTCGATGATCCAAGTTCCCTGAGATTATTTACATACTTCCATTCGTTTACTGAAGAAATATATACCTATTAAATCATACTACACATTGCTGCATTATGTGGTATTCTACAATCATCTCATTACCACAGAAGAATTTATGTTCCCTTCCTTATTGCATAGTATTTTCTTAATACTGTATATCAAATAACAGAATTGATACCTCCAAATTCTACACTAACATTTCCCAATATTTTAAAAATTCACATCAACTCAATCCCTCAAAGCTGAAGCCTGTCACAGGTTCAGTTTCTTCCATCTATTCCACAGGAATATCCATAATGTCCATCTCGTTAACAATCAATAGCAACATTTCCCGCCACGTTAGGAATCGTCGACAGAGTCTCGGCATCGTTCCACGTCAATTCATTCCGCAAATCGATTGATCACACATCGTACCATAATCAACTTGATCCGTATACTTGTGTCGATATAATTAACCACAGGACTCGCACTCGGAATTCCTACGCGATCGACGATATTTCTTTGCGTGTTATCCACGCGGAAGAATAAATTGCCACGATTCACCAACACCAGACACTCGATTCGAGTGCACTCGGATCGGCCCGGAAGCAGTATGTTACCGTTAATGAAGCATCCTGCAGACGCTCCTCGTGCATCTCGTCGAGACCGTTGGTGTAAATGCGCGCACGTCCCCGGCCGTATATTGTATTTTTCTGATGGATATTGGAAAAGTTGCACGCGACATCCTGCAGAAGGAATCACCTTTGTCCTGTCTACTAGAGGAGCCCCTCGACCCCCGTCCAGCTCGTAACCTCGTAACTTTTCGCTCTTCCCGTCGAATGTTTTCGTCCAGCGACTCGAACGACCATTGAAGTAGCAACTTCGAGACGAATCCGTGATATTTTCACGCGGAAACAACATTCGGATAGATCAGGTGATTCACATCGGTGATCGGTTTTATTCTATTGTTCGAGCACGTTCGATGAGTGTTGCGTCGTACAGTTTATTGTTTAATAGTAGCGGTTAATATTCTTTTTGCATAATAACTGAAAAAGCATATGGGGATATGGGATTTGAGTTCATGTACAAATCATTTCCAGTTAGTTTTAGCACGTTACTTGTATCAAATCTTTGTAGAATAATTTTCCCTTTTTTTGATCATCTGACCTGGTCCCATACTTTCCGCCGGTAGTGTATTTTTTCTGATTATTAAGGATTCATTCTGAATGTCTGGCCGTGAACGACATATTCTACTTACAAGATAATAAAAGGTGTGTCGAGTTTGTCCAGTCATGACTGGCCTATTCCACTTGTTTGACCATTGACGACATATTCTACTTACAATGGGATGTGAATAGAATTTCCAACTATAATAAACTTGTTATCTCGTGAGAGTATTGATATTAAAAATTATGTGGAAGTTAGTAATTTTAAAAATGTTCTGCACGTAATAGGATGTCGCGTGAATCGAATTGTTCAGTTGTTTCCCATCTTTGCTTACGTTTCAGGACCTACAGCGCTCTCGTCCTGTGTAATATAAATGTTAGAATTGAATACAGCAGGTTAATTTACAAGAACAGAAATTAAACGGAAATGTAGTCTCTTGATTGAACATTTTATCTGTTTCGATTGTAATAAAAGTTTCACTGATCTGTATTAAAATTTATATGACACTGCAATCCATATATTCATGTAGACTTGAAATGCAGAAAGGATTCACATACCAGTTACGAAAAAGAAATTAAGGAAACAAATTTCTATTCAATGCTTGCTTTTATAAGTTAATCTATCAAAAGTAGATTATAATAGGTTCATTAGAAAATTCTATCCTCGTTCCATGTGACGTTAAAAAGTGAAATTTTTAAGCAAAAAAGACTGACATAAATCAAGGACAGGAACATGATGTGTAACCACTCTAATCCAGATTGATGCTAAAATACATAGATTTTATCGGAAGTTAAATAAGACGCACAGAACACGATAAAACTGATATGTCTGTTTTATTTCCAAGTATATAGACACTGTCGTTGAATAGAATTGCCCGTTTCGTCGCTGCTCGAAACGTACGTAGTGATGAGTCTTCCTTTTCGCGACGAACTAGCGGACAGTTATCGATATCCGTGGGTTCATTCTTTCGTTTTATTGAATTTCACACCTCACGAATCCGTGTCTATTTTACACGACAAATATTCGATTCTACGGAGACGTATTTCTCCGATCCCTATCATGACATGAAAACCACACAACCCGTTACCCGGGACACCGGAGATATCTCGCCCGGGTTGTGTAAATTTATCGACCACTTGGACAAGAACAAGGTACTCGATACAGAGAGCTAGACGTATGCAGTCGGGTAACTTACCTGCAAAATCGCAAACAGGATTTCTAATCACTGAAGGAATTTAATTATGCTCCGAGCATACATGTACACGCTCCTCGACTGACGTGCACCCGTATTTCGCAGGTAAAGAAACGCTTTATCATGGCTTATATAAACTAAATTTGCAGCAAGACATTCGTGACAACTTTAAATAAAATGTTTTAATCTTTCAATTTCTGAGTATGGGTAACCCTCTTGGTAACTTACAATTTTTCTGTGTAGGTACTATCTAGAGGTAGGGGAAAGGTGTCTAAAACGATCCCTTTAAGACGTAATTTATATCAAAAATACAAATGCTCATTATTTAAATAAAAGTAAAGTAGTTTTTGTAAGTTAGTCTATCTATCTTATCATTGGCTTAAATAAAATTTAGCTACGTGATCAATTATATTTTTTATTCACATTTCTTTGAAGGCATACTTAAAGATCATTTTGTAATGTATGTGTATAAAATGATCCCCGGGGATTTTCGAAGATATTTATTGAAGCTAACACATTTTAATTTAGAATTTGTATTCCAGATGAAAAGCCGAAATATCAACTCGGGATATTTGTAGCAAAGACTGCGGAGCCGATATTTCGATCTTTCGCTCCTAAGAGGATTAATAAGGAATTTTCGATAGCATTTGTATAAAAGGTGCAGCAGTTTACCAGGATAACATTAAACTAATCTTTTCGTTTTAAAATTTATACAAGATGTCTCTGAACTGGTGTTAAAAGCCGAAACAATGTGATTCTAGATATAAAGTTAAATTGAATACAGATAATTAAAAATCAGCTGCATATGGGTGCAATTGCATTCCGTTTCTACTTCTTCTTAACACGAAAAGATGATCATTAATTATCTAAAAAATAAAGCATCGTACGAAACAAATTTATTTTTTTCCGGGTTGTACTAATATTTCGGAGACACCTTGTATAAATGTTGAAATGAAAATAATTAATTTGATGTTATCCTGGTAAATTGCTGGTTACGGTTATATCGAACCATTTGACATGCTTTTTTTAACCGCCTGTGTAAAAACTTCATCAAGTTACGTCAGAAACTTTAACGTTCCTTTCTGTTGTTATATTAGTTAAATTTCTAGGGGAGACTTTCTTTTCGTAACTCGACGATGAAACTTTCGCGGGAACTTATTAACGTGGCCGAGGATCGCCTACACGGGACACGCATGGTTTCCATTATAAACTGCCGTAGCGTGCACATACAACTTTGTTTCGGATTAAATTGCAATTTTTGTTTATCACGATGAAAAGATTCTGTTAACCATCATGCGTAGCCTCGTTTATATTTAACACAACTCTGTTTGCAGTTTCAATATGTCTGTTCATAAAACGAAAATAATCAATTGAAACATGTTTGTTTAAATGAGCCGCAATTTTTGCCCGCCTTTTATTTAATTGTGCTCGCGTGGTTATTTTGTTTGCTGTAATCTAACATTGAGAACGAGACTTTTAATTTGCAAATAATTGCTTCCTGTTGTTTTCACAGATTATACATCTACTATTATACATCTACTGTTTTTGGAAATTCTGTAGAATACACATATCGTTAGCAAATTCGTTATAAAACATAGTAGTACCTGCACAGTTTATTCTCAAAATTCGAAATACTTTTATTAATGTATTTCGTCCGATAGAACCGTCTGTCAATAATACATGATAGAAAGCAAAAGTGACTGATTCATTCATCAACGCCCAGCGCAAACATTTGTATCTAGAGACATGAAACTCGGACAGTATACTTCTTTTATGACGTAGGCAAGTAGAAGGGGGATGAAATTTTTTTTTAAAGCATTGATATCCCACTAGTCGTTAAAGTTGGAGACGTGAAGTTCGGCATATAAAATATTCATAAAAAATATACAAACACGCGTTTAAGCGTTTCTCGAAGTCCAACCCTTATAGGGATGAAAAAGGGATAAGTTGTTTTCTCATAGGACAACCGTATCATATCATCCGTTGAAGTAGATGTAAAATTAACCGTATCTCTTAATTGACTGAAACTCAAAATGTGGAATTTCTTTTGAAATTTTGAATTTTTGAAATTCAACTGCAAAGGATATAAAAATAATATTAGAATTAACCTATTGATTTACATTTCCGTCTCATTTCTTTTTACAATAATTTACGAATTTGTTAAAACCTATATCTAGATCTCAGAGCCAGAATATATTAAGTCCGCATTTAAACAAAAAATGACATTGTACATGTTCATCGTATCAAATTTTTAACTCTTTCCGATGGTAAAAATCATTTCTTTCTAAGTCGCTTATTTTTTACTGTAATAGTGTAAAAATGATATTAAGTCAATATCTTGTTGCGGTCCAAACAGTATAAAGTCCATCACATAGGGGACTTCGTGCAATGTTCACCATTTCTACACATCAAGATTTCTTTCAAGTCCATTCAATAATTCGAAGGTAACGATCGTTTCTAGTTGAATTCTTACCAAACGGTTCCAAAGTTACAAGGCTTTTGCACCTTCGATTTGCTCTCCTCTAAAGTTTAAATACTGTGACTTAATACACTTTGGATCTGGAGTCCAGTAATACATTCGCAACAACAATAGTAAAAGGATTTAGCTGATCCTGTCACTTGATCCTCCCACCTAGCATCAGCGTATCTACTCGTCGATTACATTCCTCCCGGAACATCGATGTAAAATCGAAAGTTCCGATAACCCAGAGAAATAAATACTACGATATATTTCACAGATACCACGGGAAACCGTATATAGTCCCTGTTACGATGACGTATTATCGCCATTACTTGGCCGCGTCCGCAGTCGCGCCACTCCATTACGGCGTCGCGCGGAAAAACACGCGGCAGGACCGTTCGAAGCGGCGGGCATTTAATTCACTAAAGATTCAATTTCCGTTCTGCTGGGAACAACACCTCGACCGGTCCGCGTCGCTCGTGTAAATTCATCGACCGTCCTCGGACAACAACGAGCAAAACGAGATGCAACGGTTACCGTAACATACATACATACGTGGTACACGCGTCATCCGCCACACACGTCCTTCCGGGTCGTCGTGTTGGATATTGGTAAAGTTGCACGCGACATCCTGCAACTCCAACAACCACCTCCTTCCACTCCCCCAGTACCGGCCACTAGAATTCCGAAGCTGGCTGCTGTTGCCTTTTCCCCCTAGCTCCCGACATCCCACTTCTCCTCCACGACTCCTTTGGTAACCTCGATGCGGTCTCTCAACTTTCTTCGAGAAGAGCAGGTCGGCCAAGTCTCTGCGAGCGAAATAAAAAACGGCCGAACGAGGGGTAACTGCGAAAGGGTTCCACGCGGCAGGGAGCTAGGATAAGGGACACGGCGCAGCTCTCGGTGCATCGCGATAAAGCGATACTGATCGTTCGGTGGTTGGGGTTGTTCGTTCGAGTGGCGGGGATTCTCGGGGATCAGCAAGAGTCGAGAGGCCTTCGAAGATCGTGTTTATGACATCAGCGCACGCGCAATGTACCACTGTTACGTGCAGTGGTACACGGGGAAAGGTTTAACCGGTTAAGTGGGACGTCGATGTTGACAGAACTTCGAGTAAAGATGAGGAAGAACAGACTGATGCACTTTGTCTATGAGTGGACTTTCTCGGTAGACCCTTCAAAAATAGGTAATTTTTAGGATTTATGTTGTACAGAATTATACAGTATACAGGGTTAACCACGAATCGTGGTCAGTAGAGATTACTCTGTTATTAGCAGTCCGATCGAAAATGTTTTTATCAGGTATAACATGGTTTCAAGAGAGCTTTAACGTAATTATAACAAATTTTTTTGTCGACTCTTTTTTTTCATGATTTTTCAAGCTTACCTTCAATTTTTTACAAATACACCTATAATTTTTTGATGCCTAACTGTTAGAGGATTTCAACACGAACTCGGTATCATAACATAACATGTGTTAGGCGTAAAAAAATTATAGGTGTATTTGTGAAAAATTGAAGGTGACCTTGAAAAATCATGAAAAAAAAGAGTTGACAAAAATGAAGCTCCCTTGAAATCATTCTATACCTGATAAAAACATTTTCGATCGGACTGCTAATGACAGAGTAATCTCTACTGATCACGATTCGTGGTTCGCCCTATATAGTACAGAACATTGTGGCCATTATGTACACCTATATTATTCAGATATACATATAAAAAAATGTTCTCTTATATTCCTATCGTGGTGCGATTTTTTAGATGCCGCTTAGTGCACTGCAAAAAAGAAGCATTGACGGTAGCCAACGATTCTCTAAAATTGTTATATCAATAATGTTATATCATTTCTTATTATATTAGATGAATGAAGCGCTATTTAACTTTCCATAGTACAGCAATTTCTCGGCCCATCTTTAATGATAAATTCTTCACAGCTAAGACCCTCTCGAAAATAGCAACTTCCAACTGTCAGTGCCATAGATCTTGTCCTAACATCAATTTTCAAGTCGATCATTCTACCCCTCGCTCCACCCAAAAATTTTTATTTCGTTCTTGAACCAATCCACGTATATATAAAGAACACCTTACACCATCGACGTGTTCGTTCATTAATTTTAGTTCACGAATCAGCCTCGTTTCCACAGCGTTTTCTGCGCACAGTGTCTCGATCCGCGACTCGTTAGGATCGATACGGTTTCCGAGTTACTCTCCTGGTTCGACTCTATAAGCCCCGAGTCGCGGACACTGGGACCGTTCCCTCCTCTGTTTGACATCATCTTTATTCAAACGGAGTAACGAGCCTCGCATTTTGTCGTCGAGAAGGCGAAACCGATCGAGGAACTAAGTGGACCGAATGAAGACTAATGGGAATGAAAAATGAGAAATGGAAGGAGGGTTACGAGGAGCAGAAGAACGACGACGCCCCTGGTCCGGGTACCAGGGGCCTGTTAGTATTCATGGAATTCCATGCATTCGGATTATTATTGATTCGCGCGACACGTCGAAGAAATTGGCCGCACGGGAACCGCGATTACTCATCTGGCATCCGGATATTTAAATGGTTGGACGTCTCTTAAATTCCGTAATTATTTGCATCGATTTATGGTATAGTAGTATACAGGGTGTCCCACCTAACGTAAGTACCTTAAATATCTTTAATCGCTTACTTTTAATTTTTCAATACGCCAACTCGTCACACCAGAACACCTATGCTCTTCAGACCATCTTCCCTCTTTTCTCGCTTCAATAACACAGATCCCATTGGTAGAATTTGCAGTTTGGCAAATAATTGGAACGACAAGATTGACATTTTTGTACCTAACATAAATAATTTTAGGTTCGAATTACATAGTCTTTTCTACGATAGGGTGGAATAGTTGTTATTATTATTAGGTTAAGTACCTATGTATTGTTTATATCTTTCTTTTTTTATTCTTTTTATTGTTATATCTCACCTAAGCTCCATTCGGTGATTTGTTGTATCAGTGTGTCGGAACACATATTGTAAAAAAGGGTTTTCACCGGTTCGAATTAAATTAAATTTTCAGATAAATTATTTTAACAGATACCCAAAGTGATGTCCATTAACTTCGACACACTTGTTCACTTCTATCGTGCTTGCTTTATTATTTAAACCTACTTCCTTACGTTTTTGGATCTTTCGTACTCAAGGTCAAAGAAAAGTCACGCTACTATAGGTCATTGAATTGGTCTTGATTTCAACTATTACGCCACGATGATAAAAATATGTAGTCCCATTTAAAAAAAAAACACGAATGATCTAGAAAATTAAAAAAATATGACCTTGAGAATAATTGATTCTTTGTCATAGTACTTACCCCTTCCAAACAAAAAAAACATTGTCCCCTCACTTTTTTTTGTATCTTCAAAAACAAGTCAGATATTGAAGGTGCTCACGTTAAGTGGGCTACTCTGTATAATAAATATTGTTTGCTTTTCTTTTTTAAATGGATGTGTTTGTCGACAATAGTTGGCTTTTGCAGATGTCGTCGGTCATCGACGCTGTTACGATGCCATAAATAAACATAGGAAGTCACTGTGCGACTAATTTTATCTATGCGACCTTTTTTCTTATTTAAATTATCACGTAACTATTCTCATGGGAAATTAGAAATGGAAAGAAATCTTCGAATAACTGACAGTTTTCTGTTCAACGAAATGATAATAGTTTTTGGGACTATACATAGAAATCCGATAGCCCACATTAGATTCGTTTAAATTATTTTGGTATTCGTCTTTAGTGATGAAATCTCTATACGTTGAGAAGAAGTTGAAAAATAGAATTGTAAGGATAGCCGACCCGAAAATTCCAGACACGTAGGTTTATATAGGTTTCATGTCAATAACCTATATATTAGAAGTCAGGAGTTTATTTAGAATTGAACGTGCGATACATAGAAAATAATATGTACGTACATGGATATGTGTGTTTATTTTAATCTTCGATTGTTACAACAAATACTAATATTCACATTTTACTTTCAAATTTTTATATTAGCTTATAAACCCTTTCTAAAAAGAATAGAAATTCCGTTCAAAGTAAATCGTCATCCTTTAATTTTAATAGATCAATGGTCAACCTCTGTAATTTATACTAATAGAAATGGAGGTCGTTCATTTCTTCGAGGATCCAACGCGCCGGATCTCGTACCTTCGTCAAAATAAATCAATCAAAGACAAAAGAAGGTGACTATATGATAAGCTTGTTCTCCAAGATAGCCTCCTTAAATAATTCCTATAAAGTCAAATGTCAGTGGACCACAAGAATTCTCCGTAAAGGGTCACATTAATAAGTTAAAAATAGATAAAAAGTAACGTCACTTTTCGTTCTGATTTACGTACTCAAGGGACTATATAAAATTTTCATATGTCCCTAGCATAGAAACATCTGACGAACGATTGTATAAATGGTCAATAAGACATGGGTAGCAGGTACCAGGTATACGTGTGAGGGTAGACAAGCCAGGTGGTTAGTCTTCAGTGAACCGCGAGTGTGAGAACATGTGATTATTTTGTGTTGTTTTGGATATTAAGGTATGTAATAGCAGGAGAATCTATATTGTCCATTCGTTTATACTGTTTATATCGTATTGTATTGTTGCGTTATTGTTATTATTATCTAAAAGGCAGACACATTAATCTCATAGAAGGATCAGTCAGTCAAGAGATAAAATAATTTTTTGTTTATATCAAGTATTATTAACTTAAATGTTAATCAAATTTTATATTAACAGTTGTTACACAGATCAAAGAGAAAATGCATTGTTGCTAGTGGAAAATTAAGGGTTTAATTTTTTTTGAGCGGTGAGCTTAGTTATGGATTGTGTATATCTATGGTAGTATAGAATACGCAGGCTAAATATTATTTTTTAACGTCATAGGTTAAACGAGTACAGTAAATCCTCGATGAATGTTCAAAGGCTTTTCGGAGGATCCCCAGGTGTAACGCCGACTTTTTTTAAAAGCCTTTTTTCTGAATTCTGAAGCCAATGATATTTGTTTCAGCCGCATATGGCTTTTGAAATATTTAATGTTTACCGCCGAAGAACCTTCGAACACTCATCGGGGGTTTACTGTAGCACTCATCACAAAAATGCAAGAAATGGCCTAATGACTCTTTTCGATTCTCCAATTACTATAATATTATCGATAAGTAATCCACTATTTTTAAAATAGCAAGGCAACGTATTTTAAATTACAAGCATCTTATCGATCCTTCGTCGTGTTAATAACTAAATATCTCACAGATTGTATCGTCTCCAAATCCGCCTAGCGCTCGGAGGTACATTGAAACCGTTTCCACCTACGATAATTTTCCGTAACCTCTGACATTCCTATTAGCTAAATCCTGACCTCGATTCGATCTAGGAAACACTAGCTAATATCCCGAAGGGAGGAGATCGCGAGAACAAGAGAAGAAAGGATCGGTCCGCAATTGTGTCTATCGCATGTTTTCGTTCAGTTGTGAAGCACTCCCCCAGATTCATTTAATTTCGGGGCCGGTTGCACCGAAACGAGCGATGTGTACGAGCGTATTTGCGAGCGGAGCGGCCGCGTGAAATGGTTTTTTCGCGGCGGCCTCGCTGGCTTCGGGAACCGGATGTGGATGTATACGCGCCGTGAGAATAGTCGACCATAAAAATGTCCGATGGAAACGCAATTAAAAAATTACTGGCGCGCGTATACATCCGCACATAGCGCTGCGGCCGTGCTTGTTTTTCGCTGCTCGTGGATCACCACTGGTATTAGCGAGGCTTTGTCCTGTTCGTTCATCCGAGTGGTAGAATAACCTTTTTATTTGCGTTCGAATTCGACATTCTTAATCGATTTTTCGACATGGAATAAATGACTGTTTGAAGCGGAATGGCGGCTAGGTTTCTTCGGTGACATTCTTTTGGTCGCTTAGGGGATGTAAAGTATAATTTTGAGGATGATTGTTAAGTGTACGGCGGTTTGTGAACTGTTTATTATGTTTATTACTTTCAGGCACTGTGACAGTTATTTGCATGACTAGTCCCTAAAAGGTAAGAACGTCAATTATTCGATGTTGATTTTAACGGGATTTTGTAAAATGATAGTTTACAGGTTCCTAATGGTATGTGTGAAATATTAGGTGTAGACACTCGATACTTTTAAAGGTATGAGCATTTAAAAGTTACCATACGTTCAAGATGTACTTTGAATATAATTCGACGTTACCGAAATCCCTGGATTTATGTATGAAAATTGTCATCCGACATTAAGTATGCTGTTACAGCAATAAAATTTTGAAGTAAGAGAAAAATCTTTCGGTAAACGTAAATCGATCTCTCGAACCTCCGCCTTTTTCGCCAAAAAATCGTCTCACGTTGCCAGTGCAACTTCGTTAACTTTGACTTATATGTATTCATAGTAGCTATATCTTGAAAGTATGTCATTTTAAATGTTTATATATTTGAAGATTATCGAGTGTCTACACCAAATATTCCACATGTATCGTTAGGAATATGCATATTATCATTAAAATTACTGAAATACTTTTTATACGTGTGCAGCCATCCGTTAGCCTATAAAAGTATAAAACAAATGAACAAAAATGTTTCGAAAATGTATAATTAATCTATAATACAAGGGATAAATTTTTGTTGAATTTTCAATTTCATAAATCAGTATATGAAGGAGTGAATTTGCATAAACAACGACACACTAATTATCACAAACTCACAATGTTCCGTTGGCTTTGCATAAAGTAAAATTAATTACAGTAAGTTAGGGTA
Organism: Dufourea novaeangliae; assembly: GCF_001272555.1. NCBI lineage: Eukaryota > Metazoa > Arthropoda > Insecta > Hymenoptera > Halictidae > Dufourea > Dufourea novaeangliae. Next base: position 724,395 of record NW_015373998.1, on the reverse strand, counting down.
ACTTTGCCGTAAAGTCAGAAAATAATCGTAATCCATCTTGTAGCTCTTTTGTAGATATTTTTACGTGAAATACCTTTTCACGTAAAAATCAACTCAATTTGCATAGCTGCAGAATCGAAAATGATCATTTTCTGACTTTCGGACAAAGTTATCCTTACTTAGTCGAAGTTATTCGAGTCTCTGTACTTGCTACTTCAATGCAACAAATTCTATTACAAGCGCATTTAGATGATAGGTACACCAAACACACGAGAACTTCGTTTAGTTTTATTTTAAATCTAAATCTGTTCCGGCTGACACTGATCGGTCTTCTGACACACGATCTGAATGTGATCGTTTCCGTAACACCATCGATCACAATTAGCTACGGGTTCTACCAATCTTCATTAATCATTGGTCAGCTCGCTTAAAGTATCGAGGCCGTTTGAAATGAAAATACTACGGGTAATTGGAACACGAATTCTGTAGTCACATTGTTAACTAAATTTATTTACTTGTCATTAAAAACTATATCCTTAGGATGTGATTTATTGTGAATGAAAGAATATCTGTAATAGTAATAATAGGAAACTTCTAGTAATTTTCTCTCCAGTAAAATATTTGATTATTATTCTTCGCTTTTCTATTGATTTTAAACGCATATTGCATCCACATTTTTTCATTCTCCAGGCATGAGAATACAAAGCAGGTATATATTAACAGGTGTTCAGTTTTATGCCATTTAATTATCTGAATTCCTGCCAACGGTAGTTTTCGTTATCCAGTTTGCATTGTTTATTAATATAAAATTTAATTCACGCAAGTGTTTCCAGTGAGGAAATTTAATTTCACGTTCTCGAATTATTTTCCGTACATACACAGAATTTATTAATTAACAAAAACGAATGTAGTTGTTTCTATGTAACGAGTTTTCGTTAATATTAATTCTTTTTGAACAAACGTAGATTTACTTGACCTGAAAGTATTGAAATTCATCAACTTAATATATACATAGGGAAATCGTCCCTATTATTATTAATTAACACAATCATTACTGTATCTTTTGTAACATTATTTTAAAATGTGTAAAAGTAAAATTAAATGAATGATATTTCGTAAAAATCTGTACGTTTCCTAGTACATATTACATCGTCCTGAAATTTGATTTCGTAGTACAAAAATATCTTCAATATATTTCCACCACTTTTGTATCGCACTTGGAACTAGTCTCCTGCTTAAAGATCAAACTAACAGATTCTAACTCGACCACAATTTCGTCATTTTCGATTTTCATCTTAGTTTGGCACGTAGAACACACCCAATGAAAGTGACCCACATTTTTATCAACACCCTGTATAAGAAATCCTTCCATTGAAAAAGCGCAACAATTTATAACACAAACTACCGCGCGCGACCTTTCGAAAAAAACCCTTTATTCGATCCCAAAATCGATGCACCAAATTCCATCACCCCGAACGCACGTTTCGTCCAACGATCCCCAATAGCCTTATACGCTATCCGCGCGTGAAAGCGGAAAGAAAAGAAGCTTACAATCAACTCACCATCCCCCTCCCCGCCCCCATTCCTCGATCAATTTACATGCCCTCCCACCACTGCTTAATAGCCTGTCCTCACTTTCATCCTACTCAACTCGTCACCCCTTTGTTTTCGTCTCTTTCGGAAGCGGGAACGGACGAGGCCAGCCTCTGTCTCCCCCTCCAGCTATCAACCACCTAGGATCAACGAAGCTTTTATTAGTTCGACGCCAGTAGCACTCAGCCTGCTGTGCTCTCTCACGGGCAACAAGGCGACGGCAGGTGGGGAGTGGGGTGCTTGGCACGAAACACGGATGGCCGTGGGTATCGATGCTCATGGAAAAGCGGGAAAGACAAAAGGACAGAACAGGACAGCCCAGGCTCGAATTCCCAGTAGATCACTGTCAGGCCTCGAGAAGCCAATATAAATACCTCAACGCTTCGCTCCCCACTCGGTTTGCTTCCTCGCATTGCTATACGGCTCTGCCCCCGTTGTAACCTGCCTGTCCCGTTTCTTTTCTTCCCGTGAGCGTGGAAAAGACCGAGGAACAGCGGTTGGGTAGGCGAAACTGCGAGAGAAACTAGAAGGATAGGGAAGAACGTCGCGAAGACGGGTCCCAGAGAGCGAAAGATATCATACGCGCCGGACGGAAACGGATTATTCCACGTACATACGACTTCATTTTGTTGCCTGTTATTCTGGTTGCGCTGCTGCTGCTGCTGCTGCGAATGACTACGCGCGTTGTGCTAGTTTCCACTGTCCCTCTCTCCTCGACTTCCCTTCCAAGCTCTCGAAGGTGAATTCAAATTTTGACGGGAACTCGCCGGGTCTTGGAATGTCGTAGCGAGTTAGTCGGTGTTATTATCGTTGGAAACTTAATTGCGATTGTTCTTCCTGTCGGGGACGCGACAATACTTTGTCACTCGTAAGGGGGAGGGGAATCGTCTGTTCGAGTTTGGGGAAGTTTCTTTGCGAGACACGACCGGGGATCGAGAGTTTAACCATCCGTGTCCTGACTGTGGGTGTCGTTTCAGCTTCCGTGTCTAACTTGTGGAAGGTAGGGTCGGGTCATTTCTGACCCGTACCGAAATTTTGTATAAGTATTTCATGAGAATTTTTAGCCTCCGTTTTAGCGTAGGCTTAACCTAATCCTTGTTTGGCAAGCGGGTACCCAATTCTATATTTCCTTTAATTATTCATATTCTTGTGTAAATATCGTAACACCGCCTAGATCAATGTTTCTTCGACATTTCTACTTCCATTTACGTTTTTAAGATAAAACTCTTAAATATTGAGGCTTCGAACTCATTTATACGCTTGTTAGATACCTGGGGTTGAAGAATTCGAAGCGGAAGATTTACGAAGAAATTACACAGAACATAAAATTCTTAATTAATGCTGTTTGTTTATTAATATAAATAGTATAAATTACATTTATTAACAATCATCTTCGTACAGATTCAAGAACAGCAATCCTATCATCGCAGCGTTATAAAAAGCTTCGTATGAGACCCACTACTATTTAAATGCGAGCAAAACACAGTAAAGCTCCGTTTATATACACCTGTCGGAGGACAAATTCGTTCAAATAAACAGGTCGTACACATAATCGAACTCCACCTATTACTTTCCACTATGATTTTTCGTTCCAGCGAAGCTCAGCTGGAGTTCAGTTAACCCTCTGACGGCATACGTTTTTAGTGTTGATACAGCAGCGGTGTCTGGGTCCGTTTGGACCCCCATGCTCCCTACTTTTTGAACATATTTTCATGCGCAATCTCCCTTTCTTTATATAACTCAATATGAACAACTACTATCTGAAATTTATTTCTACGTTCTCGTGTTATATGAAGCTGTTAAAGACATCGATAAATTAAACCCAAGCAGTGAGTGTTAATCAGGCACTGCTACAATTTCGTTCATATAAACTGAGCTCTATTGTATTCACATGATTCAACTACAATAATGATATATCGTCTACCTCTATCTTCTCTTCCACTGTCATCAAAAATACCAAAGGGAGCTATGATCGTGTTCGCGTGGACGCAGTTCGTCGAAGTCAAAGGTAACGACGATACGCTAGAATCCCGCAGTCGTTCCGCGTGCCCAACCGACTACTATATTCGACTCCGGCTCTTGCGAATGGGTCAACCTCGCGCCAGCCTTTCCTCAGACGCGCTCGTTTTTCATCTGTCTGCCGAGGACAGAAGGCTTGACGGCGCGGGGAATTGGCGTCTTCTCCAAGAAGAGACGTCCCACTCGCTGTCCTAAGAACACGCCAGAGGGAATATCTCGTCACGTACGTCCAGTGACTCGCGGTCAGAATTAAGGGAAACTTCTGCCACGGAAGTTCGCCCACCCCCCCTTTCTTTTGCGGTTTGGTCCAAGGAGCCCCGGCTATCACGGGGAAGAACTTCAGAACGATTCCCGATTTTACGCTTTTTGTTATGTGACGCGTCCCGGCCATCGAGATTGTGATTTTCTTCAATATCGCAGGCCACGAAGTTTCCCTCTCCACCCCACCTTCCCCACTCTTCTTTCTTTCTTGCCACGCGAGCCGAGACTTTCGTCCCGGTCACTCGTTGCTTTCGTTTAGTGCTTCTTTGGATGGTAACGAGGAGTGCAGTCTCGGAGGACTTAAAGTGAGTTTAACGGTGTTTTCTTAATTGTTCAGTGATGCATATATTAACGGTTTCATGGGTTATATTTTTTTATTAACATTATAACTACTGCATGTACTAAAATTGGTGCACAACTGAACTTTGTAGAGGAACTATGTGTCCATATGTGATTATAGGAAAGTATTTCACTTTATGAGTTGTATACAATAAACGCACAGAACTGCCCTTAATTTCAACGGGGTGTTAATAAAAATGTGGGGAATTTTTACATTGTGAATTCTACACGCTAAACGATGACGAACATCAAGAATGGTGAAATTGCGTTTTAGGGGATTGGTTTGTAAGTTATTAATTGTTCAATATGCGGGCAAAATACACGTGAAGTACGTCTAGTGCGATGGATTTTACTACTTATAACAGTCGATTCCCAGCTAACTCACGGTATCGATCGATGGTTTAACTAAATTTAAAATGAAACACATTCAGATCGGTTACATCAACACGAGGAACATTTGAAGTGCGCGCGTCTCAAGTAAAATACCACACCTAGTCAGACGTACTTTACACGTATTTCGCCCACATGAGGCCTTGAACGCAATTTCGTCTTAGAATTAGTTTAGCATGTAAAATACACTCTGTAAAAGTGTCCCAAATTTTTATAAACACCCTGAATAGTGGGGTCTGCCAAATCAGATTGTGCGTAAATTCTGGTGCAATTGTTCGATATTTATAGTGCAATATTTTATCAAATCCTTATCCAATAGTTGAACTGTCAAAATTGTTATTTTCCTTGGATCGATGTTATATCAGTGGACTCTTCATTTTTAAAATATTTTTCCTCCCCGGTTTTTCGTGACCACGAGCAATGCTTTTGTCACCTTGATGATCGGAGGGATGATTTTACTACCGATCCCGTATGCCATGCGAGTACCAGACTGGTTTAATGAGCCACCCCCCTTTTCCTTCACCCTTGTCTAGGAACGTTCCTCTTGTCCTCCGCCCAACTACCACGGATTCCCAGCTGCTCCTTCCTCCATCCCCTGAAAACTCACCCCACTCTGGCAACCCCCTCCACACCATCGTTTCACAGCACCTGTGCTGCCAAGCTTTGGCCCCGCGCACACCCTTCTTCGCCACCCTCACAATTACGCCGCGCGTGCTCCGACTAAAGAAACATACACCACAACGAGCGGCCCCTTTCCATCGACCCTCTGAGAGACGAAGACGGGACCCAGCTCTCTTTTTGTCCCATCCGCTAAACTATCATCCCCTGATTTCTCTTTCTCCCTGCGGTTCTTTCTCCCTTTATACTTCTTATCGACTTTATTTCCGTCTTTTTTCTTTTATTTTTTTATGCGTGGTACACACATTTCGCTAAAACGTCTATTCTATCGTTTTGACGGATATTCGTTCACGACAAAGAAAATTCTTGCTTATTTTAGGAAATTGGATTTTTAATCCCCAAGGACACGGGCGGCGTATTCCGTATGCCATCGATACTGAATAGTCTTGTATTTCTCTAAATTTCTTTTACTCGAAAAATGTTTTTCATTCCATGTGTAAGGAAGTAAATTTAAATAATAAAGCAACCATCGCTTTGAGCATTTGTTAAAATAATTTTTCTAAACATCAAAAGTAACCGAGATATTTAAGGTGTCCACGTTAGGTAGGAAACTCTGTATACATAATAACAGTGTCTATAACATTATAAGTGCATTGACCCTTCAATCTCTGGAGGCATTAATCATTTTAAGGTACATACAATGGTTATGATGTTTATTAGTTTGTAGATTAAATAATCGAATACCTTAAAAAGAGTTAGTTACATACATAAGTGATTATCTATTTCCGTCTTCAGCTACTCACACAAAGTTAATTTCGTACGTGGTCGCGAAGCATTGAAACTGTTGCGCTGCAGATTTCACGACGCAACGATATTGCTATCGTCCGATCTACCGTTTACATTTCTTACAATTTGATCCTGATCCCCGGTGTTTCATTACAAAATATTTTGCCATTTCCTCTTATGATTTTCCCGCACCTTCCATCTACACAATTTTCTTCCTTTTGTTCTCTGTTCTCGTTCGCCGATTTTCGTTTCACCTCTTGGATGTATTATGTTATCCTCACTGGCTTTTTTTCGTATAACAGCGTTTCTTTGTCGACTCGCGTATCCCATTTAGCTCTCCCTTTTCTAGATTCCTCAAGCTTCTATTCTCTTGTCCTTTTTACGATTTCTCTTATATCACGTTTTCCTTCGTATTATCTATACTTTCCTCTCTGTGTATATATACTGTCGATTTTATCTTCCTTGTTGACTCATTTTTTCAGGGATTTTAATACGTGACATGACTGTTTTATTTTGCCGTTTTTATTTATTTATTTCATTCCTTCCCTCCGTTAAAATCTTTCTCTGCTTCGTTAAAGGTAACCTCCTTATTTCCGCGATACCGTCTTGCTTTCATCCCACACCGTCCCTGTCTCTCAGTATCCTCAGCCAACGTCGAGTGCTAATCCAAGCAGTGAAACCTCTTTGTTGTAGTATGCTCCACTATGTACCCTTACCACTGCATTAAACAACGACGGCTATACGTAACATGGTTCGCCTGCTCGCTTTTCCGCCACTCGAATATTTGAGTTTCTCTTTAGAATTCAGGGGAATTACGTTATTCGGCACGCATTCGATGTCTAAGTCCTTGATAAAATCTCTGATTCTAGGATCTTTAAACAGTAGCAATCCTCTGAATACTTTCTTTCATATTCAATTGTTATTAATTCTTCCCTTAGATAGTTGTATATAGAAAGTGGGCAACTATTGCGTCCATGTACTATCCAGGACATGTTATTAAAATATTTTTCGATTTTAAGATATTTTTAACAAGTATTAAAATTTTTTTAAGAAGGAGGTATTAAACTTCACGGTACTATAGTCAAATTAATGTGGACTAATAAAAATGGTGTAAGATAAGTATCGTAAGATCTCAATTATGCAAATTGGTAAAAATAAAAAATTATTTATTATACAATATTTGCATGTGTATACAGTGATTACAAAAATCCATTCGAAATCTGTTTTTACCGTGAAAGGAGTTCGAATAATAGAACAGTGAATTACGTGACGTTCGGATAAACAGTGTTCCGATAATTGAGGGTCCAGTGTAGTCTCTTTCGAAATATTACTTTTCCTTCAGTCAAAGTGTTATTATTATTTTTATACGATGGCGAATGTTATCCATTTAATTCCAAATGGATATCAAACAAAAACAGATACTGAACTTTACTCAAAAAATTCTCTTGAACTTGAGATCGGGATTGATAAACATCCGTGAAGTTGACCGAGGTAGGGAAATTTGCACGCCACGGAGTAAGTTTGTAGGAACCGTGGATTCTGACGTAGTGTCGCCGGTGAAAACTTCGAATTTGACTTCCGACCGGTAGAGTCGTGGTTTGTGGAAGCTTAGCTACTCCGGTGAAATTTCAAAGTTCGTCTTTGAGGAACGCACCAGACGGTATTAGCCTGACTGCGACCGAGTGTTTATCAAACATTAATTTATCAACACCGCTGTGGAGGATAATATTACCAACACATTAACAATTCCTGTAGACGAGTATTCTCTACGTCATTAAACAGACTTAATGGTGGAGTATTAAAATTTGTCTGAATGTAGTAACTCCCAAAGTACCGCGCTCTATGATTTTTAACCTATCACTGCAGCTGTGTAATTGGTCTGACCATTACCGAGTGATTCCACTTAAGGCAGAACTACTCATTCTACTTATGGGACCATTAGCGACATACATATTATTCTTGGTGTCTGATCATTGGTGGTCAATTATATTTGGGACGAAAATTGAAATCTAAACCATGAGACGCAAAATTATTTTTTAACGGGACGAAAAACATTTGAAATAAAATATAGGCAAAATAGTAACTTTCTTGGTGTATTAAACAAATTAATATCGTCTGGTGGGTTGTTCCATGTATCATATTACCAAATTGTTTTACGTTGTAGTATGGAAATAATAGTGCCATTATCAATGGATAATTCACATAATATACCAGTAAGTTTACCATAACAGTCGTAAGTCAGCGGCCAGAGTACTGACACATGTGGATTAAAGATTGTAATATTAAAACCAATCTATATTAATTTTCGACATAGAAGTATATAGTTTTCAATAATTAAATAAATCTTCATAGAATCAATTGATAGTTGGTATTTTCCTTACAAATTATTATTTGAACAAGTAGAATTGAATATAATTGAAAGATGAAGTATAAATATTGTACAACATAAATGAAAATGAATGAAGAATATAATGAATTAGTTTTCAAACTAGGTATCTCTATATCTTATCATTAGTTTCCATTGAATTACTTTCATATACATCTTAATAAAGGACATTAATATTCCAATAAAATAATCATACTTTGAAAAGTAGACAAAATTTTATTTGATTCTAAATAAAGGGAACAATTGATGGAAAATCTTTCTGTTACAGAATGAAATAACGTTTCTTAAAAAAATGTTTCGTGCAATAACACAAAAGTGTAGAAGATAAAGATAAATTGTAAAATACTTTCCTAGTTTCTTGAATGTTAAATTATTCTTTATTTTAGTACAATAACACGATTATCATAAAATTTGTAACATGTGGATCCGCGTACCTATAACTCCTACGTTTGTTATTTCTCATGATGGTGTCCTTCAGTTAATTTTCGCGAGCTAACAGGAACTGGTATTATGTCGAATGTGCCCCGTGCCATTAATTTCAGAAACGCAGAAGATAGTGACGTATTAATTATCCTGTCGAAAGGATGAATTCCAATGAACGTGGGTCTCTATCTCTCTCTCTCTTCGCGGAATCTATTTCTTTCCTCGAGTGTAAGCTGCACACGGCGTGCTCAAGCATATCACAATTAATTCATTTGTACGCTTCCCGCTTAATAATTAGCGCGGCTTTAACTTCCATCCATAAATGCAGAAGAGAGAATACGGTGCCCGGGCTCGAGAAGTTTTGTAATCACTTTAAGTGCAGTCGCGTACGACTTGACGAGAATTCGAGGGAGCGAAACGAACACGAAAATCTCCGGCAGTTGGTACACGGATTCCGTTTACGAACGTCCTGCCGCTTAGAAAATTGCTACCGCTCCTCTGGTTCCTTCGATTCGTACCGGATCCGACCGAGATTGGCAGCCGTTGCAGCATCCTTTATACAGGGTGTCCCCAGAATCACGTTTCTACCGGAGGCTTACAACGGTATGATTTTGATACCGGTATTATGCCATCAATGCTATACCGAAACCGATATATTACTGAAAACCAAAATGAATACCGGTATTTTTTTGGTTCAACCGAAAAGGTATAATACCGGTATTTTACGTTTCGGTAGAAGTCCCTGGTTGCAACCAGGCAAGTGGTGATTGTACATGCAAAAGTAAGTCGAAAAAAATAATAACATTTTCTCAATTAAGGCTTCGTTTTCGAGATAATCGAATTTGTAGATCTGCTGGATACGCCTTCAATTGAATAGGACTTTGCTAACGCGTCTGTTCATTGCATTCTGTTTCTACTTTCTGCCATGACGAATACACGCGTTTCAGATTAATTTTCAAATTCCATTTTTTCGAAAACGAAACCTTAAATGAAAATAATGTATTCCTTTTATACCACGATTTTGGGGAAACCCTGTACATAGGATGTTAACCCTCGAACGACGATGACCGGGTCATCTCGACCTGAGTTTTCCATAATTTCAACCAACTCAACAACTTCCGATAACTAATTTAGGTTAGTAGTTTATATTAATTCAGATGAAAGGAAAGCCAAATCACAAAGAAATTTATTCAAGAATGCATTTAGAAGGAAGGATACATGAGTCTCCAAACAGTCAAATGATCAGTCGAAAATTTTTAAACTCAAATTTTTAAGTTTTTGAATTTCATAGGTTTATATATACTTATTTTATACTTCTTCTATTATATTTTCTGACATTATTAGTATATTATTCTTCTTTTTTGATGCATTTTAGGTGAATTTTTGGTTCAGAATAATTAACACGAGAAGACAATTTATTTGTCTGTCTACTGGTTCGATAGTTCCATAATTGTGAGTTGTTTGAAGGAAGTTATTGCTTGTAAACTCGAAAGCATTTGTTATTAGTCCATTTGATGTAGTAGGAATGGAAACTGGGAATTTCGATTTCTAGGGAAATGAGTGATTTCAACCAATTTTAAATGTTTTCAAGTAAGTTTTTAATTATGATTAAAATATGATATTAGTACTGTGCCATCGAGTTCGTATTTGTTGCTGTCGATTGTATTATGACATACTGAATGGAATTGTTGTCTGGAAAAGTTACTTATCGTTAGACATTGTTGATTTGATGGACCTGAATTTATAATTACACAGTTTTCCATTTGAACAGAAAATCAAAAATATCGCGAATAGAAGTTTTCTATTTCGTCGTCAAGTATATCCATTCGTGTTTCACCGAAACGTTCGACAAAATTTCCATCCACTCGTTTGCTTTGTATTCATTTTCTCTGCACACGTTGTTTTTGGTTAACGCCAATAACAGTATCCTGAGTGTTGACACTGATTGAATTTCGCAGACCTCTAAAATTAATTTTAATCCTTCCTTGCGCAGACACGATTGTTTCTCGCTCAACGTCACTTTTTCAATTCTGAACTGAATGTTTCTATTAAACTTTTTCATTCATCCAAATATTTAGTCGTGATACGCATTGCATTTCCGTATTATACAGGACCAATAGTATACAATTATAATATTACTCGCGTACTGATATTTAAAGAAGTTTATCGTTTCAAACAGTAGTTCATAAACATAAAAATTAAACAGAAATATATTACCTGTACTAGGTGTTCTCTTGTATAAAGCCTACTGAAGATTTTATTTTACGTTTTAAAAATAAAGTCTTACTTACACAAATTTTAATTAGTGCACTCCTAAATGACTTATTATTAAAACTTACGTTTTAATAATAAGTCATTTAGGAGTGCACTAATTAAAATTTTGTCAGGAAATATTTTTTAAAACAATCATGCGTAAATAAAAACCGTAATAGAGAATATGTAGTTTGACAGCAATTCGAAACGAATCTTACTTCTTTTACTACTACTGTTGATAAGAATTCTATTATATGTAAACAATATAATAAACACTAAGTTCCGTTAGTATAAATCGTCATTAATGTGCTTCAGGTTAGGGAACATTCAATTGAAAAATGATATTAATAAAAAAATAATATTAAATAAATAATAATATTATTTTGCATTTGAGGCTACACCAACCTGAAGCACATTAATGATGATTTATACTAACACATGTTTTATGACCCACTTTTATGACCAACTATATTTAGACAGATTGGTTTATGTTACGTTAACAATTTTTAACTTGTGAAATATTCAAAATAAAGAATCAATTCGATTAAACAATAAACGGCGCAAGAACCATAGTTCTCAACCGTGTCAGGAGCATATTCATAGTAGGAAAATTGCATCAGAAGTTAATACAAAACGTATAACGCGATGCAACCGGATTTGTACACTTGATTAGAATATTGGCGGAGAGTTTGTACTCAAACGTCCAATCAAGTATCAGTGTCGCGATCGTTTATTTGCACACAAACTGGGAAACGTAAGCAACGTAAGCACACTGTTTAATATTAAAGCCCGGCTACGCGTACATTATGTCGCAGATTTACGTCGCATCAGGCGCATGTTGTGTTTTCAACGGTGGGCCCTGGGTTTCAGTATTTATAACGCAGAGATTACCCCGGGAAGAAATGCAAATATTGCGCGGGTGGATCGTAGAACTAATTTTGAACACGTTTATCGTGATACGAGTGCCCCCCCCCCCTCCATGAATAATTAATGAACGGATCATTTCGCGGAAACATTCAGTTATTGTGGAGTTATTCCATGACACAATTTATTATCCTTCGTGTTACGATGAGGTATATGACATAGACAGTTGGGATTTATTATTTTCGAGAAGGGTTTCGAAAAGTATTTTAGTCTTGTCTGTCTTGTTAACAGCAGTAACAATTTACGCATTGTTTTTTTTTTTATACATTTCGATTATATTTTGACGAACTTTAACTAGGAGAAAATGTATTTCGTCAGGATAAATTGTAGAATTGATGCGAAATCAAATAATTAAATGAACGCTATTTTTTGATAATAATAATACAGAAGAAAAAATAAATTTAAAACATACAAATGGAACTATTTTGTAACTCAACCATGTAGTTATATGTATATTGTTAGGAATTACGTTTTCATAATAATAATGATTATAACATAACAAAAATTTACGATTTTGCATAATCCAAAATTTTCTATAAAAAGAGAAATATTTTTGCGGTGAGGACCGTTCGCAACTTACAAATGTTTAGTAACAAAATATGCGCCGGAGTGTTCAGCTTTTATTTTTTCACGCTGAGGTCCGCAAGAGTTTTCACTCGTGAGTAGAAATAGAATCTGGTTACACGGCGTGGAATATCTGGCTTAAAAAATTTGTGTCAGCCCGAAAAACTGCATTGTGGCTGGTTGAAACTTTCAGCGGGAAAATCTTCAGAATCGTACGAGGCTGACACGCGAAATTTTTCGCCGAAATAGCGTAGCTCTTTATGCTAATTTTATCTCTCGCAACGTATTCCATCCTTGAAAAAATATGTTTCACCCTAAATTTTATCGAGCAGTACATCCGAAACTCTTCACTGAAGTCTTCACCGTCACTTTACTACGTAAACCTGAGGGTAACGGTACCGTGTCTAGGAAAAGAGGCTAATAGAAATTCTCTAGATAGTGATATTACGAGGAGTTTGAATAAATTTACGAACAGTTGTAAAGTGACGTAACACTGTGCTTGTTAGACTAACGATGGTAACTTATACCGCGGAAAACTCTTCCTTTTACAAATTGTGTCTATTACTTTAGGTGGTGGCTTAATATAATATGTAGACTGCGGATTTTTATGGAAAATGGCATTTTCTAAAGTAATTTCTGACGACAACAGCAAAGGTAGTAATTTATTTTTACTCTTAAAAATTTGGAAAGACTTGGGAATTTATGGGACATTTATGGGAAAATATGTACCATTTAACTGTTTTTTATTGAAAAAATCTGATGAAAATACGCAATTTGCAATAGTATTTGAATAAATTTCACAACAATTGCGTTAAATACTATTTATACATATACGAGTTTACAATATATTTCTAACAATATGTGCATAAATTCAGTAAAACATGGCCTAAATATTATTCCGACTTATAACAATAAAAATAATTCCCTCTTCTGTAAGCCTACTGTTTGTAAACATTTCGTTCTGTACATTGGACCACATCTAATGATATCTACTGATCACGATTCGTAGTTCACCCTGTATATATGGTTGACACGACATTAAATAAAGAAAAGAAAAGAAATAGAAAATCGAATGTTTCAGTTTCCAAAAAGCTAACGTCAGACACTGTTCGAAGCGTTCGTCCACGTGGCTTCGGATCGCCGTGAAATTTATGTCTGGCCCGGTAGTAAAGTTAGAGGGACCGATTCGCCCATCAGTCAAGGTAGCGGCAAACAGCGCGAAAAGTGTGATCTTTCAGCGGACAAATGGCGACCGCCATTTCCGTACCCGCGGCTCTCGATGCAGTTTCACTTCTCCACTTACCTTATTCGATTTCACTACCAAATGCGAGAAAATATACGTTCGGACCGATAGTCGTCGCGCACATATCATCCATCCCCTTCCCCCCTTACTGTGCTCGCTGGGGATCGCGTATTTTTCCTGGAACCGCGGTGAAACCGAGTTTGTGAAAGAACGAAAGAAAGAAAGAACTGGCGAGAGGACCACAGGGAGTGAGAGGATGAGACACAGAAGGGAGGGTTGAGGTTGGGGAAGGAGTTAGAGGAAAAAGGCCGCGGGCTTTTGAGCTTCGATGGCACACCATAATGTATCATTCCGATGATCCGATCGTGAGTTACGGAGTTTCGAAGTACAAGAGTGGATTTACGGTGGTGCGTGGAAGTTAGCCGCTGATCCGGCTCCAAGTGGTGGAATTCACTCTTGCACTTTCGAACCCCATAATTCACGAACGGTGGGGGAAGGGGTGTGATGTCCGGGATTTTCGCGAGCGTTATGGAATAATCTACGGATCCCACGCGGACTCGTTTTTTGCTCCTGGCATTGAAACGACACCGGGAAAGTTTATACAAACACTTTCCCTTGAGCTTTCTCGTATAGTTTTTTTGTTTATATATATTTGTTGGAATTGCATTCTGTTTTATTAATGTTTCGGTGTGTTGTTTTAATATATTACGGTAGTTACTGTATTAGTTGTAACTGATTTGATAAATTAATAATACGTGGTATTTGGGCGATAAAGAAGATAACCTAAAGAGTGATTGGTAAATGGTGTTTAGTAACAAATGGTTTATTGTAAAATTTGATCTCTTCATGGTAGAGGGAATTTTCTAAAAAATACAATGTTATTGTAGCTTGATAATTATTCCTGTTTTCTCTTCGAAATTGAACTCTCGCGTACTGTTTGGTAAATTTGACCCAAAAGCAAATCTTAGCCCTTAGTCACACTACATATACAGGGTGCAACAAAAATGTTGGAGGACCCGGAAATGGGAGATCGCAAAGTGGTTTGAAACATGTTTTTCGTTAGCAAAAATATTATCTGAGGCTTTGTTAACGAGATATTAAGGAAAAACCCCGACCAATCAGAGCTTGGCGGGCAGACTCGAGCTCTGATGTGTCAGGGTTTTTCGTTAATATCTCGTTTACAAAGTTTCGGATAACATTTTTGCTACGGAAAAGCTTGTTCCAAATCACCTCACGAGTGACCCATTTCAGGGACCTACAACGCTTTTGTTACACCCTATATACAGTGTGATTCTAGTAACTGGGTCGTGTTATAGCTCTGTTTCAAGTGAAAATTTAAGTTTCCTGTGGAACAACATTCACTACTCCGTGAATAGTATATACAAACAAAAAATTTCAGAACAATAAAAATCAATTTGGGTTATACAGGGTTAAATCTGATCCAAATCGGAACTACGCCACGATCGAGTCGACGGTTAACTCGGTCGACGGTGTGGTGCTAAAATTCGGGGCTCGTAAACGGCGAACATTTTCTCCGCTTGTCCGCGCGAAAAGCGATCGACCTCGTTACAAATCATCCCTCCCGTCGCGCTCGAGAATTCGCCGTATAAACGCGCGCAAACACTTCGATACCCCTTCTAACTTTGGGTTGGCGACATTTTGTTTTTTTGCTGTTATTCTCTGCGGCCGTGAAGCTTAACACAGTTAGCCTTTCGAGCCCCGCGACTATTAACACTTTGGCTGCCACGATACAAAAATAAAATACCACTTATTTGAATTTTGATCAAGAACAGAATTGAAAATACATTTATAATAGTACCTTCTTTGTTACTAAGCATATAGTTATGTTTTTAGTGACATATGGCAACGATTACAATTTCTTAAATAATATAGGTATCTAACTTCGAAAGAAAAGTTTAGTTCATGTATTTACAATAATATAGTAGAAATACCGTAGTGGTTAGAAAGAAGAAGCAATTAAATGTGGAACGGAATAAAAGTCCTACAGAGACGCAACGTTTAATCAATTTGTATAACACTCGAAAAAGGTGAATCTTGGATTTTCGACGATTTATGACATTAAAAAAAACGAAATGAAGCGTGTTTGGCCACGTACGGCTTTTTCCACTGTGGCAGTCAACGTGTTAAATCCGCCGCCGTTTCGGGCCTGCACGACACCCCGTGTATTTTGTCGTCGATACGTCGAAGAGGAATTCATGGATCGTCCGTCAGGACATCGAGAATTAAAACGCGACCCGCGCCAAATGTACCAGGGATGGAAACGTCGTCGACGCGTTTCCTCGACAAGAGAGGGAGAAAAAAAGAACCGATATTCCCGGCAAACGGGGTGGAGGGCACTTAGCGAATGATTTTTAAATTGAATCATGTTTTTCGCGCCCTCGACGCCGCCGCCGTCCTCTCCAGTTGGTCTTTCGGGTTCTGGCTCGAACGACGGGGGCGGAGTCAGGTAGAAGAACGTGTTGACGAGTGGCCACCTTTCTGGTAGAAGTAGAACAATGCCCAAGGGTGGTTTTCTCCTGCAACGACAAGAAACAGAGCCTGGTTTTTCGAAGCAATGTCTCCGTTAGCAATTACTCCCGATTGTTTCGACCTGTGGCCGAACAACTTCTTTCGGCGGTCGTATTGCGGGATCGATGTACAGTAAACCCTTGATGAGTGTTCGAAGGCTCCTCTGTACTGAACAGTATTGGCCATATGTGACTAAAATAAATATCATTGACTTCAGAATTCTGAGCTCTGTGCTAAACCTTAATAAAAAGTCAACTTGACTACTTGGGGAGCTCTCCTTATCAGTGCTAGTGAGGCTTCGAACACTCATCGAGAATTTACTGTATTAGGTTGTACATTTAATAAGTATGGTAACTTCTGTAAAAAAAATGGTAGGCAGCTATAATATTATTCATTTTACTAACAATTTTAGATCTTTAAAATTGTTGTTAATACTATATCATGTGTTTCCAATCGATTATTTTCATTGTCGACGCAGCACATTCCGTTTCACGACGTCTACTTGCTAGTCAGATTCGTTTTCTCTCCCGTTTCTTATCAGTTCGAAGGAAAGTCGACTTTTGACG
The DNA here is from genome assembly GCF_001272555.1 of Dufourea novaeangliae. NCBI lineage: Eukaryota > Metazoa > Arthropoda > Insecta > Hymenoptera > Halictidae > Dufourea > Dufourea novaeangliae. Next base: position 707,522 of record NW_015373998.1, on the reverse strand, counting down.
AGCGAAATCCTCGAGACATTTGATACCGCGAAGTTGCACGGGAGTTCGTCTGTCGGGCCGTAATTTAGATTAAAACGTATAATTACAATGGCAGTTTTACACGAAGCTTCACGTGCTCGTAAATCTGCTAGCTCACTGCGAACGTTAAATTGTAGGTGGAACTTTCGTCCATCGATAACGGAACCGAATTAAGACACTATAATTACCGTTTTAGTGTCGATGACGACATAATTGTCCGAAAATTCGTGTCATCTGGTAAATAACTTTACTCGCTGCTTTATAATTAAACGAATGACATTAAACGATTGTCTTAAATTTAACGAAATGAGAGAAACAAATTCACAATATATACAAAATGAACACAGTGACGATTACACTGCAAGTAATCTGTAATTAATGGTCCAACTAATTAGTAGAATTTTTAGTCACTTTTCAGACAAGTATACTTTATCTTTCATGAACCGATAAGTAGAATGAGCCGTTACTGTCAAACATTTGTAATAGATCGTTTCTGGACAAAATCGATAAAATAAGTCTTCCTTACCTGGACAAGTAGATTAAGATGCCAATGGCCGACAATGTAATAGATCGTCCCGAACAGAATTGATAAAATAAGTCTTCCCTTACTGAACAAGTGGATTTAGACGCCAATGATCAGACATATTGTATGCAAGAATAGTAGTCAGATAAGTAGAATACCTATAAATACCATTATCCATGACTGAATTAACAACAAATTTTATATAATACAAACTAATATGTCAGGTCTAAATCAAATCTATAAATTACACACAGGTCGAAATGAACATGCTACTGCATATTTTCAAGGAATTTAACTGTATTTTAGTAAATTTCATTAAAGCTACGAACCTTTCCACAAATCCAAGCGTATCAAAGGGGAGAATTCGAAAATGTAATGACGAATCTATAATATTTTTCTGAACAGTCATCGAGTTCAAGACCAATTCCCTCGAAGTGAAATCCAATACAAGTAGACTCTCGATGTCGAGCCTGTGATATTTCGGTAAACGTTTACCGAGGTTAAGTTTAAGTGGCTATAAACGGAGGCGGTAAGTCGAGGACAATCTTATTGCCATCACAGTCGAAGATAGTTCTGGGCTAGCACGAACGTCGATTTAGTGTCTTCAGGGGGAAGTTTCTGGGATGCTTTTAGCACCCCCGGCTGGGCGCGCATACTTCCGGCCTGCAGCTTGGCTTAGGGGTCCCTTCCTATGCCAATTAAGTGGATGTCTTGAAGGTCTGAGGACTAGACAGCTTGCGGGCTAAGTGGTTCTAATACCTTTAACCAGAATATGTCCTAACTTCTCTACGACTATGAAATCAGAAGTCCCCGTGTCGCTACGTGTACCCACGAAGTCAAAGAATGTTGAATCTCTGTTAACGATTGTGGCGAAACTTTTCGTGCTTTGCATTTTATATTCAGGAGAGCTGTAACAAAATAATCTTTCGAAACTAATAACTTTGAGAATTACAGATTCTGTCTCGAGAGGAAAAAAGGAAAAGGGGATTACTAAGCAGTATCTGTTGCATAATATTTGTACGTACCCGTTGAGTAGCTTTCCTCATGGTTTAAGAGACGAGGAACAGAAGAATTAGATTTACTCGACAGGGATACACTGCTACAAACAACTAAAGATTATATGTTACAGTCGTTAATCCACATTAATATGGTGTATAATTCTTAGAAAGTTTGAGTATTCTGACGACAACGAAATCACTCTGATTTCTTTTGTAACAGGTTTCACTGCACGAAATGTGTAACAGGGTAGGAAATCTTTGAAAAAGTGTTTTTAGCCATTCTAAAAATTAGGAACTGATTTTAAAAATGTAGTATTGTAAAAGAGAAAGAGGGAGATTAATTCGAGAAATTGTTTCTGTATTAAATTTTATGCTTTGCAATTCTGTTTGATTTAATATTGACGAAACAAATCTCAACGTTACATCGCGCCATTGTAAGACGATTTCCGTTGCTTTTATTGTAACTATTTACCGACGCTAAATGCAGCTACCTATTAAAATTAATATGTAAAGTGGATTAGCGAAACGCAGAGCGCGGTACAGCCCGTTAAGTAAAAGGTTCAGCGGTGTTAAGTGATTGTAACAAGTACTTAGCCAGAGTGTAATCCTACTTACCGCACAGCCCAGAAAACTCATCTAGAGTTGCAGACACGGCAGTTTACCGCCTGTGCCGTGAAATTTTCTGACGGACCACGGTGAATTTTACGAGTAAGTTAGTGTTACACTCGTTGGCTTTGACGTTTCTTGCTTTTACTACTTTCGCGGTCTATCAAAATACACGGTGAACTACGAAGACTGAACATAATTGTTGTGGCACGATATTCGCGAGAATTGTTAATTGACGTGCCTCGCAAACTTTGCTTGCCCAAGAACAATTTAATGTTATCGAGATAGTTTGAATGTGATAATAAAAAGCAGATTGTTGTCTACATTTTAGACTTTTGATGAGGGTCTGAGACTTTACTTGACTGTCGAAGTGGACTCGTTCGTAGTGGTTTGCAGAATGTTGGTTGATGTTCGTTCGGTTTTATGTGGGTTTTGTGTTTGTTTTTTCAATAATTGGTTGATCAGTGTATCGCACAACATTCATCCAGATCTATTTGTTTAGCTCCACCCCAGTCTTAACGTAAACACGTGGCAGAGACGCGGCGCCAGTTCGTCGCCACAATCATTTATTATACTATACATAATTATATTTTACAACTGTTTTCAAAAATCTCCGTCAAAAATCTATAATTCTGTAGACTTTTTGAAGATATTAAGATCTACTAGTGATTTAACTAACATGAGAAACGTTAAAATAAAAAATATTTCAGTTGCAGCATGAGAAATTCCGATCAAAGAAACTCGGACGGTGGAACTTTAGTGCTTCTGATACGATAGCTACACGTTCAAACGTTCTTTGCGAACAGAAACTGGATTCCGTTTCCTGTAAGATCAATCGAATTTAATTAATCCAATTAAATGAACTATTCCTCTGGTGGTCCAGTTTTTAATCTGTCGTAAATGTTATTTACTCGCCGTGGTTATTTTCACATAAACGTATTGTGCGTTTAAGCTGGACAAGTTGTGCTTCTACAAAGAAACGAGACCTCGAGGAACAAAGATACTCACCATGCAATCAGTCTGGGATCGTAACGTTTTCAGAAAAGATTTCTTCAATGCATTAACTTCAACACACAGAGTTCTTTTAAACATTCTAGAAGCACTGAGAAAGCTTTATGTTGATTGTGTGCATAAGCTGCATGAGATTGCAAAAATATAGGAAAGTCGGCTGAAGCTTGAATGGTTGGAATATTTGACTGCATACAATTCATGTACAGACCTAAATTTCTTCAGTTTCTTTCATCTTCCATATTAAATTTTTGTATAACCTCTTGTTATCTGAAAACGAATGAATAAGACTTTGGATAACTGAACCCTTTTTTGTAAATATCAATTCGAAGTTCATATTTTTTACAAAATTATACTATGCTTGCGATTCAATAATTTCTGATTTCGTTCACTGGAGTCTATTTTATGGCTTCTTATTGAATTGAAAGTTTACGTACAATAAAAAATGTACCACGAATAAGGATTACCTGTACAAATTCTTAACTATGTTGTTTTAAAATGGCGAATCAGTTCTGAAAAACAACTATCAGGAAGGAAACAACCTAATCATTTGTTATAATTAAGATTAATTCAAGCATAGAGTAGATCATATTTATACAGACACGAAAAAAATGAAAGTAAAGTTCAATCGAAGTGCCTAATTTTTATTTGTCGTGTTGGAAGACTCTATTTTCAGGTCTGTTTCTTTATCAGATGTTTTATTTATTTCTGTTTGCGTTATTGGAAGTATATTTTGAACTTTAAACCACGTTGTCTACGTCGTAAATCAAGGGTGTCCCGGTGCCTCGATCACATAAATTCTTGGCCCAGATATAGTACAATCAATCAGCCTAGATTCGAGCAAGAAATGGAATAAACACGAAAGAAGAAAGGATTTTCCGAGCTATTTAACAGTGTGGAAGGGTAGATCGAGCGAAAAAGCAATGTAACTGAAACATAAATCTCAAAAATGAGCCAGAACGGCCACAATAAATCTGCGTTATGTATTTAGTACTTACGCGACATCGGTCGGCGAACGGAGGAATCACTCTAATCCAATTTTCTAAATTACAGCTCACGATGTAGCCTGGAATAATATAATAAGTTAATAACTAATATAGAAGTAAGATGGTAGGGATATTTCATTTATGAATTAATCACTTAAAATTACACAGTTTGACAAAATATTTTAACAAATGCCATTCGTAATTTTTAAAAATTGAGCGAAAATCTGTAAGAAAAGAAACAAACCTTGAACATAACTTCAGTCCAGTAAACTAATCCACAAATATCTGAATTTACATAAAAATTCGTAGTCCACTAATTATTGATTGCAGTTATGAGCCTCCTTTCCCACGAATAAACTCCTCAAAATGAAATAACTAACAGGTATCGATTACCTGGGAAGTTTAAAGCGAATTTACACTTTGGATGTGTTTCGCGGATAATTCATTCACAGTGAATGTGAAAGATGAATGGTGGAGTATTTATATCAGTTCAATGGTTAAATTAATTGCACTAGTTTTCTTCTTCAAGTTTTGATAGCACAATTAAATAGAAAGCAAAACAGTGTGCTACTCGAACGGCTATTTACAGGACAAGTTTAGACTTTTTTCTGCCACTTCCCTACTTCAATCTAGACTTGAATATTTACTATGTATGTTCTTGTCACTAGATCCACGGGTTTCAGTTACACCTAGAGTCTTCCTTTTCTTGAATAAATAAATCAATTCATCAAAAGTAGAGACTAGCTCTACTTTGCTCACTGATCACTGAAGATGTTCACTTTGGACGAAACGCAGGTGAAAACAACATTCACACGTTCCAGTGTAGATGAATCATCTTCGCACATCCAAAGTGTACATTCGAAATTCTGTTTTACCTTCGAACCATTTTAAGAATTATTTCACCAAGTCATTCCGACGCAAAACACGAATACAGTAAAGACTCGATGATAGTTGGATAAGAAGTTCCTTTTGAGAGTTTCCACTTCATCCCCATCACTGGGGAAGGAATGTCGTGGAACGTGCTAAGCGCATAACTTATGGCCTCCCACGCAACCCTAACTTACACCCCCTCCCCCTACCCCTAATTTTGGTTGCCCAGGATCAGGCTTCGAGCAAACAATAAATTTGTGAGCTGTTGGAACGATTCGCGGTGCACCGTGAAAGTTTTCAAGCGGACCTGAGGTGCAAACTCTTATAGAGCCTTTACTGTATCGCTAACTAAAATTTCTCATTCGCAAGTTGTCACAATCCCACCATATCTAAACAATCCTCCACCCTGAAAAGATTCCTCGTCCAAACGATCCGTCAGTGGCATCAAACGTTCGAACACACTAATAAAAGCAAACAATAACGAGAAATCATCACGTGTCCTTTCCCTGAAACCGGCCACGACCATAGGCCCCCATAAATCGTTCGGATACGACAGAGGGAACGCCGCGATTCATCACGGATTAGCTTCACGAGCGAAGCGGACGAATCCAAATACCATCGGGACTACAGTCATCCGAGAGTACCACGCAGGAAGGGGCGATAGTGTGTGAAAATTAAATGGTCCAAACGCGATGTCTCTAGGGTGGAAAGGGGAGGTTTGTTAACCAGAAGACTCGACGCTTCTAAGAGCCTAGTAACACGTTTAAGGGGTTAGCCCACCCTGATCGCTTCCAAAATCATAGGTATCTTTGTGATTTTTTTTCTGGGAATGCAATAAAGTAAACTAGAAATCAGTAGCAACGCTTGTAATACAAAATGGCGTTAATGAAAAAATATATTTTTTCATAGAAAGTGCCGGTGCCGTTTCTGTAGGACATCTTTTCGACCGACCGTTTCCATGGAGGCATCGATTATGGTCGGCAGGTTTGAACTAAAACAAAAAGAAAGAGTTTTACATTTTCTCGAAAAAATTTGCAGGGGCAATAGCTGCTACGTAGGATCTTCTCAATACCTCAAAGACTTTCGTTTTTACAAACGTTTTCATATAAAACTTGTTTACAAAACTGAATATTAAAAGAAAATCTATGTACTTCTTCAGCAAATTTCGTCTAGAAAATGAAAAAATCTTTCTTTTTCTCTAGTTGAAACCTAGCGACCGTAATCGACGCCTTCAGGGAAACAGTCGGTCGAACAGGCACTGTACAGAAGTGGCACCATAACCGCCGTTTTGTACGAAAAAGAAATATTTTTGTATATTTAAACATATACAGGCTATCCCGTTTAAATGGACCCTCTAAAATATCCCTGGAACTATTGACGACATTAAAAAATCTTTCAGACAAAAGTTAAATGATATCAAGGGTGCACACTTTCTCATGTAACTTTCTTCTATGTGGCCGCGTAGAGGTCATATGGACGTCAATTTTGTTTTTCGGAATGGAATCGTATATTTTTTAATGCACTACATAATGTTACTCATTAGCGAATGAGTGCATTAAACCATATACAAATCCATTTAACAAAAAAGTGACCTTTATATGACCTCTAGCAAAAAGATACATAAAAAAGTATGCCCCTGATACCACCTAGCTTTTGTCCAAAACATTTTTCAATAACGTCAACAGTTTCGGAGACATTCGAGTGGGTCGATTTAAATAGGACACCCTGTACCTAATATCTAACTTTGCAACTAGTATCCAGTTTACTTCGGTATATTCCCAGAAGAAATTGACAAAGGTACCTATGATTTTCAAGTAGTCAGGGTGGGTTAGCCCCTCAAGCCATTGGCCTAACTTTCCACGTCGAAGAAGAACCAGGGGGACACCGACCGTCTGTCCAGAATAAGATCGAACAAGATGGAAGATGGACACTTTGGTGGTGGTCTCTTCTCTCGAGCACCGGGTGCTCGTGGACGTCGCCTTCGAGACGCGCGTGTTTGCGTACACGCGAGGAACGATGGAGTACTCGCGCGGAAGAAGCGAGGAAGACGAAGGGGGTCGATCCTGACGTCTAGGCTATAGCTCTCCGGGCTCAGACAGTTGTTGGAGAGGGTTGGGGTGGGGACAAGAAGGAGAACACGCGGCTTCGAAGGAGGCTAGCTACATCCCGAACGGTGGAATGCGGTAGAGAAAGAGGAGAGACACGATGGGGAACACAGGCGAACAGAGCCAGACTGGACGGCGCTGGGCTCGTCGCCCCTGTAGTAAACAAAGCTGTAACTCTGCTCTCGCGGCGAGGAATCAATGCCCCGGTAGCCTGGGTCTCTCCGAGGAGCAAACTCCTGGAGGAAACCCCTCGCAATGGCATCCATCTTAGTTTCGGTGCATGTTGATGCACTCCGGGCGGCGCGATGCTGTTACAAAACGTTACGGTGTAACGGGCGGTTTTTTTTGTCGGTCTTCTTCTTTTTCCACTCGGTTCCCTTGTACCAGTGGAGGTTTTGTTGCGGGATACTAGGGTACTCGGGACGGGTCGCGACCGACGGAAAGTGCTTTTCGGGGGATTTCTGTTGGGGTAGGATTTTGGGGATAAATGTTCGCTGTGAGCGGAAGGAAAGATTTAGTGTGAGAAATTCCTTGGTACCTTTGAGAACCGTTGAAAGGTGATATCAATACGGGTATGATTGGATTTCTTTTTTAAACGTTGTGTACAACTTTCGTTGCGAAACAGAATTCAGTTCTGTTTGAGAAAGTAAATATCGTATTGAGATCGTGAGAAATATAAGTAGAATAGGAGCCTGTATAACGTGGTAATATACGAACTGAAAATTAATAATACATATCATGAATACACTTTTCGTTTTAATTGTTCTAAAATTAAATAAAATTCGTATTATATTATGTTGTATTAGTGAAAACTTTTTTATTTAGTTTTAACTTTTGTGCTCTAGGTGTCGTATAACACGAAATTATACAGGGTCCTACTGGAATATAGAGAATCAAATACCTAGTGCAGTTGGTCATCCCTTATGAGTTATACAATATTCATCTGCGTCAGTTATGGACTAATCTAAGTTTCTGTTAGGTGTCCTATAGTAAACATACGTTTTTGTCTAGAATACAATGTTAACACTCATAATATTTAAAGTAGTACGTCTTTATTTTTGGTATTTTTTATATCTTTTAGAATATACAGTGATTAGAGTCAAAGACATGAACGCTCTAATGTCCGAAAGTTCTCGTTTCTGGACAGTTATGTTCCATTGATTCAGGTAATACAAGTTGTACTATAATCTGATTTAAATTGTTCCGATGCAACCTCATTAACTTTAATATATTCCAGTGATCATATTCATGACGAGCTATCAGGCAATACGGTCACCAGCTTTGCTTCTCCCTTTGCACAGTTAGAATGTTGTACTGTAGTACTGTACCTACAATTTATTTCAATTCTGAAGCCTATATTGCTGTCTATTAGTTGCAATCCTCCACCGACTATTGCATTCAATGCGAGATAAGCTTAAAATGAATGACGCAGGATACACGGAACTAGATCGGGCTGTTCCATTGAGAGCATAATATAGTAGGTACAGGGTGTTTCAGGTCTTGTAGTACAACCGAGCAGAAGATAATTCTATAAGAAAAAATAGGTCGAAAAAGAAGAATAAATGTTTTTTATACAAAGCATCGTTTTCGAGAAATACTACTTGGAATTTCATTGAGTATGCAATAAACGAAATCAGAATGTAATGAACAGACTTCAGCAGATTTTCAAATTCAGTTATCTCGGAAACATAGCATCACAGGAAAAAATTTATTTCCATAGTTTCAATTTGTTTTTTCAATTCAGAATAATCTCCTATACGGTTCTCCTACCCTATATTTGGCACGGAATAATTTTGTACATTCTGTATTCGAACATTGTAATTAAGAATTTAGAATTTAGTATATTTCCGAAAAACGCCTTTTAAATGAAGTTTCAAAAATAGAAGAATGAATTGACTGTAAAATCTGTTATTCATCGTCCGATTGATGGTCTATTCAGAGACAGAGCAACATCCGGTTTAACAGGCCGCATTGGTCCCTTCGGCATTTTGTGGCCGTTTGAGCGATGACGTCGAGGTGAAAACCACCGGGGGAGAACCTGTGGAACACTTGGCAGCGTACACTCTGAGGTCAATCGCTCGTGACGAAGGTTTTACAAGGCTGGGAAACGAGGGGCTGAGGCGAGACCATTTCAGCGACGATGGTTAAGCCCTCAAAGGTGGTTAAGTTGGGCTGATGGTGCCGTTTAGTGGTTTTTATATGATATGTTACGGACACGGGACTTGTTGTTCGATTGTAGTTATCCGATTCTACTTCTTGTAAAGATCGAAGAAAAACACGTATACCTCCATTTCAACATTGATCCATTTTCCGTTCACCTACTATCTTCTATTGTTCATCTACAGAAACATTAAAATTGGATAAATTGATACAACACATTAGGAATTAATAAGTTCATTTTATTTATTACATTTTCCATGTTGATTTTTTTTTAAATTTAGTAGTATTCTTTTATTGCAGAGAAAACAGATCCTCGAGGCTGAATTTTGATAACGCTTTTGTTGATCCTTTGAATATCGTCAAATAAATATTTCACACATCGTTGCAAAACTCCAGTTAGCATTAGAGGTCATTGTATGTACTCTAAAAGGTTTAACAAAATTCGTCGCGATCAATCTTAAAGAAACGACACCATAAACAATAACGTAATCAACAGTCGCGCTTGTTTTCTCCGACAAGAAACATCATCCGCGCCCCGAGTGTCTCGTAGCTCATATGTTATCCGAGAAATTCCCATTTTCTGGTCGCGACGCCACTCGCCCCTCTTCGTCCCCCGTTATTTTCTGTCGCGCGAGTGGCTAAGTCGCGATGGATGCCATTGATCAGAACGTTCTCCGTTACCCGGGAACAAGACAAACGCGGTAGAGAACATACATACGTCTACGTCTCTGGGTGAAAGTGTCGAGTAAATTTTTCGACCCGCAATTGTTTCGACGCTGTTCCTGCGCATGGATATTTGGGGGGTTGGGGTGGTTCGGAGGACGCAACGAGTGTCACGGTGGCAACCGGATAAATCGAGGTGAAAATTCTATCGCGGAATACGAAAAACAGGGAAGAAGTCTGGGGAGACTTTCACGAGTGCAAACGTTGCGCCCCAGGTATGGTCGCCGGGACTTATGACAATGGAGTAGCATCCACCCCTTGCGCGAACGTTGCAGCTTACCGATCGGTGGAAGGAATGACTTCGACCGCGGGGGCTGCTGTTCCTCTTCGAAACGGCGTAAAAATCGGTTGCTTCGTGAAGAAGTAACGGGGAACGGTGTGCATCTTTTGTAGGGATCTTTGAACGATATAGAAGGTATACAGTGTCTTTTACAATTATTCGAACGATGTGACTTTTGGAGTTGAGACAATGTTTGGACTTAGGTATACAGGGTGGAATGCGAAACGCGATCAGCTTAGCTTATTCTGCTGTTAGCTGTTCGATAAAAAAATATTCGGCATGCTTAATGGTGTAGACGTCATAAATAGAACTAAGCAGTCATTTCTTCACCGTTTACGCGAGTGTATTGCAGCTGATGGACATCGTTTTAATTGAGGTAAATGATATTATCTTAATGTTCCTTTGGTTTAGAAGAAATAAAAATTATTTATTATCATGCTTGTCAAATTCGTGTCAGTATCCGCTAAACGATGATTGTAAAAAGGTTATAGCTTTGTCTATAAAAGAGTAAAGATGACCTTGGAAGCTTTGGACAAAAAGGGTTGACGAAAGATTTGATACAATCATCTTAAAGCTCTCCTGGAATCATGTTATATGAGCTAACAAATTTTTGGATCGAAGAATTAAGAGTAGAATAATCTAAGCTGATCACGTTTCTTGGCGCACCCTGTATATTTTATGATCCTTAGACGGTAAAATGTATTGTTTAAGGAGCAGGGTTTCTTATTTATGGAACATCGTTCTTGTGAGCTACTTGCCACAAATGCATAATAAAACAAGAATATTAATATACCACTGATAAACCAATATGAACAGTTTGTGTTTTTCTGGTAATTTCGTACTTGTTGACCATGATACACAAGAGAAATTTTTACCGTTTTATTATTTCTTTAACACCGTGCCCTAGATCCAAGTGAATCTTGCTGGAGCCAAAGTTCAAAAAATTTGATGAAAGGTTTCAACGGCAAAGCAGTTAACACGATTAAACTGATTTATGTTCGACCCTTCTTCTGTTTATAAGCTCGTTAGCAATGTCGAAATATGTGCTATACAATGCAATTATGCGAAGAATATAGGCAATGTTATATGATTTTGTGCCTGGCTTTATCGCCGTTGTACAACCTGATTCGTATTTCCGGTTGCGGAATTTAGGGGGATTTCGGCCGTAGAAAGTTAGAGAGAATGGCATTGTGGCTCTGTTTGTGTGCAAACGTAGTAGCTTTTCGACCAGAGTAGCTCGAGAACCGAATGCAATTGGAGAATTACTCGGGCAACTGAAAATTCTACAGAATCGAAATTAAATGGTTTCTAAGTCGTGTAATGGCCGATACGCTCGTTGAATATGCGCTTTAAAGTCATACCACATAAGAATTAATAAATAAAAGGCATGTGTTCCTTAACTAGAACACCAATAAATTGTTAAAAAGTTATTATAACTAACGTCGAAGTGATTTATGTAATATATTTCTATTGTATAACTGACAATTTGACTTTTTTCTGAATGTTCTATAATGGTCTAAAACTTAAATCGCAATGACGTAATACATGACGTTACATTTTTTTTTACTTGGAGAAATATTGCTATTTTTGTTTTTGAAGTACCATACGTGTATGAAATGAACAGAGTATTAACAATGCTTCGAAAGAAAATATTTTTCAGATTAACTTTCTTTTACATAGGGAAACTTGTTGGCAATAATTTAAAATTATTGCGGGTGTCCTTCATAAAAGTAAATTTCATTTAGTGTTTAAATTAAATACCATCACTTTTACACGTAATTTTTGCAGATATAAAAAATTGAAGATTTCTTAGAAGTGCCACTTTTCTAGCAAACCGACGATTTGAAACGTTGTAACCAGGGTCTAACTTTAACATTAAGGTAGATATCGAACGCACACATTCATTCTCAGTTCAGTTGTCATCAATAAATCTAACAGTGAAGATCGGTAGTGTTTAGGCTCAACATTGATTCTTCTATTATTTTATTAAAGCGTTTTGTGTTAATTATAGGAAAGTTGTAATGTGCTTGTTAGAAAATCTTCCTTACGATTTTCACTCGTATAAAAATTCCTTAATTTTTAATTATCAACACTGGATTATCCCAATATTTCAACTGAACCTCGTGTTAAGTACCTCGAAGCAACCTCAAAAGATGCTCGCAATCCCCTTCAGTCGTTCAATGCGTCGAACAGATAGCAGGAAGATTACGTCCAGTTAAAAGTAACATTAAACAGCTGTTCCTGGAGCTCTTTCTTTTATTCCTGATGTTCTTTTTCTTTCTTGTTTTTTTTTTTATTCTCACCGTAAACATCCGCCGGTTAGCGGGAGCTGAGACTTATCACGAAGGTGTTGTATCTTCCCCGCGCATCGGCACATTTTCTCGCCGTAAAAAGGCGCGACTACATTGAAGTAAGGGTACCTAGAAGTTAACAACATCGTGTACACTCGCGAAACGGCCTTTCTTTATTTCTCCAGGGACGTTTGTCCGACGCCGGGAGATTTTTCTTCTTCCAGCGTACCGAACAGTTCCTTCGCTTCCTCTTTTTCTTCCATCTGCAAACGGGATCCACTTCTTTCTTTCTGCCTACGCTTGCCCGTTTTCCACGGTTCTGTATCGATTTTCGCGCGAATTGTTCTTCGTGATCGGAATTCAATCACTGTCCTTACACTTCATTCGCGCGATAAATGAATCTGACGTTTCTTGCTCGTTCCGCTTCTTCGTCTTTGTTATCAGCTCGAACTTAAAAATGTGTCGTTTGTTTTGTAGTAGGTATTAGGTGTGTTGCGCATGGAATAATCGTTTCGTTACCGGTGGTTGATATTATATTGAATATAATACAAATTTTATTGGTTGAAGAATGACGTAAGTAACCTAGTTTATCCCCTACCACATCACAAAGTCTAGATTTTTAGATATGGAGATAGCTAGTCAGTTTTATTTAATTATAAAAATTTAATTAGTATTTTATATTAAATTATAAAAATCCTTCTGTCTAGGATAAAAAATGAGATTACCATTGTGTTGAGCAATTCCAAAGTCAAGGAAATAAAACCAGTTCTATTCCATGATTGTAGAATTTTCAAAATTTTGTTGAACAGTGTTGTTTGGGGCAAAGGGGGTAATATGAAACCGGATGTTATTTCCGTAACTATGTTTGGCATTTGTCGAAAAGAATAATAGCTGTAACTATGTATTATGTCCTCTGTTGCTCATTTGTCATACTAGGTACTGACAAGTTCACCCTATAATAATATAAAGACAGGTCAGAAATGTCGATCTGATTTATTATCGACTGAAATTATTAAATATAACATATCGTCGGTATAACGTATATCAATTAGTACAATCCATTCAATTATTTTCGCTACTGTCTCCACTGTTAATACAGTAAATCCTCAATTTGTGTTTCAAGGTTCCTCGACACTGAACATTTAATATTTCATAAACTAATGGCCATATGCGACCGAAACAAATATCATTGGCTTCAGAATTTCATACTCTATCACTGTGCTAATCCAGATTAAAAAGTCAGTATTACACCTGGGGACCTCTCCTTGTCAATGCCGAGGAGCCTTCTAACATTCATCGAAGATTTACCGTATACTTCTGATACTTTTTAATAAAACATTTATGAATCAATGTTCACACAAAAAATCTTCCTCTTTCGTCCTATAGAACATGCCCATACAGTTCGATCCTTTAATCAATAGACACACAGTGAACATATAATTTGTGCAAAGATTCTACAACATACAACAATCAAATATCTTTCTAAAAATCACAATTCTCCCTTCGTACATTTCGATCCCGTTTGTTTACTTCGAGAAAGAAGGATCATTGCGTCAACACATCCTTCCAAAGATCTCCTTCAGGTCGACCAGAAGACCGTGTTTCATCGTACACCGTATCGTCGCGTATCAATAGCCAATCAAATTTATCGCCGGGACAATAGGATCCGTAATGGAAAGCCGGCTGTTTGCAGATCGACTTCTGTTTGTCCGTTCGCCGGGTGTAGCGGAAAACTTTCCCCGTAAAATAACGTCCGTGTACATAGACGTAACCGTCACGATCCCTGTTTCTCACGGATACGTCCGTAAGGAGTCTGCCCGCAATTCCCGGACCGACTCATCTCGCGAATGAATATCCATAACGTTGCCCCGGGTCTGTAGATCACTTGGCCGCTTGAAAGCGCCGTAGATTGTTCAGCACGATTAAGTTCTCCATTTAAGAACATTCCCCCCCCCCTTTTTCTTCCTTTCATTTTCTGTTTTTTCTTCTCTTTTCTTTTCTCTATCTCTTTCTTTCGTTGCCATCTTTCTTCCCTAACTGCCGGCCATAGGTATTTGGCCATTCGTATTAGATTCACTTTACGAAAAGATATGGCAAATTTTTCGGAACAACTACTTTCCTGTTAAAATAAAGGTCATAAAGCGAGGGTATTGCATGGTTGATCGTTGAAAATTCACAAAGTGAAATTGTGAAATGAAAAAGAGTAAACTTCGATTGCTGGATGTACAAGAGCATATTTCCAAGCGGTATGTAGTTCATTCAAGAAATATCAGGTTTATACAACTTTTTCCTGCCAACCAAAAGAATGAAAAAGTTGTAGTCTCTAACAAGAAATCAAACATAAGAAGGACAAATTAGAAATTGAAAAATGCGAGTGATAGGGACTTTCCCCGGAGATCGCGTCGAACTGAAACAAAATATAGTATTATATATAAAAAAAGCGGCACGTAGCTCTGGCATTTTTTTCACTGTGACATTTGTGTCCATTTCAGTAGAGTCTCTCATAATTAGACTGCGGATTTTTATGCAAAACAACATTTTCTAAAGTAATTTAGATATACAGTAGCAGATGTAGAAATTTATTTTTTATCTTAAATAGTCAATGGATATAATGAAACTTTGTCTTTTATTGTATTTCACAGAGGCTTATGGGCCATAAATGCATAAAATCCGCTGTCTACTCATAATTATCAGGTACGGTCGAAAAGTTGTCGGTTCTTTGTTGTGCAAAGCGACTGAGGGATCCATTGAAGGTTAGAATTCCGATTTAGTATCGTCTGGTTAATGGTTCGGACAAGACGTATTGCAATCGGTTGCTGTGCTTTGTAAAGTGTGTTGGAGTAATTCGTGTTATAAGTGTTATAATATAATGTACAGTAATACTGTACTGTGTATAGTGTTACATATGTGTAGTGTGTTGTAGTGAGTCAAAAATGTAAGGAAAATTAATACATAATAACAGTGTGATATAGCATTATGGCAAATTAACTTTCTGATCTCTAGAGATATTAGTCATTTCAAGACATGTGTGATTGTGAAGAGAATTAGTGAAACCATGGAATATCTAGAAACAAAGGAGAATAGCAATAGTGCATTATTAGAGCATTATTTCAGTTAGGAACACAAACAATATAACAAAATTTCTCCAGACGTAAAAAAATCCTAACAATCGCGTAAGATGTCCTTCAATGCACTTCATTTTTCATTTTGACCCTTTAACGTCCAGACTCTTAAATCGTTATTCAAAATTTATGCTACTGATATATACATGTTGCATCTTATTATTTGAAGTTGAAGATGTCGCTATTAAATAGACCTATTTTTTTCATTTCTTTCTTTTTTTATTTGTTTTTGGAGGGAATACTTGAATTTCTCAACTAAAAACGTGGAGATTTACTTCACATCTGTGAAACTACGGATCCTTGTTGACGAAAGTTAGATATTAATCGCCTACAAAATTTGACACATTTAAAATGAGTTTCTCACAGGTGCAATACCGGGCGTTAAAGGGTTAAACACCTTCATTTATTATCGATAATATAATTTATGTTCTCAAATATTGTTAAAAAGTAAAACACCCTGTACAAGCGTATCGATGGTAAACAGATAAAGTACTGAATTTGCAAATGAAATGAATATTGCGTATCTGTTACGATTTGTTTATTTTGTGCTCCCGCGAACAACGATATATCAACCCCTGACGATATTAGTCGGGGTGTATCCGATAGGAACACGCAATTTTATGGTAATCAATGCAGGACCGTAAATCGTGTTCACGGTGTGACGAGATTCTCGTTTCGTTTCAGGTGGCCTGGATGCTTTTCGACAAGGGCGCTATCCTGACGGTACAACATCACGTTATTACCAGGAACCCGAGGATATCGGTGTCGCACGATAAGCACAGGACCTGGTTCCTACATATCAAAGAGGTGCAAGAGGAAGACAAGGGGAAGTACATGTGCCAGATTAACACCGCGACCGCGAAAACCCAGTATGGCTATCTGCACGTCCTAGGTGAGTCAATTGTTTTGATTTTCTCTGGTTCTTACGGTCGTGTTCGTACAATCGTTCTAAGAAAGTAGAATCTAAAGGTGATAATGACACAAGAACGTCACGACTTGTGTTTTGTGTTCGTCGTAAACGACGTAGAGAAACATTTTACGATTCGATCCGAAAAAAATTATTAGGTGAACTTACGACAAACACCCACACCCAATGGTCATGACCTTGAGAAATGCTATCAAGGTCACCCTTACGAGTAACCTTCAAAAGGTTTAAACTGTAGGAAGAACAGGGTACAACACAAGATAGAATGAACTAGTTAAATAGAATGATGCGTTTTATTTTGTTATAGATGACAGACTGATTGATAAGGCCGCGCTATGCTTGTTTTTAACCTAGAAGTTATGAACCCTTTTTTTCTATCACCCAGTATAACGTAATTTATTTGTTCATTTAGAAGATTTGTGATAAATGGTCTTTCGTACAAAAAGCATCCTGTTTTAAATATAATATTTGTCTTAATCTGACAGTAATTATTTATTGATAAATAGAGTTTTATTAGAGATTCTATTCCTTATATCGCAGACGCAATTGCGCGAATTCTGATAAAATAGAACATTGCATACGTGTTTTTTCATTAAATTATTTCTTCGCTAAATGGAATAAATTAGTTTCGTAGAATAATCTATTAGATCAGGCGTTTGCATGAACATCGACGGTCTAATATTTAGCGTTTTAATTGCTCAATATTCCCGCCAGAATAATGAAAGTTTCATTCAGTACGAATTTGTTTGCGAAAACAAAATGTGTCTCGTTGGTCGTTTCGTAAGCCGCAGTTCCACTTTCAGGCCTTTGTGTTATCATTTTCATTCAAAGTATAATAATTATCCTGCTTTCGTTCACCTACTCATCCGCGATGTAATGAATATTCACGCTTTCACGCGGTACGTCTCTTTAATTATGTAATTCTATAACGTTTTTGCGTGACGAAACACACGAAGTGTAAGACATTGACTACGGTATAATGTTGTTCTAGTTGCATAATAATAATAATAATAATAATAATAATAATAAAACAGAAGAAGAAATCATTCTTCCTGGGATTTATGTAAATGTTATGAATTTAAAATTGATATTTATGCAGGGGATACTAATGAATATAAGTACAGAAACATAGAACATTTTTTTGTTCGAAATTTATTTTATATTAAGGTAAATTTCGAGAATTGATCTGGTAGCAGTTTTCCATTTGACTGCTTTCTCTGCCCATTAGTAATTATTCTACTGATGTTAAACTTTATAAACATTGATACCTGTATCCTATCGCTTCTTAAAGATAATTTGACGTACATTGATAGTTAGACGATGTCACTGTCAGGGGGAACCACATAATAAGACACCACTCTCTGTATGCATTTTAAGTGCAACCAGCTAGACACATCGTCCAGTCGCATTCGAAAACACAAGAGACAGACGATTGTTAGTTCCTTGAAAAAATAATGCTTCATAAGCATCAATAACATTCTACATTTTTTATTTATTTTTATATCTAGAATCACCTGTTGTCCTACTTTGTAATAAAAAGTAACAACACAACGAGGCAATAAACTCGTTCACTTTTGAAATCACTTCTCCTTTCACACCACCGCTGAACATTTTCGAAATTCTGGAAATACCTAGAGCCCGAGAGCTTTATCTAGGCCACTCGAACGAAAGAAGCTTCCATTCATGGCTTAGCTACATTCACTACCTCACTATACCCTCACCATCTACTGTACCATACATACCACCGCAAACCTTATCAAACTCGAGCAAACTCGAAAATATATGCCATCAGTACCCTCCTCTAACATCACTAAAATCACATTCCCTTAAGCACTACATCTACTACATCTTACATAACTAATTCCAACGACGACTCTCCCTCAAACTGTCTCACACAGCACACAACTACTCTAAGCAAACCAGAAAGTATTTCACTCGGTGTTAAAACGGTCTGGCCGATAATAATTTAATCAGCCGAGAAGGTATCCGTAAGTCTAGAAAGTACATAGTTACAGAAAACGGAATGGCGGGAGGGGAAGGATGGAAGAGTCGGTCTTCGTTCTGCCATCCGGTAGAACATATTAATATCTCGAGTTTTGACGTCTGAAGTTGGGGGGGGGGGATGTTGCAGTAGTCGGTGGAGTAATCAGAGGGCTAGATTAATTGTTTCCACGGGACTCTTGGCCTAGCGTTGCACAAATACACGGAAGACTTCCGCGCGGCACTTCGTGGATAATGCCGTCGGAACAGACACACAATGCTGGAGCACCCGCCATAACTCAGAGGCCCACCTACCTCAGGAGGGGGGAGCAGCATGCAAGAGAAACGTGTAACGTGTGTAAATATTCCATACGGGCGAAGTCACTTATAGTTACCACCTGAGGCGTTTACCTTCCTTCTCGAGCTAATAAACCGCTTCTCATAGAGTTTGACGATTTCGACAGGCTGGATTCCCATGGAAATTATACGGGAATCGCGCCCCCCTTCGTCTAGATTGTTGCCGCGTGTTTACTCTCGCGTCCGGAATTCTGTTTCGAGGAACGTAAAACGGGGCAGAATTCTGGTAGAAGAAATTTCAACGATCTGCCCTGGGAAATAATGGGGAACGTTCGACCGAGAATGTTATGGACGAAAGTAACACGATTTTATGATAATTTACTTGGAATGTACTTATAATTCGAGTGGTTAAGATAATTGCTTTTCGCAAGTAGTTAATAAGTAATGTTACACTTAAAAGTGTAGTATAAATAATATAATATAATATAGCAGAGCATAAAACATTGCGAGAATAAATCGACAGTTTTTTTTTCTCAGTAGGTTGCGTGTTCGGGGAACTAAATATTTATGGAATATGCATGCCATTGGTTACGACTTTGTTAATGTGTCTGGTCATTACTTACTGTTTCTACTTACTTCTGGCACTAATGACAGTAAGTTGCATGTCGAGCTTCGAAGTCGTTTTTCTTGGGAACCCTGTCCCGCACGAATAACTGATTTTAATTTTCAATCAATTCTACTAGCTTTCTAGAAAGAATCAATTGTGCCCAATTACACTAGCATCACACCCATATACTGTCCCATCCAAAAGTGTCTGACCACAATATTTCTTTGACTTCGCAAGTGAATTAAATTTGCTAAATTTAAGTAGTAAAGTATTTCATTGGGGATGTAGCATGCATATTGAACAAGGTTATGTCCAACATAACATAGATGATAGATGGAGATACTGCAGGAAACAATGCAGGAAAACTTGTTCTATATTTGAAAATACCATTTTTGGAAGCTCACACAACCATATATACCTATATTACTATAATATTGAAAATTCTTAAGTACACATTGCTTAATTATTAATATAAACAACATTGTTTTGTGTTGAAAGTAATATCCAATGTTGATGGGTCGATATTCACTCCATTCGATACGAGTACTTTTTACTACAGAAGTAATCAGTAGGGAAACAAAAGTATCGAGTAATGTACTCGTATTTACTTGTACCGATTCGTCCCTACCTCCACTACCAAAAAGGAATCCTTCTCAACAAACTGATTCAATATTCTAAACCTATCCGTCAATTAGCTCTCAATCCGTATCGCGTTCCTCAAAATCATCCACGTCCACACTGGACACATAGGTTTCGATTCACGATCAAGTGCAGTGATAATCCATGAATCGAAAATAACGACAACTCCTATGATCGCGCGTCCATTTCATCCAATATCGTGTACACGGCTCATCCCCCTCCGACCCCTCCCACGACTATCTCATCTTCCTTTCACTTCCTTTCAGTAGTTGCCCTGTTCTTTCTGTCCTCTCGTAAATAAAGCGGAAGCCGGGGACTATCTGACTTTTATTCGATTTAGAGACGAGTCGGCGAGCTTAACCAGTAAAGAAGCTCGAGTGGAGACGGGACGCGCACACTGCGGAACGTGACGCTGAGCTTTCGACCCTTGGCCGTACATTTTTCGACGGTCCTCTGTCCCGCTCGACCATTCTCTCCCATTGTCCCCCGTGTCCCACGTTCCCTACCGTCTGCCATACGGATTCCGTTGCGTTTTCACCGGTTATCGAGTTCCAGCCCCGGGGACGATTGGACGAGTTGTTGTCGGTTCAATTGGCGTTCCTTCGTAACGAGCGAAAGGAGGGTGTTATGATACTCGCGAGCCTGTATGCAATTTCATACCTGTTTCTGCTGCTACTCCAACCCCCCCCCCCCCCAGGCCACGTTTTCTCGAACCGTATTTATTGGAAAGTGGATAGCGAGAGGGGATGCTTTTGACGGGCACGATACACGGCGAAACATGTAATAAGGAGAGGATCCTTTGAATTACGAGCGAGGGGAGAAATGATCGTGTCAAGGTGGATACCGAAAAATGAAGTGTAGCATAGGGTAGGGATCAAACGATCCCAGTAAATACAAGTAAATTATCGATACTTTCGTTTCGATACCGAGTACTTTTATATCGATACTTTCTACTACGATACATAGATACTCGGTATCGAAAAAAAAGTACTCCTATCGAATGAAGCGAGTAAGCGATATGAAAGCTGATGAATGCGAAGGTGGGTGTCATCCAATTATATTTCTTTGTTAGTAAATGTTTATTAATAGAATATATCTTCGTTAAAATCAGAGATGGTCAAATTTATCATCTAGATAAAGAGTTTCAAATAGTCATTTTTATTCGTTTAAACGTGAAAATTCCACTGTTTATATCAAAACAATACTTCTTGTTCGAAGTAACGTCCCCGAGGATCTATACTAGTTGACAACCCAATTAATTTCAACATTACACGCCAAATTCCACTGTTTGTAAACAGCTTCCCCATTTCTATTGTTCTTTGATAAACGTCCATAACAAATTTTCAAATATTCTACATATATAAAACAACAACAATAAGTTACAGACGCAAGGATAATTTTTAAGAATAGTCTCATTTTCAATGTTAAATCACAGGACCCTTAACGAAAGGTATTCTCTTTCCATTCGCCGTCATGTAAAACGCAAGCGTTCGATAATTTTTTACCCGTTACCGGGGACATGGTTCGTTTTTGTTGGTCTGTCACGGTACACGGTGCTCAAAAGACATCGCGTTTCCGCTTTTATCCGGCCATCGAATTTCACGAGTCAAATTCAAGAACACTAAAAGCCCCGGCATAATATAGCACAAAGGGAATTCGTAGAGCGTCATGTATACATTACGTATTGTATCGTTGAACGCGTGTCGTCGCAGCCGTACATCATATATTACACGAGCTCGACACACACCGCATTCCCTAAGGGAGCGGTGTAATTAGTAATTTGTAGTTCCACTGGCTTCATTCACCGGGGCACATAACAGTCATTTCGACACGCGTTTCTCCCGACGCGACGTGCCTTTGTGCAGCAATCGTGGCCCTGTTAAGCCGTGATACACAACCGTTCCGTACTAACCACTTAATTTCTTGCTTTTCCATTTAAGCGACTTCTACATATATGCTTAATTCTTAGATACCCTCGAATCTGAAAGAACGATATGCGATTGGTAGAAGACGGATTTATTGCATTTATTTGAATGTTTAAAACTCATCGTAGTTTGGATTCGAATAAACTGGGAAAAAGTGGAAGGTATTTATACTGTTTGAAATCTGATAAAATACAGAATAGAGTAACCAAATATTTATTTATTTATAGTTTCTGCGAGCACACATCTGTGGTTGTTTAGATCTAGTACTTAGTAATTTTTACTTGGATGCTATGGACAGTTGAAAAATAACGCTTCAGTTGTTTATTACAAAAATGAATTTGATAGTACCTATGGACATTTAACTGTAAACTTGTTGCACATTTTTATAAATTTTGTAATTGGAAATTGATTGGTAGTCTTACTAGTTTTGATCACGTTCAAAGCTTCGCATTACTTACCTCAGCACAGAAAATATAACAGCTATTTTATTTTTAATTCTTCAATCCTTTATTTTTAACCGTTGATCCATAAAATGAAATCCATGATATATAAAAGTCTTTTATATCTTTTTTCAACATTCAGTTTGTCCAGAATTTTTTGGGAAACTCGATTTGCAATTCTGTCCAATAATAAATAACGGGAAATTTACAAAAAGCTATTATGTAATATACATGGTGTATGCTTCGTAATGGTACTCCAGCAACATATCAATTAAAATGAAACACGTTATACAGTTTCATGTATTTTTTCAATTCTCCAATTTATCGAAAGCTGGAAATTCTATTTTTTTCTGGCGGCCATAACCGTAAAAAAACATCTCTCCCAATCAGAGTTTCCAAACAAATAACACAATTTCGCTGTGTAAGATAGTTTTATCTATAGTTTTATCACCGAGCAGTCGATCTGAATCACCCGGACCTCTGGTATCCGTAAACAACGTATGTCCCGTTTGAGCTGTTGATCGTATTTCCGTTCTTGACGAGGTCGCTGGGCTCTCGGTTCCCTTTTTCCCTCCCTCAACCCCTGCTTGCAGTGTTGCTCTTTGTCGAATAAATTCCCGTTTCTTCCGAAATACTCGGAACATGTATCTTCGAACCTGCATTCTGGACACGACAATTTGTCTCGTTTCGTCGCTTGTTTTGGCACTTCTTCGATTTTGGTGAATTTTCACTCAAGTTGTCAAACGACTCTGCTCGTGCGAAAACTGGTGAAAACCGGTTGATAAAATATTTGGTATTAATTATTATTTATTATTTTAGGTGAAACGTAATAAAAATTTTCAAGATGTTATACCAGGTTTCTTTTACATACTCCAAGATCAAATAATTCCTCAGGAATTAATAGAAATTTTAACAAACCAAATTTTCATCCATATTTCTCAGTTAAAGATATTATAGGATTTATACCAATTTTATTGAGATTTTAAACTTCAATTATTATAAATCCATACACGCTTGGAGATCCAGATAATTTTATTACAGCAAACCCAATAATCACCCCAGAACACACTAAATCAGAAGGGAAATAAACTAGGAAGAGTAATCGTTTTACTGATATCAATTTTAATTTTGATAATTATACCCTTCGTAAGATTCTACTAATAAAACCACCAAGTTCACCTTCAGGCCAAAATCAGCAGTAACATATTGCACCGATATTTTAACCCTCTATAGCCCGAATATATTTCGTGACTATGAAAAAATTGATATAACGTGAAATCAACCTCTAAATACAAATTAGCAATGACTGTACAATTTTCAAAGATTTCATTATTACTCCGATGTCTCAAGTTAAAGCTGATGATCGCTACAAAGAATCTTATCCGTTACCAAAGAGAGATTATAGAACACAATATGTACTCCGCATAGCGGCAAGAAATTGAATTACACCGCAAAGTATCGATATATCGGTACACGACTTCAAAGTCACACGGGGCTACAGAAGATTGAAAAGGAAATCTTTTGCACTCACAAATTTCTGTACACTTCCACGCAACGAACAGCAACATAATTTTCTATTCAACTGAGAATGAATTCCATAACGAGCAGAAAATCTGTCTGTAAGATTTGACTTCAAATAGCCCCATACCCGACATCGAGCACCGTCTCCCCCCATTCGTTACAGCAAACAATCCCCCTTTCGTCCCCCGATCCACCGGGAAATTCACTAATTGGAGATTTTTCCGTCTTAACCGTAACGTAGTCGCTGGCTCCAATCGAAAGCGTTCGCGAACACAATAGCTCTCGCGGATCATTAAAGTTCGCGGGGAGAGCATATTCGAGGAGAGAAAAAAAAAACTGTTCGACTCTTCGCCGTATCGGTGGCTTGAAAGGGAATCCAATCGCCCCACTCCCCAGCCTTGGCAGCATAAGGAGGCAATAAGGCCTTGCGGTACCGATTGGGTGGCTGGTCGGAGGATCTACACGAGGTCTGCTACTTATTTAAGTGCCTACATATTTACCCGATTCTTACAAGACGGCATCGGTTCCGCGGAACCGATTCCTTCGTTCTCCAACTCCACCGCCATTCCCTCTCCCCAACCATCCCTTCTTTCTCTCTTTCTTCGAGTGGCCAATTACGGACAACGGATATTTCAGAGACCTCCAGTGGAGGGTAAACAAAGACTCCGACTTGGATATCGATCGTAAATGAAAGAGAATCCCCGTTGGTCGCGCGGTATAATAATTCGAGATTGTTCCCGTGTTTCTACCGTTCTCCTACCGAATCGTGAACGAAGGGCGGAACAGGATGACCGTCCTCGGTGTTAGCATCGTCGGCAGTGTTCTCTCTTTATCCCATCGCGAACTGTCGTTTTCCTCTCGCGGCGGTGGGTCCCCTGGCTGAGGACAGAGACGTAGTTTAGGAGCAAGTTAACGCGCAACAACGACGAGGCCAACCGTACACGTGGCGGCGTTTGCGCTTGAATAATGCATCGACAGTCTGTACGCGGCTGTGCTGGTGTATAACGGGACGGGAAGGGTCGCGCGCGCTGTTCAATCTGCGCTTGTTGAACAATTCGGTAACACTCCGCATTAGCATTAATGTAGCAGATCGCCGGACACCTGCGGTAATTCATAGGATTGAGTGGGCTCCTCCGCCAGGCGGGCTTTTCGACGGTGAGCTCGCGTGCCTCTGACACGGTTGTACTCGCGACTGTCTTTTCAAGACTGACGGGACAATACGTAGGGAGATAATTTTTGCAATGTTTGCTGGGATATGGGGTGAAGGTGTCTAATACCACCCATTTTCCTAATGGATAAAATACCCAATTACTGACCAAATTCATAAGTATTAACTGACCAAAAACATAAATTGTCATTTGTCTTTCTTATTGTTATTTAATACTAAGTATTAATTATTATTCGGTTGATAGCGATTTAACTTTTGCTAGACGATATTAGTACCTCTCTACAGCCCAAATAGCACAACAACGTCCTATGTACGTCAGATGGACATACTGTGGACGTCTTGTGTCAACATCGTCAGAACGTTTTCCGAATGTGTAAAAGTAACATTCCCTGTATGTTTTGGGATCATTTAAGGATATTTTAAAAACGGTATGGTAATATCGTAAAAGACGTACAAGAAATGTTTCCCAAATGTTTAAAATTGTGGTTAGGTTTCATTCTGTGCAAGGTGGCAGAAATTAGGTTAGGTTGGCTTGTGTTTAACAAGTAAAAGATTAACTTTCCTGCGATTTCCGCACTTAGTAGAAATTAGATCTAGTTAGTTCCTGTTAATAAATAAAAGGTTCAATTTCCTGTAAGGAATTATAATGAAAATATAGGTCTGGGGATTATGATCTCTAAGTACATTGTGTTTATTTCTATTTCCACAGCAAAACTCTGATTCTGTGTTGGTTAGAAACAGTTTAAGAAGAAACATATTTTTTAAACTTTTTTGGGGTTTTCGCACAAAACCACTGGTGTCGTTACACTTCTCTATTGATTCTTTAAAGACTGACAGCTTGTTGAAGTACCACCCAAGAAGTGTATTGTCAGAACTCTTATGAAAAATCACAACTTTTTAAAATAATTTTGTGAATCTGAACTTCACTGCTTGCTATGTTTTTGCTCGGTGATATCCTTGCTGAACTCAATTCTCCATGAAAAGTACACAAAGCTATATAGAATTTAATTACACGTTTAAATTTATTCTCTGATTTTCGATGAATGTAGGAAGACTAGTAGACATCTATTGTTTCCTTTAATTAATTCTAAGATCAAACAATTTCATTGTCATGAGAATATTCGAATCGAAAACACTGACAATGAGCTTTGTTAAAAATTACTATTCACAAATAACCGTATAGTCAAATACTTCAGATGCACATTATATTACAGATCTAAATCAATTACTGTATCTAAACTTGGTTCATACGATTAATCCCACACTATGTTGTCATTTCTATATTTCTCGTCAGAATATAATCTCGCATTATTCAACTACCAATGGTCTGCTCACAAAAACAATTTCGACTCGAGAGAATTCGAAGTATCGTCCTGTGAAGTGGCTTATTTTAGAAAAAGGATCAATCAACTTTGCGCTTGCCACTCGTATCCTTAATCATGATTCACGAATCATTCATGATGTCACTGACGTGTCGGACCATACAACCTCTGGCTGTTACCATTCACTGAAAATATCGAGGTCGACATCAAACATTCCCTAGAGAGACGAAAATTAATATTAGTCTCAATAATATCTAATTCTTGTTATATATATCGTAGGATTACGCGTTATGCTAAATTACACAAAACTTTCTCCGTCGATTAAGCTGTTTAAACATGTTCCTGCATTAAATTCACGCTATTGTACACTTTCCCGAAGGGACTTGGGCTTGATATACGGATCATGTTTATGTATGTAGAGAAACCCTCTTCACTCCGCGTTTCGGGCGCTAAACGAACCAGAGTCCAAACGGTCCACGGCTATTTCAACCGAAAGCTTGTGCATCTTATCAGGGGTAACTCCTCGAATAAATATCCGAGTGTTCGAATAATTGTCTGGTGCCCTCAGGATTTCGTTCGCTTATTATTTATGACCGTGATTATATGCTGTTCTGATAACGCTATACGATGTTATATCGAGGAAATACTGACTATCCTATCGACGACGATTTACATGGTTATTAAAGTACGCAACATCAATGGTTTTGGGTTATCACGATGATCGACATTTAATTCTATACTGTTTTTCTCGGAGGTGTGTGTCGTTTTTGCTGCTGTGAACAATTATCATAAATACAAATTGACTATTTTTGTATGTATAATATACAGGGTGTTGATAAGAATGTAGGACATTTTGACAGACAAACTAAAACGAAAATCAAGAATGACGAAATTGCGTTCGAAGCTTCGTATCCAAGTTATTAATTTTTCAAGATTCCCATTCTATAAGTTTAAAGAACAAAAGCAAAAACATTCACGCAGCGAAGAATATAACAGGACATAAACAAAAGCACTTATAGACCTTAGACGTTTTGTCGTGTATTATATTCGCTATTATCCATTCTTCCCTAGCAAAATCGCAAATTACAGAATTTTCCTGCCCAATCCGTTCAATATCAAATTCATTCGCGAATAGTGAAACCTCTGAAGCAGCCACAAAAACATTTTAACACTAAAACTACCAAACCCGTCAAAATGACGGATTGGACATTTCTTATTTTACAATTTTCGAAATTATAATAGTACGTTTGGCAACATTTATGTTGACCTTTACTTTACTGCACATTCTATGTTACACTATATTATGCTAAAGTATACTATATATTATCTATATTACTGTACTATACAATTTAATTTAGTGTACATTTAATACTGATAGTTCTAGTGTTAAAGCTTCAGCAATAAATTGTGTTTGCTACGAAAAAAGACTCCTTTTCCTTAAAAAAAAAATCCCAAAACTGTCGACTTTTAGGTAGATTTTCAACGCGATTCTAACATCTATTGTAAATTAACGCGACGCCCCTCCCTCTCTCCGTCTGCGTTTCATTTGAAAATGCAATAGTCGCGAGCTTGAAAGTGGAGTCGAAATGTCGCTTGGGAATCGCAATAACCATCACAGCGAGGCACGATACGAGATGCAAATTATTCCTAACGGCGATGCAAACGCGTTCCCCCAGTGGCGTCGGTGATCGATCCGCGATTATCGCAAAAAATATTAATCGCTAATAAGCGGTATCGACGTGTACGTATTTTTAGAATTCCCTTCTTCCTTTTTATCCTACCACCCCCCCCCCCCTTATTTTACTTTGTATGTCTTTTCGTCGTTTCTTTTTTCAATTAGCGCGATGAGTTTACGGCATCGGAACGAACAAGGCGCGCATGCGTGACCGTATGCGTCATTGGGCACGTGAATCTGGTACGAAAAATGGCTCATTTGTTTCGTAATAAAATTATAATTATGTGTCGAAATTCTTGAAAATTATTTCATTCCTGTGCATCTTTTTTCATTTGAAATTTTGTACTTGTGACAATTTGAAATGTATTTTAACTGTTGATTCAGAATCTTCATTATTGGTACGTTGAAAACCTTGAACGATGTGGCACTTGACATTTCATTACGCGCGTGATATAAGCTGAACGATGCAATTTTTAATTAATTTCAACAGAGCTGATTTTATAGAAATTACATTAAGCGGTTTATCAAATTGTTCTCTTTTTGAACTTGATGAAATATTTCTTTGTTGCCCATGCGAAATAGAATCTCAGTTGCTGCGTTAATGTATCGTTAATATGTTGTACATATTTTGTATTACTCTTTTGCATGGACCACATAATTAATCTTGCAAATTTACTTGTTATAATTGAGTAATAGAACAAAATCTCCACGTATCATTTTGAACAATATTTTTTCTTTATGTTCCCGTACTATCCGTCATATTAAGTTACCACGGAAAGGACATATCGTGTCACTGTCGAATTATATGGACGTTGATAGAACTGAAAGTATGAATTTATAGAGAGGCGTATAGGTTAAATGGTGATAAAATACACAGGTAGCTGATAAAATTATCCGATCTATTCGAAACGAAAGCCGAAAAAAAAATGTTTTTGTATATGTAAAATTATCGTTTATTAAAAATTCAACATATAGGTCTTATTATATGTCATTTCCTCAGTAAATTCTGAAAAATTGAGCTATATATCTATTAACAAAAAAAAAATGTCTGCCATTTAATTATATTACATTATATTAGACAAGGGGATCTAGCACTTTTCGTAGCCGATTTTGAAAATATTAATATTTCACAAAATGACGGCTGTTTGAACTTAAACTTGCAGTGTCCGACACAAATTTCCAACTTCCTTTGTTACTAGAAAGAAAAAAATGCACGAATAAAAAATTACAAAGTTTGATCCAAATTGGTTCAATAGTCTTTTAAATATTTCCGGTACCGATTTTGAAAACTGCATTTCGAGTAAAACGCTTTTAAATCGCAGCCATGTTCTTCTGTTGATAGGTATATAGCTCAATTGTCCAGAAATAACTAAGAAAATAACATATTATAATAACATATATATGTTGAATTTTTAATAAACAATAATTCCGAACATACAAAAAATTGTTTAACTTTCCCTCTTATATAACACCTCAAAAGTATGTAACCCCTTAAATAAACAACTTATGCCTTCAAGTAGATCGTCCACTTTTCCTCCACGGCACAAATTCCGCCACGCCCCGTACAATATTCAAATCGCATTTGATTACCCGACAAGAAAAAAAAGTTCCAAAATTTCAGCCACGTACAATTCCCGTCTGGGGCCCGTTTCAACCGGCTATTAATTTACGTCCAGTCGCGGAGATTAAAAAACCGCGTGAATTTCCGTCCGCGCGTTAATCAATTTTCCTCGCGAAATCCCGGGAACTATCGCGGAACGCCACGATTCCACGAAGTACGTGAGCGTCGGAGGCGGAATATTTTTACCGGCATTAATGGTCGTTATCGAAACGGCCCCGAATCTCCGGAAAGAGAGACGAAGATTCTACTCTGACTGACGGTGGGCGGTTGGGGGGTGCGAAAATGGGACGCGCTCGCGATTCCCGTTCGATGAATAGACACTTTCGATATTTGGTTACGGTGATACACGAACACACCGGAGACCCGGTTCGAGCTTCCGGGTGAACGATTATCGTATATTTCTCGTCGTCCCGGCGCCGCCGCCATTCCTCTGTCTCACGTTCCGTCGTACATCCCGCGGGGACCATTTTTTTTTACCGCCCCCGCCCCAAACGCCTATCCCTCCCCCTCACCCAACTTCCTCCCGAAGAATCATTACGACTATTCGGTCAATGGAGCATCGATTTACTGCATTCGAGCAGCCGACGCAACGGTTTACGGCGGGTCGATATGTGCATTTGGGACCATTGATGTTCCGTGTATCGATGGAGAAATAGAGATTTAGTGTTGTTGATTGTACGTATTAATGTTGCTCAGGTGGCACGTAAATTAGTAAATTTGTAAGCGAAATATCTCGAAACGATTTGAAAAAGGGTGCATACATTAGAGATACAAATTTGTCTTGAAACGCACTATCAAGTGATCTAAAAAAAATATATAATACCATTTAAAAAACTAAACTTGACCTTCATATCTCTTAAAATAATAATGTTAAAAAAAATTCTGCAATAGTCCCGTTACTTAGTCCCTTCGTGCCATTCAATTTTATGTGAACACTTTTCTCGTATTTCAAATAGTTTGGGAAATAACGGACAGTATACTGTTAGCACAGACACCCTGTATACTTGCTTGAATTCTTCTCGATATACTTTCAATCTTTTTTTGACACAATATAATTTAATAATATTAGAATACATAATAATCTATATGCTAGATATCGAGAACATTCGCAGTATTTTATCTTTTATTTCTGTCACATTTCAACAGAACACAAAAGTAGAAATCCCCTAATATAACCTACTGAATACGTTTATCTTTAAAGAAGAGAAGAATCTGATGGATTGACAAACAGCTGCAATAAATATGAAAGGTCAGTACAGGCGCTATTCGATTCAAATACGCGACGTTAGCTGGAAGCTAATAATACAGAAAACAGTTGAGTATTCTATAAAATAAATAACAGTACGAAGAGTTCACAAATAAATCCACGAAAAAGATCAGAGTATATAAAAGTGGTATGTGAACGAAAATATATTCACGCATTTATTTGAAAGCGTGTCGCTTCTAGTAAACGATCAGAATTATAATATTCGTCATTGAACATTCAACATGAACTTGAATAGTAATACATTCAAACGATCGAAATTGTGCGTGAGAATGATAGAGATGAATTTCACAATTAAATCCGCGTGAAACAATCGACAAGTTTCAAACGGTGGCTGGATGCTGTATAACATACATGAATTTCACGCGTTTACCGAGTGATCGAGGAAAATTTCGCCGCTAATTATCGTTAATTCCGTCGATTAACATCAACAGCCCTAAAACCAACTCTATTGGGATCCGATCGGTAATGAGTTATCAGAGACGATCGTCGAAGAAGTGATAATCGCTCGTTGCGGGAATATTTTGCTTTGATTACCGTTGTTATCGGACCGAAATTGTTACACGTAAAATAAGCGTTTCGCCGGTCCGTCATGAATATTCTCGATTAATTTCGAGGAGAACATTTCAATATTGACTACAAGACCGTGACTGCCACTCGATCAGCCGCGTTAAATTTTTCTTCCTTCCTTTCGTCTCCTCTTTTTCTTCGATGTATAAATTAAAAAAAACCGAAATGAAAGATTCATCGCGCAGCGTTGTTCGGTGACACGAAAGGGCAGTTATTTGTTGCATATTTATTTATTATTCACTTCGCAGAAGTATTGTTATTATTGTATTATTGGAGACTTTTACGCCGTGATCCACAGAAGGTTCTGATTGTGAATGACTTTATTAATTTTATTAAGGATTGTCTTTTTTTTCGATCTAATTAAGATTGTTACATCTTCCCTTTGGAATTGCGTATTACGTTTTGCAGTAACACGAGTCCATTTGAAATGCTTTCATGATCTAAATCAAGCAAGAGCGGTGCAACTTCAGTACGGAGTGTGATTTCCATAATCGAGATTCCGTAAATCGGATGCAGTAGGTTGGAGTAGTTTCAAAATTCATTTACTCGATAACGAAGCCTGCGTATGGACTTTGCCTTTACATTCTTCGGCAAGTTTAATAAATACAAAAATCGTGTGTTCGTGTCACTTCTGCATCATTCTGTACAAACTGTAGAAATATTATACACCGAGTACACTTGAAACTATTAGAAATGATTTTCGTTTCTCATAGATCAACAGTAAATAACTGAAGGAAGCAAATTCAAAATTGTAGATCAATTAAGTTAATTAATGTATGCACTTAAGGTTTATATTACTTATTACATGACTATGTTCCATTATTAGTTGATCTTGTTAAAGGAGAGGTGAAAGAAGTTAGATGAAAAAAACAGAATAGTCCAGCCACCCCATTACTCCCATAAAAATTCTTAACAACACAGGCCATAAATAAGCATAACCAATCATACACTTCCACCATTGCTGGGATTGAATCTCCAACTTGATATTACGCACAGACCATTTTCAAGAAACAAAGTGAAGTTATTCGTTAATTATTAGGTTTACGGCTAATAAAAGTCAGTACTTTTCTCCCCAAAATTTAACACTTTTTGATATTTTGGCGTAAAATATATAGCATTCCGTTTAAAAAAACGAAGTTGACTTTCAAATCTCTGAAGCTTACAGAAAAAATATATGCATTATATAATGTATTCCCCTGCTTTAGAAGTTATTCTGGGTGAATAAGTTGCGTGGACCACCCTGTATATTCCCGTTCCTCGGTGCCCGCGAGGGTTCGCCAATCATGCGAATCGCGATGTCGGCCTCGATCAACGTCACAAATGACGGTGCAGACGACAGACGTCTGTCCCCCGGATACGATATGATATTTTTCGGTAATATGACGGCGAAATAATTGAGTCAAGCGGGCCCCACCACCTGTTATTTATTTTTACCACGTTGGGGATAACGACTGGCCTGAAATTTATACACACGTTCGAGAGGATCGTCAGAGACGCTGACAGTCGAATTGAAATTCAGACTTTCAAATTAAGCTGTCTTTTTTCCTTCCACGACCGTTGTTTTAACTGGAGGATATACGTGAAGAATATTCTTCGAGCGAAGTGATGTTTTTTCGAGCGATCGTAAAACGCAACCGCATTCAAGCGAAACCTGTCGCTGGGGTTCTATATTAACCGATCATCCATGTGATTTGGTAAATCGTTGGATTCGCTGGTTAATTTTTAACATCGTGTTACGGTTCTCATTGTATTTCTAAGCTAAGAAATTCCCTTTGTGACATAGTCTAACATGAAACTTGTAACAGTTCAAAAATATTAAGACGAACTAGTTTTTCTTGACAAAATTCTTGTTACTTTGTTTACTTTATATTGCTACATTGCTTACGTTCGCCAATTAGAATTCGATTTAGCAGAAATGATTTATAGGTGAAAGTCTTTTTCGTAATAGATGTTGCTCGCTGATCCTTACCTTCTTCAATAGTCATTAGCTTTTTGCAACGTTTAGGGGAACGAGAAAATACTTCCTTAACGATTCGATGTTCGTCTCGTCTGCTTTTTTTTCGCGTCGAACCTTGAACAAGAATTATCGGTGTTCGTAGGAAAAAGTTAAGCTCGTACAGCAGCCGAATAGGAAAAAAAACCTAATAGAGGTACACAGGAAGTAGGATTGTGAGGAGCTATCGCTAAGTGCCACTTAATTACTATCGATTCTATCTGCGTGCTTTTCTATTCATATCCGAAACGACGAAGTAGAAACATTACTAAAAATAAAATCACTATATACCAATTAGCAAATGTTTTTCAATTAATTATTTATATATAACATTAATCGATTCGCAGTTATGTCGTAAAATATAAATATAAGTGGTTTAGCTCTCTGACAACGGTATCTGGGTCCACTCTGATCGAGAATCTCAGAAATTTCACGCACCATTCCAGCTTATCAAAAGCTAACCAAAACGTGAAATTGTTTATATTAACCTTTTATTAGAAGACCAACATATTCGAAAGAACTTCATTCCAAAACGCATCTAAAGACAGTTGAAGTTGAGATCTGTCTGAACCCGGCTAGAAGTGGTGAATTATAGATAGTCATAATCATCGATAGTTTAAATTGTTTAAAAAATATAAACATATTTACCCTTTATCTTCATAAGACAAAAATAAACAACAGCTGAAAGTGTATAACACAAATACACACGATAGCAACGACTGATTTTTATTCAAGAAAACCAGCGTATCAATATTTATTGCCTTTATGTTCGATCTTCAACGTGTGATTGTGTGTGATTTTGGAGGATATCATTTTTAAAAATCACAAAACATAATTTTAACATAAATTTAACCTCGCAATTTAAAATAAACCTAAACTATTACCTAAACTATTACTCACTATTTAAACCATTAATTTCTAATACTTTTTAATCACTACTTTTAATACGAATTAGATATTATATATGTATACATGTTCACTTGTTGTGAATTGTGAGATTTCCACAGATTGCGCAGTACCGCGTGTAATAGAATATCGTAATAAAATTCTCGTCAGATTAATCAAAACTATCGATAGACATAAAAAATGTCGATAGTTTTCGATAATAGAAACTATCGATAATCCTACACCTCTAAGCACCGCCTGTCTATTCGGTCATAAAAAATGGTCCACCTTTATAGTATTAAAAGCAGAAAGTATCATTTTATATGAGATATTAGTAACGGAAAATCTGTTTGATAATATCGTATTAAATTCATTGTTCATCAAACGAGCAGTTTTATTAGTATCTCCTGTTTGAGAGCTGTGTCTATTAGAAAGAAACGAGACTAGTCCCTAGAAAATTAAGGAAGAAATCAAAGAGCCGGAGAGAATTGAAGGGATGGGATTTTTCTTCGGTTTTTCTCTCGTCCGACCATAAAAGAAAACACAATGGAGGGGTTCCTTTTCCCGCTGATTTCATATTTTCCTTCTCGGTCAGAGCGGGCGCAGTAATTTTTAATGCTATATCTTTTCCGAACATGGCGTGCACCTTCCCGGTACCGGCTTACAGGACTAACGACCCACGAGCCTTTCGCGGAAAATGAATCCACGTTGATGCGATTTTAATAACACTGAAGTGCCCTCCTCTTACCCTCGATATTATCTGCTTAGCAGCTTCTTTAACGTTGCCGTAGGAAAGAATGGTTCAGCCCTAACTCTGTCTTTCCCTTTCCTTTTTCATTAGCGGCGAAATTATGTGGTCCCGCAGTCGTTTGCATTGTCGAAAATATCAGAGAGTCTGTATTTTGCTCATTATTCTGTGCTGATTCAATCCTATGTTTTGTGATACTCGACTAACTTTACTGTGAAAAGTTTATTTTTTACAAAAATGTTATCACTTTTTCGATTTGTTTCGTTTGTATGAATTTTTAACGTCAACTTACAACTTTAGTATGTGTTTAATGTATTGTATATTGTGATAGGGAATTAAAAGCTGCATAAAACCTGAAGGTTTTAAGTTAATGTTCAGAAATAATAATAATAAAAGAAATCAGAAAAGTGAACAATATTGCGATATGGATAATAATATATGTCTGATCATAGAAACTCCGATTCCACTCCGCCTCAAGTGTTGGGGGGAGGGAAGGTCACGCCGAGTTTGTTCCGAGGGAAAACTCTACAACCCTAATAAATCAACTGGATAATTGTTAATTGGCCTGTGTTTATTCGTCATCACGCATCGCGTGTGGAAAACCTTCAACGGATAAATATTAATGGTCTGTAGACTGAGATTTATTGAATTGTGAAAGCGCTCCGTGTTATTAATAATTCATAACATTCGCGCATTTAAAAGGGCATATTCTATTAATTAAATCGGTTTTTCGTTATTTAAACTGATTTTCATTGACAATCATTTCTGTGCCATCTGATGAGTGATATGAATTTCTATTAATGTATCAGTTTCCCATAGTCGCATGCTCAGTTTCTGGTATTTTTATGCAGTCTCGTACGGCGACCCTTTAAAGCAGTTTTCGGCACAGTCGTTCCATTTGTAATGACAATAAATTTTTTATAATTTAAATATAACCGAACCACTCAAGGAAAAAGTATTTAGTACTTTATTTTTTACTTTCAGTACATTTTCCATAGGACCATAACTATTCTACATTTTCCTTGAATAAAATAAAATCAACTATGCAGTGAATAAATGAATTTTATAGTTTTCAATTTGAAGAAACTCACGTCGATCAGTTACATGTATCCGTACTCTGCAGTTATGAAAATTCCTACACAATTTAACTTCGAACTTCTTTAAATATATCGAGAATATCCGAGTAATCTATTTTCGAAAATGGGGCCACAGCAAATTAGTTTCCAATGATTTTCCCATTTTCGAAATCTGATTACGTTTTCTATGCTTTATAATCTTCGTGCACGATCTTCATTCAGACATTGAAGAAATTTCAATTTCAGCTAAAAATATATTAAACTGGTAATGTTTCCTGATGTAATAAGAAGTCATTATTGATAGGCAGCCTATAATTTTAAATGAGAATAGAGCGAATATATGAAGGGAAAGTTGTTAATCAATTAGCAAAATGGCAAACTGAAATAATTTCACGAATTAATTATCGTGTGCATCGTTTGTTGACAAGAATATTGTAATATAACAGATCTGGTTCAATTATTTTCGTCGACTTCTGGGCACGGGTCGTTCAGAAATTGGATTGGTTTGAAGTTTCCATTATGGTCACTTGTGTTAACGTCATTTGAGTTATTCACAGTGGTCTAGTAACCGCCATATCGATTTCACGTTATCACATTTACCTTCGATAAACCACTCGCGTCTTTTTAGTGAGGCATTCCGGTCCAATGAGATTAAGGATTTTTGATCGGTTATTACGGGTACACGGGATTTCGTTTGTAATCCTTCCGGTCATCCGATTTAGTGATTATCGGAGGACAGGAGGGTGGTACAGGGTGAAGCAGATACTCCTCATTATCCCCATAAAACTAATATTTGAGCCTTCGTGAACATCTCTTTTCGAAGAGAATTTCTAATGCAAACAGTTATTTCACTATTGAAACACGTCTAATCAACATATAGTGTTTTCCTGTATTACTGTGACATGTATACAATTGCATGAATAATTTTTTAGCGTTGGAAGATAATTAATAACGTCATTTTGAAGTCAAGAATATTAGAAGTTATTTTAATTCGCCATCTTTGTTCGTTAAAATTCTATTTTTAAATTTTGAGAGGATATTTTTGATAAGTTGTATCTTTGATTTATGTAAACAAAATTTGTTGGACCTGTTACACAAGAATCTTCCTTTAACTAAACGTGACGATTTATAACATAAAAAACAAAAAAAAAGTGTATCTAGTTACGTGCGGCCTTTGCTACTGTGACAGTCAACGTGTTATAAACCTGATCAAAGAGTAAAATTCCTCGACAAAAATACATTATCCAACCGCGAAAATATATGGAAGGCGGACAAAAGTTTCCCGATCAAGCGTTTCATCCCCTGCTCCCGAAAACCAGAAAGCCGACTAAGACTCTCCTCGAAGACATTTCTTTACCCGCGGCAGAGGCCTCTTATCGTCAGTGATTACGACTTTTTAACGGGGATTTCCTCCCTCCTACGCCTTATCTTCGCGTAGTTCTCGTTTCCTTTGCCCTTCTGGTTGTTCCGACCACCCTCGAGCACCGCTTTCCCAACGGTTCCCGCGGTTGTAACCGGATTCCATCCTTCGTTCCACGAACTATCGTCGTCAACCCCTTTGCAACCCCATCGAACCGAGTACCTACCTGCCCCCACTTTTCTCTCTTACTCTTCCTCAAGTTGGAATCCCATTTGCATGTGAAAGAATGCCATTCAAGCCTGCGACGGTCTTCCTTCGTCTTTTCGCGTCGCGACGGGGGTGGGGGGTGGTTCGTTCCTCGAAGCGTTCTCAACCGTGGTCCACTCGAGGCCCCGGCCCACGGACCTGTGTCATGCAAATTTTATTATTGTGACCGCTGCCGAGTCGAACGGACACGCTCGTTCTTTCAGTGTCGCTCTTTTGCACGATTGCTGCGGCCGCTCGTTCACGCGGCTCTAGTGGCCCTCGATGGCTCTCCGGTAGACATTTACTTCGATGGATCGTCGATGGACAGTTTCTCGTGGATATACAAGGCGTTAAGGAAAACGTGGGACACATTCAGAATGTGGATTCTACATGGTAAACTGATGAATATTAAGAGTGATGTAATTGCTTTGGAAACTTCGTTTTCGAGTTATTAAGAGGGTATTCCTACTCAGAGGCGTTATTTTTAAGCGATTTTTAGAACTAAGAATTAATGGACCAAAGAACTTGTAGCTTTTTCGTACGTGTCTGTTCGCATTTCGAGAAAGCACAGTAAAATTTTGGTGCTATTATCTTAACACATTACTTTTATCAAATATTTGTAGAACAATATGTTTCTCTTTCTTTAACTGTTAGACCCGGTCCCATACTTTTGACTGGTAGTATACGTTTATCGTTGGTAGTTCTGGTATTAATTGTTGAAAATACGGGTGAAATACGTCTGACATGACGGACTATTCTACTTAAGTGGCACACTCTTCAAGTGTTGAAATAGAATAAAAGAAAAATTTACTTTAACGTCAACAATACAGTGTTATTAAGGTTTTTATTACACCTTCGTAAAAGTTTTAATCACGATAATACATCGATTCCCATATTTTTATCACAACACATTAACTTTCGAATAACGATGGTAGTGTCACTCTGTTTAGTATGCATCGATGTGTCTAACGAATGAACAAGAAACAATTTTTACAGAAATTCAAGTTTTATATTATGTTTTACAAATTATTGTAAATGAATCTAATATTCTCATATACATAGTATTACATAATATATTATATGGGTCATGTGTCACGCAACTTTTGGCTTTCACTTCCGTTATGCGAAGATCAAGACGTGAATTTCTGTAAAACATTCTCGAACTAATATAAAAAGCTTTATCATTATGGGGAAACATGTTTCTTTTTGCAGTGCCTCCGAATATAGAGGACTACCAGACCTCGTCGGATGCTGTTGTGCGGGAAAATTCGAATGTCACTTTAACATGCAAAGCGACCGGAAGTCCGAAGCCAAACATAAGCTGGAAGAGGGACGATGGTTTAAAGATCAACATTAACAAGACAGTGTCAGGTGAGTGCCCGCTTTTTTGCGCATATTTTCTTTCATCAGCAGATTCGATATGCTGATTCGCTGAATTACTCCACTCAAATTAATTGGAGTACTATCGTTTGCTAAAGTTCTGACTATTTTGGATTCTTTAACCTTTCGGACGGAAAGCCTATTTTCATATTTTAAACTATTTTCACTTTAGAATATCATAGGCAACGTTTTGTTCCGTCCCCGAATTCAAATTTCAATTAAAATTAATTTTCGACGGGTCACAGTTGTTAGTATTGTTAATATATGTATCTAAAAAAGTGTTGCCCTTGTTCCTTAATCTTCGAATATTATTTTCTTACTATATTTTAGTGTAAGCCTGTTTGTAGACTCTAGCGGGTAGCTTATTTCTGGTAGTATAACACTATAACAAACATATAAAAATTCTAACTCGAAAAAATATATATGTCATGAAAAAACTTGCCCAAACCCCCACCTTGTACCCAACTGTTTCTAATTTATCCACGTGTTTGGGAAGAGACTGTTTACGCGCGTTGAATATCGCGCAAACGTCCCCCGGCTGTCTATCCCCCGAAGCGTTTTAATTACACCGCACGAATTAAAGGACATCCGTGTACAAGGTTCTCTTTCTCTCTCTTTTTTTTCCGTTTCCAGTCGACGAAATTCGGGTTGTGTCGTTTTGGGGGGTCCGTGCGCGTCCTTAAAATACACGACTGGCGTCGATCCGTGACCGGATTCCGATAGATTCGGCGAGCACCGAGGCTCGTCTCCGCGGCAATTAAAAATAATGACATTCGTCTGGCTTCTGTCCGAAGATCAAACGGGTGGGATCCGTGTAAAACTGTGTTACCGCTGCCGAAACGGAGCGAGGACGACCGTGGTAGGGTTGTCCGTGAAAAATAAAAGAAAGAAAAATAAATAAAAAGAAATACGAAAAATTACGGAAAACATGACCGACAGTGCGTTTACCGTGGCAAAAAAGGAACAGCACAGAAGAAACTGTCCCTCATTAACGTGTGGCACACGCATCCTCTCGAGTGTTTGAGATCACGTGCAACGCTCGCAACGGTGTGTGTAGCCAGCTAACAGGGCAACCGACTGAGAAAAATTACGCGACGCGTAATTATACGTCACTGGAGAAATTTTTCGAAATGTGTCGCAGAATTTTTTTTTTCCTCGACTCGCTTTCGTGGATCGTGTTCCAGTTTATGGTAATATGGTTATTTATTCGGGGGAATAACAGCTATTTCAAATTGTCGGTCGAGAAAACTTATCGTTGGCTATTTCTGAAGAGGCGGAGATTTTTCGTTCAAGTTTCGAGAGAAATGAAAAAATTTACATGCTGGATGCGAAATCTCGCGACCTCGGTTCTACAGAGAGCGTCAAATGTTTTTTGCGAGGGTAGTTACTTTATATATGTGTAACAATTTGAAAACCAGGCCGGGTTATTGCTTTTCTGGATCTGTAATTACGGATTTCGTCGAATTATGAGCGATTGTGTGACGAGTAACCGAGAAAATGCGGTTGAGGTGTGTAAGAGCCGCCTGGTTTGGTGCAGTTTAAAATGTTTGGTAAATGAGTTAATGACGAAGAGACTGGAAAAATTTGTTTCGTAAACTGGAAGCAACGTTGATTTTGAAATTCTTTGATGAGAAACGATGAGAAATCGTTATTTAACCCTTTATCGGTAAGGTCCGAGTCGTATACGACCCAAGTTATAATTCCCCTTGTGCTGTCTCCACTTTATTTTTTATTACTTTTTTATTATTCTCGTTTTAGTATATTTTGTATTATTCAGTAAACATTTAATACTTATACTGTTATATGACATATAGCTCAATTATTATTTCTTATTATATAAATAAACAGAAATACAAGTTGAACATATTAATTTTTTTTACCCGACTGAAAGTAGCAAAATAGAGCTCGGGTCGGATCCGACTCCACTTTAGTAAGTACGATATCAAGACCCACTTTACCATACTTTTGGTCAGTAGTGTATATGTAGTATGTGTAAACAAAATAATATTTATAATTAATTCTCCAATTACATTTTTCATAATTCACAATCGAGTACAGTGTAGTTATAAAATGTAATTAAGTAACTGATACGTGACCTATTACAGTTTTCTTTATAAAAGAAATCTTCTATTACTTCAGGAATTAATTCTTCGAAAATATAAGTAACTGAATAAATTTGTTTAAATTGAATAAAAAAACGGTTAGTTTTTATTCTTTGATACTGTTCTCTTTCAATGAAATCGCGAATCTGCAAGTTTGCGCGTTGCCTTATGGTAATCAGATTTCGTTCAATTGCTGTCTGGCGAATTTGTCAGGTGATACGTGGTAGATCTTCAGAATTATCTGCAGCGCTAAAAGCACATTTCTTGTTTCAGTGATGGAATGGAAAGGCGAGACGCTGGAAATTGCACGTATTTCAAGAGTAGATATGGGTGCATATTTGTGCATCGCATCAAATGGCGTGCCACCGACCGTCAGCAAGCAGATCAAAGTCTCCGTTGACTGTGAGTACACTTTTTTTTTTGTTACTGCCAGTACATTGCTGGAACAATCTTTATAACAGAGAACTCTATACTTTCCATCGTTTGTGGCGAAAGTACTTGAAACTATGGATCATTTTTAACTTGAGATGGACAATCATAATTGTAATAGATGCATTCAAGACCGATATCACGAAACCGTAGAAGTATTTGCTATTTATTTGAAGTCTTCTGGGATGTTATAAAATGGTACCAGCACTCAGAGACACCATATTTAACAATCTGAGTAAAAAAATACAAAAAATTAAAAACATCAGAGAAATCTATGTTAGAACAGTTTTCAAGTATTTGGAATAACAATTGCTGATAGCAGACATTATCGTTCATAAGTAGTAGGTCATATGGTCTACACGAGGA
Organism: Dufourea novaeangliae; assembly: GCF_001272555.1. Lineage (NCBI taxonomy): Eukaryota > Metazoa > Arthropoda > Insecta > Hymenoptera > Halictidae > Dufourea > Dufourea novaeangliae. The sequence goes on along the minus strand of NW_015373998.1, from coordinate 665,293 downwards.
AAATGTGATGTTTCGTAAAGATTATATATTTTGGGCCACGTTTATTACTTCATGGTAGCATAAACATTGTCCCTTGAGCTTCAATATCCCCTAAACGATATTTTTTTCAGACATCCAGTAATTTCGTAATACCATATACAGTAAATCCTGGATGAGTGTTCGATGATTCCTCGGCACTGACAAGGAGAGATTCCCAGGTGTCACGCTGACATTTCAATGACGTTTCGCACAATGATAGAGCTTGGAATTCTGAAGCCAATATAATATTTGTTTCAGCTTCATATAACCAATAGTTTATGAAATATTTAATGTTCAATGTCGTGGAGCTTTCGAACACTCATCGAGGATTTCCTGTAATATTTATTGCATATCCAATAAGTGTCCTAATACTTATGAATGGGAGTATAATTCAGGTCTTAGAAGGTTGAGTGTATTACCAAATTGCGTCAATTTACACAAAATCGAATAAGATCACCATCCTTATTCACATCTTCCAACGAACTCCACGATATTAAATAATATACGAACAAACAGTGGCAAATCACGATCTCATCGCGAGCAGGTCTCAACCGTATAAAAGTGTTCATTGCACATTTATAAAGTATCAGTTCGAGACCTTTTCCTCCGTGGCAAAACATTAAAAGTGCAAAAGGCTTTGTGCCACGACGCGCGCGCGGCCAGATTCCTCAAAGTGGTCGTCGTCGTCGGTGGTGGCAAGGGGTTGAAGAACAGACAATTTAATAATAGAGAAAGGTGTCCGGCAACAAAGCGAGTCTTTACCGCTTGCACTCTGCCTCGTCCCGATGAAAGAAGGGTGGGGATCGTAGATAAGCGCGGAGGTGGGGAGGAACGTGGCGAGGATGGAGCGGGACGAAGAAATGGCGCGTGAGCCGAGGGCAAAGAGTGAAAGCGAGGACCGGTGTGTAGAGGGTGAAGAGCAGCCCTGCCTGGACATAAAAGTAAGCTCGGGCGAACCACGACACACCATTACCGTTTCCAGCCCGTGTACTTACCTATTGTTACGTTACTGTTTCTCCTAAATACTGAGCGCGTGCCTTTCTGCCGCGCAGCTTCTCTGTGACGCTGGCAACCCTCTTCACGCTACCCCACCCTTTTTCTTTCTCTGCTGCTCCGTTTCTAACGGAGCTTGGCTATTATCGAAGCTCGCTCGAATTAAACGTTCAGCGTTTGTTTCTTTTCTTTTTTTTTACAATTGTTCTCAAAGCATTGGATGTACGAGTTTCACCTCCCCCCTCCCCGTCCTACTGCAGGGATTCTAATTGGAAGACGTTTTACGATTAGGGGTGGTAAGATTTTTGTAAATCGAGATTTATGAGGAAGGACCGAAATATTGAAGAGGGGGCGGATAGAACGTTATGTCTCTCTTCATGTTTTACGAGACGAAATGAATCTGACGGTTTTCAGGTTTATGGGGGGTGATGCGTGATTGCATGGAACGAAAAGTTCCACCGCAGTTTTAGGTTAATGACGGTTATGTTTTACGGACGTATTGTTGGTTTCGTCTTTTGATTACGGATGACTGGGAAGTTTCGTGGGGTAATTGAGAATTTTATTTCGAAATTAAAAAAATTTGTTTAGAAAAGTATGATAAAAGTGATGATGAGGAAAATATATAAATAGAAATTGCATAATAGTTTTGACACCTAATTGTTGTTCTAGAAGTCTGTGAATGAATGTGTATGTCACCATATAATTTATTTCTAACGGTATTTGTATAAATTCAATAAAAAGAGTCTTAAATATTATTTAGACTTATAAAATAGTGTAATTCATCGATCTCAGATAATACCCTCTTCTGTAAATTGCAAATCATTCGTACGATCTTCAAAGCTTCATAAAGTTTCTGTAAGTTTGCTTCCAAATTTCCATTTCTAGCCGCATACAGATGCGAATGAATGGAGCACAATTTCAACAAAGACCGACAAAACATTTATTTTAATCTTATCTCAATAAAACTCTCAATTATTGAAACATACTATTTCTACAATGACTCGAAGCAAAAGAACCTCTAAGCTAAACAAAACTCCAGTCTTAAAAAATCGAGAAACGTGCTTGTAGTGTAAAGAATATACTCAGAACACTCATTCATAGACATCAAAGTAAGCACACATCCAAGTACAAAAGAATTAATATCCTGCTCCTTTCTTTCACTAAATTGCATGAATATTCCTCGACAAATGCTTTCTCCAGCTGGTTAATACTAAAACAAACAAGTGAACTACATCTCACAGACCGGTTGCAAAAGGAAATTAACGTCACGGGATCGAGGCGTCGATTCAGACGCAGGTCGAGATCCGAAACATAAAACACTTCGAGCACGACAATGAAAAGGGGTCAAAGGAGCCCGGGCGTAAAAGGCTTGACAGGAGGCGGCGGGTTCACGAGGAACACGAGCCCTCGTTGTTGTGCGTGCCGTCGTAAGAAAACCGTACACTGTGGAAAAACGGATAACGAAAATCCAAGGAGCAGGTTCCCTTTAGTTAAAGCGAGACTAATTAATTTAGCGGCGTCGTAAAGAAGCGTCAAATTGCGATTCAAGGGGGCAGGAGATGTGCAGAGGGGTAGGCTAGTGGGGGGTTGGAAGCCGGCTGCTGGCGATGGATGGGGTGGGAACGGGACGATCGAAAAGAGGGGATGTTTTTGCCGCGGGTCTCGCCGCGGATGCGCGCGAGGGATTATCCTTTTAGGTGTCCTTTAATTCCATTTGTAGCCAGTGCTCGGGCAAAGGCTTTAGTCAACGAGTATTACCCGGAGTCCTTTGAAGTCAAATTGCGATCGAGTAATGTAATAGTTCTGTCCCTGCGATATGCATTACCGGCGTCGGCCCGCGGAATCGAATAAGATGGCTCGCGGAAAGAAAATGTAATTTTCTGCGTGAAACTTGTCCGACAGGGGCCGAGCGTAACGAGGAGATTATTTTCGCGCTTGTTGACTCGACTTATTGATTTACTTGGTTGCGTGGGAACATGGGAACCGTAAAGAAAACATACTATTGTACCGGCTTTAAATCTACCACTATGTCCTTGTCATTCTTCTTCTCATTGAGTTTTCCTGTATTTCATTTTCTATACCTTTCGTTTTACTATGAGATGTCCTAACTATTCTTTTCCTACGAATTTCTTGGGGGTTCGATTGGCACATTCGGTGACCAGATTCGGATAAGTCTTCAGGGTGTCCCAAAATAGCTTCAGCTCTCGGAAATAAAGGATTCCAGGGGTGATTTGAAACAACTTTTTCCTTAGCAAAAATGTTATCCGAGGCTTTGTTAACGAGATATTAACAAAAAAGAACCGTCCAATCAGAGCGCGAGCCTGTTACATATTTTATGTTTATTCGATTGATTCGGAATGTAACCTGTTATTGCAATGCAAAATTAAAATTTTGTTTTTTTGTGCCCCCCCCCCCTGCCAAACGCCTAAGTTCTGTTTTTTTAACAAATCCTTCAATATACCACACTATTTTGAGGTGATTATAATTGAGCCTGGTGTAAGTCAATAAATATTCTGTTGAGATATTTAGTGTTTTTCAGTAGCTACTTTCACACGATTCACACGGGAAACACGTAAAATACATGGGCAGTTGTTACATGTAAATCATTACGAGCTACGGATTGTATTGAACAAATTTCCTTTTGATAATTAAACGGTAACCCTTTTATGGACGCGCATTTAAAGCACAGTCGACGCGTACAGTGGAAGTATAGGTGCTAAAGAGCAGAAATTATCAAATTACCGGCGGTGATTCGTGCTCGTTTCGCGGGTTTTTATGTGTCCGGAGGAAAATTAATTAAACGACCGACACAGATTACACCCATCATCACCATCCTCCCGATCAAATTACAAGTTTACGAGCTGAAACATTGTCCTCCCGCGTCTTCGATGGCCCCTATCGTACCAACGCCTCGACATTATCATAGTTCGGCAATTATATTATATACTACAATGTATGATTTACCGAGTGTCACGTTGAAACCGTTACTACTGCGTCGAACTCAGAAAAATTTAAACATCCCAGGAATACCGGAAATGTAAGATTTCAGTGTTTTCAAACTTAAAACTGTAATTCTGAAACCCTTAAGAGGTACCTCTTGTACTTGTATACTTGTGAAGTAACAATTTATAAATTTATTCAAGTGTTTAAAAAAGTAAGTAGAAATTTGCTGTTTCTTACAGTTTTTCCGGTTATAAATTAATGAATTGGAGGAAACATTTTAGGGTGAGGTTTAAAAGGTGTAAGCTGTGGAATTGGTTGATTTGGAAGGTCTAAAGGGTGCAATATTGATTAATTTAACGTTTACAACACCAATTTTAAAATTCATGTCGACAGTCGAAGTGTTAACAGACGGACAATTGCCTGATAGAGTGATTACATTCAAGGGCACAACTAACTTCTTGGTATTGTACCTTGACAAATACGTTGAAGTGACTATGTTCGGTTCCAATACCTGTTCCGACGTTATTGAATCTTAACCGTCAAAGAAGCTTGCTGTTCTCTGTTTCAGTCGAAGGGGAACAGGATTGATTGATAGACCTACGAGTCTGCGTGTGACGAAACGACTGATTTTGAAGCGGTTTTCGATAATTAAATTTTGTTTAAATTGTCGTATACATTGTAAGTACCTAGTTGCCTAATTGTGACACTGAAGAAACGTGCTTTCGATTACTGGTATTTAATGTTTTACAAACAACTTCCTATATTCGCAATTATGAAAGTAAATTAGACAGTCTATCATTTACTAGAGGAACAGGAATAGGCTGAAATGAAAACGATGTTCTCAATACAGAACAGTTATTTTAGTTACCTACACTGATTTTTATTGTTAAGCAGCGACAAAACTTATACTTATCATATTTCCTGTTTCTCGATCTTCAGTTGACTTCATTAAATTCTCTCGGTACTAATTCATTCGATTCGGAGCTTTCGCTACTTAAACGGACCAAATCAACTTTCTCTATCTCTTATTGACCCATTAGTGTTTCTCGATACTACATTAATCCGATTGGAGTTTTTTGGTTCTGAATTGAGCTCTCTTGGTCCTTGGTCGACCCGATTTAAATTCCTCATTCTTCAACTGGTCTTACTCTGATAATTCATTTCTGAGTTGGCCCCGAACTCAATTGTCCCCCTTCAAAGTGTGCTAATTCCAATCATTTCGTAGTGAATTAATCTCATTTGGGTCTTTCTACAGTCTGTTAAGGAATGATAGGTTCAGTCATTGTTATTGTCGTAAGTCATGAATAAATCTGTCTATCAGGCTGACATTTTCAGGGTAGTAGGCCCTTATACTAACACATTTCTCTGTTAGACTGTATTTAACAATATCATGTCACATCAAAGTCAGAAATTTCTTCTGAACGTAGCCAATTTTTGACCAAATTTTGAACGATAGATTTACTTGTTAAAAATTTATTTAAGTAATGTGTTAATGTGCACAAACTTAATATATCATGAAAATGAACATTTAATAGGCTTTCTGCCACTTTTAATTAGAAGATTGATTCGTTTGCGCATATAATTCGCGAGGTTCATAAGTTGTCAATCCGTAATACGACACCAATCGGCCCTCATTGCCGTTTTGAGTTCATTTACACTGTTGAATTGGCGACAATTTTCATAAACATCATGTACCAGTGGTTCCGATAAATTTTCTATTTGCTTAAGTCAGGTGACCTTGATGGTCATATTAATATTTCTACATTTTTTTTTTTCATTTAACTATTGTTTACTACTTACCAAAGCGTAATTTCCAAGCCTAATTTTTTCACTGTTTGAGACTATCGAAGAATCTAAGAAAATTCTGGGATGCTTATCAAAGCCTCTACTGCATAATACAATCGTTCATCAAGCAAAATATTTAAAACATTCTTCAATTAAAATATAAATTCGTAGGAATTATCCAGCTAAACTGAGAATTTATTTGAGTCGTCAACTCGAATCAAGTTTTTGGACTCTCTATCAGTTCGAATCCAGCCGATATGCACGAGTTCGTTCCGTTTGAGGTTTCCCAATCCCAGATTCGTCCAATTAAAATATCCCCATCCTGACTTTGTCAGACTCTCTCTTTCCATTGTTATTTGTTCCTATACAACTCTCTCAGTGCTCGATCAGCTGATTCACACCTATGGATCTTAGATCGATTACAATCGCAACTCTTTAACGTAGTTCTTTACAATTATCCAGTACCCCCGATTTCACTAACGTTCCCATTCGTGGTTAAATCCGTGGGGTGGGGGGCAACGCTGTACCGAAATATACGCGTGTAGTTTTACGTCCGCTGCAAACCTCGTTTCGCTGTGTGTGCACTTCACTTTTAATCAATCCTTTATGACCGTCCCGCGAGGCCAGGGGTCCATTTATTCTTTGGTAGTGGTGTACGTTCACTTCTTCTTTTTTTTTTTTTAAACGCGTGCATACACGCTACCCAGGCCGTGTGAATACCGTATCAAAGAGTGGCATTTTGTAAGGCACGCGTTATCGATCGTGCGTAATCCACGAAGTGCCGAGAGTCGAGGAAGAACCAGTGGGGTGGGGGAAGGGACCATAAGTCGCCGGTTTTTTAATTTGGACACACCGGCCGGGCATAGTTAATGGCAGTTGCACTTGGTGTTCCTGCACGGACGAATCTGCCGGCGGGTCGGTAATTTTTCGCGGGGACAGAATAGAAAGCTCGAGGACCCAGGGCGGAAAATTCAGCTGGGAGGAAATTAGCCGAGCGAACGCAACTGGCCCTTGCTCGGTCTCTCCTGGGTTTCCTTCTTAGTCCGATCGTGTTCAGTGATTTATTCATGTCGACTTATCGTCCGTGACTAATTTTAAATCATACGGGTATCTTCACCCGTAACGTCCGAAATTTATTTTTCGTATTTATACTTTATTACCTTGGTTCGTATTTAGATTCTTTACGTTTGCGTTCACTTGACGCAGACCGTCAGATGCGAATTGCGTTCCGTTTTCATAAATCACATTCCTTATGCGGTTGTTAATAGCCCGGGCCGTAGCAACGCGAGAGGTCGGCGAGTTTAGGTTTTTTAAGGAATGTGGTATCAGTTTATTAGTAAGGTGCGCGGACGAATCTGACGCGAAGCCAGAGAGCCGCTAGGATGTTCGAAAACGAGGGTTCTTTTTAACTCTCAGATAAGGGTATAATTTTACCTTACTACTTTAGCTTTTGATACATGCATTATTAAATTGAATTGTAAATTCATGAGTATTCGGGAAATAGTATTTCGAAATGTTAGGAAATTCTACGCTGGACAGTGCAAGAAAAAGTATAATTCCTTCTAAAAGGCTCCATCTATATTATTCAAATGCCCTTTCTGTCATACTCGACAAGTCAAAGGGATTTTCAATTTTTCATCCGCTGTGGAACATTGTGCGACGCACATAATATTCTTCCATGTTTAAAATTTCACTAAATATTTTTCCCTTTTACCGTCAGATTTGTCCCTGTGCTTTTTTATTCTGTGTGCGTACCGCTCCCAAATCCCAAATGTACTTTGAATCTCGAAGGTAAAAAACGAGAAGCGAGCGAAGATAATCCATTTTCTTCTCCCGGAAAGATCAAGCCTCAACATGCAATCGGGACTCGCCCGTATGGTTGATACTTCGAGGCACATAAAATTTTCTGCGGTGTCCCCCGACCGCAAAGTTCCCAAGAAAAATCGGTTCTTGTGATGCAGATCGATATCCGATATCCTTCCTGTGTGTTCGTCCTGAATATTTCATTTACCACTTATCCGGCGAAGTAAACAATGCGTTTCACGTGTGACACATTTTGGAAAATTTATGAAAGTGTTACCATTTGTCTTAAGTGCAAAAAGAATCATATATGGTAGAACAATTATATTAAGTCAAACATTCTAGTTGGGCAGAAAATAGAAACAAACCAGTATATTAATTTTAGTAATTTTATATATTTTTATATTATCCAAGAAGAATAAAACCTACTTGCATACTAATGGGGAAACTTACTACTTTAACACGTTGACTGCCATGCCACCAAAATATGGGTGACACGTACATTATCAAAAGTCTGGATTATAGTGGGATATGCTACAACGATCGAATGCTATTGCGAACAGTTTGTATTATTACAATCAGAATGCTGCAACGAACGAATATGTGATAAGCGGACTTTTATGCAAAATGATATTTTTTAAAGTCATTTTTTAAGACAACAGTTAAGGTAGGAATTTCTTTCTTCTCCCAAATATCTTATTTTGTTTAAAATATAGTAGAAAACACATTGCATCTGACGAAAGTTTTGTCTCTATTGTATTACACAAAGCCCTATTGACTATAAATACATTTTTATGTAGTTTTAAATACATCCACAGTGTAGTTATAATGAACGTGTATACCATGATAAAGACTCAACAGATATTTTTCAAGGTAGTCTTTTCACGGTGGTCCTATTTCAAGACAAATGGATATTTTTCCTTATAAAAAATATTTTTGTATTTCTAAAAGATAATCGAATGAACCTACAAACTTGCAAAAGGATATACGTAATACTTATTCTTTATTAAATACCCGAAAAAGTCAGTTTTTTTCAGCCATCACACAGGACTCTCTCCGTTCTTACTTCTTTATTTTTCAATAAATCATTATTCATTGTCATCAAGTTCCCTTAGCCTAAACCTAAACCACTGGTACAAAGTTAATTCGGTGGCTGAAGTCGCGAAGCGCTGAGGCAATCGCCTTGAGGACATTGTTAGAAAAGGAGGCGAATGAACGGCTGTAGTAGTTAGTCGCAGCTACATTGGATAGTAGTGAGTCAGCCTGAATCCTCCTCTCTGGCATTCTTCCTTGCCCACCCACGCCGATCTCCGTCCACCTCCTGCTACTTCTCGCTGGCTCCAGTGGCAATCTGTTATTAAAATCAGCAACGAGAAAAATCCGTGCCGTATCTACGCGGCATGGCCGCGTACCGACAGACGTGTTGCGGCAAAAATTAAGCCACCTGCAAACTTCGAGACGAAAATTACCGTGAGGAGGTTTTTGTCGGTGGGGAGGACACGATGGTGGCTGCCGGACGCGGCTGTTGGATAGGATTTTCGACGATCTTCCGATAAAATCTCGATGTTCCACCGTCCCGGTTAGTTACCCCGCTTGCTCTTCTTTCGTTTTTGTAATTTTTTTGTTTCTACGACATTCTGTTAATTTTATGCTCGTATGCGCGTGCACGTTCTCGTGGAATTAACGTTGCACCGTTAACTGATGAATTTTAGGCTTCAGATGAAAGTTTGAACGATTAATGGATTTTTTTCATATCTAGGTTCATATTCAGAACAAATTTATTGTTATGGTATTTATGATATTATGATATTATTATGAAGTGTATAGGCAAGGTTTAGTGACAAATTACTATCACGTTGAATGTGTGATTTTATTAACAGCATTGTTATAGAGAAACCGGTTTCAATTTAAATTTCCTTACGTATTTCGTGATTACTAGAATCCGTATACTGCCTTTACGATATTCTTTATTTGTTTCTACTTTCTGGCCTGAATTTGACTGAGCAAAAAATTGGGAAGGTATTCTAAATTTAAACAGTACCTCCACTGTTTCAAAACCATAGGCAAGTTGCTTAGTATAATATAATTATATTATAATTAAACAGTACTGGAAATATTTATTGCATCACTCTCAGGTTTACGTAGTACGCACAATTTTCATGACAATACAAATGATTAAAGGATTCGTTACCCAATTTATTTTAGTAAAGATAGCGAGCTACATATTTTTGTAAAAACTATCTGTATTAAGTACTTCTCCTAGTACTAATAATAAAAGAAGTGTAAGTGATAATGCGTTTAACCCTTTGCCTTATAACGTTGAGTCAGACTCGTGGTAAGGATTTCACAATGGAATTAATAAATCTGAATATTATTCGTTTTCTTTAAGTCAAAGTGAAATACTATTTTACTGGTATTATTATTCAATTTTGTAAAGTAAATACACACTTGCAATAAGTAATATTCACTGTGAAATTATTAACAGTGATTTAACATTTGAGCGATGCGATAAATATTTCTAATATCGCATATCTAATAGCATAAATTTTTTAAAACTAATTTTTTAAGTATTTTCGGAACCTTGAGCAGAATCGATTTGAAATCTATGCCAATTGATTTACGGTACCGGATCGCGTTTTAAATTCAACAGCTTGAAGGAAAAAGTTCAGCGTTCTCGTTGACTGACACTCGAATTGCGGCACGGGTCAAGAATCTTTCTAATTTTTGTTCCCCGCTGTCACGGGTTGGAAGGGCACGGCGCGGATTGACATTTTGATTTAAACGACACCACCTTGAAATATTCATTTTCCCCTTGGAAACGACCGTGCTTATCGCTGTTACCCGATTGTAATTTAATTGTCCGGCAGCGAGGAAATTGGAGTTCTGCTCTCGGGACGCGCGCAACGCCCGTGTGCTCGCCCCGATATTACAGATCGGCATTTGAATCCATCGATTTCAGTTTATCCGGCCAAAGCCCCGAAAATCATCTGCTCCTCGAACCAACGAAAATGCGATTTCGCGGCGGGAACGCTAATCTACCGGTGAATTCGCGATCAATTGTCACGTCTCCGGAACCCTTGGAAACACGTTCCACGGAAATTTCAAACGATCGAAGGCATGATTCGTCTGTGGTCCTAGCGTGGTAAAAGAATCTTCGAAGATAATTTTCGAAGTTAATTTAAACAACACTGGTTTCGGAGGAACGAGAATTTATCAAAGTTTTTTTTTTAAGAAACATGAAACGTAGAAGGGTGGTAATGTACTAAAAGCTTTCGAAATGCAATTCCAAAAACGATAGATTGTACACTTGTTTATGTTATTATTTGTGGTATCCATTGTTATATTGCAAGAACTTATTTTCTAAATAGATACTCATCGGAAGATTAGAGATTTTTACAGTTACAACTCTTTAAAAGTATTCTTAAGTTAGTGTTGAATACATTTAGATTATTTAGAATTATTTTAGGTACATAATATACAATTCCGTGTATGTACGACGAAGATTGAGATGGAAGCTACACAAATATATAAGATCAGTGACAATATTTATCATTTGATTGAATTGTACAATGATATCTACTACACTTTGGGAAAGGAGTGAATTCTTCATAGCTTCTTAATAATCACTCCCTTTTTAAATTCATTTAATAAAATTTACATATATCTCCAACACTTTCCATTATAGAAACTAAAATCTACATATTACACCTTAATACATATACCAGTTGACTGTGAACAGCACCATCAGGTGGTAACAGAAAATTCGGAAATTACAATTTTCCAAACTGTCGCTGCTTTTCATCCTCCATACGCTTTTTCTATGATGTTGAGAGTAAATGAGCTATTTTTGATAGATTTTACCAAATTTATACTAACAATTGGTTAATTTTTAAACTATTAACAAAGACCATCGAATCATTGTAAACACTGAACATCCTGCTTCCTAATGGTTGGTAGTCTAAAGATGAATGGTATGTTTACCTTCAGCATATCACAAAAATCCCCATCAAATACAATACTGCCTATCTTCAAAAGGTATCAAGAACCGGACAACAGAATCTCACGTACATTCGATTGAACTAAAAAATCGTCCTCTATTCTCCCCATGAAAAAACACAGAAACGAATACCCGGGTTAAATCCGCGCAAGAAAGGTCCAAGCGCAAACAACAAATAACATAATTCGCCGTGTACCCTCGACGCTCAAAGGATTCCATTATTCAATCATGAATCAGAAAAAAATAGGGGTGCAGAAAAATAGGTGGTGGAAGATAGTGGGGAGAAGGGAGTCTAAGGCGCGAGAGCGGATCTACGAAAAAAAAAAAAAAATTTCAATCAGTTTCGTCGCGGCGAGAGGAGCGCCCAGGGAGTTTCCACGGGGAAACCTTTTAGGGCCGTGAAAAGAAGCACAATAATGATCGGATTTTCCTTCGATATCGATCTCACCGACCGTGTTTCCACGTCTGTCGCGGGCCGCCTACTTACCCGCCCGCCTAGCTACATACAAGCGCCTGCTGGAAGAAAGATTGCCAGCGAAGTAGCAGCAGCCGGGTAGAGGGGGTTCGTCGTCTATTGCTAGCAGGGCCTTATCGGCTACGAGCTGGCGTTTATTTAAATTTAAAACTGGAAGATCGATCTGGAGCGACGCCCCTGCCGCACGGCTTCCTGTGCCCCTCCTTTGGGCTTTTCTTTTTTCCAATCCCAGACGCGGCCCTTTCCCAGCACCCCGAAGCCCCTCTTCGCGACCCGCCGCCTCTAATTCCTGGCTCTTGTCGATCGTCTCCGCGCCCGGCACGTACCTCGAAAAACTCATTAACGTGTCTCGGTGACTCTCCCCCTACGCCGTCTACCTCGCCCGCCATCCCCTCACGGATCCTCCGCGCGAGGAAAGGAAACGACAACGCGCGACCCGGGACTGGAGAACAGACGGAGAGATTCGTGAATCATGATACCCGGCTGCGCCGTAGTTTTTCATGGGGCTGAGAGTCGAACGTGGATGGCATGGTACAGGGTTTCATTGGGGGTATAGCGGGGGTGAGGAATTGGGGAGGCAGAGCTAATAGGCGCCAGTATGACAAGATGGTGACGCGGGTAATTCAAACTCTGCTTTTTGACACGAAGGATCTAATGGATAGCGCTGACTAAACATCGTGCAACAGGTCGATTTAGTAACTATGAACAATGGTGATGACCATGTAGGTGGGACAGAGATAGAGACAGTTGTCAGCCGATAGGTGGGTTTAACACGTGAATGGTTTGGTTATTTTTACTGACTCTTCTCGTCAGATGGACTGTAAACTGCGGATTTTATGGATTTATAGTTTATAGGGCTCTATGAAATATAATATAATAAATGTGTTAGGGCAGATTAAGGTTCTTGGTCGTTGCGACAAAATATTGCTCAGGGAACTGCCGTCTGCAACTGGAGGGATCACCCTTTCGGGACTAATAAACTCAACTATATTCATTCAGTACCGTACAAGTATTTGCCAAAGGAGCGTGATTGATCTTACAAGCATAATTGTTCTTACAAACTTAATTGCATGGTTTTCTAGCTTGTAAGGCTGAATGCTCACTCGAGGTAGACCTAATTGCCGACTTAGAGATCTAACCAGACCTTAGGAACTTTTCTGAACTGTACGAAGATGATCATTCTAACTGCAATAATTCTTAAAATCGTGATATTACAAATTCAGTAATATTTAGATTCCCGTTCGTCTGAATGCACTCTACCATAGAGTACAAAATAGAATTTCGTTTTCCTTAGATACAACGCAATCGAAATATTCTACAAATGTATCTGAAACAATTGGATATTGTAAGTAATTCTTCGATCCAGTATTGCACCAAAGTTGCAAACTAGCAATGTCCTAAACTACAATTCTACTTATAATAATTATTACATCGTGTATACAAAAAATCAAATTTTGCAAAAAAGCAGTCACGGTTATTATTTCCTTTCTTTTTCGCGAATTCCAAGCATATACAAACAACATTGAAAAAAGCGAACGGTGTCGAATTCTAGTAAGCTTGGCCAGACGAACAAGCGACTCCATTTTTACATGTGTGTGTATATGTGTGTATGCGCGTTTGACGCGATATAATGGTTGGTTTTCGGTAAATCAACGCATGGAAGTGCAAAGGGAACACGATACGAGGATGCAACTCTTGCGTGCAGAGGGGGACGTCGTATTTGCTGTCGACTGTCGGAATCACATCATCATTTTCCCCGGCTACGTTGAGGCATCAGAGGAGTCGCTTGCAATTAAACGAAAGGGATGCGCACTTCTTTTTTGCAATGGCAGTTGTCCTTTTTTCTCCCTAAGGGTTGCGGAAAGAAACTTTTACTGCGAGGCTGGAAACGTGATCAAATAATATTTCGCGACGGAATTTTATATTTATAAATGTGATATTTTGCTGAGACATTCGTGTATGATTTACAGGAATTAATTTCCTTCGGCGTTCGACATTCATGAGATTCATGGGTAACCTCAGTTTATACACTGTGAATGTGTTGAAGCAGGGAAAATGAATTGATAAAACGAAGGAAGGTGAAATTTAATTTTTTTAAACGCTATGCTGTCTATTTCTTTTATGTCGTACAAAAGTATATCAATACCTTGCACGGTGCATCATAGAAAGAAATCCAGAGGTTTAGAAGCAGAAGTAAACACTCTGATAGTTAACGAAAACAAAAAATCAGTTACATTTAACGAACTACGCCGTATCAATGAGAAATACCTGTAAACACACTGGGTAGAGAAATATTTAAAATGTTTGTTCCATTTCTGACGTGTATGACCTTGAAGGTTATCCTATAACACATTCATGAATTCGTTTTGTCACAGTCTTTCATGGAACATAAAAAAATATACAGTATTCCGTTTAAAAAATAAAAGGTCACCTTCGTTTCCCGAAAAATATTTCAAACGTAAAAAATTGATATGCGCTATTATATTAGTCACAGAAAACTGTAGAACTTGTTCCTCTTTCATTTTTTTTTCGAATACTTACTATTTGCGAGAAAAACGCTCGCTGGTAATAGCGTGAACACCTTGTATATGTAATTAAGTGTAACAATGGCATTAATAACCATAACAATAATAGTTGTTAACGAAGGAACGAACGACATCTAACAAGTTTTAGAAGTCGGCGAAACAATTGTTAATCGCCGCCCCCATAAAACTCTCGTAACTAATCCACGCTGTGCACGCGGATACGGGGGCGGTCGTTAAACTTAACCGTCGAAATTATTCAGGCCCGGCGAAGCCAGAGTTCAGTTGCGATAAACGTAAGAGCAAAGAAAGACGTTCCGTAATCTAGTGCATCCTGGGCGTTGGAATATCCCTGCCGGGCGAAATTTCGTCGACGCGTCGAAATAGGAAGGAAGATTAAATAATAAGAAAGAAAAAAGAAACGAGGAAAGAACAGCTCTCGCCGGGGCGCCCGCTGAAATATTTTATTAACGAGGGCTGCAGTACAGTTGAAGCGCAGCCTGTGCGAGAGAGAGATTCGCGGCAAACTGTATTATGGGGGCGAAGGAGTTGTGCTTGTGCTCGTGGAAACGCCGACTGTTACTACGTATTTAGCTTATTTAGGTTGTTTGTCTTGGTTCTTTAATTGCTATTGTACCTATTCGCGGGGACACCCATCGTTCAGGTAGTGCCTTTTGAATAAAATTTTGAATAAACACTTCAGGCTGTAATAGGAGGTGTTCTTTTTATAGTTTGGAGATCTATGGACTCTTAAAAACTATTCTATTTGTTATTGATAGTTTTTGTATCTTTGAAACAATTGTCGGACATATACGTAAATTTAACGTGGATCAATTTGACACATTAAACAAGACAAGCCAAACAAAGATACTTCCGGAGAAATAAATTTATTTATAGCACTCACTCCCAAGTATTTGGAACAATTTATGTTACAAATAACATAAGAAAACTAATTTTATTTAGTGTTTAATTAGAATAAATTATTTCAAGAGATTGTTCATTATCTTATTTTAAATGAAATGCGTCCAACTCTGGTTCTGCTCTGATTGGCAAAGAAAATAATCTAAGAAACGCACACCCACAGAAGCACGCATGCACGACAGCGTTAACAGAACCCAATAATCGACCGAATTGGTTTCGTTTCGCAGCTTCGCGACACGACCGATTTAACGTCGTCCTAATTAAACGTCTCGTAACGCTTGTCCAGCTCCGTTGGGAAACGAAGAACAAAGGTGATCGTCGACGGGGCGAGACACGACTCCTCCGTATTCTTCGGCATTTAATGCTCAGATAAATACTGCCACGGAATCACGGGGCCAGAAACGGGAACATTGTACCGATTGTTTTCGGTTCACCGGGCAACCAGGGGCGGGAGGGAGGACGACGATCGTGTCTCGGTCGAGCGGAGCCTCGAGTAATTTCGGCGGACCTAAAATAGGTTTCCACGGGATTCGTCGGTCGCGCTCGTTACATTGAACACGCGGTCGAGAGCGTTTTCTTCTCCGAGGAGGAACTTTCATAAGCGAATGTCGCGCGATACGATGAAATATCGGCGTCCCCCCCCTCCCCTCCCTCTCGCAGCCGGCTTTTCTCGTCCTACCGGAGAACGAAAAACGTGTTTACGCGGTGTCTGCGCCGTGCGAGAATTATTTTTACGCGGGTACACGGAGTTGCCACAGGCCGGAATATTCCGTCTTTTTTTTTTCTCTTCTGCGGCTGAAACGAAGAAACGTATTCCATCCTCATGGCGCTTAACGTAGACGTATTACCCTTGATACGGCTTGACAAGCATTGAATCCGGTATATTTAATTTCTTCAAAGTTCGAAATAGGTGTTCTTACAGGTCTTAACCATTCGCGATAGATATTACAGTGTTCAACAAGTCCTAAAATGGTGAATTGAAGGTTGTTGAACAGTTTCTGGTTTTAGTTCTTTCCGTAGACGTCGCAAAGTTCAGATTTTTACATATGAAGTTAGTGCTGTTCGGTGTGATTTATTTTTTGAATTATTCACCTTATACAATTTTTCTGAATTTATTTCTATCGTACTTAACGAGTAAAAATAATGAATTTAGGTAATATACGAGGTGGGACAATAACTATGTCCACTTTGAATATTGCTGTTATTTGTAATAATATGAAAAAATGTTATATAAAACATGTACACGGTATAGAGGGGGGAATATTGTGACGCAAACATCTTCTGCGTGAGTGAAGGCATAGAGGAGATTTCAAAGTCATCTTTATTTTTCTTAATAGAATGCTATGTTTTTTTTATCGCGATGTGATAGCCGATGTTGAGACGACTTCAGCGAGCTATCATTGAAGGTCATGCAAGGTCAAATGTGGTAGTAAAATAAACTTTCTTACATTACAGGAGATGCTCGAAGTGTTGACCGTGTGCGTCAATGCAAAGTTGCAATCTTTGTATCGCTGCATCACGTGCATGTCTTATCGTTTCTGAACTTATTCTAGCACATACTGCAGTTATATATTATAAAACTAATTGAACTCTATCATTTTAGAATTTTCAAAATTTTGTTGAACAGTGTTTTTTTTGTTGTTTCGTTGTAGACAACCTGTAAATCGTTAAATCGATAGAACGTGAATACTAGGGCTATATCAGCAGAATTCTCTTCAAGTAGAAATATTGAATTATAGTCAGACACAGGCTCGCTCATATTGAGAAGCATCTGTGCTCGACAGGTTTTCAAGTTTCGATGTTTTTGGTAACGAAATTACATAATACAAAATATAATTCTGTGTTTTCTGAATTTTCCTAATAATCTTATGGTCCACAAAACTGTTGAATATTTTGAGGGACATCTGGGCTGATGCTAGTGAATATCTCCATATCACCCAGCTAACTTGTTCTCCATAATTCAGAAACACCCTGTAGATTAAACACAGCCGTCGTACCGCGTTCTTTCGCAGCGACATCAAACAAACTGCGACCATAATAGATACAAGAGGCGCATGTACCGACTACGAACTAATTCGCGGTATGCAGAGCCATAAAAATTCAACGCCTCTCAGAATTCATACGCGTCGTCGGTCGGAGGCCGTATTTAAAAAGCGGAAACAAAAGCTCCTCCGCTGTATCGCCCTCTTTCTCTACCTCCCTCTTTCTCTATGTCCGTCTTTCTCTATCTTCCTTTTTCTCTTTTCATCTCCCTCACTCTTCATCACCATCCGCGAAGCTTCTCTCGATGCACAAATGGGGACAAGGCAACAGCGCCGAATGCACCGTTCGGCCCTGCGCTTTTTAACGAAACAACGGAGCCGAGATCAAAAAAACGTTGCCGCGAAAAATCACGCGGCACGTCTGTCGTGTCTCTATCGTGCTCTTTCAGGGTTAAATGTCTGAGCAGGCTTTCATTGTCGCCTGTTGCCGATTTAATGGCACGCTCGGGGCTCGGTTTCTTCTCGCGCTTTCCGAACGCCGCCTTTTCACCCCCGTGAATGCAGCAGGTGGAACACGACGAGTAAAAAAAACTTCTACGGCCTCTCGGCCACACATATTTTCCGTGGAATGTGCCTATACGAATATTATTCCAATCCGGGGATTTGTGCACAATTGACGACAGGGGCGGGCGGGGAGGGGGATGGAAAAATTTCCCGATGAAACTGTACATTGAAACGTAATGGTGTTCCAAAGCAAAGGTGAGTTCCGATCTTTAGGAGGAATTAAGGATTCGACGCTGAAAGTGTCGCCGCTGTATGTACAAGAAATTAAATTTTACACAGATTCGGAAATCTAAATGAAGGTAAAATATTTTTGTTTCGTTCCAATTCTATTTTCTACATATTTTAATTTTTTAGTTGTCCTAATTTGGTGATTGATCGTACACGCTGTAAAGAAAATCGTAACTAAAAGTGTAACAGTTTCGTCTGACCTCCGTGATTCAATTCTGTAATGATATTAATTCCAGCACAAGTAATAATTTTAATTAATATAAATAGTTCAATTATGCTACACTGTGCAATACTCATTTTGCTAAAGAGCATTCGGAGGTAGATCAGAAAG
Source organism: Dufourea novaeangliae (assembly GCF_001272555.1). NCBI lineage: Eukaryota > Metazoa > Arthropoda > Insecta > Hymenoptera > Halictidae > Dufourea > Dufourea novaeangliae. The sequence goes on along the minus strand of NW_015373998.1, from coordinate 646,734 downwards.
GTTAATCTTGAGATAAAACTCTAGGTACAACGAATCTTGCCCTTTCTCCATAATGAAGATAAGAACGACGCTTGTCAAGGAAGAGGGGGTAAATTTACGAGATCTACCGTCGAAAAATATGTCCCTCCTTCGCAGGTTTCTGTATCACGGAAAAGTGAGAGTTCGTCCGATATCCGGCCTCGGCGAAGGGGGAAGGAAAAGTTGACGCGCGAGGAATTTGAATATAAATCGAAAACCCGATCGTGATCAATCTCTTTTTACGTTCCTCCGCTTCGGAAAATATCTGGCCCGAACATCAGCTTTGACCTCCATATTAATTAATCCTCCGGCACTGACAAAGTAAATCACTTGTTCCGATATGACAGCGTGTACACCTATATTTATACATAAAATAAAAAAATAAAAATTGGTATTAAACTTATTGATGCTCGAAGTAATTACAAAATAAAAAAATTTACCACTTGACATATTGGTGGAAAATGCATTAAACTCTATTAGTAGAGGATAGAAGATTGTATTTTTATGTAGTATCCGTTTCGATGCGTTTTCAATTATTATACGTGTCAAAAATAAATGGAATAATACGATTACACGTGTGTACACTACGTGGCATAACTATAAAACCACCTTAAATTTTCAATACTTACATTAATTGAACACTGAAAATTTTAAGGTGTTTTTATAATTATGCCACGAAGTGTAAAACGATCGCTTTTTAGCAAGATATAAAATTATGATGTACTTTTGAAGAAATGATCCTGGTTTTGTTAGAACAACTGTCGAATTTGTGGCAGGAAGACGGTTTCCTTGCGGCTTTAATTTACAGACGACTCCAGTGAAGACATAGTGACCGTCCGATAAGGGGAAGGCACTTTTAGCAGGGAAGTGTCCCCCTCCGATTTTGATGAAACTTGGTATGTCTGTTAAGCAGTCAAAAATAAGGGATACGTATTTTTTTGTATCGTCTGAGACGCGACTTTAAAGGGTGAAACCACCCCTCGAAGTTTCGACCCGAAAATACTATCTCGAAAACCAGAGAAGGTACATGAAAACTTCTAATGGACGAGGTTTGCAGTTCTTTATGTAGAATAATATGGTGCTAACAAATTGTCCAAAACATAATTTGTTAATAACAAAAAAATTTCGGATCGAAACTTCGTGGGGTGGTTTCACCCTTTAAAGACGCGTCTGAGCCGATAAAAAAAAATACGTATCCCTTATTTTTGATTGCTTAACAGACATACGAAGTTTCATCAAAATCGGAGTGGGACATTTCCGTGCCTTTCCTTGTTAGAGAAACTCTGGTCAATAGGGATCCAGGCGCCACCGTGCGAGGGTTAAATGTTCTTCCATACCAAAAACTATGACCGCGACTACGATCAATCCCAAGACAAAATGTCTCACCGACGGTGCCGTGATCAGTCGTCCCATTTCCGAAGCCACGAAATCCAGACTTTTGACGAAGCGATCTGACGCCCGCCGCCGTCTCGCATTCTCAGCCAGTGAGGTGGAGGGGTTAGCATGTTTCAGCAGTATAGCTCGACCGTCCCACGATATCTTCCAGTCCGTCGGGCAATGGCACCATAAAAGCGCGGAATCCCGGACAGGTTCTCATGGCCCGACCCAGACACACTATCTTTTCACCGCAGCCACCGAGACGCCCGGACGAATACACGGGGCTTTCCGCGGCTGGTTTGCACACGTCGCTGCGACGGTCCGGAGGTCGCGAGTAAAAGAGCAGGGGGGGGGGGCGACCACGAATAAATAAAGGAATAAATAAAAATGAGTAGACACGTGTCCCACAAATCACGCCCGCGGCACACTGACGAGACCCACGGGACACTTCTCTGGGGGGTTGGAGGCCGCGTTGTACTAGCGTTCTCCTCTCTCGGGCGTCGCGGAGGATCGGCACGAAGGATGGCTTTCAGGATTATTCAGCGCGTGTCCCCGGCTTTGCATACCTCCGTCTCTCTCTTTCTTTCTCACACGATGCCCTCGACACATCCGCCCCAGTCGTCCCCTCACTCTGACGGCGTTATTTTCCGCCCGGACGGAAGAATATTCTCGAGGCGTAATGCCTCCCCGCGTCCGGGAAGGACCTCTCGTGATTTTCGGATTAGCTGAGGAATAACGGTCGTCCGGGTGTTATGGGACTCCCCCGCCGTCCGGGCGTCCAACTTGATTGATACTTTGTTCGCGATGGTCGGTGGATCGGTGTGTCCGTGACGTGGGCGATGTGTATATATCGGTAAGTTTGATGGTTGTTAAGCTGCGTCGACACTATGGCGATCGGCAAAACCGATCGGACTGTTTTGTGTCCCCATTATGCTGCGCGGGTTGTTGGTACGTGTCGATGACGTTTCCCCATATGTTCGGTTTTGCAGATCGGTTTTAGTATAGAGGGTATTCTGGTTTAGACGATTTTTCAGTCGATTTCATGATTTTTTTGTGTAGGCAATGAAGAAAGTTACAGTATTGGTGCTTTGTATATACCATAATTAATCTTTTGGCTGTTTAAAATCATTTGTAGATACTGGAAATCTTTAGAACATTCGAAGTTATAAGCCGTGGCTTGCGACGTCATTTTAACAGTCTTGGTGGCTTGTCCCAAAGTGGGTGACCTTCCTATTGGCCAGAAAATAATCCTAGCGTTTCTGTTTTAATTCTTATGAGTGTCACTATCGCACCTAATATAGTCAGAAATCTAAAAAATCATTTTGTAATATATTTATTAGATTGATGCACTATAAATTTTGTTTTCCAAGGCTCTTCATTTCAGCCATCTTAAAGTCGTTTAATTCTGAGATCATGAAGCTTGTAAATCTATGGCAAGAATGTGTTCATTCAGATGAATCTAATTTCAATTAAAAATATGTGTTTCAAAATTAGTCATACTCGTCTATTTTTTTTGCAGTAATTAACACGGATAAAAAATATCGATCGAGAAATTGAGAATTTGCAATAAAAATCAGTCTCTAGAACTCTCTGAATGAATGGCAATTTCTTGAACACTCGAGAAACGAACCAAACGGGAATTGAGTTCGTCTAATATTCGAAAAATTGTCTTGTACGCCAAAATTCGCAAGGAACACGCGGTACTGGGATACTGAAAAATAGTAATGAACCACGTGACAACATTTTCCCCGCATGTACGGCCACTTTTACGTCACGTATGATTTTTTGAAAAATTATTTCACGCATGTTTCGGCTCCACGTGATGTCCCTGGCCACCTCAGCCGTCCACTTTGCGTTACCGGCTACTATTTCACGTCAGAGATGGAAAAAATTTCGTGTACGGTGTACCTACACGCGTTTGTACCCCTCGGCCGAGTAGGTACGTAACCCACGTTCTCCGGGTAATTAATTACTGGCTGTGATTATTATAAACAGCGACGCTGATTACGTGTTTACACAGTACGTAGGACTGAATAGTACCTCGTGAAGAATTATTTCCTTGCACATAACTACTTCTGGGATATCAGAAAAATAGGAAAGTTTAAACAAATCGTTTATAAAGGAAGACGAATATTTAATAAACAATTCTTAAATATTATTTTCGTGAATGTATCTATATTGAATTTTCTACGATCGGAAAGAGTTAATGTATGAATTTAGCTATATAAATCATTTATATCGGTTTAGACTAAACGCACAATTTCACTTGTTAATATTATAACAAAATTGGGTGAAACAGTTAATAGACGATGCTGGAAACGGAGGTAATTGGGATAAGAAAAAGGGAGTGTGAGAGGTGCGTGTAAAATTACATAAAAAATAATAAAATGTTATTTTCGTGAACTTGAATCGGAATGTCTGTGAATTACGGTAGATATTAGACAATATATACAACGTAGTAACAGTTACATTTTAAAGGTCTATTATTTCTCCAAAATTCTGTGTCCAGTATGCACTTTCATTTATGAAACCAGAAGATTTTTACATTTTACGGTCCTCGCCGTTCCGTTTCTAGTTATGCAGTTCGGATAACTTTTCAGCCGGTGCTTGAAACACAGTTTGAGGTCTTCAACATGAATGTGGAGGCTGTGAAAAACGCATTGCTATGCATGAAAAACTTGGAGAGTGGGTAGGAAAAGTAGTAGATGAAAAGCTGTAATAATTGTTACAAAAACACATTTGGATTAGTGACTTAAAAGATCCTTAAAATTTATTGTATTCTCAACAATTGCAAGTAACTACATTAATAGAACAGGTAATTTTGTATTAGTGCTAGAATTTTTAAGAAGAGTTTTTTATATTTGAGATACAAATTCGTATACTGAACTTATTTCAATTTCATCCAAATCGGTTGTTTACATTTTGCCGATTCTCCTTGTAGGGTAAATATGAGAATTAATCTCGCATTAATTGTTTATTTTCATCAACCGCTGTAAATCAACACTATTTCTCGAATAGTTTACGTAGCCACTAGAAAATTTAATGAACCTCATTCCACTGACGCCCGTATACAATGGCTGAATCTAAACGCGCTCGTACTACTTGCAATCGTTAAAATGTAGGTCGATGCGTCAGTGGGAAGGCAGGGAGTAACATCAGCCAGTATACGAGATCTCGCATACACTCAAAAGAATGGAATAAAATGGACCATTATACTTCGAGAAAATCACAAATGTTACGAACTAAAACTTCAAAATCATCTATGTTCATTATTACAACAAATAACATTAGCTTTTGTACTAAAATTATTGTAATACGCTTGTAAGATACAACAATTTTAATATGTACACACATAATGTATACACTAAAATGTTGATACATTCTAATTAATATTTAGAAAGTTAATAACAAATTAACCATGAAATGACCATACTCTACACGTAGTAATTGGCCATGGCTCTGTGGAATTGTACCTCTTGTTCTATTTCGTAACGAACGACCTGTTCTACTTGTCTGGCAATTAACAACCTATACTGCTTGTCTGGAAATTAACGACCTGTTCTACTTGACTTGCCATGAAATCCCTATTCCACTCGCCAAACAACGTCAATGGCGTACAATTTGTTTGATCATGAACGTACTATTTCACTTCAGTTTCTACGATTGGCTTCTTATACTTTGTAACGAACTACAACTTGTCTGCACACAGACGTCCTGTTCCACTTGTCCGACAATACATGTAGGACTTGTCTGACCATAGCAGCCTTACTCTACTTCTTTGTATTAAGAGGCAACAAGAATCATATACAGATTGGTAAATTCTCGAGTATATAATCTCTATACAATTTGAATATCCCCAGAAACAAGGGAGTGACATATTTCGATCTTAAGATTAGTAACAATTTAATTCTTCTGCGTACTCTAACTTGAAATTAAACAGCCCAAGCGAAAGCATTTAATTAACCCACCAAGGACCAGTGTTGCTCGAATGAAATATTTCATATGCGATTTTTTTTAGTCAAATTACCATAATGCATTCTGTTATTTAACCCTCGGATGACGGACTTTGGTCATTCGAGACCCAAACTTTCAAACAACGCCAAAACATAAGTTACAAATTTTGATATAATATTTTGACGAATTTTCGATATGAATCAGAAATGACCCAGCTTCACTGTCCATGGATCTGTCTTCTGAGGGCTAACGTTGTTATGAAATGGAATTCCAAGGGTTTGCTTAATAATTTTTTCATCAAATTTACTTCTTCCACCTAGATATATAATTCTGTAAACAGTAAAAAAAACTTATGTCCAAAAACCATATGATTTCACTGCATAGTCTTTAAGGAGTTAAACACTATGACGATCGCCTAAATCTGTAAGCTACCATGAGCAATTCTCTCGCATAATATTTCAGAGTTCACCTGTTAAAAGGCTTGCTCCTCGAACAATCTGAAGATACACGACAAGATTTATTCCTTTCTTAAAACTTTTATGCGTACACTCGTCGGGATGGATACACAAAGAGTGCATTCAGAACGCGAGCCACGAGATAGATACCCATAGGTTGAGATGCAAACATCTCTTCATAGCCCGTAGTGACCCATGAACGGGGTGGAGTGGAACACAAAGCTTCGGGATTATACCGCGTGTATTCTGCCCGTCCAAGCTCCTCCATCCACTATTTTCCGTGTCCATGCTCTTCCCCAACCCGCCTGCCCTGTCTCTTTCTCCCTTTTCTTCCCCGTCCGGACACTTCGCGAGAGAAAGGGTCGCGTGCTCGTACCCATGGGCAGTACATGTATATGCGACAGACGTATGGGGTGACTTATTGCACGCGCAGTGCAATCGTTAGAGGTACCGTTACAACGGGGTCAGATGTGCCACCCATAATAATTGACTCCTGACGATCGTATGTACGATATCCTGACGATGTGTTAGTTTATACTACCAATTTTATTGCCTGTTCCTTCTGTGCACTTAATTACAGAACTGCCACCACGTCCACGTCATTTTTTTCACATTTAGTTTTCGTAATGTTTACTCTCTAAATTTTCCCCGTTATTATCCTTGGTCTCTTTAGAAACTCTGGGTTTATGATACACACAACTCCTATCGGGTGGAAAACGAAAGTCTCGAAAGGCAAAAACATTCGTTAACTGAAAACTCTAATACACTGTGTAGCATAACTATAAAACCATTCTAAAAATTGTAATTCTAATGTAACGTTACAGACACAGTTTCTCATCACTTAAGAGTAAGTATCGCCGTTTTTTTAACGTCTATGTAGACAAATTAATCAAATCCAAAAGAATTGTTGTTATTCGAATAAATCTATGTTTTGTCTTTAATTTGGTGTTAACAACAGTACAGAAATACGTTAGTTTTTAACGTATGAAGGGCAAGGGGAGCAATTTGTGATTACCCTAAATTTGAGTTATCAAATTTTACGTATAAATTTCAAAATAATTAATAATTAGTTAGTAATTCTTGGAAAAAACTTTTATTATAATGAGCTTATTATATGATATACCAAACTGATTAGGAATTGGCGATCTGATCAGGAACTGGGTCCTTGACGGTGTTGTGGTTAAAATAAACGAACCAAGTACGCCCTGTCTGAAATCGTGTTGAGAAATAATGTTTCTCCAGTTTGGTAATTCACCATATGCCTGACGTTCGATTTTAAAAAAAAGGATTTCCGTGGAATGACTTCGACTTAACAAATTGTACGATAGTTTCGAAGATGAAACGAATCACTCACGAGCCATCGTTATCGCCTCGTTCGAAACTGTTCAGAGGGAATTCGAGTTTAACAGCATAAAAAGCAATCTACGAGCAGTGCGATTCCATTTGCGTCGCCATTTTATACGAATTGGACTCTCTTTTGTAATTGGGCATCGAATGCGATTGCAATTCAACGCAATGTTTGGGAGAATTGTACAACAACCGTTCCGATTTCGAATTTGAACTCGGTAGCTTAAATTCTGAGATGTATTGCAGTTACTAAACAAACACTCACCAAATAATCGTCAACGATTTTTTGCATATTATGATATTTTTATAGTTTGCGACAGAGCGAGAGGAAATTAATGACTTCACGTAAATATCATACCAATGATTTAGGAAAAATTTGTTTGTTTCTGGTTTCAGCATTCATGAAACGTTTTCACAATTAATAGACTCAGTGTGGACAGCTGGAAAATTAAATTTGTACGCCAGTTGAATAAAATTGTAATCTAATACACGAATGACTACTACAATTACAGTAATATATTTTTATTTCCATTGCAAATATAATATAATATGAGCAAGTTTGACAAGAGTTAGATTGATTACTTGAATCAATAATGATCTGAATCACTTATGACTTGAATCACTTACGACTTGAATCACTTGCGGCTTGAATCACTCTTACTCAATCACTGATTACTTAAATTACTTATTACACAACTAGTTGTTTTACATTCTCTTATAAGAATAGATCGAAATGAGCAAGCATCTCTTTAAGTAACCAACGAATGAAAATAAAATATATTAAAAATATTCACGTTCTGTTCATCAGAAACCACCCCATCAATTATGGGTTAAGAAGTACAATATTCGTCTACCTGTCAACACATTAAAATACCAATCTTCTGCAAGTTTCGTACCGAAAAAGCTTCACCAGTCACACGGACCCGTTCTATTTCCCGGCCCATGGTCCTTTATACCCACGTACGGAGCATAACACGCTGTAATTGCGTATGGTGTAGACACACGGTGTGACGTATCGCCGGGGCGAGGAGGGGTGGTGGTGTATTGTCACGATGTTACGCTGTATCGCAGCCTGGGCTCCCGGCCTACAATAATCATGTCATAACGCAATCCACGCGTGCTTTCCGCGTGTGTACACGAGGCTTGTAATTATCGCGGCGTGCGGGAGGACTCGTTATAGCCTTTAACGTGGCGTGCCATCGGCTTCCAATGCACATACGCGGCGAGCGCGCCCGGTACAATTGCATCAACGACCTTGCATCCTTGGCTCGGCGACGTGTCACCGGCAGGGGAGGCTTTTGACCTGACGCTCGTCTGTTATGTGGGTTATTCTAAATTTGAATAGCGTTTCGGCTATGGATTCGCGACGAAACTCCAACGGCCATGGTAGTGTCCTCCCTTTGCTGGAGTAAGGTTTTCGTTATCTTTTTGCTGATGATTCTATTGACTTTTCTAATTTTACAGATATAATTGCATTTAGGTGGAAATCGTGAATTTTACGCTGGTACGTTCGTGGTTATAATAAATCACTAATGACACACGGAAACTTAGTTTACGAATCGTATCGGAATAGGTAGTCAAAGAGAACCGACGGGTCATTTTTCTTCGCGAAATACGCTGAACATACGTGACACGGTTACTCGGCACGTTTTATATTACACAACCCGTGTATGGGTCACAATATTATAAAAAGAAAACCGGGAGACCAGCACGCTCGAGGGAATTCAGTTGAATGTGAAGTGCATAGGAGAAAGTTTGAGAAAATTGCTAGACTCGATCGAGTGGACTGCCGAAAATAAAAACTAACGTTACGTCATTTGTGTAATTCTATGTAAACCTGTATGCTTTATTGCACGTACAGTTAAAACTTCCATTAAAATGTTAATGAAAAAAGAAAACGATAAAATATTTATATGTATAAATCATACGGTTTAAGAGCAAAAAATTCGAAGAGAACATTCTGAATTTTCGTAATTCGTTTTCTTACCCGTTAACAAAAGTTACACAATTATTCAACAATTTATAACGCTACAATTATTATTATTTTTTTAATCTGGCCACTACTATTCTAAGGTTTTAGTGCTATTATATTTGAAAGATTACCAGAAGAGGTTAATACAAGTTAAAAATGAGACTTCATTTAAGATTTTTTTTAGCTCCATTTTACGAATGAATTGAATTTCTTTTAACTATCGTAACGCAAAGTTCCTTCAGAACCATCTTCCGGAGCCTTCAACTTCCAGAGTCCCATCGTTCTGTCGTACGTAATCAATTAAACTTTAATTCAACTTGGAGATCAATGCGGGAGAAATAAAATTTCCACTATTCAAACATCCGCCATGTTTATTTACCGACGATTTTCCATATGAAGATTAATTTTTGAAAGAACTAATATTGAGAATTCTACCGATATAAATATCGTTTAAACAATTCATTATCGATGACCCCTACTTGCATTAATTTTTATGAATATAAAATTACACAATGATGCGTATGGAAAATATGTACATAATAACGTGCAATCGTCCACATTCATTGTAAGTAGCAACAGTTAAGTCATGGTCAGACCCATCAGGTGGCACAAACGTGACCATCATGTCTGAAAGGGTTAAACAATGAATTTTACGACGCAACACATTCCGTAAACCATCAACTTAGGGATTCATTCGAACCCCGGTTGAAAATGCCACGAAACGAACTATTGTTCTTCCGTTAGATCCTCGAGGACTAAAGGTCGCGAATTAAAATCCAACCGTTTCCACGTCTGATAATCCGGCCGTTAAGCGAGAACGATTAATTAACGCTGCCGTAGGCGACAGAGGGGACGAGAAGGAGAAAGACGGAAAGGGAGACAAAGAGCGAGAAAGAGAGAGAAAGAAGTTTTCTCGCAAGGACGAGACCCCCACGAAGTGGGCGCAGGTGCCGCACCCGAAGTCATCGCGGCGTCGGCCGCGTAAGAATCGTGGCCCGACGGAACAAAAGGAAAGTTCCGCATGCCCGGCACGTATCTATTGTCTCGCTGGGATGTCATCTGTTCCGAAGATCCCCCCCTCTCTCTCTCTCCACCTGGGCAGGGGGAAAACAGAAACAGTTCTCCAGAAGTCCGACGACTGGCTTTTTACGTGCCGCCACGGTGGAACGACGACCGTTTAATCGGCCTCCCAACAAAGACACAATCCCCGACGTCTCTGGCCTCGTCCTCTGCGTTCGATATCGAAAACTTCCGTTTCGCCGGATGATTTCGAATAAAGGGGAGAGTGAAGCTTCCAGGTGATTGCTGCGCCCTGTTGTTTGAACAACCTTTATAAATGGGAACAGCCGCGGGGAAGGGATTCCTGTGCATTTTGCACGTAATCGTAAGTTTCTGCGAGAACACTGTAAGGGGAACTCACGTGAATTTTTTCACTCGAAATTCCTCGTTCTGGTTATTGCGTTTTTTTTCCTTTGCTCGTGTTCGAACGTGCTGGTGCTCTTACGAATCTCTGTGATCAGAATCCTACTACAATGGGTAATATTGATGAAAGGGAAATCGGTGATCTACTTCTTTGTTGAAAATGTATGAAATTATTCAATGAATTTTTGGAAGATAATTATAGTAGATGATGTCGCTAACGACCATGCAGTTAATAAGATATTAAATATAAATGTTATTATAGTGTGGATGATAATGAAAATTCACTGTTGTAATGGACTAGTTTTTCAGGCGAAGAATGAAATTGAAATTACTAGACGAACTGGTCTATCGGAACTGTGAACTTGCATTATCATCTAATACCTTTTTTTATTTAATAGTTCAACGTAACCTTTCACTGCTTGGTTATTAGCGATGCTATCCACGCTATATTTATTACAATAATTCGTTTAATAATTTGGTACATTCTCGGCAAAGAAGTGGGTCGCTGATTTCTCTTTCATCATGATCATCCAAGATTAACCTTCATTGAACGTTAATATTAGATTAAAAGTTGCGTTTCACTACGATTTTTCTTCCATACCACGTTTAAGTACCTCTTCTTTCTAACCATTACGGTATTTGTACTGGTCTATCGTATATCCCTGAATTAAAATTTTCTTTCAAAGTTGCAGACAAAAATTTGTTACATACATAATTCATTTTTGTAGAATTCAATATAACACCATAATCAATTATCAAACTAAAATAATCTCCTATTTCGCCAGGAAAATAACTAGCTGATTAATAGTCTCTTAACGTACAAATTCCATTCATCTTTCCAACATTTTAATTCCAATGAACCCAGCGAAGATCGGACGTACACTGCCGTTCACAAATACTAGAATGCTTGATCCGTATGAGAAAAATACGATATTTCATAAAAATGATATATTTCGACCATTTTTAATTACCTTCTTACATTCACTTTATATTCGATAAGTGTCCTAATACTTCCGAATGGGAGTGTATATTCCACAACACGAAAACTATACACAACAAAAGAAAACAGTAGTGTAATGGTTGGGAATCACAAGGGGATCGTATCAGGTATAAGAATCCCGAGTACACGTGATGTTTATCATTGCTCCGCAAACAGCCGAAGAAAAGCAGAAAGAAAATGGCTACGATTTCTCCCCATTAGGGGTTGCCACGGTCCCGCAAATGAAAGTCGATAATCGCGGTAAAGCTCGACGCGTCTGATTGAAAGGACGTTTCCAGAGTCGGGGCACGTACCACTCGGCAAGAATATCCGGGAGCTGGGTTTTTCCATCCCTCCCTGGGCCGGCGAACGAAGAAATAGACGAATGAATCTAGGAATACGTCGTCGCTCGACTCGAAAGAGAAAAAAAAAAGAACCGCCTCGTTCGAGGCCAGCAATCGGCTTTTTATCGCGATCCTGGAGTGCAGTACATCCCTCTGGATCTCCCGGTGCTGGTCATGCTAGCCGCGTAAGATACCATAAAATTACCATACACCCTCGGAGACCCGTCGGTGGCTCCCTTCGCGGATAAACGACAAGGGGATCACGTGCCACCTTTTCTTTCTATTTTACATTTCCCTCTGTCGTTTCCTCTTTACGTTCGCCTGAGAGGATGGGCTGAAGTTTTCATTCTTTTTTTTTCCTTCACCTTTCTTAACTCAGTTACGATATTGCAATTATAGGCATTGCAGATGTACATATAGGATGTTAAAAAACAAAGAGTGTCTGAGACTTCATGGGCTTATAGTACTCGTCGAGTGGAGTCAAATGTCTGATTGACATAGATCCTAAAGCAAACCCCCTTTCGATGTAAAATCAACTTTTATATTTACCAGCTTTCGATGTCGTAAGTGAGTCACTTTACAGAATCAGAGAAGTTGATTTAGAAGTAGATTGATTCAAGGTTGTATGGCAATAGGTAACAGGAGGTACGGACGGAATACTTGAAAATGTACGTCGATCTTTGACCCGGTAGATGTGAGTTTTGTATTGGAATGGAAGGAAGGCATATCGAATGTCTGTAGCAAATGATATATACTTCTGTATTTTTCGTCGGAAGGATTAATTTCAGGGCCTATGTTGATTAGACACTTTTTACACCACTCGGTGTGTACTATACGCTCCTAAAATCTTAGACACTTTTTTTGAACACTCTGTATATTAGGAATTACATCGTGGAATATAACCAGAGATATCGATCGTTTGAAACGTTCTGTAAACCATCGGAAAATAAATAAATTTTAGGAACGCTTTTTCTCCCCATTAGACAAGCTTTGTTTTCATTTTGTAAAGAGACTACAGATATTGATAGAAGTGCACAATTATATGTATACATTTGCCCTTTAAAGACAGAATTTATATAGAAAATTAGTTCTCGTATTAACGGTTTCACTGTAAACAGTGAATGAAGAACGTATAAAATTTGATTAAAGTAACATTCGTCGACTATCATGTCTCGCATTTTAAATTCTTAAGTCTTTTAATTATTGTTTTCCCTAGTAACAAGCAGCAGAACTTTGAGCCTTCGAACTTCTTTCTGAATACTTACAGTCAGAAGAAAATTAGACACTTATTAGGTGCACATTAAAAAGCAACTAAACGTTTAATTCTTCTATGTTAACTGTAGGTGCAATTCAATAAATTCTACCGTTATTGTATAATTGTTTATTAAATATATCGAAACGATTGATGCTAATGAGTACTAGCGGTCGCTTGTTCAAGGAGGCAGAGTCTCGTGAACAGTCGTCTTCATTGTTCAAGTAACGAAATAATTCTACGTGTCGCGGATAAATTCATGGAAAGAATATATATCGCGATTGCCCAGGTGGAAACGATACGCAAAGGAAATTTCTGAAAACTTTCGTGACAGGACTCCGAGACTGTTTTCGTGTGTCCCTCTCCGCTGCCCTCGTTGATATATCCAATTTCATTCTGGATCTCCGAGAATAGCTTAGGACTTTGCTTTCTTCCCGTACGCCGTAGGTTTTCCCTTCGGCTTAGGTTATATTCTATACGATTTGCATTTCACTCTTTCTTGTTCCGTTTTATTTCCCCTGTACCATTCAGCTTTCATGTTACTATCGTGTTAAACTTTCTTTCTTCCACATGATTCTCAACATACTCAGATTTTCCAGTTCTAACGTATCAACCTGCGTTACTTTTCCTTGACACGTTCGGACCATGTGAAAACTTTGTACTGTATAAATGAATTATTACACTACATGTAAATAAAGAGAATTAAATATTATATGAAACTATATAAGTATTTACATGATAGGTAAAAAGGTTTTAGTTAGATATTTCATTTTCTTTTCGATTTCTTTTTTATGCTTGCTCCAGGTAAGCTCTCAATCAAAAATTTTCCCCAAATACTGAACATACGTCGCCTTTTTGTGGTACTACTACATTATTAATTCTTATTTCTCGACTATTCTTCTGTTTAACGTTAAACATACATATATTCCTCCTTTCTTTTTGTAGATATTGATTATAATGAGTTCTTTGTTCATCCAGTTTCTGATTTTGATAAAATGCTTTTTCTTATCGCCGCCGAAAACAATCAGCATACAAAGCTAGAGAAGATAAATGATGCACAGTTTATATATGCGCAACCGTAATCGGTCGGATCGCTTACGTATAAATCAGGATTGCATGTTATGCAAGCAGGCGACTCGAAGGGCTCTAAATGCAATAACCTTATACAGCGAATTGCCTCGTTACTTGCTCGCTAAAGATTAAGTCACGTTAATTGCAGTATTACCGGTACGATATCGCGGTACGGCGTTTTCAGCGTACCATACGCCGCCATTTCGACAAAAGTGGAACGTCGAGATTATGATCCAGCGACGTGCACGCGCCGCGTCCTGATTGTTCTGTTATCTCTACGCGTCATCGTTCATACGATAGTTTCTCGTTGCACCCTCATATTTCCAGTCACGACACGGGCCATCAATCTTTAATCAGCTACTAATTAAAAACGCTCTTTCCCCTTTTTCCTTCCGCGTTAATTAGATTTTAATTTAATGAATTTCCGCCCCGCGCGCGAGCGATCCATGCACTCTTGTCAGTTTCCCTTTATTAATCGTATATACGGAATATATGATATTCCGTCCTTTGTTATTTTTTAACAACGAATATTTCTTGTTTCAAGTTTAAGCAGACATTGGAAATATAAACATTTTACGTCATCCACATGTTCATTGTACTTTTAATTATATAGTTTTCTTTTAAATTCTTTTCCTCCCCTGAACAGAACACGAGGGGAGAAGTAAAAGTAAATAATACATTTGCAATGTTTACAGCTTTCGAACTTGTGCTTGCAGGAATCTTTTTCTGGTGCACAATTACTAGGAGCTTTTTCATTTATGGAGTTGCTGGTTTAGAAGTTAAATGTGAGTTTAAATTGGAAGCCTTTTGAAGTAACTTTTTGTGGAGGATGACGAGAAATGAACATTTTTATAATAATATAGTATTAGTACATGGTACGCGAATTTAATATACATACATTTTGATTTGATGTGGGTAGCAGCAATATTATTTATATTAGTCAGAACATCGTAGTATGATTAAATTTAAAAATTCCAGAAGTTACTGCTCAATGAAATTAAATGCTGATGCGGCGTTTACTCGTCTTTCTGCGTTAACAAGTTAGTACATATAAACTTTGCATATTTCTTTAGGATCCTGCGAGATAAGAGGTTCCGTGTTTTACATTAAATTCATATCCTACATTTTATCCAAGTAGTTACGTACACAAGCAATAAAAAATTCTATCGTGATATGTATATGATGCATACCAAAGATTTGTTTTTTGCAGAGGTATACACCTTTGAATGGTCACTAACTATTACACTATATTCGTAGTAACCTGTACCAAATGCAGCAGTACAGCCTGTGCAAACAAGTGCTGCACCATTTCCACATTTTTGACTAAATACACTAGTAAACTGAAGTGAGCAATAATTAATGCTTTCTATTAGAAAATTCATAATTCACGTGTTAAGGGCTTAACTATCTCGAAATTAATTTTTCCCTCTCCAGCGCACGATGTAAATATAAATTATTGACCTGTACCAAATAAGTAATTCATCTATTAAAAAAAAAAAATAAAAAACTCTCAATGCTACCTGAATCAGATCCAAGAACCATTCGGGAGGCTTGAGCGCCGCAGGAAACTAGATCGATCACTTAGCATAATTTCGCAAGAACGTTCATTATTACCAACGAATAACCTTTCCCGGCCCCCCACGGTAGCCGACATAAATCTTGTCACTGTCATTGCCAATCCTTTCCCAAACATTCTGCCTGCCACACTTTGGATAAGCGATCAGTTTAAATCCTTCTGCCCCGCGTTCCCAGAAACCCGTCGGTCGAAATCTTTCCTCTTATTTGCCATCGCGAAACGGTTAGAAACAAAATCGCCGTTTAATTTCACCCACGGCGAAACCCCTTTCAATGCGGCAACGGGATCAGCCAGTCGTGGGCGAATCATACAAAAGGAGCAATCCCGGCTAGCCGAGCATTTAGCGCGGTTTTCCGCGCGAGCGTCCGTTATCATCCGTAATTTTTCATCCAAGAAACTGCCGGCTTCATCTTCTTCTTCTTCTTCTTCATCTTTTTCTTCCTCCTCTTTTTCCATCCGTCGAGTCTGGGTTAGGCGTTCATCCCTCCCTTTGCTTCTCTACCCCTCTTACGAATTTGACTGTCATAACGAAGCAGAGCCTCGCTGTCGGCCATTTTCCTCCTCGACCCTCCGAATTGTGTCTTCATCCCCCTTCTACCAAGCTGCTTCCTTCTCTAAGAATCTCTAATCCGTGCAAGATGTTGCTGCTACCCTCTGCCAGCCCTCTACCCGACGCGTTTCGAACCGTGGAAAGGATATCCCTACCATCCACACCCAGTCCCGCTTCGGCTGACGTAAAGCGAGAGAAAAGTAATTACCGACCTCTGAAATAATCATCCCCTTTACCCTCCCACGCCCTCTTTTGATGTCGTTTGCCATCTACGTTCAGGGGCCTATTTTATTCATCCGTCGTTTCACGCGATTACGTAGCGCCGAACCCTCATTGACCCTTTTTATATCTTTTGTTTTATTTAACTCGATGCTCGGGAAAGGGTTTACAGTTGCTAGACCGTCGTTGACTCTCACCCCTCTCGCGGATTCATTATCGTTATTTTAACGCTGTAGATGAATTATCGCGAAGCGTTGTTCTGATGCTGGAGACTGAGTACCTACGCGACTAACAGCTATTTACAGTGCAACAAAAAAGTATTCGTACACTGGTGATTCTCACTATCATTTGATACTGCTGTTTTCAGTATACTACTAGTTGTGAGTTAAAAATTATTTTCTTCCGGTTATTCCATAATAATTTAGTTTTCTGTCAATGACATAGTCCGATGGACAATGTTACGAACTTAGTGTTACACTGAAAACAGTATTATTAATCGATAGTAAGTGTCGCCAGTCTGTGAATAATGTGTTGTGCTACTTTATGTTGTTTATTTATGTGTGAATTTATTAAATATTTTTCGGGACGAAAAGTGTCTGTTCTTAATAGGTTCTAGAGAAAAGTAATTTTTTTATTGTCTACGATAAATTGTTCATATAAATCAATATACTTTATTGTTAGTATTATGAGTTATGATTATACCAGACATCATTAAATGTGTAATTGCCATAAAATTTCGGCACGAGTAATGAACAATTTAATTACGTTACAGTCCATCATTACTCTCTTGTCTATAATTTATTAGCACCTAATTATCTAATATGGTAAATTAACCAAATGAAATCGTACGTACACCTACCATTAATTAAATAATTTGCTCACGTGCCTTGTAACAAATTATTTCCATGACTTCAACGGAATATGTAGTTCGTAGAGATAATATTGTATAATTACAGAGAGTAAATATTTTTACGAAATTTCGCGATACTAACCATTGTTATAGATAACTCCCTGTATGTTATTTGAAAATTTTTATTGTAAATATTTGTTTAATATTTTTTAATTAGAAATTCATTTTTCAAAGCATTCGAATTCTTTACTTACATTTTAAGCAATTCTCAACTATAATGGTTCAATATTTTTTTTTTTAAATAAGAAACTTTGAACAATTGTAAAAAATAATCGAAATAATATTGTCGATGGTCGTTGTTGGAACGACAAAACGTAACAATAACGTTGCGGAAACTTCGACATCAATACCGCCATAAAGCTGAGCAATAATCCTTTTGTTCATATTCCAATTTCCACCTCATTGGTTAGCAAGTTGTTCCATTTTCTTTGTGAATTTTAATAAAATGCTGCCACGCCGTCGCCGACGGCGACAGTAAATTGATTTTCTTCCCTTGCATACTTCCACGTGCAGTAATTGGATCGATCAACAATGCGCCATTATCATCGAGAGGAATAGTAACGCGATTATTGTGAAATAATTGAAAAATTTAATTGATTTTCGACCCAAACAATCGTGACAAAGAGTACAAATGGGGAAATAAAATTGAAACCAGCTATAAAACACGAAACGTTGATCGTGAATCTGTATTGTTAAACTGGTAATACATACAGTTGTAGTTCAAATAAATTTTTTAACTCAATTACAAAAAACAATGTATTGCTTTTAGTGAAATAATTTTGGAATTTCTAATATAAGGACTATCACATAATTTCAATCATCATTATTTTGAATTTGTATTTTCAATTCTATGGAAACGTGTGTTACTATAATTTTTTTTTTTTATAAAATTTTGTATACTGAGAAAACATCCAAGAATTAAGATTCAGATAAAAGATCGGACGTTATAGAAAAACGAAACACGAAAGACTTAATTCGCGATCCATAGCCGTTGCTCGCGACGAATTACGATATCCTATTCTTCCATTTTTCTTCCGTTTTTTCTTTAGGACAATCGAGAGTATAAACGGAAGGCGAAGAATGAAGGGATGCAGGAAAAGACGCGCAATTGTCAAGAAGCCAAATTTCGTATTCAAACGTCGTCTCGTTGAAACGACACGTGTGTCACGTGTCTACCCATATACATACGTGTTTAAATACATCCAGTGAACCGGTCGTGTACGTCTATCTGTGTGTTCGTCTCGAGAAATATTTCCATACAAACGAGGATCGGTAATATAATTGACGAGAATCTTTCAAGAACGCTGTACTATGCCGTATACAAAAAATTCGTTCCATTGAAATTTATTTTTAACCATTACATCGTCATACATAATTAAAAATGTTGTAGGTTTAAGTTCTGAGCTAGTTTCATCTACAGTTTCATATCTTTTCACTGTTTATTAAGAAGTAGCAGTTTTAAGTTTCAAGTCAGCTTTATCGTAGTGTTCTTATGAATCAAGTTAAGTACATTTCTATGATAAAATGCAAAATTTTAATTATCTCGAAAAAATGGACCGTACGCACTTTACGAATAAAAAGCGACGCACTTACATTCCCGTTCAAAAGTGAGACACTTATCGAATACAAGGTAAATGTAACAAAGCATTACGAGCTTGTTAAAAGTCTAAATTAAATGTAGTTTCAGGGATTGTAAACCTCGACGGATAATAGTAACAGTAATATAAGGTAATGAAAGTGACCCAGAATATATCATTTTTATGAAACATCGCTTTCTTTAATGTAGATCAGCTGTCCTAATACTTAAGAACGACGTTGTACAACTGCACACCTGACAATTCCATAATTACAGCGGTCGATATGCACTTCTACAGTTCTGAAATCATACAGTCGATTACACTTGGGCTAAGTTATGTGTAAAGCTACCAGCCTTCAACGATTTGAAATGAAGTAGATTTTACATTTATAAAAAGTTGCTTTACATATTTCTATTGGGTATATTTTATTCCTTGTTGTGCTTTTATAATATTTTTGAATGGCTAACTTAATAGTGAGTAGTATGATTAATATTATTTTAATATTGCTTTAATAATTGCATAATGTAAGAATTGTATACCATAATTTCGTGATCTTTATTTTGCAAACAATTACCAACCTATAGAAGAAATCTTATATTATACAATTATTAGTACTACCATAGAAAACTAAAATTAACTATAGAATATTTAAAATAATATTTTACAGTACGGATGTACAGACGAACAGTACGGATAGTGTTCAACCGATTTTTTATTATTTTGAGGATTGATAAATGTCTGCATAACTTGACCCATCTAACACCACGCTAGACACGATTCCGTTAATTATATCGAAATCGACGACATTTCCATTGCAAAAACCGATCAGCTGATAGAAGCAAATCGAGCGTCGATAACTCCTAATACGCAAGAATTGAAATCTCGGCTGGATCCTCGAGCCAAAATCATTTTATCCGAGAATGATACGCGTCTGCCGTTTGAAAATCCAAGGATCCGTCGAGCGTGGAACGGCCACGAAATAAAGGAAGCCGGGCACGGCTCAGGAATTTCGTATTCGACGACGGTCGTGGTATAAAGTCATAAGGGTGTAGGGACACGAATATAACTGTTTATATGCATATGCCTCTGCCAGGGTTTCTCGTTACGTAAGCATATTGCGTAGCTGCGCGCGCGGTCCTTCGGATAAAAAGGAGCCCGAAAGAGAAGCCGGAACGGCTCCTTAAAATGAAGTACTTTTCTCCGGGAGACGCGCACGGTGACGTCGGCGTCTGTCCCTCCGCAAAAGCAAAAACTCGCCAGATTCCAAGCTGCCCCGTGCCCGATCCAGCCCAGCAATCAGGTCCTTGTAACACTATACGAGAATTCACTCTATCGAGGGACGGATTACTGTGAAATTGCAAAAATTCACTTGTTTACAAAATTGCACAGAAATTTGGTTTTTTTTTTTTAAGAGTTTTAACCTGGGATCAATTGCTTATACTTGGTTATTAGAAGACTATAGAACTTTATGCAATATAATACTTTTCGAAGTGATTTGTAATGGCAGATTGGAAGATTGAATGTTCTTCTATTTTTTCAGAATTTCATCATGATAAGAATAAGACAGAAAATGTATTAAATCTGATGTTAGGTTTCTATTTATGAATCATGTTTCCTATAGTCGCATATATGCTAAAAATGTATATAATCCGCAGTCTAGTTATTAGGGACTATACTGTAGGATACTTATTCTATAAAGAGTTAGATTTTATTGTGGGGTATTAAGTTTCTTAGGAAGGAGAATACTTTTAAAATTTGCTAGTGTTGGTTGAGATTTTCACCTGGAGTATCTTTAACCCATTGACTTACCCAATTATCCCGGAAACTCCTTCCTAAAAATACGAATTTTGTTGATATAACTTGTTTGCTAAATTCTGTTTGAAATCGTTATCACGTGTCTGACTCGTTGTTGTAAGACAAGGGGTTAAGGGAACTCCTCGTACACATTTTCGCCCCCTCCCCCTACCCCATAAAAGGTTCACACGTGGATCAAAGGGAACGGCCACGAAAGGGTGCTCCAGAGGTATTCCGCGGAACTTCGGCATTCTACGTGCGTATCGGTGTTCAGTTTTGTAGCTCCGTCGAGAGGAGCGTAAAGTCGAATGGGCTCCGCACCGCGGCGGGAGTGCGGTTTATGGAGGTTGCATTAATTCACCAGCTTAAAAAACACCGCGGAGCGAAAGATGGTGAAGGCAGCTGGAGGGGGGCGAGTTCTCGCGATGAAACGGCGCATCTTCGTTCGTGATTTATGCTGCTGGCGGTAATTCCCCTCTGCCTGGCTCGAAGGAATTTCCGAACCGCCACCGCGGCGCAACTTGCGGTTTGGGATTCGAAAAACGAAAACGGGACGGACGTTGTGAGAGGCATTG
Organism: Dufourea novaeangliae; assembly: GCF_001272555.1. NCBI lineage: Eukaryota > Metazoa > Arthropoda > Insecta > Hymenoptera > Halictidae > Dufourea > Dufourea novaeangliae. The sequence goes on along the minus strand of NW_015373998.1, from coordinate 625,342 downwards.
TGTACGAAAGGTTTCATTATTCTTTCGGCGAAGAAGCTAAGGAAGAGTGATTCTGTAAGAAACGGAATTAATTGCGCGGGGACTCGCGACGCATGGAGATGAAGATTAGGTTAGCTTTCTTCTATACGATTTATGACCGCGTTGACAACTTGTTTGAGACTAATAGTAAGATCATAAACATGTTTAGATGTATTTACAATAAGCTATACGGGGTCAACTACGAATCGTGATTAATAGAGATTACTCTGTTATTAGCAGTCTGATCGAAAATGTTTTTATCAGGTACAGCATGGTTTCAAGAAAGCTTTAACGTGATTATAGCAAATTTTTTGTCAACTCTTTTTTTTTTTCATGATTTCTCAATGTCACCTTCAATTTTTTGCAAATACACCTATAATTTTTTTACGCCTGTCTGTTAAAGGATTTCAAGACGAATTCGGTAAGTATCTTAACATAACTTTTACCTTAATTTTTTAATTACATATATTATATTAACTATTATATAAAATAATAATATATTAATAAAATTGACAAAAAATTTGCTAGTTGAAGCTCTCTTGAAGCCATGCTATACCTGATAAAAACATTTTCTTAACAACATATGTCAAGGTCAAGATCATCGAAGCTGATAATTGGAGCCCCTAAATATAACCTTTATCATTGTTCCGTGTGAGAATGTCGTGTATAAAAACAATAGAGTGTTTCTTCAATATTTCGAGATTAATTAATCGGTCGATCTAACATTATCACTCGATGCGTAGAAAATGATTCAGAGTCGAATGACAACTGCTTTTGCACGGAGAGTTTTAGACAATATGTTCATAGGCGGTGAAACTGACCGGAAAATAACGCGGGATTTCAATGCGTATTCAACGTCCGATGATAAACCACTGTACCATTAAGCCGAAATTACGTTCGAAATGGGAAATTTTGTTCAATCGAGTCAGCTATCGGATCGGTCGACGTGGTGGACTGATCCATTTAACGTGTTTCGCGGAAGTGTTGTTCACGTGACGTCATGTTCATTCAGTTTAATGACGGGGGAGTGGTTGAATCAGTCGAGAAATTATCAGGTAAACTACTTTAAAAGAAAAAGTAAAAAACAATTAAGACAAGAGAGACAAAAAAGACAGTTAATAAAATTCGTTATATTTTATACAATATTATTTAAATGTATGTATTATACTTTACTCGTTAATAACTTGTTTACGGCAATTACATTTAATGGAACAAAATAAAATTTAAGGTAATGTAAGATACTGTCGTACGAGGTAATTACACACAATACAAATCTTTTTGTTTCTATTCGTCTCTAGTTATACAGGTAGAGAGTAGAGATCGTTTCCCTTTCATCGTAAATACCCCAATAAGTACCCACTGTAGGTTTATTACGTTTCAATACTTATTTACTCAATTTTTAATGCTCATTTAATGTCCGTGGAGAAATATACGGAGTGCCATTGAACAAAATCAAAGTGACCTTCAAAACTTTATGTCTTAACAATGTAGAAAAGGAATAATTATTCTAACGTAAGTCCCCCTTGGAACCATGCGATTTTTATTTGAAACATTTTCTCGTACAGCAAGTATTAGTAATTTGAAATCATCAAATTATGTGACTCACCTTATATACATACGTTTTGTTTATAGGATTTCGAACACGTAGGGATATCGTTACAGGGAAATTTGTGGTCTGGCTCTGATCACGGGCCGAATATCTCATTTTTGGCCGATACGGTTGTAATCTTGCTTCGAGTCGTTTACCAGACACCGTGTGTGATATTCCGCCGACTAATCGAGCCGCCCACGATACAGGAATTATGCGACGCATTTAATGCGTTTACCGGCGCGTTGTTGGTTTGATAGGAGCTTGAATTATTCTGCGCAGGCCCCCTGATACGCGACGCGACCGAACTATCAGCGGAGATGCGGAAACGCGTGCTTGTAACGTCAACGTTGTTGCGGTAGACTTCGCGACAGATTAGCTGATGACATCTAGATTGTGGATTTTATGCGATTTACAGCGTATTTAATTATTTGAAACTCAGTAGGGTAGAAAGGTAAATTGCATTTAATATGACTTTTGTCTTACTTCGAGTTGGATAAAACCTTAAACAGATTCAGGAATGATAAAGTTTACGGTTAAAATTTGTTACACTTGGTTTGTCTAATAAAAATACCGTGATTTAAAAAATAATAAATATACAGAGTATTCCGCTTAAAACAGACTACCTGAATATCTTCTCTATCTGCGGTCATACGAAAAATATTTTTTACGTAATTTAAATGGTTTCAAGAGACGAATCAGATGGTGGAAGAAATTTTATATAAGTATACGATGCCAGTTCTTTCTCTGTCAAATAAAATATCTATCGAAATATCAGAGTCCTTTAGGAGTTGACGGAACTCTCTACACTTCAACTTCTATTTAGTATGGAAACTAAGTTAAACTTCTCAAAAACAGTACCACCCTTGTCCATAATATTACATTCTGGATTACCTCCACGCACCTCGAATAATTTCTGAATGCCATCACAATAGCAATTTTCAAATCCAGTATATCCTATTGTCTATTGAAGTCGGTTCAAGAGGATTTCAGATACTAATCTGCAGACACAACGTTTCGAACTCATCCTTTCATAAAACAATTGTGATTCGTTTTTCGTTCCAATAATCGATATTTCGTATGTTCGGCGTTTCCAATAATCGACGTTGCGTTCGATATCCTCGAATTGCAATATTCTCATTTTACATGCTTCGGAAACAGAGCACAATAGAACACCACAACCACACCATATATAAGAGTAAAGAAAACATTCTTGTTACGTATGTAAATATAAATAGCTCGATAAAAAACGCATTAGTTAACACAAAGATGTATTAACGATCAATAACGCGAAAGAACCGAGAAGACAACAAACCATTGTACATAGAGGACATAGCCTCGAGTTATGCGCACAGTGATCATAAAAAATACATAAATATACTCCCCCGTTCAAAAGTATTAGGACACTTACGAAAAAGTAAGTAAAACTAAAAAATCATGTAGAAATGATTGAAACCTTTAACAATTGTTATCTAGTTTGGATCCTTGGACTATAAAGAATTGATACATTCGATGTTACAATAAAAATCTCACCAATTGTGTAATAACGAAATAAAACTTTCTTCTCATCGAATATACATATATATATCTAGGTGTAACAAAGTTGTTTTTATTTAAATAAAATGTAATAACTGAAATGCTTTTTAAAGTTCGTCGTATTTACTATCAGTAGGTATAAAATGATCCCCGGGGATCATTTATACCATCATAAATACATTACAAAATTATCCTTAAATATGCCTTCAAAGAAATATGAATAAAAAATATAATTGATCACGTAGCTAAATTTTATTTAAGCCAATGATAAGATAGATAGACTAACTTACAAAAACTCCTTTACTTTTATTTAAAGAACGAGCATTCGTATTTTTTATATACATTATGCCTTGAAGGGATCGTTTTAGACACCTTTCCACTACATGTGTTTATTTTCTTTTATGTACATCAGAGTTGCAATTTAGTAATACAATTTGTGGACCACAATTCTCTATACGTTACATTTTTATTAAGTAAAATAAGTAAAATGGCAGTATTAGGAACCCTGACCGTAGTTCGGTCGTTTACCCTATGTTTATCCGATTATTATTGTTCCCACGGACGAGATCGTCAGAACGGTACCCGTAACAGTATCGCGCGTAGAAGTGATTTCCGAACGCGGTGTTGCGGCGCCACCTATTTCCGCTCGAGATGCCTCGTCCCGCCATCTAATTCCGAAACACACGTCGCGGATAACGAGCGACACCGTTTCACGCGATTCGCCGGATTCAGAGGACAGAATCCGACCTATTCGAGGACCGTACAACAACCGTTGTAGCCATCGACGATTTGTCCTTTCGGATCGTCCGGTTCGATTCCGACGGTGGATGAAATGCAACGATGGTGTCCCTCCCCTACCGACATCGACGGCTGGGATAGGGTATCATCTGCAATTTCCGAAATGTATTACACCGAGCTCCGAACCCGCGGATGATCGCCCCAATTTGCCCATTTCCTCGATTCGGCCCCGTTTCTCGATGCCTACGCCCCTACCAGTTTTATGCTCACGTCAGCCGAATTATCCCCCGATTCGAAATTTTCTCGTTTCCAACCAACCACCCCCTTTCCACTCCACACCACTTTCCTCTTCTCTCTATATCAGCCTCGTGATTAGGACGATGAAGATCGTAATGAGAGAGAGAGAGAAGGAAGGAAGGGCGTAATCGGTTTAATGGAAATTTTCCGTCGTGTGCAAACAAGCCAGGGCGGAAAAATAAAGGACGAAGGCGGTAATCGTAGTACAACCGTTGAAGAGGCGAATTGTATCGTGAAAAGAATACGTCGAAATTCTAGGGTGAACACTTTTTCAGCGTGGATTACTTTGTTCTGAATGCGTTCCCGGTGGTCGTAGTTCAAGTCGTGAACTGTTTCGTTGTATTTTGCGGTATTAAAGTATTTTATATGATGTATTCGCCTTTTAGATTGGACAGAGTGGTACTGGTTTTGATAGTGTTACTGACGGGAGTGAGATTCTGTTTGAAGATAGGTGTTGCAAGTGTGGAATAGAGTTTCTGAAAATTTAGCTTTGTCTTTGTTCAGTGCATGGTGTTTCTACTTAGTTTCGACTCACTTTTGCGTGACAAGTAACTATTGTCAGCGAACTGCCACATGTATATATCCAGCAGTTCTTAATATCTTTTCAATGATGTTTAGAAGGTGTCGTTCTATTGTACTTCATGGGCAACGGTTTCTATGAAACAGGACTAGACTATGTCATCATTCTAATGACGATTCACAGCATACAATACTTTACAATTGTTAGCCTTTTAAAACAGTTGTTACTTCATACAAGTTAGTATGAATTATTATTTAATAAACAGTTGCAGTTGCACCGTAGAACGATATATATTTTATTAAAAATTTCACTTGCATAGACATACAACTGTACTTTGTTATGCAATTTTTCATATTCGTGGCTTATACCACTGATATAAAAATTAAATATACACTTCTTTTATCTTCTGAAGGAGTTATCAATTTACATATGAATTGCAAGTTCAATATAGTACTAATCTTTATAAAACTTCATAATTGGCTGATTCTGCTTTGCATAGTTGCATATAATCAGTAATGCATACTGACTTCAGCCATAATGAAACTGACTACACATGCAAAATTTTCTAGTTTTTATTTCATGTAAAAATTCATATGTGTTAGAATTATAATAGTAATTTTAGTTTGTTTAGAATAAATATTGACCCAGCAAGGAAGAGGTTGAGATCAAGGCGTCTGGGAAAGAAAATTCTGATTCCTTATATGTTTATTTATTCGCGGGCCGAATTGAAACGTGATCGTCGGGATTTATTCTTCTTATTTATTAAAACCGGCTGCGCAAACTCGCCGATGTTTTCATTATAAACAGACTAGAGGCCGATGTGAATTACGAGGCGTAGAGAAAACATTGTCGAGTTATTTGCGCTCCGGAACTGAATTTACTTCGGTGTTCGCGGCGGATTGAAAATTGAATTAATAGTCGGGCGAGATGGAAAAGAAACTTGATGCGAGAGCGAACGAAAGAATATAGAAAACAACGGTGTCCCGTGCCAGAACTTGCGGAAAAATGAAGCGTACGGATTGTGGAACTTATTAAAACTCTTTTTGAAACTACAGAGACTCTGGAACACAGATAATTGCAACACGTGTGTTGTTACTTTAGATGGTTTGGAAAGTACATTGCAATAACAAATCGGAAAATGTAGAACTATTTCATTATGTGGACTTTCGGTGGTAAAGTTGGTTTCGTAATAAGTTATTACTTATAACTGTTCAAAGTTTAATTGAATCTTTAATTGTTACAATGAAGTAGAGAGCAATGTCGTTCCGGGATATTGATAATATTTACCATTGATTTTTGTCATTCAAGATTTTTTAAGTTAAAGAATTATAATCTGAGAAAGATGCAAACCTTCAAATGGTCAATACCACAAATGCATAAAGCCTTCATTCTAACTATTAACCAATAACATAAAACATTGCAAACTGAACCGTCATCGAGAGATTCCCAATTACTAAAGACCCATTCGAAATAAAAAAAAAAAATATACACGTATCCATCGGTGACAACAAATAGCTATTAGCAAATGGAGTACGTCAAAAAACGAAAGGGGGTGACGGGAGGTGGATGGGGAAGAAACGGTAACACACAGGGGTGAAAACGGGGAGCGTGTTTTATAGTAATCCAATCGATTGCCGGCGATAACGACTGAACACGGTAGGAGAGGACAGGGATTTATCAGTGGTACGCGTCGAAGGATCGAGGACACAGTTTAATTCGCGGACCGTTTTAAGGCTGAAAATCCAATCGGCCCGGACAATGGCCACCGTCGACAGATGTCTATCTCTCAATTTCCTGGATGAAAGTTTGCGTCCATATGTAAACCAGACCCCCGCATAAACTGTCGCTGATTCAACGCGTTTCGTATGCGATTGACGTGAGCTAGCTGTTTCGCGTGGATGTCAACGGCGCGAACGAACGCTCTGATCCGCGAACGTTATACACCTACCTGACCCACCCCGGAAAGGAACAAGTATCGGTACCTACCGGCGTTACAGAATTTTTACTACGATATGAATTCTCGCTCTGTGTTCCCCATCACGTAGTGATACCGTACAGGTTTGTTCGCGAGAGATCGAATTCACGGATACAGGATTTATCGTGTGTCTATAGCTGCAGTTCGATTTTTGAATTGTGAGGGTCAGACAGAAATGTATTAGGTCGCTAACTAACAAAGGAATTTTGATACTCCGTAAATTCCAATTTGTCGTTTTTGCTGATATTCGGTTTTTCAGGGTGAAACCACCCCTTCCAATTCTTCAGTGTATCTTGAAAAGTAATTAATTAGCAATTTTTCACATGACATGTCCTTAAATCCAAGTTTGTAATCGTATACCACAATCATATTTAGGAATTTAAAAAGAAAGGTTTGGTGACATGTTTTAACAATGTAAAAGAAGTTTTATTATTTCCTTCGTTACACTGGTCTGACCGCTTACTGTACATTCAAAGCACTGTAAATGATAAGGAATTGGGATTTTATTCATCAGGGTAGAGATCACCGACATCTTAATGATAATCACTGTAAAACTAACCCAGACGCCGCGATGGCGGTTTTCAGACTGTGTATCACTGAGTGCATTAGTATGCTCCGTAGGCAGAGATACTCAACCTCGAAAAATGGGACATTAATCCGTTACATTACCGGTGACAGTGAGTAAGCATGCCTTTAAGTAGCCTCGAGCACCGTGCAAACGGTGCTATTTATAATGTAGCTGAATCCCCTCCTGCTTCTTCTGAAAAATACCGTAATGCAGTGACACCATGGAAATAGGATGCCCGGTTGTACGCGTTTCGTTGACCTTTACTACTTCCGTGACTGTTAACTTATGCTTCGACCAACGAATTTTCATTTTTCCGTTTCTCCAGTTGCGCCAGTTTCGAATACTGTTTATTTCAATGGAAAGTAAACGGAACTTATAATTGAGGATTATAAATAAGCTTGTCATAAAATATACAAGTTCTACGGAATTCGCTACATTATTTCCAACATCGTGTTTTTACATTAACTAAAGAACGCGTACATAGGTTAATCTGTTTGTTGACAGTAAGTTAATAAGAAATATAAAAATTAATATAATTAAAATATGATGGCGTAAATGTTATATTCATTACTTAAATAATATAATTTTTGTGAAAGTATTAAACATTATCACTTCTTAAAATTTTGGTATTGAAGGGATTCAGAGAGTGGGTAAACGAATGATGTTCAAATACTTTTAATTGAAAGAATATTTAGTTTCCTTATGCTGAAGGGGATGTCGAAAACATTTAATATACTTGAGAACGCAGTAATGTAATTAAAAATCTGTCAATATGTGCGAATTGGCCAATTTTAAATTCTTCAAAATATCGAGTACACTCTTCAACTGACAAATCTTCAATAAACTGAAGATAACGTAACAATGTTGATACAATAATATTCAATAATACCTTCATAAACGTACACTACCGGCCAAGAGTGTTGCACCAGGTCTGGTAATTAAGGGAAGGGAAAAATATCATTCTACAAAGATTTGATAAAACTAATGTGCTATGAACTCTGGTCCCATACTTTTGCTCGGTAGTGTACAAGTATTTTTAACACACGAAGCAACCTTAATTTTTCAGTCAAACATCAGGTTATTATCAACAAAATATTCAACAGATGTTTAAACGCTACACTCTGTAAATATCATAGATTACAATTTTCTCTGAAAACTTCCTAATTATCAATTCCAATATTAATCTAAATTATTAATTCCTGACTTCCGCGAGCAGGACGATTACCACGAGACCCAAACTCCGTCGAAAATCCAAACTCTCCGTTCGTTCCATTACGCAGAGACGATATTCCCAAATTTGTACTTTAAATAACCGTCGCTATCCAGCAAATTTCGGACAGTACACCAGCTCCCTCCCACGGGTCTCGATCTTCCGTCGTGTCTCCCAAATCCTCGTTACGAAAGGCGATTCACCCCTTCCTACTTTTTTTTCTTTACCCCAGCCGGGCACTTACAAGCCGAAAGGAAGACCCAGTTTAATTCTCGTATCCTCCCACCCCCCTGGCCATCCACGGACTCTCTATTTCTATCTCTGCCCGATCCCCATCCCCCTGGTAACGTTTCCCCCTAATCCCAGCCCTCCCGAAGGGCCACTAGCAACCCTCCATAATCAAATCCCACCCTAACCGCTCCGCCAACCTCCCCCTCTCTGCACCCTCTTCACACGAAAGGAATGTTAATGCGACAATGCCTCTGTTCTGACTCACCTCGCTTTACCACGAGGTCGATTCTCTCTCTCTCTGGTCCTTCATCCGTCCTCCTCGCACCCTCCCCCATCCCCTAACTCTTTCTCTCCAGTTTTGCGTTCTTTTTTTTCCATATGTACACCTCTCTTTCCGTCTCTGTCTTCTTGCTCCACGGATGGTCGTTTCTCCGCAGAAGCACCTTCTGTGTACCGAAATGAGAGTTCTTCTTACTTGAACTAAACCTCACCTCCCCCACCCCAAACCCCTACTTCGGTTCCGTTCTCCTTATTTCCCTTGCAGTGTCTTCCTCAGTCTCTTTTGCCGTTCTTTGCACTTGCAATTCTACCCGCGTACACTTGTCCTTCTTGCTGTTTCGCTTTGGTCCCTTTTCGGCTCAGCGATTTCGTTTCCATCCCCATCTCGTTTTACCCCACTCCCCCTTTCCAACCAGGTGATTCCTTTTTACCCCGTGCTTTTTAACTTTTCGGAACTTCTTCCTCCAGGTTCGTACTGATTTTTCTTGCTCGTCCGCGTATTCCTGTACCTTCCAGGATCGTTTACCAATGACATCGTGCCTCGACTGGTTCATCGTGGCCATTTTTGTATTATATGCACACACTGACCTCTCGATATCATCGTCCAGCGATTTCCTGGTATTTTCTTTTTATTTCTCACGCACCCCTTTGACCCATTCTTAAACACACATTTCCTTCTCATCTTTCCCCTTTTTTATTCCCATCCGTTGGACACCGACGTTTCCCCTCTTCGAAGCAGAGCGGGCTCGAACCTCAAGGAAATCCACACGAGAATTTCCTCTCTTTAGGTACCTTTTCGTTAACTCCGTCAAGGTATTTCTGTCTCGTGGCCCCTACCCCCTCGTTCAATTCTCCTTTTGTCTCTCACACCGTCACTCCCCATGCTTTCTCATCCCCTCCCTTCTCGTCCTCCTTCTCCGGCGTCAACATAATGGACGAAAAATGGAGTAAAGAGGAGTCTAATCGATCCTCGCGGGAGAATCTGACTTCTTTCCCCCTTGTACCACCCACTACCCCCACCCACCTGCCGCCGTTGACTTCTCCGTGGTAATATTAGCGAGGATCTCAGAAACTGGGGGCGAGACTGCCCCCACCTCTACCTCGTCCATCTTCTTCTCTCTCCCAGCTCTTCATTTTTCTTTGACGAAGCGGACCGCGCGTGTCCTTTGATCCTTGCACGCCCCCGAGGCTACCCAGGCCCGTCAAGTTCAAACTGAAACGACGGGATTACGCGACAGACTATCTTATTCCGGGAGTACTTTGCAACAGCAGAAAGGGAGCCCGCCTGTGCGCGCGTGCTAGCTCTGGAGGACCGCAAACTTGGCTACCTTTTCGAGGAGCTTCTTCGTTTCTGAGGATGACTCCCGTGAAGAGGGGCAGGGTAATGGGCCGCAGGTCGAGTGGTCCACCCCGATTTCTTCCGAGAAGATGATCGAGCGAGGGTGCAAGGGGAAAGGAGCGTGCTCTCTCCGTTGTACTTGCTCGTTAATATTTGAGAGGCCTTGAACCTCTAATTGAGGGAATATCGTGCAAGGAGCGTTTAAACGCGGGTTAACTTGCTGACGGTATTTGCGTGTACCGTATATACGCTACTGAAAATATTTATTGTGTTGAACAGTAACACTATTTATCCTTGGTGTATGGGAATTTTTTTAGTGGCTTAAGATTGTAACGCCAGAGGTACCAAACCAGAGATGGGCAAATTCGTTATCTGGGTAAAGAGTTTCGAACAATGAATCAAAGATGAAAAATAGTAAGTTCTCCAGTTTTAATCGATTTAATCGAAATTTCAATTTCTGTAATAAAATAATACTTTTTCTTGAATAAGTAGACCTTTGACAAAGCAACTATTTAATTTCAGTAACGGTTTAAAGGCCAAGAAGACACTTTTAGAAACGGTTCCACAGTTCAGAGACTTTTGACAAGAACGAGACTCTTGACGAATATTTCGGTCTTTGTGATAACAACAGAGTCTGGTGATCAGAAACGAGACCCACAACATAATGGAACCTATGCTATAAAAAAACTACCTACCTATGTCCTGATTTATTTTGACAAGAACATCGATCGATCTCGAAATTTCAGAGTATTTTTTGGCTTTCCTAGACAAAAACTAAAAATTAAGAAGGATTGTTTTTATGAGACCCTTGATTACAGAAATTATAACGGCGCTTTTGTCGGGATTTATGTTAACATTTAATCTATTGTGTACTTTATGTCATACTATAGTATGCTAAATTGTGCAATGTGTTACACATAATTTAGTATACATTCAACGCTAGTTGTTCTGGTGTTCAAGGTATCGAACTTATTTTAGCATGCATGTAATACTGTGTATAATACGTTTTTACTGTAAAGACTAGTTTGCTAAGAAGTGATTTCCTTGATTCTGTCGACATTTTTCTGTTCCTTTTTATACTGCTCAACCCTTCGGCTGTCACTATATGCGTATGTATGGTGGACCAGAAAATGTTTTATGTAGGTACATGTACACAGACACATAATAACGCATTATTGAAACGAAAGAGTGCTTTTTAACGTACCCAAATGGTACTGTAAATATTAACACGGAAACTCTGTTTCTGTTCACGTATAGACCGTGTTTTATAAAATATTAGCGACAAATTTAATCTCCTGTTCTGCATTCGCTGAAACTAAAAACAGTATTTTTTATTACTTTATGAACCAGTTTCTGTTTGCATTCGGGCAGCGAATTTGTCTCACAAATTCATTTCTGATTATTTATCAACATCGTCGGAATAACAACCATTTCGTTTTAATTTCACTTATTGTATAAAACTTTTTAGTTTTTGTTCATTTTGGCAATACCAGTCTGTTTCATTACATTTCAAATTCTGTTATTTCCCGGGTAGTACGATACTGAATGTAATTCTGCTATTAATTTTCTCCAATATCAAATTACATTACATTCTTTTTTATTTCCAGTACTTCTTGTATTCAACCAGTCCCTATTCGATCACACTGGATACAGTTGAAAATGGAATACGTGTCCAAGGATGGAATCGTGTTTCTATTCCATTTGAAACGTAATCTGGATTCTATACGTGTGCATAGCTCAACATTTTACTCTAAAATTATCAATTGATGAAATCTGCCTGCAAGTTTCATGTTTCTACGTAAAGTAATGATCGTGCAACCGGACGTGTAGTAATTGGTCATACAAAAGTGAATCAAAAATTGAAGGATAATGTTCTTTCTAACAATGTTTCCAGAAAAACCATCTTAAAAAGTGGTTCGATACACATTCAGCTGTCCATTACCACATACATCCAAGTTTTTTAACAAGTCGAAAGAGTGCGTAATGATCAGACACATCAGGTAACAATAAGTACTATTTTATGCACGTCTGACACAATCTTGAAGGTATTCTCCAAGATAAAGTCACAAAAAATATTTAACTTCATATTTTTTTTATTATTCTCTGTGCAAGCAATCATATTACATTCAGTTATAATGCTATCATTATAGCCACATAATAAAAAGTAGGTGGTCTAAACATGGATCAGCACTATTACTTTAGGATTTATTGCCAAATCTGTTGAAGATTTTTAAAACGTAATATTTCAGTGTATCTAGAACATGTGTCCATTATGATATCAAGTTAAAATAAGCTTCTTTTATTTTTCTTCTTTGTTTTTTTTTTTTTATTCTTTTATGAGTTTTCGTTTTACACTATTCCCGCTATGGTGAAGCATCTAACATGATCCCACACTTTTAACTAGCCCATATTTAAACTCTAGCCGGTATTTGGACCACCTCCTGTACGCTTGTCCTACTATGAAGTAATAAAAGTGGCCCAGAATATACAAGGTGAATCGATAAGAACTACGTATTATTGAAAATAACTTATTACCTTTTAGTTGTATGAAAGAACGTTTTAATAAATTATATAGCATTTTAAAGGACAAATCGAATGGATGTAATTTAATTTCCTTATATCATATTTTTCTTCAGATATCATGATGACCTTGAGTTTTTTCAAGGTCAGTGCATGCTTTTTTTAATACCATCATCCTATATGTCGTTGAATGCGTCTTTCTATTGGCAACAACATGGTATTGAAACAAAATGATGCATTGACCTTGACAAAACTCAAGCTCACCTTGACATCTCAAAAGGAAGATATAAAAAAAATGAAATTGTATCCGTCCGATGCATCCCTTAAAATTCTGCATAATTCATTAAATCATTTTCTGATACAATCAATTTGTAACGAGTTACTTCAGACTATCTAAGTTCCTATTGACACACCCTGTATAATTTTACGAAACACCACGTTCTCTTCATGCAGACCAGATGTCGTGACACTTATGAAGTGGCATAATTTTGTGTGAATAGATTTCTTTTCCATTTGCATTTCCTCGCAAATTACCCCTTAACACATTTATATTTGCACAAATATCCCCAGTCTGGTAGTCACGGAACAGCACGCCTGCAGTTTAAATATTGCAAGCTCTTCGCTGCTCGGCATCGATCGTATCGAACTTCGTATAAGGAACATTTCTTCCTGTTCGTTTTTCACATGCTCCAAAGCACACGGTGAAGAGAGTCTGATCCTTCCGGTGCATATCATTCCGCCGGCTCTGTATGATTGATGCGTAGGGACGTAGGTTCCGGGGGAGCAAGTTGCCGGAACGATGTTACTGCCAGCTGTCGTTACGAAGATAGTTTGTACCAGTCAAGTTTCATCGCGTCGGTAACTTAGTTTCGCGCGAGGGGGCCCCTTCGCCGACGAAAATCGCGGCGCGGAGCCGTCTGTTTCGACGGGATACGTACGGTGATTCCATCGATGCGCGGAGATTGTGATACAGATTGCTTTGATTCGAGGGGTTCCCGCTGCCTCGTAAATCTCGCTATCCTCGGATTTTTTGAACTCGTCCGTGCAGGATAGAGAGGAGAGAAATGTTTCGAGGCTCGAAAATCAGCGGCAATATTTATACAAACGAGGATTCACTCGGGTGGATGTTGAGTGTCAGTGAACAATACTAGGTCAACAGTATTCAAATCATTAATATGTGCGGTACCACGATTTTGTTTCGAAAACGTTCATCACAAACCACCCTAGGTCTCTGTCGCTCTCTTCAATGGAAGATTCTTACCTCCCAGATTAGATATTAAAAAGACTCGAAACAGAAATAATGAGTGAATATTGCAAAACACGTTCTACTTTTATCAAATAAATTATGCTGGCTTGGAAATTGTGGGGCACATATTTGACGCCTGGTAGCAAAAGGGGTTAACAAAACAACGAAATAACAGAAGAATTAAATCTTGTGATTTTAATGTGACCGTGGTTTCACATTTGACCATCGCATTAACGACTTCTTTAACAGATACGAAAGGCCAGCCATGTTCCGGAGGGAACAACTTGCTATTACCTGCATTATAAGACACTCCAAAATGTCCTACATCTATGGGTTCCACTGGATTTGAAATTAAAAGGAACCCTGACTAAAATTACCCAAACTTTTTTACTACATTGAATATTAGAGGATGAAATATTCTATAAAAGCATAAAATCCTCAGTCTGATCATCAGCATTCCTTTCAATGCGGTAACATATTTTCAGAATCCCGATACCAAATTCTGCAAAACACAAATTTATCAGAATAAACAAATAATAGACTGCTGAATTAATTTCCACTGCAGTAAAGGACAACCACTTGACCAATCAACAAAGCAAATAAATTCATGCACTTCAAAGCCATACGGACAATATAAAATTAGACTAGGGGATGCGAACTAGGAAGCGACATGTGATTAAAAAATGACGATCGAGATACAGGAACGAGATCATTAACAGAAGGAACAATAATGCAGTCCCTCGACGTCTGTAATTAATACTGTTAACCTGTTAAGCGAAGTGGATAACACAGCCAAGTGACCGTGAGCTATGCGGAGGTCTTTGCTGATTTCCGGTTCGCAGAAGGTGAACCGAACTCGAGAACTCTCTCTACCTTGCCATTCCGTCGCGTACTCGAGGTGGTGGTTGGCTTCTGTTGGATGGTCGGAACGCCAGCCATGTTCAGTTAACGCGCGTCTCGTACTCCATTCAACGACCGTTTGACATCCGAGAGAACGACGTCGCCGCTACCGAATCCTAGACGAATTAACGTAAATCAAACTAACGCGACGTAACCCTCGCCATGGCTCATCCGAGAACACCTAAGCTACGGTCTTAGTCTGGGTATTACCGGTTACTAACTTCCCCCAGAAAACAGGAAGTCACAAACTAGTCCTTTTTTCGGAAGGCTGACCGAAACTCGGTTTTCGGTACTTTCGGAATTTATTTTTTAAAAACTTGAAGACTTTTTAACTTCGAGTTCGTTTATCTACAATAAAAAATCAGAGCTCTGTTAATATATTAAATTATTTAGTGTCTGATCGTTCATTATCCTGATAAATTAATTTACAAGAAAATGGCGGCTGTTCAAAATCGAAGTATCGGTTTTCGGCAAAAAAATCGTTCACTTTAGATCTATAAAATAAAAGCTACGCAATGAAATACAGAAAGCCACGATCAGGCACTAGATTTTTATGTATATAATGAGTCTACCAAAGCTGAATTAGTTCGGTGCAGCGGTTCTCGAGATATTTTAATGCAATTATGCTCCAACCACAAATTGCATTGGGGCACAGTATTCAGGACTCATGCATCCCTAGAAAGGGATTCTACCACTTTATATCTGCTCCGAAACTTCCAAAGCGGTATACTTTAAACGGGCGTAACTCCGCAAATTTTGGTCGGATCAACATCAAACTTTCACACAATATTTCTAAAACAATGTACTGAGAAAATATTTAAACCCAAAAATCAATTGTCTCCAACTTTATAGCTAGGCATAACCCCTTAAGCAAGTTGCAGTTTGTTGCTAGTATGTCATATTTAATATATACATATGAGTGTAACAAATGTCGCTGAAAATCGTGACATATAGTGGTCGGTTAGTGAGATATAGGCCATTAAATTTGATGAAATTTGTAGAATGAATTCAACATCAGACCAGCAGAGAATAAGCTCAGCATTAGAACAGTTGAGATTATCTCAGATTTGACAGAATCCAGATTAGTCTTAACACAGTCCGTAGTAAATACAAATTCCACTGAATATTCCACTGAACACAGTTACTTACAATGATCCAATGGTTCAGTTTATTGGATAAGAGGCGTGCAGTGGCTGTCAAATTATACGGCCAAACTGTAATTTCAACGTATCGGTTGAATCGGTTGAATCGGAATGAAAGAAAAAAAAGTATTTTGCACCTACTGTGGATTTAAAAATATAAAATGTCCTAACGTTGGCAATGCGGGGGATAATGATAAATTGATAACGCGTTGGACAAACCGATACCATTAAACTGTTGAAGACTCTTCTTTTTCAAAATAAAAAAAGTATAATATTTAGTACATATGTCTTTTTTTTATCGATTTAAAGGATTACCGTTGCATCAAGATCTCGGTCATTAGAGACGAACACTGTTGGTTGATAATATTTAGATTATTTTATTGCATAAAAGTATATTATTTATCTTTACTTTCGTGCATGTGGGACTTCTTAGCACTTTCGCTTAGACTGTTCGAAGAATCACGACCAAATTGTCAGATTCAACATTAAAATACGAAACTTAATAAATAAAAGAGTTTAAATTGATAATGTTTTAATTTCTTCAAATAAAAGCAGAACTGAACTTCATTAAAAAAAAATTATTTCAAAAGTTCTACAAATGCTTTTAATTCATAGAAATATACTTAACCCTCCATAATACGGACATCATCCGTAATTGGGTCACTTAACCTACTGCAATATTTCCCGTCATCGATATGAATCATATCGTGACCGTAACAATCTATCACGCCGATCAAAAATCTCACCTAGTAACCCACCGATGAGTCGCATTGTCCTCAATCAGTTAAAGAGCAGTCGAAACGTCTGCCTCTATTCATACACAAAAATATCATCAACATTTATCCCATTCGTTCCACGGTTGTTCACGCACCGCGGTCGGATCGAATCACCACGATAGCAAAAGGAGGTGTTAATCAGAGCGACACCGTGTTCGAAATCACGCGACGAGCTTGGTAATTCGTCTGCTCGCGGGTTCGAGGGTGAACGGCGGCCAATAAAGCGGAAAAGGAGTGAGACTAACAGGCGTTCGAAAACCCGTGAGCGCGAGGGGGGAGGGGGGCGGAGTCTCCGTTCACGGTGATAAATCGATTTCGCGGGAAACGAACCGTGAAAAATGGCGGGCAGTCGCACGTGGAAAATGTGTTTCGGCTGATAGCGCTTTCCACGCGCTCCCCGCCCCTGTTCCACCTCCACTCGAGCAGGCTGGTTGGCGCCAGTTAATGTAGTTGATCCTATTCACCCCCTAAATCCAATGCTCGTTGATTGCTGCCGCCGCCCTAACCGGTCGAGCACCGCTCTAAGGATCGTCGTTATCTTCTAGCGATTCGAGATTACGCTATGAGCACTCCGCCAACTGATTTGTGATCTGCAACTGCTCTTTCTCAATTTGGAATTGGCTCGTTTGTTATCGCGATACAAGGGTAGTAATGTTTCGAGAATGCGTCTCTATACAGGGTGTAACAAAAGTGTTGTAGATCCCTGAAATAGGTCACTCGTGAGGTGATTTGGACGAAGTTTTTCCTGGGCAAAAATGTTATCCGAGGCTTTGTTAACGAGATATTAACGAAAACCTCTAACCAATGAGAGCGCGAGTTTGCTGGCCGAACTCTGATTCGTCGGGGCAGAAGGGAAAAATGCGGTGGAATAACTCTGTCCGTTAAGGTACTCACTCGTACTCTTTTTCTAACCAGTCATCGACCTATGCTCCTTATGAACTATATACCATATGGTATATATGTAACTATATATGTAACTATATAACTATATACCATATTATGAACTATTATAACCACTTTTATTATTCGAGTAAAATTTAAAATTGAATGGTATTATATTAAATTCTTCTCAGTTGCAAGGTTGCTTTTGTAGCAAATAATACTATACGCGTGTTTTTTTGCATGATAAATTATTTTCTTAGACAAAATATTATTTTAATGTTCAACATGGTGGGAGAAAGGAATAAACAACTGATGGGAAACGAATTACAACTTTCATAAAACTATTAGTGTACTTTCAAAATTAGTCTCATATCACACAGATCTGTATATTGAATTTGTTGTATTGAGGGTACTAATATTCCATTAACAAATCTCCAAGTACATCATTTTCTCTAATTAGTCACAGGAAGTATAATACTTCCCTCTAATAGTAATGTGTCTTTCGAAATCTAATTAAAATACTTAAAAATTAATGAAATCATAATGTCAATAATTTATCCAATACAAAATCCATGATTTTTGTCATCACGACGAGCGAATTATTGATATCATGATAAGCTCCTTCACCCTTATGTCCAACGATTCGTTGTGTTCAAGTCCCAGACTCGAAAATTGTTCGCAACCCTAACGTGTTTAGCGGTAAATGGCGAGAAATCTGTAGGAGCTGCCCACGATTCTCACGAAACTGAGAATAGGGTCATTCAGGTTCTTTCGAGGTGGTGCCATTCGTGGCCGACGAAGGTATTAAGGAAGGGCAAGGTCAACGGTAATGCCCTTATCGCAGTTGCCAAACAGCTGTTTGCTTATCGTGTCCCGACGTCCATCTCGTTAAACGTAACGGCGGCCGTTTCTGTCCGCGGCGGACAATCTGATCGGGGCAAATACCTGCGATTTGCCATATATGCTCGTAACTGTCGCCCTTGGATTCCCGAAATAGCTACTTTTCCTAAAGTCTACGAATTACGACACTCGTGTCCTGGTCTCGATTCCTACGAGGCATATATCAGTACCGTTCCCAGCGATAATAAACTGACCAACGGTTCCAATTTTCAATCAGGTATTCACTGGATCAACATTTATTATAGATTGTTATATTGTTTATTCAGAAGTAATTTCTCCCTGTGTATAAATCATATTTATAATTGCTTTGTAGACTGTGAACGTTTAGTCAAATTCGCGTTTCACGGCTTAATTAATTAATACGAGAGTTAAACGAAGACCTACTTGAATAGTTGTATTGCATTATTGAGAAAATAGAAGTTGGGTCGAATTTTATTCAAGTTTGTTACTTTATCGTGCTTTACTTAATCGAAATCGCAATCTCATCATTAGACTGTTAGAAGTGTGCACATTAATCAAAGCTGAATCGCGACAGATTTATATTTCTAGTGAGATATTCATACATTTTATTAAAAAAAAATTGGCATAATTTTTACTGTGTACGTTTATTGAACGTAATAATTATGAAGATTGTGATAAACAGCCTTCTTATCGAACAATGCTTATAGAATATAATTGTACATGCTTTTATAGAAAACAGGGAAATATGAATTTCACAGTCTTATAGAGTATTTCAGAAAAGCACGAATTGTTTTTTATTCGAATACATATAATAATAATTATTCTTATATTCCGAAAAATCCTTAAAATGCAATAATCCTTAATAGAAGATACAATTTTCTGTTAATCCTTGCGCACTGTTCGGGGTTAAATTTTAATTGTACACTGTATCAGAGAAATTTGTAAATTAATTTTAAAAAAATTTATCTTTATGCAAATTCAAATGATTATAGATTAAAATATGGAACTGAAACTATGTCTGAGGCTTGTTTTCTGTATTAAAAGTTTCGTCAGGTCGAAAGTAAAATCAAAATTTATACTAATCTTTTACTGCATTGTGTTTCGTACATTCAAATTTTCCGATAAATCTATAAAGATCAGTCCAGTCATCGCTATAAAAAAATAAGCAAACTTTCAGTACACGATGACAACGATAACAACAAGTGGCGTGAGTAAAATTCGAAAGTCTCGATCTTGTTGTTCGCGAGATCTTGAAGAATGCAAAGCATAGGGAAGCGGGTTCGCGAGGGTAAGCCATGTGCAACGCAAGGTAAACACAGTACGCGGCACGGAACAGATAATATTGAAGTTGTAACCAGGTTAGTAGAAGTGGAGGGAAATCCTGTGCGCGCGTGCTCGCCCGGGTAAATTCACTTAAGGCGGGAAACTATGTGTACGCAGAAAGTTGTTGCAGACTCGCGAAGAGGCCTCGAAACGTTCAACTTCGCTGACCCAAACAGCTTCCCCCGAAACTGTTTCCGCCTGTCCTCGGCGCCCTATTTCGTGGATTTCCCGTGGCTGACGGGTGCGAGTATGCGCCGCAAATTGAACAACGTAATTGTCGCAAAATTTAATTGACATTTTCTGTACAGAGCACAGTCATGCATGGTTCTGGCACAATTCCGCTCCTCTATTTATCGTATATCGCATTAACGGAAGTTTCTATTTGCACAATGGATATACACGGGCTCGTTAAAGTGTTGTTTTATTGTTCGTACGTAACAAGCTGGACAGGGACGCGATCCTAATTCGAAAGAGGTAATGAGCTGGAGAATATAATGTGAATTTTTCCTCCTTTGATTGACATCTACCATTGCTGCGTGATATGACGGTACAGATAAATAAAAAAATTGCTTGATTCTCAGTACTTTGAATCTAATCCAGGACAAAGCTTCCATCAGGTTGTACAGGGTGTTCACCCAATAGATACTCAGCGTTTTTTTCTCATAGATGGTATGTATACGAAAAAAGTACAAAAAGTTTCACTTATTTTCTATAACCAATATCGTAACGTATATATTTTTTTTATATTTGCAATATTTTTCGAGGAAGGAAGGTGATATTCAGTTTTTTAAATAGAATGCCACATATTTTTTATATCATACGAAAGTATATGTCGAGACCAATTCAACCATGTGCGACAGAATGACCTACAAAGTCATATAAGGTTATAAATGAAAGAAATAATTCAAACATTTCTTATCATTGTATTTAATAGTATTGCTTATTTATAGGATCTCATAGCCTGTTCAATGTGGCTTTTATATGCAAGAATGCATTTTTTAGTTCTATGAATTACATTTTGCTGGGTTCTTTCATTTTTCTGTATACTTGACATTTACGAAAATAACGATAGCTAGTTACTGCGTGAACACCCTATATACAGAGAAGAACAAATTATCAGGATATGTAGTACATAAAATATTTGTACAATGTTAAATAATGATGCTGTAAATATTTCTTGTGAGTAATATTTGCTATCACTGAAATACATTAATGTAGAAAAACAATAATGAGCTCCAAAAAATAATTCCATAAACTTTCTTCTTCTTATGACTTAAATTTAGTATTGTCAACATACAGTGATGTAGGAAAACAAAGAATAGATTAATTTTCGATACTTTGAATCTAATCGAAACCAATGTTGCTATGAAGCTATTAAGAAAAAGGAACTAATAGAATGACACCTAAAGTATTTTTATGATTTCTGTTGCCGGCCAGATGGCGCCTTACCCCTACTCGAATCGAGAAGTAAGAAAAACTATATAAGGACCCTCGCCTACCAATAGAAGACATACAGTGTAGTGAAAGTTCAGTGTACGTGCATAGCATCTTATATTAAAAATTTATTTCTCGTGCAAATAATAGTGACATTTCGAGGTTAAAAATACATTTCACCACGAAATGGAAATGTATTTCGAAATTTGTACCAAGGAAAAGGAACACATTCACGAAATAGGAAACAGGAATTTCACCAGTTAAGTTCATTTTCCTTTATATTCGGTTGGGATCCGTTTCAAGAATTAGGAACGCCTCTAAAAGGCGTGAATGGTGTAGGTATAACTACGGGTTAAAAACTACGCGAAATACATAAAGAAACAAAAAGAACTCACGATTTATGTAATAGAACGTTGATCAATGAGATTTCAGTACACATAAAAATAACAGTAAATTGTGTTTATTCGGGTAATCAACACGCTTCCTCGAAGATATTCGTTGATTTTCGTTAATTTCTACTTGTTCCCAGGCAGGGTTTCTCTTTAACCCGAACGGAAAACCGGTCGGCATCGGTGGACACGCTTTGAATTTCAAGCGTTGTTAACTAAGCCAGTGGATTTATTGTAATTCAATTGCCTATCCCATAAAAATCCGTCTGGTACGCCGGGAAAGTTCCCCTTGAAAGGTTTCACCAGCTGGAAATTCACGTTCGCTCAATAATTGCGCTTGGATCGACGCGACACGTAATTTCGTAGCCGATCTGTTTCATTAAAAGAGGGACAATGTGTTTCCTCTACAACTTTGTATCCGCGTGACACAAGAGCCCACATAAATTGCATGTTTATAGAAATAATACGTTGTGAACTCGCCAGTCGTTGAACCCAGCAATTGCTACGTCAAGGACATTATAATTTCAGCGATAATTAAATTTAAATTGCTTGAGTTGATCGTTTATTCTCAGACTGAAATTTTTGGGATTGCATATTGGAATATCTTAACTGGGTAAAAGATTCTACACTGATAATAAAAGTATAAGAATTGCATCTGTAAATCCAAGGCTATGGTTCAAAAGAATTAAGAAGGAGAGTAGTAATTTTGAAATAAATAATTTTTTGTAAGAATAACAGTTCTGTGATTTCCAAAAGATTATTTCTTTGACACGATAAGCATTTCTTGTAGACAGGAGGGTATCATATCTGCATGATATTCATTTTTTTCGACGCTTCGTGAAATGAATGGAAACCATCAGGTGACCTAAGTTACAGAAACAAAAGATTACTTATAATTCTGGAAGATTAGATTCACTTTTATACACCACATAAATACTCGATTCATTTTCTGTAATCATAGCCAGAATCAATCCACATAGACTTGTCTGAATCTTGTTATTACTAAACAATGAAGCGAATCAAAGAAGCACAATCAGACTCTGAAACAATTGAAGTATGGAGAGTAAAAAGGATTAGGATTCACCTTTTCCCATTGTGATATTCGAATACATATGTATGTATTTTTTCATTGTAGAATTCAATTCTGTATTCAGACGTGGGAAAAGAATCGGAAGTTCCAATATACGATAACTGTACAGTGGAAGGAAGATTAGAGTGCCAGTGTGTTTCTATGTCGTTTTACTCAACATACCATTAAGTGGACGCTCATTCCATTCCCCACGTACTTTTCAATTGAGAAAGTGAAGTCCAGAAATGTAACGCAACAGTCAGCAAATACTTAAAGCTAAACAGCTAAATACACGATAGCGTTAACCCTCGAGTTTCTCGCCTTAGCAACACACAGTGGAGCAAATATTCTGCATAGAACAATGCATAGGAATCTGGTAGCCCAGAAAATCTACAGATGAATTTAAGTCAAACCAGACGAACCCATAACCTCACCCGACCCAGACTTAAACCATCAGCCGAGGTCTGGTGTACCTTTGACGCTGTTTAACTTCCGGATGAATTAGCTTCCATCCACCTTTGGGCTTGTTCCACGCACATTGTTCTCCGCGATCTAACTCGACATCGTTTACACTTGGTGGTAGCTCTGGCTAATATTTAAATCATACGACTGCCGAAAGTGAATCACTTTTGTGAAGAAAGATCCCCCTTGGATCTGTAAGATATTCGAGGAATTTCGATCGTTTAGAGCCGCCTGGGACTAACCAGGTGGGGGCCCAAAATTTGGGTCGCTGATTTTAATGAAACTTTTAGGACATGTAGCAAGGCTTCTTCCTCTTTAGAAATCAGCCCCCGGTTAGGGTCAGATATTCAATAATTTTTTACTTCCTTGTTACTTACATGTCTCCGCGTAACTTAAATGCAAGGTACGTTTATAGATTGTTATTCTTAAAAATTTATGAAAAGTTTTTATAGTATAAAAAGTATCATTTAATAACAACGTTCGTTTTCATTTCTAAACAACATTGTTTTCAATTACGCATCAGATAAATATTCTTATATTTTTCTATGTAGCTTCATTATAGTATATATTAAAACAGAATTACAAGTAATTTTCTAAAAAGATAGCACTTGTTATGTAAGCTTTGCATTTATTTGTATTATACAATTTTTAGTCTACTGTCATTTTTAAAAACACCAGTAACTTTATACCGCAAAATTATAACATACAGTGGGGGGCAAAAATATTCGTACGCCCTTTAAAACGGAACAACTTTTTTCAAATTGGTCCGAGTGAGTTGAGTTCTTTATCAATTTAAATTAATTGTTTTAGTCGGCACCACGAAACTGATATACTTTCGAACATACTTTATTGACAATGTAACTCCAATTAAATTATCAAACGTGCATTGTATCTCGCTCACATTCATAATTTTATGGATTTCGAACGAAAGTTGATGGTATTTGGTGTCAGTTCGATAATATTATTCGTAACTAATATCACCATTATCTATAAATTTATCGTAAGTTATTATATGTCCGCTGACAAATCTTTGGTATTTTCATAAAATCTAGGGGGGAATTTACGAGCTTGTCGGATTGCACAAGTACGAATTATACCGACCACCAATTTTGTGGGGGTTGGTTTAGGGGTTAATTTCGTTGTATAACGACTTTGCGGGAAATGCCACGGTTTATGTCGTTTGGTATGTTCCCCTTAACGCCCAGAATGTCTGATTATTATTATTACCGTAGCGAGCGACTTATAATACATTTCTTTCTCCTTCTACGAAACATTTCTGTACCGTGATAAATATATTAAATATGAATTATTTTCTATGAGATACAATGATATTATGGGGGTGCATAAATAAGCAACGAGTCAATAGATTCGTGTGAAGAAATGAATAGTAAATGGTTGATGTACGGGATGTTCACTAGAAACAGACCACTTTAATATCTTTTGTTGATGTAGCGGAAAATTCTTTGTACGATCAGTTTCTTCGATTTTATCGATATCAGTACTACTTTTTTAAATGGAATAATATATTTTTTCCCAATTCAATGATAGTTAGGAATAAGACGGCTACAATGATCTAAGTATTACAATCATTAATATTTCCTAATATACATATATATTCATAATATCATTGCAATAAAAGATATCAAGGTAGACTCTTACCAGTGGACAACCCTGCATAAACAACGAACAATAATATTGAACGTATCATTATGTCATATTAAAAGTACATTTTCGCTGTAGCTATAAGTATACAAGATGCCTCAGCTAAATAGAATCACCTAAATATCTATCTTATGTACTATTGCATGAAAAAACTTCTGAAGTACAAAGTTGAACTATTTCAAGGGGCACATCTAAAGGTGGAAAAAATTGTTTGTCATTGGTAATTTTTTAAATGGAGTCCTATTTTGCGATATCCATACACAGCATAACAAAAATTCAACGACTTTAATAACCACACTGTTTTCGATCATTTAATCTCGAGATATTTACATCTGAAGAGAACCAACATTTCATAAAGATTCTTGAAGTCAAACCTTGCAGTATATCTGTTATTAATAACATAATCAGGTAAACCAAACTAATTGGTGATCGATGCTCAAATACTTTTCATCACGGACATTTCAATCAACTCCTTTTCTCTCAGTGGTGTTTCTGATCAGACTAAAAACTAGAAGAATAAACCAAAGAAGGAAGAAAGAAATAATAAGTCTGCATTGCCGTCCAAATGCATCTTCGGTCCCACAAAAGATCAATGGAAACGGGTCGATTCTTGAGCCATTTTGTATCTTCCGGTATCGTGTACGAAAGACAGCAGCGAAAAAAGGGGTTCAGGGGTTGGCGGAGGGGCTGATCCTGTAGGTGTAGAGCATCGAACCGTAACGCCAGTCGAAAGGTTTCGTATACCAGGCCTCGTTCTCGCAATAAGGATCCAAGGCATCACGCTCGGCGCCCCCCCCCCTCACCCCTCGAACCCTTCTCTAACTCTCAGACGGAATGTTTTGCATTTTAAGAAGGTGTCGGATATCCTTTGCGCTATCCGAAGACAGCACTCCCTTGCCGGCCGGCATCGGGAACCGTGGGACGCTTTGGGAATGGAAGGGGTGAGAAATGGAAGGGAGAGACTCGAAGGGGTGGCGGCTCGGGCTCCCCTGAAATCCAAAGTAATTCACGAGCCTGTATTACGTGCCAGGACACTCTCGCCGGGATATCCCGGAAAATCGGAGAGCTTCCGCGGCAATCCACACGGTCGTTTAACGCTCTAGCGGGATTTCGTCGATGATTTCGGGGGATTTAATGACGATTGATCGAACGTCGATTCGGTAACGGGTTTGTACTTGGACTCTATCGTTTGGTTTCTAGTACACGTAAATAGATGTTACCTTTTGTTTTTTAAATAACACTATAGCATTTTTACGTTATTTTCGTTGTTCTTTATAGCTTTCAGAGATAGATCATGAATACTGGTTTGAGTTATTACTAATACAGACATTTTTAAATATTGTTAAAATTCATTAGTTTCCTTTCTGCGTTGGAAAACAAATTAATAAAATGTCCTGAAACTGCTAAATCAAGGAAAGGTGGACAGAAAGCGAATAAGAGACATATTTTCATGATTGCAGTACAACTCCCATTATCCTCGTTGGAAATACAGTACATTATTACTGCAGGAGTTGTGTATCAGCAAGGTTTGATCCGTCCTTCATAAATTATATAATTTTACTGCATGGTTCTCCATTACCTTCCACGCGATTCAAATTTCCGACTCGTAAAACGCTCCCTTTATTCTCGTCGCTACCGCCGTAAAATAATTACCATTAATACTCATTTACTAATTAGCGATTAATTACTCAAAATTACGTCTCATCGGGAAACAACCTTTTTTCTATAAATGAAATAGAATCCCTGGTGGATACGTATTGCAGGTGACAAGGAACGTTGGTAATAATTCAGTTTTGCGATGATACAGGGCTGCAAACGCGAAAAGGAACGGAAGAGAGAGACTTTAAATCCATTTAACCGCGTATTAATTCGTGTCTGTGTGTTTTCCCCCCCTACTACTACCTTTAGTTAGCTTCGATCGATTTGCTTTTCGCTTCTGTTCCCG
The DNA here is from genome assembly GCF_001272555.1 of Dufourea novaeangliae. Lineage (NCBI taxonomy): Eukaryota > Metazoa > Arthropoda > Insecta > Hymenoptera > Halictidae > Dufourea > Dufourea novaeangliae. The sequence goes on along the minus strand of NW_015373998.1, from coordinate 598,432 downwards.
CGGAAAATGTTGTAATTAGCTTAATTGCTTTCAAGTTCAATCGAGTCGCGTTCATAGTGATCGTATTGAAAAAGAAACGCTTTCGAGTATCAACATTCATTAGCAGACGATTCTATTGAGCTACTTGAATTGTCGAAGGGGGGGGGGGCAAACACCTAAAAACGTATCGTCGGTGTGTCGGGTATTCGAGTCGACACTTCGTAAATATGCAAAAGCATCCGGTCGCAAATTAAGACGAGATGTCAAGAGGTGTCTGAACAATTTTGGTGTTATGAATTTAATTGATTTCTCTGTCGGAGAAATTTGTTATTGGATTGAAATTTGAACAATTAATTTATCATAATTTATGTAAAAAATGATATTATTAACGTGAATTTAAAACAAATATATGGCATTTGTGAAAAACGTCTAATTTTATATAGTGAATAATTTCTACGAATATATAAAATGTTCTATGATGTTACACAGAATCGTTAAGTAATATATTAAACATCGTTTCATGATAAGGGGTTCACTTACTGCGAGCTACTATCATTTATCTGTGATGCAAATAGAACCGACTTAAGTTGTATCAAATAATCGTATAAAAGTGTGAAAATACACTCTGCATATCCGATTGGCAATTGCAAATTAAGTCTGTTCAATTCGGATCTGTTTAATCGATGCTTCAATGACGTCAGTTGGACCAGACAATTCGATAATATTCGTTACGACAGATCTATTTTTTGCGAATATATAGACGAGTAGGTATTTAACTTATATATTATAATGGTTTTCATAATTCACATTCATCTATTATATAAAATGTCAATATGTATGTATATAAAAATACATACAAATAAAATTTTGTTAATTATTAGTAGACCACGAAATTGCGTTTGTTTTTCACTTTCGTTTCACTTATCTTGTATGTCACTCTGTAGACGTAAACAAAAGGCAATTATTTCGTTTTTAAGAATACACATTGGCAAGTATCTGTTTTGAATCTCTTTTAACATAATATATAGACACTTTAATAAAGATGAAAAATATAGATTCGAGCTGTAGTGTTCTTTTTTCAAATTGAAATGTAAGATCGATTCATATTACTGGAAATTAATGTACTAATTTAATATTTCGATCTGAAAATATATTTATGCCGATAAGATAAGGAACTTCTATTTTTCGAAGAACTGTTTGATCTGAGGAACCTGTTTCAATGTATTCGGTTGACTTTCGGGTACAAGATCGGAACTGATTTACGATGAAAGGATACGGCGGTAGTCGCGGTGTATACAAAATAAAACTGCCACTGTGTATAAGTTATACGAGGAAGACAGAAGTCCGCGGAGAAGGAAATCTGAAAGGGAACCCACCAGGGACACTTTATCCAATTTATTCCACATTTTCTCATCCTGTTTTACAGATTTTCGCGTGTTTCGGCTTTGTTTGCTGAAAACGCGGCCAGCGAAACACATTTTTAAAGTAATTTTGAAATATTATTCTACTATCCAAGAAAATAATTGAAAATTTGAAAAAAAGTATTAACATAAGCTTTCTATCCAATGCAATAATATTTTATCCGAATATGTGACTTGCGCATTCTTCTCGGATGATTTAGTAACGCAACAACATTTCCATTTTATTGTTTATTTAGTGAAACAATTAGTGGAAGAAAAATTTCTAATTAATAACTGTTTTTTTTCGTAAACAAATCTAAAAGTAAAAAAGACAGGAGTCAGAGACACAACACTATCTGTAAAATACACTAAACCTATGAAACTATACCAATAACTTTAGATATTTGGAACATACTTATCATTTAGTTCCAACTGTGATTTATCAGAGTATAAACTTTTCTAATTGATTTTCATATTACTACAGAGAATTTCATTATTCACGAAAGAAAGCTTCGTACTATGACGTTTCCTCCATACAGCCTAAGTGAAAGTGAAACGTTGCTTCCATTTTTTATTTAAGCAAACAATGTAACAACGGTTCCGTGGGGTTCGTCGACAGGAGAAAATGAAAGCAATTCGTAGATACCAGGGGGTTGGAGGAGAATCGATGGGAGGGCCGATACGATGAAGGAAGAAGGTTCAAAGGAATGCACTTTGTTCTCCGTAGCTATTCAAAGGGGGGATGTTTATTTAAATTTTCAGGTAATTTACATCCACTTGCCACCGTAACACGTTTCTCTCTTCCATTTCCGTTGGCTTGTGTCGTATGTACTCCAATTTAAATCGCGATATTTGGTACCGCCGCGTCGCCTAGATTCCTTCTCGAGAAAAAGAACAAACACATCGACGGAGCACTGCATTAGAAGTACCTATCGAACGAATCTAACAATTCACGCCTCCGCCAGTAGGGAAGAGTTTAGTATAGTCCAAAGTAATAATTTCGAATGGAATATTAAATTTTCCAGAATGGTCTTAATGGCGGCGAGCAATTTCGGTCGTGTAAACTCAACGAACACGCGGGGAATGTAAATTCTTCGACAAGTTTGCTCAAGGCCCCGAATAGGGGGTGGAAAACGTCGACGAAAGTGAGTCCACATCCTGTTTCAGATGGGGGGAGGGATTGAGTTAAAAAGGGACAGTTTATGAAATGAGACTGCGGATTAAAGATGTCTAACCCGTTTAATAACATGAATTATTCATCATGTATCCGACGACATCGAAGATAAGCCTTTCAAGATGTTTCCGTGATCTTTAAATAAAACATCGTCCCCCCCCCCCCTCACCCCGCCGGAGAAACTTAAGGGATCAAGAGAATCGGGCTTCCACGGCGCTGTTAAAGGCGGCGAGATAGGGAGCCATGTAATTCCCCCGTGGAACGCGGAGAGGGGTGAAAGTTACGCTTCCTGAAACCATTCGACGGTGGTGGATCTTTATTTAAATTTTAAAACTTTACCATCCCCGCCGCTCTTGTATCAGTCTTCTTCCGGGCCCGAGTACGACGCGACGATGAAATCAGATATTTTCTTGTACAATATCCGATGCTCGCTACGCTTCGCCCGGAATAAAAATTAAATGGCCCCGCCCGAAACTACAGAGACACTGGCAGCCAGCTAGGGGAAATGTACACTCCCGCTCGTAAGTATTAGGACACTTATTGAATATACAGTAAATATTACAAGGCATTACGAAATTTCTAATGTGTCTGAAACTACTGAATGTCTGGAGTAAATATTGTTTAAGGGATATGAGGGTTCAATGGACAACGTTTGTGCTACTATGAAACATATCGTTTTTTCCAAACATCACAATTTCTTCATACAATCCAGGTGCCCTAATACAGTTCGTCCTGGAATGACTATCTACCTTAGAAAATGACAATTCTAAAAGTATGGTAAATGTTAAAAAAACTGCAATATGATGTTATTCTTATTTAATACATATTTCTACCTAAAGAAGGTGAAAAGGACACATTTCTTTAATATACAATAAGAAAAGAAAACAAAAACACGTCCCAAAATGATAAATCTCATTGCACTGTTCAACGCGTAAAAAATGTGTAATAAATGCGTAACTTATGACCTTGAGGTGAATTTGAACATTCAAAGAACAATGAAACCCTGAAATAATGTTAGAATAATACGTGTACTTATTGTTTATGTTACAAATACACAACGTGATTGATACACTGTCTAAAACGAGAGATTACGAATTATGGTGCTGTTTATAAAATTCGATTCTTGATGTCCTCTGAAGTGGTGGGCTGCTATTGCTAAACGTTCTCCTTTTTCCATTGCTCATTTCTTCATTTCATTATTGGTAAGAATGGATAATTTATAAATTGCCACTACCCAATTAATAAATTGTCGCTACCCTTTCAAAGACAACGATGCGGTCGAAAATTCACATCACGATTGATAACAGATTAGAACCACGGATTTCTTGAAAAAGCTTCACTAACTTCCATTATAGATGCAATTAAAACTTTGTTAAGCAATTTTACGGAAAATTGAAAATCCGCTTAAGTGTCTTCTTCTGCCTTCCCCGATGGTTGCCCGTCGTCTCGTTCCAATCTATTCGATGCGTGGCCATTATTCTTCGTCATTTAAATTTTAACCGCTACTACTTGCTTCCGGTATAGGTAACTTGCAGCCCACCCTTTTTCGTTTTTTTCTTTTTTTTTTCGTCGCGAACATCCTCTGAAAGCTTCGGTTCGCTCGGCCCTCCCGAACAGCCCGAAAAAATATGGCCGAAAGTTCTGCCCAGCGAAAGTTCGAAGACGCTCGGGTGTATTGTTACGAGGTTTAAGTTAAATTGAAGCACTCCGCCGTCCCATGGAAGGCATCATCAGGGGCAGGAAAGACGACCATGGAAAACCATTCGTCGCGGCGAAATTACTTTTTTATTGGTGGTACTCCACGGCGAGCGTAGTTAAATCTACGCGACTTATCTTCTGGGATTTAATGTTTCGGAAACGGTACGCATATCGTGCGGGGCTAGATGCTTTACGTTTAAAATTTGATTAGATTCCTGGAAGTGAGGGTAATTGTGATTTTCAGTTGAAACGTGTGGATGGATATTGTGAATACGGCAAATCGTAAATATGACTATATAAATTTAGAAAATTACGTCTTACAAGGGAACCTCGTTACCCTGAATATTCCGATTTTATTTAAAATCCACAGGTTTATAGGGGACCTTGATAAAAGCATCGAGCAAATTTTCGTTTTTATTATAATCGGTTCTTCAGGGTGAAATCACCCATTAAATGTCAATGTATGTTTTCTTATTTTCCTATATATCTAGAAAACTATAGTAGATATAAAAACATGTCACAATAAAACTTTAATATCTTCTTATTCTCTATAAGTATGTATATGCAATGAGACAGTTAAACATTTCTTACTTAAATAAATAAGTAAATAAACAAATTTTTAACAATTTCACTGCACACTTTCATACAGCATAAGAAGCTTATTATATTCTTATAGTAACAGTTTTTTCATGTAAAGTTATACAGGGTGTCCCACTTAAATCGACCCACTCTAATATCTCTGAAACTATTGACGATATTAAAAAATGTTTCAGACAAAAGTTAAATAGATAGTATCGGGGGGCATATGTTCTAATATGGATAACTTTTTTCTATGTTAACGCGCAGAGATCATATGAAGGTCAACCTGGTTTTTTTTAATGGAATCGTATACTTTTTAATATTCTGTTAGATGCTTCTCATTATTCCCTACATAAAATACGAAGTCACTTATGGCGAATTAGTGCATTCAAAAATATACGGTTCCATATAAGAAAAACAAAATTGACCTTCATATGACCTGTACACATCCATATAGAAAAAGGTACTCACATCAGAAAAAGTGTGGCCCTTGATACCATGTAACTATTGTCTGCAACATTTCTGAATATCGTCAAAAGTTTCGGAGATATTCAAATGAATCGATTTAAATGGAACACCCTGTATATTCGTATAAAGATTGATGATATTCTATATACATTCTTTCTAAATTAGTTTAAATTTTACGAATAACTACGTCATCTTTCGTGATTTATGCGAAATGATTACGAGTTAAACTGTCTTTGCGCGAATTTACAGAACACGGTGAAATTGAATAACTTCCAAACGTTTAAAAATGTTTCCATCCGATTTCCAGTAGATGAAAAATATCTTTCCGCTTTAATTCCTGTTTCTTTGAATCGGTAGATTATTGGTCCTTTGGTGAAAAATCGCGTGGACATTTGTCACATTCGGAATTCGATTCGTCATTCTAGCTACAGGGCATCGACATTAACATTTATTCGGCGCCGGGCTTATGAAATAAATGTTCGATTTCGTAGCCAATCGGAGTCGCTGTAACGTTAATACGTCCTTACGACATGTACAGATTTCCGTACCGGCGTGGTCCATTAGAAACGACGATCCGTCACAACGTGCTAAAACAGCAAAAAAAAATATGGCCTATTTCTTTTGTTCCTTTAATTCAAAGAGCTCTATCGAATTTCCATAAAATATCGCCGGCATTCGTCTTCATTCTTCACGCGGGGGGGAGCGAGCCCATTTGAAACGAAAATGCGAAAGGTCGAGTCGAAACGTTGAACAAGCACGGAGAGGGTTTTACTGCACGGCCGCACGTTTTTCATTCGTTGCGTTTAATCGACCGTCTTGATTCTAATTTTGCTGTAATTACGTGGCATCGCAGCGGTAAATAAAAACGGCAACGTTGAGAAGTCGTTGGAAAAGGATATCTTAATAAGGAAAACAGTACTAGTTGTAATTGCTAGATCCAAGAAAATATAACGGGGATAAAGTTGGTTCTTCTAAACCCACATTATCTTGAATATTCAGATAAAATGACAGATATTTCTACTGTATTGCACTTTAATACAGGTACTGTACGAAGTAACATCTGTTGCAGTAATTCGTTTTGTGATGTTGTTGACAAATAATTCCGATAGAAGCAACGAAATTAGTTGAAGAACAGGTTACGCTAGTATTGATGATTTGAGTAAATGTGATCTAATTCCTAATGGATAAAGAAGTTGAAATTATTGAATAAATTTTCTTTGGTGCGAAATTTGCTCCTTGAGACTATTGACTCTGAAATATTCGTCTGTTATGTTATTGATGCTTACAATAAGAGGAAGTAGAAACAGTCAGGAAGGAACAGTCACGCCAACCAAATGATACTGAATAGCACGCGAGTTTGCCATCTTTCAAACGTCATATATTTCCTCAAAACCGAAACCTTCGATAAAGAAAGGTACATTTTATGTTTTCTGTTTATTTTTAAATGTTTATTTCCGTTGTTTTACAGATTATTTATGTCTAGAAAATGTGAAATGATTAAAAGGTAGAGTCAAGCACAAATAACGACTACACTCCTCTTCTCTAGTTACCAGGTTGATCAAACTCGGTAGAAAGTAGCTAGAAATCCCATGAAAAGAAAACCTAATCGAAATACTTCTTTCCGTTTTTTTACTGATTGTGTATGTCTAGAAAACGATAAATAATAAAATGGTACAATCAAGGACAAATAACGACTGAACTCGTCGGAGACGTAAATCGGCGTTTTTCATTTGCCAAACATTGAAGACAGGACACGCGAATCGGTATTTTTAATTTCTCAAGCGCAAAAGACGGTAAGCGGGAATCGACGTTATTCAGTTTTCAGACATTCAAGACGCGAGACAACAAATCACATCTTGTGCGTGCAAAACTGATTTTCAATCAAAGATTTCGTTTAATAAAATATTTACATTGCATTGAATAGGTGCATTTATACATATTTCACATATATACCGAAAATGTACGGGCACTAAGGCTCGATTTCGTTTCGCAGTATACCGTCAACAATGTATTAACAAGTTAATTAAGGTCGAACGAAATTAGCTGCTAATCCCATGGAAAAAGAAAAGCGTCAATGAAATGTTTCATTCCGTCGTTTTACAGATTATTTAGGTGCAATAATACTAACACCCGCGCTACCAAATTACCGCAATAAAACGAACAGCCCGTGAACGTAGTTAATTCGTAACAGGAAGAAACACAGTTAGCAATGGTATACCCCGTATCAAAGTGCAGAGACGCGTGTGTTCCGTCGAGCTACGTAGAGCCCCCGAGATTTATCGGCGGGGAACGGTTATCGATCCCGTGAAACCGGCTTGTATCGCTAGTAATTGGAACATTTATGAGCCAATCAATCACTTTTCTCGTTGCAGTCCCCCCGATGCTGTCGATCCCGCACCAATTGATCGGCGCGCCCCTCGGCTACCCGGTCACGTTGGAATGCCACACCGAGGCTCATCCAATTTCTTTGAATTACTGGACCAGGGATGACGGCTTGATGATACGCGAGTCCAACAAATACAATGTCACCGCGACGCCCGAGATACCTTTCTACAAGACCCACATGGTTCTAGTCATAAACGATATGCAGGTGAGTGAAACATATTTCACGAATGTTATTATATCGAGGATTGCTTCGACTATGTCTGCTGAGTATCGCGACGATTTGCAAATGTTAAAGGGGGGTGGGGGCATTCAGGTGATAACCAATTACTACTAGTTTTCCACATAAAATTTTGTAAATACGTATTTTCATGTTGTTCTTTTTTACACTGAGTGCAATTGTATTAGAACTAATTTTTTACGCAACAGAAGAATGTTAGTTATGACGTAAAAATGAAAAATGTTATGACACTGCAATTCTTTTTGCGTAAATCGATTATTATGTCATTCTGCGTTTGAAAGTTTGAAGTTAAGATCATTGGAAATACAATACTTAGAACAAGTATTCAAATGTTTCACCTATAATATATATTTTCTATAAATCTATCATACGTAGGTAAGGTGATTACTAGGTTCGCCCTTCGTAATAAATAGAAATTCTGGTCCGTTCAATATTAAGGAATATCAATGGCCAACAGGTAATTTTTATGCTTATTATAAAAGTAGTACGAACGTGTAGCCTGTGTGAAACATTGTATTTTCTTATTAAAAAAGGTAATTCTACAAACAAAAAAGAAAACAGAAATATAGAACACAATTTATTTGTATAAACTTTTGTTTCACAGAAATTACAGTTTATAACTTTATGGCTTTAAAATAAGTAAGTTTTATTCCTTGATTCAAACTGCGTTTAAATGATTTGAACTTTTTGTATTTAGATATTTCGAATGCCATTACTATTGATATTTTTTCGATAGGATATACGTCTTATTCTTGCGTTTTTACTCGGGAATAAAATATACTTTTGTCCCGATATTAATACACGAAATAAATAATAAAACATTAATGTCCAAGCGAAGACAATTTATTTGATGGCAACGACCGCATTGCGAAACTACTCTATGGAATCTGTTCGCAAGAATGTCGGGAAAAAAATTGCCTTTCGAACGCGTTCGCTCAGAAAGAGTTCACTATTCGTGGCGGGGACCGTAGTAGAAGTGGTTGGCACTTTAACGACCACCGCGTTATAAAATTGTATTAAAACGGCGAGCTTTAAAAGGATACACCGGTCATACGACTCTCCTCTCGAATTCGCGGACTGCTATATTGATCGTAAATCAGAATCCTCAAATATTGACGGAGTGGACCCCTATAAAGTAGTGTTGTTGTCTCCCAACATTAAGTATTAACATGGGGACGGCTTCAGGTAACATTGAAATGTAAAAGTCTGTGAATAAAGTAATTTTATTTTAATTTTCGATTTTCCGTTTAGGTAGGTTCTATCTCGTGACAGTATTTTTCGGAATTCAAATGATCGTATTATACCGAGGACATAAATGATTGGAGTGTTGGATTTATAAAAACTTAAATAATAGTGATTGAATAAGTAATGACAATTTTGTATTGAATATTTATTCCACCATCAAGATGAATATAAGTTTTACTAACTGGTGTTATAGTGCATATTTCTTAGATAAAAAGAATATTATTATATATAAATATTTACGGTACATACTTCAATCAGTAATCCATGCATCAATAAACAACCAACCACAATAAGAAAACCCTCATGGGATTATTAATATTAACTGTAAACGCAATGCTTTATAATAAAATCTAACCATTATTAAACTTCTTAAATAAAAAAAATATTTTCTTACATTTAGAAGTAACATAATGTATAATATGTCGATTCTGCTGCATCCACTATCTACTCTTCCTCCGACCTCGGCGACAAGATGCATGATTACGAACAGATTGTGCCCTTTCCGCAGTCTGAACTCGTGTCATATTCTTTTTAAGCAAAAAAAAGGGAGAACTAACCGGAAGACTCCAAGATTTCTCTGTCCTCGAAGTAATCTCCGTGACTCCTGGGTTCCGTTCCCGAATTACGCGGGAAAATACTTCCCTACCCTTAACTTTATTCGGCATCAACACCTGCGAAGCCAACAGGTGATATTTGAAAAGTTTTACGACACCTCGTGAGATTTATTCGCGGATTATTTTCACGTATGGAAAGGATATTCTTAAAATTCTCGCGTCCCCTTGTGGTAGAAGCTAGGAACTTCCTCGTGTCGCTTGGCAGTGAATGACCAAATTGTTGAATTTATGGACGTTTGAGATTAATACTTGAATGTATTTTTTTATCACATCAAAAGAGATGTTGAAATTTCAATTAAAATTATTTTTCTTGAAATTGTTATAAAAATAATTACTTATTCTTATGGTAATTTAAAAAAAATGATTTATAAAATGGGAAATTTGTAAATACCCAGTAAATGACTGCTACATTTCTGAACTGTTTTTAATAAGAATTGTACTTGCTAATGTTTGCTTAATACGCTAAACTAAAAATATGGAATATTAAGAGTGTAACTACATTCCATTTATAAACATTTAATAAATTTTAAATTTATAATTAACATTTGTTTGCCTAATGGTCATTCACTGAAACACAGACAATTATTTATTTGGTTTACCTTGTACATGCTTGTCCAAAAGTCATTATGACACTTACGGAAAAGTAAGTAACCCTGAATAATCATTTGGATGTACCTCGATGTATACAATTTACTAATATGATGTTATAAAACTAGTGAAAGTTATATAATATAATCTGGATCAACTTATCACGTTATGTATGACACCGTATCAGCAGGTGTCCTAATACTTATGAACGGTGGTGTACATATATTCCTCCTCTCTTCCCCCACACCCTTCATATCGGTGGATCTTTATTGCGTTGCTTTTACAAGGATAATAAATGCGTCTGGGAAAAATTTCAGAAGTACAAACGAGTAAAGATAGAAGTTACTTTTACTTGGCCCGCGGTCTTCTTTATAAATCAAACCGCGACGCGAGTCAGCCCACAATAGAAGTTATCAACGAAAACTATCTTGCAAGTTTTAACCAGGGGAGGGGATAGTGGGGCGAAAGACGTGAAAAATAAATGAAGGACAAATTGGCAAGCTGCGGGGGGTGGGGGCAAGGAAGTTACGAACGGATGCATTGAACGTGATTTATGAAACGATAAACAGTCACGCATGTAAAGAAAACTTTTTAACTATTATTAAGAACACGTCATGATTCTATTTACAACTTGTTGATTTTAACTTGTTATTTTTAACCCTTTCGATACACACGCGTACTTTGGAGTAATACAAAAGTTGCCAGTGCTTTCATGTGTTTAGATATTAAATTGTAAATACTCGTTACATAAAGAAGCAAACGTTGAGTAGGAACTGAAATGTAATATGATTTTATATTAAACCTATTTTAACAGTTTACGAACTGTTTAATGTATAATGGCAGTTACTTCGTGGCGAGCAAATGTAGTTGCCCATAGTGTCGAAAAGGTTATAGTACAGATCAACAGACTTTGTCTGAAAGATCCTTAATAGACCTTGGGAACAAGTAAAACTCAGCCAGGTCTGATGTATTAACTTACTAATGAGAAACGGTATACGGAGAGTGAAGGATTCACCAAGTATTCTGATCTCGAATGATGGGATGAAAGATTTTATTAGTAACAAGGTAGTAGATGTTACTACAAAAAATTATTTTTATTTTACTAGTGGTACTTATCATTGTGTGTTGTGACAGTGAAATGAAACTTTTAATATTTACTTCTGTCATGAGATCAGTATTTGCTAGACGTTTATCATTTTGACTTATTCAATTGATCGAGCTTCCTGCGTTGTTTCCATTCCGTTCGTCTCTAAACTAATCATTATTATTCTTTTCAGGAGGAGGATTACTGTAGCTACAAGTGCACCGCGAAAAATTCACGTGGAGAAACCGACGGCACCATTCGCGTGTACAGTAAGTATCGTTTTGTTTACTCGTGCTTTACACCATCCCACAGAAACGTTTGTCGAGCTAATGACGGATCCTCGCGTCGTGAGTCGGTGTTCGTGTACGCCAGTGGTTCACAAATGAAACGACGGCTTGTTAGCTTCCGGTCTCGCGAATATTTAAAAAGCTTCCTCTTCTCTTGCGTACTATATTATCTCGAATAGAATATTACTTTCGAATTTTTATCAATTCTTTAATTAGAGAATAAACTTATTCATGGAAAATATGATTCTTCTTCGGTCGATGCAGACGTTGCATTAGAATATACTTCACATTTCTTAATGTTCAGAAAAATTATTTGTACACATTTTTGTGGGTTTTGTTCAGTTTATTCCTTAACTCCCCAAGCGTGTAGTTTTACTTCAATGGAGCTGCATCTGTATAAATCCTATCTGCATGAATAACGTGTAAATCGTACATTTTAAAGTACACTACATGTTAGATATTCTATTATGAAATATCTTTGTATAAGCAATAACCATGGTACTGATGAATAATTATCCAAGTGCATTAAAGTCGCTGTATTATCACTGTTTGCAAACACCAGTACAAATAGTAGTAATAAATAGTGAATTCTTGTACAATTATAATCTGTCAGAAATTTGGGAAAAAGTTTTAAATGGTTAGTTTCTATACATATATAGTTAGTATGACCGTGTAGTCAAAAACCTCTTTTGAAAACAACTAAAATTTTCAAATCTGAAAATTCAGTTTCACGTGTTCCACTGACCAGTAGTAAATGATATACTAAGAAAGTTAATCTGTATCATAAAGGTTAATAATTGTCATTCCTTGTTAGTTTTCCTTTCCAATAATATACCAGGTGCTGTTTTAGACAAGAAAATTTAGAAATGGGTACTTGGGTACCCAGGTATCCGGTTGCCTACACAAGGGTTAAGGGTTCTAGTAGATTCGAAATAACAAGAGGATCGGAATAAATTTTTTGAAACTTTTTTTTAGTATACTCAATTCTAAACGATCCAATTTTCTATAAATTCATATTAATCGCAGTCTAGTGATAAAAGTCGAGTTGAATTTTCGGATCACAATAGGCAAGGCAGTTTGAGAAACACTGTTGCGCACCTATGCCACCCTCGACGTGGAGGTGTTTACGAAGCAGAGGAAGAGGAGTTGTGTTATTTGCCGGCACGGTTGGCAATCGGATGCGGAACGTTCCTTGGTCAATGTATTCGGTTTCGGATCGGAGTAAGTCTCGGATTCCAGTAATTCGGACCACCTCGACAAATATATACGCGCAATTAATTAACCGACCTGGAAGCCTCGGGGAACGCTTTTGCGGCGATCTATTAATTCGTGATTAAATCGTTCGTGAAATCGCGCGGAAACGCCGCTATCCTTACGGTTACAGTATTTGACTTGAGACACGAAGTAATTACAGCTGGTTTACCCGGTCTTTGAAAATCCGTTCGGGGCCGTGTTTTTCAATTTAAGGTCCAATTTCATCTGATTCGAAAATCACTTCACCACCTTTTTGTATAATTACTCCGACATGCCAATTAAAATTCAATTGCAAATGTCTCTTGCAAATATTGCGTTTTGTATGTATTGTATGTATGTGTATTAGTATATTAAAATGTTCAATTCCTATTTACTGTGGTGAAAATAAAAACGAACCAGGTAGGGTAAACGTACCAATGAGTGAACACTTAAACGATTTTGTAACTATTAATATCAAATTTTAAATGAGAATAGTATTAAAAAATATTCAGCACATAAAAATGAGATTTTTTAATATATGTGCCATTTCTAACAATGCATAGATTTCAATTTGAAAAATTGAAAAGATGTCATGAATTTAATTAAAAAGAAAAAATATATGTTTTACCAGTGATTGAACAATACTAAGTAAATACACATTTCTAACGAATGCAATGCTGCGCAAATTGTTTCAATATGTAACAATTGCTTATTTTAATAACTTCATTTACTTGTTTTTATACATAATATTCATTCCCTGAGGGGTGTTGATTCATTGGACAGGTGACCCTATGTTATGTCTCAAATCGTGTTGACAAACAATATTTCCCCAGGAAAAGATACATTACGTTCCTTAGAAAAAAAGGAATGACAGAAAACTGATTCGTTGTTATTTCGTAAATATAGAACCAGTACAATAAAGTAGGTACGTTATTACACAAAAATTAAACGCAAGGTACCTAAATAAAATTAAATTGTAATAATAACATAGTAATGCGTACGTCCACCTCTATTTTAAATAAATTCAACTATTTGATTTTGTACACTTCTAATTAAATTTTGTCGCGTTGTATCTCGTACCTCGCGATGCATAAAAAATAAAAGATATCCCCTTTTTGATATTTTTTCTAACCAGCATCAATGTTCTGTACAATGATACTCCATATGTTCTCCATCGGATTTCAGTCAGGAGAACATACTTTATCGCAACAATATAAATGCTAATTTAAAATGCTAAAACTTTACCATCTTTTTGTTCACTCAGATAACTCTCACGCAACATTATGAACAAAAAAAATGCTTCTCTATTTATATGACGCATTAACCAACACAAGACTGACGAAGTATCGATAGAAAACAATTTCCATGCTCTCGGTTCTTTAATTAGGAAACAACAACGAATCAGAGTTCCACCGTTATTTTCGCCTGTCTATGGAATATAATCTATCCTCTCCTAAAGAAACGTTGTTTCCCAATACGATTTCAGGTATACTTGGTACGTATGACAGTAAGAATTCAATGTCTACGGACCACTCGACAGCATTACGCATTCATAAGCTCGGCAGAGACTCCGAAGCAACGCCGGGCGTGAATTACAGTGGAACTGGTCACCAGGACGATTTGCATGCGCCACGAAATAGCTTGAAGTTTTTCAAACACCGTTGGAAATCTTCAATTCCAACGCGGGGCCCAGCTTCTTCCGAAGCACCGTGTATACCGTGGGCTTAATGTATGCATATGACATAAAGAGCCAGCCTGCCGGAGAAATGGCCGGTCGCAGTGCAAACGCCCGGGCATGTACGTGCACAGAAACGACACCGGGTGATTTCGATGTTTACCCGGCAGCCCATGACGACAGCAGAGTAGTGGCGTGGTGGTGGAAAGGGGGGACGAGAAAGAGGAAAACACTCTCCATTAGTATGCATCGGTTTTTCGCATTAGCGGCATTCAAATGAAGCGAGCGTTTAGCATAAAAGGCTGCCAGGAAAGAAAAAGGCTCTGGTGATCCGACCGGACGATTACCCCCCGTCTGTACGAAAGTCGAGGGATCGTCGGAATCGGTGACCAAAAGGCTTGTTCTCGTTCGCGATCCCGCGAATCGTTTGTCTGCCAAACGTTTCTAATGTCAACGGATACGGGGCTGATAGTGATTTTAGGAGATGGCATGAAAGGCTGGGATCACCTTTAACCTGATTCTATCGTGACTAACAAGGGAACGTACCAAATTGACAATCGTCGATTGTGATGCAACTCTGTGAGATTGTAGTTCTCATAAAAATATTTGACACGTGTTTTACTTTTTACAGTGTATCTACTATATGTTCGATTATACTCATTCAAGTGTTCAGTCTTCCACAAAAATGAAAGTTTAGGGTGAAACACCCCCTCAAACGTTAATCTGTGTTTTCCTATTTTCTTATATCTTTAAAACTATAGTAGATCTAAAAAAATGTTGGAATGAAAAATTTAATGTGTTTTCATTCTATTTTATGGAGATTTATAGAGCATTAGAAACAATTAGTGTAGTAGGAATTTCATTCGATGATTCCATAATATTTTTAAAAATATAGATTCTTAACACTTTCAACAGCAAACAGATAACCAGACTTGATCTACCAAATTATCATCTTTTTGCCAGATAACGAGACACTATCAAAGTGTTTAATAATTATTGAATTTAATAGTAATGATCGATATCAAGCAAATTTATATCGCAAACAACAATAGCCTATTTAATGAAAGGATGGCTGATGCTTTGACATGAGTAATAACAAACCATTCATTTATATGGAAAAACTGGATGTGCATATCAAACCTTTGACTGGAAGTTTAGTGCTAGAAATTGGTGCTGCAGTTATACATATTTCAAGAGGTCCCGTCGGGAAGTCACGGGTACAACGTTAATTATGAATTATTTACCCTAGAAGGGACCTAAAATTAGCCAAATGCTGAAAGCCACATCGAATAATCAAGTGGATTATGGACGTGCGCTTGAGAATCGTAGCTAATTTTGGGCTGGCAAAGCGAGGTTAATATGTTTTATCGTAATTGGTAGTTGCGGAATACTGTTACTTGATTAGAACTCGTGGACATCATATCAATTATAATTGTCTTAAACGTATACGACCTAAACGTAGTTCACCAAACTGAACTGTATACTTTATTTCGAAAATGGAAGTTATTATATTAAACAATATTAATAGGTTTAATATGGAATTAGTATTTGACATATGTATAAATTAAAATTCATCTCTATAGTGTTACAATTTTTAATTCGCAACAGATTAATCATACCATTCAGTACAATTCATTCTAATTGCACAAAAGCAAATATTTATCACGATATAAAATCACCCCAGAAACTTCTATATGTTTTGCAATTATATCGAAATAACAATATAATTTCAGCATTACTTAAAAGGCAATCTACTTTCCGTCAACCTAATACAACCAGCAGTAATTACGAACGAAAGCTAAGTAAATACTGGATACGGAAATTCGCGAAAATCAACGTACAACATGGTCGGGAAATAAAACATCCGGCTAAAAAGAAGATTTTGTAACGGAACCTCTGGCCGGTGTTAAGTATGAATATACACGCATGAAAATAACTTAACACGAGAAAAGGGGTAGAATGAAACGGGTGTAAATACGGTGGCCGGCCGCGCCAGAGGGAAATCCTCGGCGTATTCCTGGGGAAATTGCTTTCTAATTGGCGAGATTTTTAAAAGTCACACAATAGCTCACAGAGTTTTTGCCCTTCTCCTCCTACCCACCGGATACGAATATTACTTACTAATTGGTCGCTTTTATGAAACAAAATGTGTAAAGGTATTATACTCAGTTGCGCAAACAGCCAGCCCGAGTCTGTTTGCAATTATTCAGGCTTTGCTACCGGAATTCTTTCTTTGTTCTGCGTTCAATTGCATTTTCATTCTGGTTTCCCTTGGTGGCATGCATAATTCGCGATGAATCTTTTTGCAAATCGAAGTCGATTCTGTGTTCTTTCTGCTGTTTTCTCGGAACCATTGCTTTCGGGAAACTTTTGAAAAGTATCGATGAAGGAATTAATATTAATGATCGTGTTGGTAATTCATGAATCT
Source organism: Dufourea novaeangliae (assembly GCF_001272555.1). Classification (NCBI taxonomy): domain Eukaryota; kingdom Metazoa; phylum Arthropoda; class Insecta; order Hymenoptera; family Halictidae; genus Dufourea; species Dufourea novaeangliae. The sequence goes on along the minus strand of NW_015373998.1, from coordinate 581,357 downwards.
GGATCAAACGAAACTTTGCGCGGTGAAATAAAAAAAAATTACCTTTTACGCAGACCCTCAAATTCCAACGTTAAATTATGTTACGTCTTCATCGATTTATGTAGGCAATAATCTGTAAACATGTACTTCGTCCTTTTACAAATAACTATGACTTCATAAACTAATTAGTTAAATATTAAATCAATGCAAGACTTGAATTTATGTTAATTACAACGAGAAATTGCAGCGAATAATCAATCGAGTAGTGCAATTTTTCCAAAAACTGCACTAGTATGTAGGAGATATTTCTCAGTATACATACATATGCAAATAATAATTAGTGTTACACAATCTAGTCGACTACTTTGAAGAGGACGTTCTGTATTCTTAAAATATCTTATTCTGTAAAGAAATCTTGGTATACAAAGAATTCTATTGTTGTTCCTCCTATTGAATTAATAAGCAATTTAATCTCGTTCATCTTTGTAAAACTTACATTTTATCTTTTCAATATTACATTGCATTAGGAAGCATATTATCAGCAATATGAGATTAGAATGTAGAGCCTTTACAATGATTATTATTAGTCAAATAAATTCAATCATTGCATTCACAATTACTCTCCACCCGTATTCATCTATCGTGAGCACAATAAATCTTGTATACTGCAAGATTCATTCTACGATGGAACTATAAATACTCACGTTTAATACAATCTACAAAGCATTTCTCTCTTTTTTTTTTCTAACGAGTCTACTGTGTCAATCTCACTCCTCGCCCCGTCCCGCGGCAAGGAGATTGATCTCCCTTCGCAAAACACGGGGTCACAAGGAGATACCGGAACCCGAAAGGAATTCGAATTCATTCTGCTCCTGGGGTTAGGGTGGCGAGGTGGGCAAAGAATAAAGAGGGACAGAGTAAGTTCACCACGATCCACGGAGGTCCCAAAAGGGACGTACTGGCCGCCTCCGCAAAGGTCCAGCAAGTAGAGTGGAATCGAAAACGAAGAATTGGGGATAGAAATAACAGCGGACAAAGTGTGACACGTACGAAGCTAGACAAAGACACCACGCAAAGGAAAAATACGGTGAGAGAGAGAGGGAGATGTGGAGGATGAGTCAAGGGGAAAGGAAGAGAAAACAAGAGAGTGGGAGAAAAATGTCAAAACGACAAGGAAAGAAAGAACGGGTGGAGTGAAACGACAGACAAGAGGGAGCCGAAATTAAGTGGTAGAAGTCAGAGATATGTCAGACGAGTTTTATTAAGCGGCATAAAAAAGAGATTTGTAGTCTGACTAAAAGAGAGGGGGGGGGTCTATCCCCGTTAGTTCTGGCATGTCCAAGGGTCTTTGGTTGCGGAACTTAGTCCTCGGTAGGGGGGTTGGATGTGTACGAGGATGAACAGAAGGGAGTTGAACGACGAAGTGCAGGTCGTAGAGATATGAATTTATTATTAAGGATCGCCTAAGGGCAAAAGTACCCCTGTTTCTTGATAACCAACCATTCCATCCTCGCGCTCTGCCCTCTCCGCCTCGTTTCTTTTTTCCTTCACCTTCGCGACCCTAACCACCATCCCCCCCCCCTCCCCTGCGCACCATGTTTCCCTCCTTTTCAGGAAGGTATTCCTCACATCTTTTTCTTCTGATGCAACCCTCCTTCTCCGCGGCCGTGGATCGGCGGGAAAGCTCGGGCACGGCTAATTTATTCCATAGTCGAGTCAAACTGCTATTTGTGAGGGACGCCGGAGGGTGTAGGAGGGAGGCTTGCGGCCTCGAACGAACCAGAAGTTGCCGGAGTTCCTTCGGATAGCAACAATATCGTATTCATTCGGCTGTCCGCTTCCTTCTTCAGTCTGTCTCCTCCGCCCAGGCCCATCCCCCTTGTTCCTTCGGTTCTTCTTCCAGGCTTTCGCTCAGACTTGGAGGTTCGTATACATAATACAACGCGTTTCCTTCCTCTTTGGCCCAACGTCTGAGACGAGGATTTAATTGTCGGTCGTTACGCGGTCTTCCTATAGGCATTTATGACGTTGGTCCTCCACCCTGCCCACCCCCGTGTTTTTCTCGCCGTCCTCGCGGCCATGTAACTTTCCCTTCTTGTTAATAATCGCGGGACCGTCTGTTTCGGAACGATTCCGCGGGTTAGCTAGAGATTGAATAAAGGAGAAGATATGAATGTGGGATACTCATTTTATTTTTTGACCTAGGGAATCTCAGAATAGCTGTAAACAAAAAAATCGAGAGGATAACTTTGGGGAATTTCGTGTGAAATGTGCTGCATGAAAAAAAGTGTGAAGCTTAGGGAGTTTTTTATTTTTTTTTAGTTTGTTTAAGTTAGGGTAATATCGAACAAGTAGAAATTCGGGTAGTAATATGAGACAGCGTTACTTTTGAGAGAAATAATGTTAATGACGAAGTTTTAGTGACATACAAGTGACCTTTAATGTTACTGAAGATCGTACTAACAATGTTGATAAAGGAGTGAACTATTCCAAATGCTCGAATATTGCACAAACTAAACAGAAATTAGACAGAAAGTTTTTTCTGTGTCACCTTTAGCGGCCGGGTCTTTTAAAGGTTCGTGAGAGTTAAAATATTTACCCAAAAGTATAATGTTTATAATGTTCGTGGACAAATATAAATAAGACGAAATAGTTATCGCACTAATCAGGATTACCCTTGTTAAGTAAAATACTTAGACACACCAGAAATAGTAGTTTACCTAAAAGAAAGTTGAAATAGAATAAAATTTAGTAATCATCCCTAGAAGTATTAATAATACGTAATACATATAACGTTAATGAAAATTCTCAGTGTTGTTCTTATAGAAATCTGCGAGTGATTCCAATCGTATCCTTAGTGGCAATATACAAAACATATAATGAGAATATTAGGTCAAATTTAATATAATTTTAATTGAAAATAGTTTAACTCATTGATTGAAACGACACGTTATTCAATTTTCGTTTCAGTTTAACGAATTCGCTGTGAACACATTCTTATACTTGTTACGTACACCATAACCAAATATCGTTTGCCAGTTGTGCAAACACAATGAGTAGAAACGATACCTAATCGATTGAAATAGAGATCCATCGACCATCGTCAAGGAGCATTTAGTTTCATGCGCCTCTGTGATGGAGTGCATATGGACCGCAGTAGGGGCATACGCGATGCGTAGTCTGTATTACTTACGCATATTAATTATGCTATTTGGAATTCATTGCCTTGAGGGAGTATGTAACAGGATACCGGACTAAAATTTCGTAATGTTGATACTGATCTTGTTTCGCGTACCATAAGACGAATAAATCCAATATTCTTGTGGTTAGCAAAAATTTATTCAATTTCTATTGAATATTATACATTACTACAAGATAAAAAATACGACTAATTAAAATTACTATCAAATTGATTATCAGTATACATGTGTTGGTTTTCTATTACTTTCAGTATCGTTTCGTATTCAAGTCTTCAATTTTGTAAACGGATTATAAAGAATAGAACAATGGAAAGTATAAAATAAAATTGAAATAATTGTTTTCTCTACAAATAACAATTCACTTGAATTAATACATTTCAAGTAAAACAGAAACATTGATCTATACTAATTGAACATTAAAGAAATTTTACTGAAGATTATTGCTCGATTATTCTTTAATATATTAATAAAAATTTCCATTATGAAGTAGATAAGATGAGAAAGGATCATTCGACGTGTCTACTTAGTTTTAGTAAGACGTTAAACTGAACTTTCCACGGGTGGATATTAATTTCAGCATAAAGTTGCGTGTATTAGTTGTTTTAAAGCTGAACCACTTTCGCCTCTGGTGCGCGCACGAAGTTTTGTTAATCAATTTTTCTTCGCGAAATACAAACACCGGAACCCAGCTAGTGTTCCCTGAATTTCTTCGACAATGTTGATTTTCCATCCGGCAATCGATCGCTTAGAAATTTATTAATGGAACTAATTTCCATGGCAAAGTGTTCACCCTCCAAATTTTCGAAGTAAATAGATAGCTCTCGGGGGAAAGACAATGTCGACAATTTAAAGTTCCGCAAACTAAAATCCATTTTCTTCTTGTACTCTCTAATTTTACTCTAAATTTGCTTCTAATACAATTTCATAATAGACTACCGCATACATAGTAATGCATCTTAAAAAACTAGAGTATTAACTTCTACGTTAAAAGTACACGAAATAGAGTACTATTATGTTGCTACATAATTCAGACCTCAATTATTTTTTGTAAATGTCAATGACTTGTGTTTCTTCCACAAGGCTTCTAATAATCATCGATTTTGTTTTGAAATTCTCTGGAAGACAATAACGCAAAAATTATATAATCTTGCATTCCTTTAATGTTATACCTTTAAGGTAATGACTGTACACAGATTGCCTGGTTCCAGGCGCTTTTGGCCCATTTTTTAAACTGTTTCTAACTGAAAAACGAAGTCTTCAACACACTTTCGTCGTTCTTGATTTTTTCTTTATTTCAACGAGTGAAATCGCCCGGTAAAGTTTCTGTCTAACACCCAGTATATTGAAATCTAAATATTCTTTAAAGAAAAAGTAAGCTCCCAGTCAACGCGTTCGAACCAGAATAATTAATTTTAAAACGGATTCTCAATTTATTTATTTATGAACAGTAAAGAAAAGGACAAAATTATTCAAAGAACTAAAATAATTCGGCGAAGAGTTAATGCGATCAGTTATTCAGCCGGGTCACGTCCGATCGATACTGATTAATTGAATGAAAACACGGAGACGGTTATCAGTCGTTTAGAAATTTACCGATATTCTCACAGAGATTTTCATTCTGGATCGAGAATACCGCTAATGAATTCTTTACCGCGATACGTCGCGGCGCAGACTGCTTCCTCGAGTTTCCGTTGCCGGTTTTAATTATAAATTGATCAAATGTTCCGCGAACTCGCAGGCTGAGACGACAATGACGACGACAACGCTGTGTCGACATCTGTGTAATCCCGACGGAGGTGTAAAAATTTGCCACAATACCCCACCTGATCGGAAGTTTTCGCAGTTTCCAGGTAGTCATTTTGAAACCTTCAGCTCCGAACGGTGTCACGGTTGCCATAAATGAGTTAGTTACGTTTGTATTTATACATTTTTTAGTTTTTATTTGATGCTGGATGTTTAACACTAGAACTACCACATCAGTGAAAATGACTGGTTTTACAATTTCATTTTAAAATTCCTACTTCATGTTACATTTTTTTTCCGCAATAATGTGATGACTTTTGCAGCGATAACTAAAGGTGTGATATACTGAATTTTATTTTTGTTTTATTTATTCAGAATCAAAATAATTTTGTATCATGGCTACTTATACCAATACCAGTTATTTTGACTGGTACTTCTCAAAGTGGAGAAGTATCCTATAATCTGTTTACCGAACCCGAAATTGTTTATTAGATATTTAAAAAATGGGAAATGAGGTAAATGGCTTTTTAATTTAGATAAAATCTCTTCAGTCGTGCGTTCCAATTTCAGGAACATGGCCCTTCCCTGTAATGGATCGAAAACGTTTACCCATATTGCGTTCGGTAATGCGACGTCGCGACGTAAATACAAAGGGTGAAAGGGAAAAGATCGTAATAACAAGGGCTCCTAATTAACCCGACGCCCTCTCATCGCAGCTCTCCCATGGAGAGACTTGTCCACGCTGTTTAATTCTTTCCTCCCCCTTCGAAGTGACGTCGTTGCGCCCGTTCTACTTTCCTTCCCGACCTCGAACCGAATACTTGCGAGTAAATCAATTAGGGATAACAAAAAAAGGGGCAAATTAATTACTCGCTTCTTTGCCCGAAGCCCTTTGCCCCTCTGATCGAGCAGTTTTGTGTCTGCCTCGATGAAGCGTATATTGGGGGTAGTGATTGTCCTCGATCGAGGGAAGACACTGTTTTTGTTTTATGGTTATAACGATGGCCTGAGAAATGTCGGGGGAATCTATGAATTATAACAACTGAATGAATCGTATCAGAACATTTTCGTATAACAATTTAGATTATGTGACTATTTATAAATAGTTCATAAGTTTCTTACGTTTGCTTTGAAGTTCATCAAATTTTTAAATTCAATATCTTGCCACTGAAGACGCAATTATTAATTTCCTGGGTTTGTCGTAAAGCCGATCTTTACATACAAAAGACCCGTAAGAAATTAATTGTACGACCACGAAACACTAGGAACGACGGGATTTTTCATTTTTGTTTGAGAAAATTATTTGAAAAAATTAGTGTCGACGGAGAACCGTGGAGCTTGTAGGTACGCGACCGTCCGTTCCTTCGCCGGCTTTTTGTCTCTTTAGCGTGCAAATTACACCCGGTATTTTTTATAAATAGGCGCACGCGCTTCCTCGCGGTTGAATTAATTGCGGACCGCGAACACTGCTTCGTTAGTGCCGTGAAAAGTAAATTCGTTAAATATCTCATTCCTCGCGGTACGTTCTTGCGTCGCTACGAAATGTCCGAGAGCAGGCGGAGACATACAAAGTTTCGGTAAAAAAATGTTCCCCACTTCGTAGAGTAAACAGTGAACATTATACTCAGAAAAGAAAAAATGATTAGCAAGTATCAGTTATAAAATTAAGATATCTGACTGCGATTAATTCTGTACAGGTTGAGTCAATACGAAATATTATCTAAAATAACTCGTTATCGATTGATCATATCAGAAAACGTTTTAATGAATTATTTAGCATTTTAAGGGACGCGTCCGATGCAGACAATTGATTTCATTATATGATACAATTGATTTAATTCATTGAAACATTTCCTGATACAATAAATAAGGAACCAATTATTTCAGATAGTAGTATTTATTGGCTCACCCTGTATATTGTATCAGTGAAAAAATTCGATCCAACGTCTCGGTTAATTACGTTGAACGATCGAAATACAGGCTCGAAGAAGACGGTCGACCAACACCTCTACCACCCTGACACACGAAAAGCGATTAAACCGACCCCGCGGAACACACTCGTCCTTTTCGATCCAGATTAATCTAAACAAAATCCAACACAACTCCCTGAGTCGTCCACCTATATATTCCAGGGAGTACGTCATCATTTATAACCTTCCGAACTGTAGCATCGCCACGGTCCGATAAACCCCGTTGGTGGAGTAGCTTGCCCCGTAAATCGTGCGGACCATTGTTTCGCAAGAGAACGGTCACGAGAGTAGCCGACGAAAGAGGAACTCCGTAAGAATTCTGGCCCCGGCTACGATCCAGTGAAAATCTGCGAGCGTGTCGGGTTTGCACGCGGAAAAATCACGGTAGCCTGGAACGAGCAAAATAGGGGAACAAGAAGTGGGGAGTGGGTGGTGGGAAACGATGCAGCAAAAAACGGTAGTGAGAGAAGGGTGGTTGGGAGGGGGGAGGCAAGTAGGAAAGACGGGTGGAAGAAGGAGAGAATGGAGATCGTCTCACGGCGCATTAATTTAAGAGACAATTTCTGGTGTCCCATCGTGGCCCACCTTAAGGAGAACAGCCCGAACTGAAAGTCTGGCGCGGAAGGGGGGTTACTAGCCGCTTGAGGAACGACTTTTCGAATCGACTTTTCTGCCGGGGCGAGGAGGAGAAGTTTGGCAATTTCCTGGGGCTAATCTGCTGGTCGGTCAGCATTGAGATGCCACCAAGGGGGAAAGAGGTGGGTAGAAGGGAGCTAGGGGGTCTAGAAGCCCGCGGGGCCAGGAGGTTGCGGGTTTGAAACGTGGGCGATGGACCCATGGACCACGAACCACTCGGCGTGGTCCCATGAATTATACAAGCGACTCCTCCGCCTTTCTGTCGCTCCCTTCCTTGTCCGTACATCCTGGGCTGTCCTTGTTCCACCTATCGTTGCCCGTCTTCTTTCTCACCCCCCCCCCTTCAACCACCTTTCACGCTAGCCACCTTTCGTGGTTCGAGAACGGTGGTAGGATGCACGTGGAGGGATGGAACGGGCAGAGGAATGGAGAGAGAGCTCCCTTGGGACGCGGTGAAGAGACGCGAATGCGTGCCAGAAGCGAGTCGAACTTATCCGTCGAGACGACGACCCCTTTCGTGATTGAGCGCTCGCACCAATAAACGCCGTCGCTGATCAGCTACCGTGTTTGAGTGGCTTTTAATTAGACGGGGTAGCTTCCCTCTCTCTCTCTCTCACTATCTCTCTGTTTCTCTCGCACGCTTGCTGGGTTTAATGAGCCGCTGAAGGCTTAGCGAAGGGTTTCTGTTCTTTTTTTTTTGTGTGTCTTGCGTAAGGAACGGACACGCGATTCGTTGCTCTTCCATTCTTCCGGCCGTTTTGTGCGCTCCCTTTTGTTGGGAATAAGGAGTTCCTTTATTTTCCGTTGCCGGGGAGAAGTTTCGTATTAGCTGGCTTGGTTGTAGAGAATGACGATGGGAGATGGGAGTTTCGATGTGTTAAGCAGTTGTGCGATAAGATTAGGTGGTAGGAATACTTTTACATGGACTGATCTAGCTGTAAGATATGATACCGGATTTTTTTACATTTACGAATTTAGTACCTACTAACCACTTAAGCGAGAAAGAATTTTCACGATGTGGAGTATTTGATTATAAAAAGCTGTAGGTTCAAAAAATTCAAATTTTTAAACTTAATTGAAAACGGAAAGAATGTTTTTTCTAGTGATACTATTAAAATGAACTGACATGGAGGCCAGTTTTGTGACGTTAGATTGTATACGAAAGTATAAGCCAAGACGGATAAATCTGCTCTCCCCACTTAAGGGGTATAGTATACATATAAGTAAGTAATCCACTGTATTTTGTCCAATTTGATACTTATTTTCTGAGAAACCTGTATGTTTAAATAAGAAAATAGCAAATATAACTGAAAGATAAATCGATTTTAAACAATGTTACCAATTTTTTAAAAATAAATAGCGGATTATTTATTGATATTCTTAATAATTACCTAATTGAAGAAAAAATTTTTTTTTTTTAGTAGTCAATTATATATTTGCCAAGTTTAATATTTATCTTTTAGAAAATCGTTATTCATTTCATATTTAAGAAAGAGAAGGCAAAAAAACTTTTGAATTTCAATTATGTTGCTAATTTATTAGAAGAATATTAAATTACTTATAGGTAGGTGTACCTACTTACCATAAAATTTGTTTTTGTTATAGCATAGATTAGATTAGAATTTATTACAGAAGTTAATGTTACCATACTTACCGATGAATATATATTATAATATTAAAGGTGTACTTGAATTATTTCGAAACACTTTACGTGGAGTGAGTGATACAGTAAAATTGTATAACGAAGTGAAAGTTACGAATAAACTTAGAATCACAATTATTAATACAATTGCATTCACATTATTTGGAGACCAAAAAAAAAGGTTATAAGTGGAAATTAGAAGTCTATTCTAACACTGAAATTAATTTTGCCGATCTTATTCTTACATATTCGACACTATTAAGTTTATTGGTTCGAATTCATGTTAAAAAATTCATCCGACAGACCGATCATGGTGATTCCGTTTCATTTACATGTAATAAAAAATTTTCCAGTGGAAATATTGGAAATTTTTTAGAGAAGTGAGTTTTAATTAGAGTAGATGTAACATTCACTGAGTTTTAATGAACGAACGATGATTTCTATTCAACGCTATAATATTTTACGATGACTAGGACTATCGATTCCTTCTCAACTTTTACCAATAAACGAAATCATTCTTACAATTATTTAGAACCGTGATTAGTAATTTCCTCCGAAGAAGTGCATGGGTTATTGGTAGACTCCGGACCTTCATACAAATTTAATTTTTCATAGGTCACATTTAAATTGTTGTATTTTTGTAAGACTTGTTTCATCCACCAATGGTTTCGTTGGGTCAAATGGTAAAATAAAATTTATACTAATCTCCACTAGAATTTTCACTGCATTTTATTTTGCACATTCACATTTACGATAAACGCATAAAATCCGCAGTCTAGTTATCAATTCAATACAAACTCGTAACTCTCGCAATAATTGCCGAAAATATCAAAAGCGACGAACTTCTTATACAATGTCCATTAGACTTAAAAACTTTATTAAGATGCTTCTAAAAATGGGGTGGTCGTTAAAAATTCTTAACGAAGCAAAAGTCAGCTGAATTATTTCGCAGTTCATTTCATGCATAAAAAGTCTTAATACGAAAGTAAGACGCGAAAGCGAGCTCCCAGACTTTTATAGATAATTAATTTCGAATAAAATCTTTTCGAAGAAATTCTTCAAGTAATGAATAAGATTATTAATACCATCACGATTTCTTTGTAATTAAGACTTATGATGTTAGCATGAAAATTCTTAAGACGATTCAGGGCGAATAAACAGGAACGGGATTTCGAATTTCGGTAAATCCATCGAACGGGGAAGTCTTATTGTGGTTTTCTAGAAGACGTCGTCGTCTCGGAGGATCTTATGGAAATATTTCTTCCCATCCCGTGAACCTTCTTTTTAGCGGGACGTTCCCACCGAGCCCCTTTAATCGCATTATCGTACGTAGACATATTTCCATTCGTCGAGCTGCTGGGTGCCAATTGGACCAGTCTTGGATTTTCGAACCATTTTTTTGTCCAGCGGCTTTCCTATCTTGGTCGAGATTCTCTTCGTTGTCATCAACTCTCGCGATCTTAATTCTGTATCTCGGAATCATTTAATTCGCGTATACAATTTTAACAGATCATGAAAATATTGTCAGCGATTAATTCCTTTCACTTTAACATTTGCGTTTGTACTTATTATAGTAGTATTCTGACGCTTTCTGATCATAACTAGGGAATATGAAATATGCTTATTAACCCTCGAACGGCGATGACTGATAAAAAAAACTGAGATTCCATTTGCAAAATTCTACTAAGAATTATTCTAAGAATTTTCAGCAGTTCATCTTCCCCAACTCAAAGCGTGAAATCAACCAGGATTTCAAAATCTTTAAAGGACACTTTTATGGCGCATTCTCGATACGTCAGGAGCAAAGAGTAGTAATGAAAAATGCCCTTATGAACAAGTTTCACGCGTGAAGAATACACGAAACAAGTTTCTACGAAAGCGATCGATGCAATTACGCAACTTTCTGGAAAGTAATGAATTTTCTTGCTTCCACCCCCTCCGCTTCCGCGTCGTCCCATTGTCCTCGGAGTACTCGAGATCAAAAGACCCACGATTATTCTTCAAGGAACGCCCCCCCCCCCCCAAGGATCTAATTGCTCGTCGTCGTTATCGAGTGGAAAGGGATTGATATGTAGTAGCAGTACCTTTGATGGTTGGCCCAATTAGTTATACCTTCGTTAATTGAAGCGTACGTATTAATAAGGATTGAAATAAAAGGGCCTCTTAAAGGGAAATTGCCGGGCGCGTCGAAGCGATAGAGGAAACCATTAAATCTGCGACGATTTGATGGACGATAATATACAGGGTGATAAAAACTAGGGGTCTCGGAGTTTAGGGGCTTGTAGTACTCGCCGAAGGGAGTAAAAACGAACTAAGTAGATCCTAAAATCAATCTGTTTGAAGAAAGATACGAAAGTTTATTTTCACATTTTCTACAGATGTTCCATATGTCTTCCTTCCATTTCAATAAAAAACTCTCACATCCAGTTATTAATGTTTTAAAATATTAGAGGACTCACTTACGGTATCAAACGCTCGTAAATATGAAATTTAAGTTTCGATCGAGAGAATTGATTTTTAGAACTTGCACATGTCGATTAGCACTTTTTACTCCTCTCGGTGAACACTATTAGTCCCTATAGTCTTGGATCCCTTTTTTTACCATCCTGTATATAATAAAATACAATGTTATTTCAGGAAAGTAGGAAAAAAACAAAATTTTTTTCATCAAACTGTGAAACAGAATAAGCATGGTTCGTTTAAGATTTCCTCTAGAATACCCTGGCGGAATGCAGAGTTTACGTTGCAGACACTGGCAATTGGATATCTGGCAAATATACAGCATTTAATTTGCGCAGATTTAAAGAAGGAAAAAACAATACCTTTGTCGGACTCTTGAAAAATTGAACGTTGAGTAAAATGAAACCACAGGAAATTATTTTCCGTATCTCGTTAAATAATACAACTTCGTATCAGAAACTGGTACAGGAATAATTTAATTTATCGCTAGGAAATTGCAATTCCATAAAATTGTAATGTATTATTCCGTTGACTGCCACAGTGAAAAAAGCCGTACGTAGCGAGACACATTTTATTTCGTCTTTTTAAGTAATAAACCATCGAAAATATATGCGTTTATGGTTAATAGAGCTTATTGGTCTTGTTCTTAATTATACTGCAATATTAACTTTACTGAAAAATTTTGCAAGAGTAAATAATTCAGCCTCTTTGCAATATACGTGTCACATATTTAGGTAACGTGGCAGTCAAAATGTTGAAAACATCAGCTAACAGGGATATTATTATTGAATCGCTAGGAATTTTGTCATAACTACAGGTATATGGAAGAAAACGGTCGGTAAGGAATGATAATGGAAACGTTAGAAAAAAAATGACTGAAAGGATAAATAAACGGTGTTTCTAGTTACACAATATTTTGCCTTTCTCGAAGGCTGAAAAACAAGAAATATCGATTCGCAGACAACAATACACCTCCCCTCCCTTTGTATTCAGCCGTACAGAGCATCGAGGGGTAGTAAAGGAAACGCGTGTCACAATTCAACCCGAGGCGCATCTAAAGCTAAACAATGAACCGTTCTCCTCTCGACATCCGGAGTTTCCTATAACTGAAAATTATGAGTCTAACGTCGCACGGAACTTCAGCTGAAGTTCAAGCACGACGACGTCGGAATAACGTTTCCATGGGACGCACCTCTCGCGATTGCCATTTGCGAATCCCCAAGATTCTGTCCCTGTACCGGTCGATTTTCCGCGTGAATTACGGCGGCTAATCGAATTATCACAGCCTGCTGCATAAATTGACGATTGAACAATTTAAACTGTATTCTTTCATGCAATTACATAAACTAACAATGAAACGTTCACAGAGCAACATTATTTTTCGTTCAAACTGGCATGAATTTATAAAGAAGTAAAAACTATTGAACACGTGTATTTTTGTTTTGTGTAAATTAATCGTCGTATCGAACAATATTTGAAACGAAAATTGTTCAGTTTTTTAACGGAGAATTATAGAGGTGTAAGAATAACTATGTCAATATTTTTACATTATTATTTGATATTATATTACATTTCGTTTATTCACGCATGCAGTTCTAGATTAGTTTACACGTAATCGTATAAAGTATGTCAAAAGTATCTCCTTCGAACAAGTTTTTTTGGCAAAAACAAAAAAAATACGTGTTCAAGAGTTTATAATTTTCTACAACTTCACGCCAGTTTCAACGAAAACAAATGTTCACTCTGGATGTTCCCTTATATGTTCAAATCAGCAGAAGGTCTATTACTGATTTATATTAATTGCAAAATGGTTTCGGACCAACGTAAATTTAAGGAAAGTGAAAGGGAAATATTATTCATTAATTAACCGTATACAGTACTGGAAATACATATATATTGCATCACTCGAATATTAAATATGTTATCACATATACCACCCTTATTATTAGGACTAGGAAAATGAAATAAAAGTAATTTATTTAAAAAATATGTGGGTCACTATTTTAGACAAAATGGTTTGGATCCGAATTACTTTTATCAATCGTATTGCTACAAAAATTCTAAGTAACTTCGAGAGTAATGTAATTATATATTCCCAGTACTGTATTGCACGACCCAATATTATGTAAATTTCAATGATCGATTAGAAGTAATAGTGGAGACTAGGGACCACTTTATTTCCAGACTCCCAAATTTTTTTTCTGAACCACACAGATCTATTGAAAAGAACAGGAAGCGTAATGTGAGCGATTCTCTATCAACCAAGCTCAATTCTCTGGCACATGTTGGTACTCGGGTATTCGTGAATGGCACAGTTCCACAGGAAACTGCAAGCGTTCAATGATAATGATACGTAGTGCAGCAGACTCCCGTAATTGTTGTTTTGAACAATTTCAAACGGACTTTTACGTCGGCGTCGTTCATGCGTTAACTTACGACTGTTTCTTCGGCGTAGCTGGAATAAATAAATCGTTCCTTCCACTCCATGAACCTTTGTCTTTTGTAACTCTCTCTGTTTTTTTTATAATTGCGCCCATCCCTCCTGCGTGAGGTTTACTGCTTTTCAGTTAGGTTGGTTGCGTTTATTGCTCTCGGTGGCCTCGAATACTTTTTTCGGTAACGTTCGTCCTCGATGGTAGCGCGATCACCGATGATTACTTTTCGTGATGAACCGTTAATGGATCGTTGTTTTCTTTATTTCAAATAGTATTTCAGGGTAGAAACTTGGATTGGTGAGGAATACCGCGGCTTTTTGCGTTTAAAGGACATAGGAATTCCGACTTTAGACGTTTAATGTTTTTGTACGTGAAAGAAATTGAGATTATTAATTAGAAGGACGGTATAAATATGTGAAAAATGACGATTGGTGCGACCTAACGCAGATAGGCGATAGTCGCTGCGATCGTCGCGTCTTAGGTCGTCGATATGGTCAGTAAACCATAATAAACAGGGATTCCTGGACAGCTGCACACCTTGTGCAAAACATTCACTGTCCTAAGAACCATTTTTTATTGTATTTCGAGGCTGACTTCCATGAATCCCAGAAAAGAATACATACGCCAAGCCTCCCTTCTTCTACCTTATACACCAATCAAAACTTTTCATTTTGCACCATTACACAAATTCACTTAACCAATCATAAGCCGATCCGTAATAACATGCGCCCACGCATACAACCGTCAAATAGTACACATTCAACCGTCAACGAGAATACATCTATCAATCAGAGTGAACACAACTGGTGCACACATACGCATATAATATCACATTCTATTACGTTTATTAAAGTTGTGTTTATTAAGTGTGTTAAGTGAGCGTGTTACGAGTCGTGTCAAATTGTTTAAAATCACACCTATCGACATTGACAATTACAAAATTTTCCAACGGAGCTCCTTGGTATTAATTTATCAACGAGCAGTGACAAATCAGGAGTTTACTGTGAGTAGACCGTATCAACGATATTGAATTATTAAGTGCATACAAAATCAGTAGCTGTCAAAATTAAGTTAGTATTGTGAGTTTATTTCGTTTTATCGACGAGGAATTCAGTTTTTTGAAAAGAAGAAAACTCGAACGGATTTTGACACATTATTTTCATTAAAGTCTCATAGAATAGTTTTTTTCCTTGTTTATTACTTACGAGGCGTAGCCTAATATTGTTGACCAGTAGAGTATATCCAAATATTTAAGAATTTAATCTTGAAGCAAGAAACAAATGAAAATGTAGTATTCAATTATTCAAAGAATATTTACAACTCTTTTTACTAAACAGAAACTAACTTTCAAAGAATCCTTTCACAGTCCAAGTTTTCGAAAATGCAGTTTCCCCCTTTCATCAGTTCATCCACAATATGTTCAGAGTTCTTTCCAACTTCTGTTCGTTAAATAATTATTTTAGCATAAATTACAATTAATCGTTACAAACATTTGAATACAGAACCATTACATCTGGTTTCATAATTAAGATATTTCGTCCAGTATGAATTTATTCCACAGTTAAGAGTGACTGGATTAAATTACAAAGTATCCTCTTCGATAAATAGAAACGGGATATGGTATTTAATTTCGTGAACTGTTGTCGTAAATATACGACATATTATATTACGCAAATACGTAGACTCCAGAATGATTTAATACGATACTTGTTGCTATCCGATTACTTCCTTCGCTCATTCATTAAAATTCTCGACTCGTTTCAGAATTCTTGGTGCATCCGAATGAATTAATTACATTCTCCGGCCTCTTTGCAGTCCCATCCTCCATTTCACTTGAGATACTTCGTTACTTTTCTGTTTGCCGCCCGCGATACTCGTTGGGAAGCTTCGAGGACCACTAGACCGGGGGCTTTTCAGTTAGGCATTTTTTTTTTTAAACAACATGTTTACTGAAGCAAGTGGAAACGTAATAACTACGGTAATTCGTACATAAGAATCCTCATACTTTCGATGAATATTTAATTCAAATCGAACGAGCATATTTTCCTATTTTTTTTTATTGTAATTAAATCCAACGCTCAATATTTGTATAATCAATATACAGACCCACATATCTATATATCTGCGCGTTGACTTGAACATTTATTGCTTTCATTACGTTAACACCAATTATATTTACGAGATGCTAAATGCTCCCGTTTAGAAATTGAGTGCTTCTTTGTGTTATTTAATGGCTACGGTCACCGGTTACCACCATGGCAGTCAAAATGTTAGAAGGATTCGTTTTATTACTATTTTATAGAAAAAATAATAGTGTATTGAGAAAGCAATTTAGAAATGAATATTTCCATATTCACATTCCGAATTTTTGTGTACAATTTTTGGTACCCAAAGGGGTAAGAAACACAAAACCATAAATTAAAGGCGTAAATAAAAATTCGATTAGCAAAGTACTTTCATTAGAAATTTAACACTAGAACTACTGACGATGAACGTATACATATACATTTATTTCGGTCGAATCGATAGAATCATGACAATCTTCTTGAAAATATTCAGATTCATAAATTAACCAATTCCTTCATTTTCGTGTTGTAATAAAAATTGTGAATGATCTGCGAAAAAACATTGTTGTAACATTTTAATAATTGTTCTACAAATTTCTAGTGTAGTTCTAGTGTTAAATGACACATGCAAAATTCCATTATATAATCTTGTTAGTGTTTATCCGACGAAAAATTTGATCCTCAGTGTAATTGAAGTTCTACCGGTAGTCGATTCGTCATGTGCGATGAGTATTAATAGAATCACACAGCTTCCATCCGTTCATCTGGCTTTTATGCTCAATAAATTAGAGGAAAACCGTTCCCGACGCGGCAGAAGTGAAGTTATCTCTTTTTCCGACTTTCCCCGTGAATTATCTTCGCGTGTCCCGCGATATTCGAGAAAACGAAGTTGGCAAAGTTGAAGCGACTCTCTTTCCCCTCGCATACTTCCGAGATTGGATAGTAATTACCCCGAAGGTAAAAGGTTATTCGGAACAATTTCATAATAGTCGCCCGTTCGTCGATCCCGCTGATGTTATTAATTTTTCGTTTATAACAGCCATGGTTTTAAGAACGACAAGATCAACGCGGAATATATGAAAATTTAATAACACTCGTGAAAACGCTTTGCTTGACTGATAAGTAGACTGCGGATTTTTATGCAAAATGACATTTTCTAAAGTAGCTTTTAACGACAACAACAAACGTAGGAACTTATTTCTTCTCTTAAATATCTTATTGGGTTCAAAATACAATAGAAAACACATTGCATCTGACGACAGTTTTTTCTCTTTTGCATTACACAAAGCTCTATTGACTATAAATGCATAAAATCCGCAATCTACTGATAAGTAATAATTCGACGAACAATACTCAAATTTGAAATTGTAGGTAATTTAATTTCATAAATATCTCGCTTAATACTTTAGTAATCAAAATTTTGATAAATTAAGTACGAGTGTTGGATAAATCCATTTAACGTACAGTTTACCTAAAACCATGTTATACTTCTAAAATTGAGTAAACATTCCACTTAAATTTTACCACTGTAGCGAAGATTTAATTTTATTACAGATCAGTTCAACTATTAATACATGGGTCAGTAATATCACCTTGTGCTGTACTAGTTTACAAGAAAAATTGTTTGATAGAAAAATATAACAAATTTTGCAAATTTATTTTTATTATAGAATCTATTGACGTAACTAAAAATTTAATCAGGTATTCTTTAAAAAGAGACAAAGAAACATTATTAAATCTGTTGTGAACTTGTGAAGCACACATACATCATTTAAAAATGAGATTTCTTTAATATTTTCTACAATTATATTTGGCACGTTCGATTAATAGTCATGAATAATGTTCCAATTAACATTAGCGAACAAAATAATGAACATTTCCATTTGGATCTGTGTAATTCTCTCCACGAGTTCTGACAACTCCGTCTTTTTGAAGTTCAGCCTGTGTTCTTATAAAATTCGTCCGCGATTCTACTCGCGCAACGTCTCATTTCGTTTTGAAGCGTTCCAAATTTCTCTTGGAGAGAAAGTCAACTTTAAAGTTGATTTTCCGAGCAAAGTCTACGAAAGTTCACGGTAACAATAAATGCTAAACGTAGATCACAAACTTTATAATTGTTAATAAGTGTAACAATTGTAACTAAACCAACTTGAACCCTGCAAGTTTGCTACACAATTTTGTACCTTTTATCAGTATTAATTTTTGTAACATTAGTACATAAGTGTCACAAAATTAATTATTTTCTTATTTGTATTCAATCATGTCATAACCTAAACATATTCTTCAGAGTTACAATTAATTTCGATGCAATTAATATTTCTGAATGAACTTAGAGTAAAGATTATTTCAACACATAAAACCTGTATTATTTTCAACAATAAACATTTTCGTGAATAGAAAATCATACAAAGTATAGCTTCGTAAAGAAAAACATGCAAATATTTTGTTTAAAATTCAATTCGATTAGTACAACGGTACATTTTCGGGAAGATATTGAAAAACTTTGAGGCATTTGCTGTTCCAACAGACGTATGCAAACAACGTGGAAAAAATACGCGTGAATCTTAACTGGTAGACAAATTCATGTTGTAACGAAAGCGACGATAAAACTAACGGAAATTGAGATCGTAGATCGTGACTTATCGAGGTCAAAGGTGAGACGAGGGAAAGCCAGGTGACACAGCCATCGGGATAGCGAATATACGAGCCGTCGGATTAATCGTAGATTAAAGGGAAGAATTAACGAGACGACATGACAGTTAGCAAGTTGTTTCCGTCGACATAAAATTACTAATTCATATGTGTGGAACATAGGGAAATAGAAGGGGGAATCATTTATAAAGTCTAGAATAAAACAGCCAACGAAACATTCGTGCTATCCACTATCGTTGTAATCGCATTATCTAATCCTCAGAGCTGTAGCTACAGAATTCACTATTTTTTAGAAGGATAGAATGGCGGAATTGCGTTCGAGGCTTTAATTCCAAGTTATTAACTGTGAAATATACAGCTGAAATATAACGTCAAATGGATGAAAGCAATTCGTGAAACAATTGAAGACCGCGCATCTCAAATAGAATAACCCATCACGACCGATATATTTTACGCGTATTTCGCCCGTATTTTCATCACTTAATAATCTCGAACACAATTTCATAATTCTTGATTTTCGTCTTACAATTAGTTTCGCATGTACAATCCACTCTCCAAAAGTGTCTCACATTTTTATTAACACCCTCTATACATTCGCATTATTTCATTTCGAAATGATTTAAAAAACAAAAATGGTAACGCTCATTTCATAACTAGACTGCGGATGTTTATGCACATACAGGTTTTCCTTATCTGTTTCACAAAAACTGACATAAAACAAAAATTTCTTTGCCCTATTAAAGATTCTATCATGCTTCAAATAAATCAAAATACTCATCAAACTACATGAAATATTTTTCTATCAATCATATACCCTGTAAATGTACAA
The DNA here is from genome assembly GCF_001272555.1 of Dufourea novaeangliae. Lineage (NCBI taxonomy): Eukaryota > Metazoa > Arthropoda > Insecta > Hymenoptera > Halictidae > Dufourea > Dufourea novaeangliae. Next base: position 561,745 of record NW_015373998.1, on the reverse strand, counting down.
AATCCGCAGTGTATTCATAACATATCCTATATTTATAAGATGTTAAATGTATTCCTCTTTAGAAATCCAATATTTGATCGTGTAATTTAATAACCCCAGGTCATCGGTGACCACCACGTCAGTTAACGCCTTAAACAACACCCTGGTTGTTCTCATCGAAAGACATCGTACGGATCGGTATGGGGTTGGGGAGGGGGCTGGGCTGCTGGTGGATGGTTAAGGGAGGTTAAAATAGTCCGCACCGTTGCGAAGAAGACACACACAGGCCCCAGAGGTAGGGGAATTAGTATGCGGCGGCTGTCACGCTCCCCCTCCGTCGACTGCGCCTGCCTTCCTACACACCTTTCGCCCGGCGTTCTGGACCAGCCCAGACCTAGACCGTTAATTTTCCATCCCGTGACTCCAATCAATCTTACGGCCCGTCAGCGGCTCTCCCTTATGGCGATGCCCTCGTCGTCTTACCCCCCCCCCCCCCCCCCCCACTTCCCGTCGTATTTCCTTCATTTCCGCCGCGATTTCTGACACGGTGACGGAGAACCCGCTAAATACCCTCGGACGCGTCGTTTGTCCGCGCTGACACGTCCACGGAAACGGATTTCGGATGGCCGCATCACCCTCCCCGCCCCCTCACCGACCACCATTGTTGGACCTCGAACGTTTCGCCGACTTATCGTCCCGTATCAGGGACACGGACAGAGAGATAGGGGTTGGTTAACGGGAATCGCCAAAGTCCGAGATGGAAGTTTGCGACTGTGTTACGAGTCTCTGCGGATACTGGGCAGCGATTCGGGCCGACTGATTTTGGATTTGTCCATTGTGGAGGCACATTCTCTGGACCCAGACTACCGTTTATAAGTGTCAGGACATCTGGTCTGTATAACGAGAATGTGATGTTTTGTAAAAGTTTATATATTTTAGACCTCTTGTATTACTTCGTAGTAGGATAAGCGTTGCTCATCGAACTTCAACCATGTGATTGCGAAAGTCGTATATGTATGTATATTATTACATTTACAAAAAATTATTTCTACAGATGTGAAATGGTATTAAGACTTCATGTGGTGTATACGATTCCTTTATAGGTGGTGACATTTAGGATATTCGAAGGTCAACTTTGTTTTTTTTTTAAATAGAGTGCCCTAACTTTTTTTATGGCAGCTCGAAAGAGCATTCTTCCAGTTTAACAGAATAATTTATTTTTGTCCACTGAGATGAAGGTTACAAAATGTGATGTGTTTCGGCTGAATGGGTCAAATTATGTGAGTTGTGTGTACAAAAAAGGTGAAAATTTTGGGTCGAAATTATTACTGAAGGTAGAAAGAGCGGTGAAAAGGGACGACCCGAGGGTTCTAACGTGAAACGAATAAAAAGGAAACAGTGAATAAATTAAAAAATTGTTTTATGTTCTTCATCTTAAATTGTTTCCACGGCTGTTACATTTGGAACATTTAACCCTTTATAAGGCAGTGACAATCATGTTGCCAACCACTTTATATCCATTTTTTTGTCCACCTTCCGAGTTTTACATTTGCTTAAGAAATAGCTTTCTTTACGAAAGTGAGATAAATCTAGCTCGGCCCTATGAAGGGTTAAACAGAGTTTAAAACAGCATGTATTATTTGAAAAGTCGTGAAAGTTCTTAACAGGAAAGTGATAACGCGATTGACAGGATTAACGACTAATGAAACGGTAACAGCAGCATGCCATGCTAATACAAATTAAGCCTAATTTGAATTCCAGGTTCGTTTTCCTGTACTTTTCAGGTATATTCGAGAATCGTAGAGTCCAAGAGTTTCTTGGTAATCCAAAGAAATTCTGTAAACTTCTACCCAACTTCTAATTCGTACCGATTTTAATGCTAATCTCACCAACTGAAGTTAACTAATTTCTTCCCTCCGAGATCTCGCAAGCTAACATAACCGCCCACCTAGATCCTCGAACGGTTGCTACGAAAATGTAAAACATGCAGAAAACAATAGAAACCTCTTGCATTTTTCCTTCTAAACACAATCAACACATACTGTTTAAATAAATATGTAAATTATGCATTTGATTACTGAAAGTATTTAGACTCATTTTCGACTGATTGAATATCTATTTGTACCATTTTTATTAGAGAATTACTAAACGATAAATGTTACAGTGATTCCTACATTTCTTTCAGTAGTAGCACGTATGCCATCGATCAAGGGTCTCTATTGATCGCATTAAAAAAAATGATTACACCATTCATACTGTACTTTTAAGGGAGTATTCCAATTTATGTCGTAATTTTTTCAATTTCCATGGAGGACATTTTTAATAAAGAAACCATTAGAGTTTCACTACTTCACACGTCGTTTTAATCATCTGCGAACAGTTAGATCGACTGAACAAATACTTGGTGAAAACAAATAATAGTTTATGAAAAAGTAAAAAAGTATCTACGGAGAGTAACAGAAATGACGTGAATCCATGTTCAGACTGTTCGATGATTGAATTTCGACTGATGACTCTCACTGGACGTGACGATGAGAAAAAGTGTGAAAAACGGAGACTCTTTTCTATTGCATAAATCTTACGTAACAAAACCGTCGATATTTCCCTTATGACTACATTAGTAGACTCGTTGTTCCAGGTGTATCCCATCGAAGCGAGACAGAAACTTGGAAAAGGAAGCTACCTTCCGAGTCCTTACGCATTGATTCCTGGATTCCTGGACTCAGCCTCTGTTCAAAATGCTTAAAAAGCTTTTACATCGTCTTAAATGCATATGGTTTGAAGCTATCCAAGTATCTACTTTTTCAGGGTTTAACGGAATTACCGCAATTTAAACAATCGAGCTCCGCCGTTACATACTAACGCGACAAGATACCAGAATTACAGAATAAGACCGAAACATTTCAACAGAGTCAGAATTTTCCAAAAATAACAATACAGTCCATATCAGAAACGCCCACCTATCTATCTACCGTAGTCATCTTCCTGTCGTCTAATATTCTTGTACAAGGCAACTACTAATCAGCTTTTCGTAGGCTGCTGCTTGCCTGTCACCTTCCGCCGTGAGACATCGGTGACACGTTAATAGATCGATGCGCCACAGGCGGCGTAAATAGGACGTGCGTCGGTAATTATTATCAAAGAGGGGAGAGGGGTGGGGGGACCATCGCGTCGCGAGCAAGAGATATTCGAGTAGCCGTGATAGAGACACAGTGAATAGGAAACTGGGGAGTGAACGTTGGTAGGTGGTCCTGGGACAACCGTGTGTACGGGAAGGGCGTCTATCCTTAATTGGATCAAACGATCGACTATCTTCGCACGATACGTCACCGGGACGCGGATTCCGTTACGAGTAATTATATATCGACAGGCTGGGGGAGGACGGAAGGTGTCTACAAAAGGCGGCGTCGGCGGGTCGCCTATTGTCTCGAGAAATTTGATTAGCTATTCGCGAGCAACGAAGCTGGCAATTTCCTGTTTGATCCTATATCGCGTCTCGTGATTCGATGATGACGCTCGGTCGAATCATTTCCTGCGCCGTCCCCCGGCTATATATGGTTAACGATCGCGGCCACGGCATTCGGAGGGACCCCTCAACCCCGCGGTTCATAGGAATTATGCGCGGTCGTGTTCCGTATTGGGACAAAGAGGCTGGAAAATGAGGCGGGAAGTGGTTCGTCCTGGAATATCGAATTCTGCTGATGATCAATCCCGTTTAGGGGATAGGCGGTGGATATGGCTCGGTTTGACGCTGGGAAATTGGGTCAGGTTTATGGACGCGGTGGACTTGGAAACTGTGATTTGTTCTGTCATAGTTCACCCGCGGATGCAGGAATAGACTAATTGTAACATTTAGAAACTCGTGTACGTAATGACTACGTGTATTGAAAAACAAGTTTAGGTATGTACAGTGATTTAATGGAGTGGTGAGTAGCTATTTGCTAGTAAATAAATTATTATAAGGATTCTCAAACTTTATTTTTCAAATACAATTCCAGTATCTATAGGAACTGTCGTATACCAATTAAAATTCAGACGAATACTGCAGAGGAGGTAGTATTCATCTTTACAGGATAGGTGGTGATCGTAACTCGTCTACCACCTGGAAGGCTATGTATCATAGTTTGAGAAACCCTGGTTTAGTGCGTAGAAAGTAGTGATGTATAAAGCTTGAGTCTTCGAAGCTATAAAGCTTAGCCTTAAAGACTCAGTCTTCACGCACTTTTGACCAACTGTTGAGACAATTATTGCGTCTAAGTCTGTAATATTCATCTAATTAAGTGTATCGTGAAAAGTGAGTGTCTCATTTCTTATTAGTTGATCCAGTAGATAATAACGGTCCATCTGTACCAACATCGAAGTTAGCTATTTAGTAGAAGCGATTGTTTTTCGGAAGTTCTGGCCAAGGATAGACGTCTTTGGAATGTTCGAGTTCTGAACTATTAAATTGACTAAGTATTTCTTTTATTGATTATTGTTGGTTCATTATTGCTACTGTTGGTAATATTAAATAAATTAATCATGAATAAAGATAGGGCGCCGAGTGGCAAAAGCCTATTACATTAAATTATATAATATATGTATTGATATAAAAGCACTTTTATAATTCCAGTAATTGCCAAACGAGAAATTTGAGGTCAATCTGTTTGACGAGTTTGGGGTTTCACTGTTAATTGAGAATCTGACGGAAATGGAAAATTAAGGAGATTGAGACACCAAAAGAAGGACTGCATTAATAAGCAATTCGTAGAGAAATTATGACAATTTTTTAATCATTTTGAAAATTTAAGAAGCTACTTTCCTGTTCTTGAATGTAAGAAGATGAGTGAGAGAGAGTCGTGCTTGACTTTCCTCGAAGTTTTGTTGCGAAGTAAACAAACTGTCGCCATCGCTCGAGGGTTGAAAACAAGCCAACTTTGAAGAATTAATTTGAAAGTATTAAAACTGAAAATAAAGTAACGTTCAAACTCCTGGAAATTACAATAAAAAATTCTTAACCAAATGGGGTACACGATATCGATAAACTGTGACTTTAAACATGACACTTTATTGTTACATATAGATATATCGAAATCACGATTAAACAACTAAATGAGGTTGTGAAATGACGATGGTATCATCGCTCGATAGTACTACTTTCCAGAATAATAACTTTTCAAATGTCAGAAATTTCTAGTTAAACAACGAGTAATTGAATTACTTCTCTTTGACGCGTCAAACGTGCGTAATTGGTCCGGACGGTGTATAATTTTGAGTGGGTTTCATCAATACCTCGTCAACATTCCTCGACTAATACTCGAAATTCCAATTAATATTGGCTCCCGTCGCAGAATATCGAATAGCCTGTGACTGCATCCAAAAATATAGAAACAAAGTTCAGTATTTAAATATATATACATATACATATAATACAAAATAAAAAATTAGAATATTTTCTAGTGCATTTAGTTAATTGAATATTTCGAATACAATTTATCTGGAAAATTAGGCACAATATAAGAATGAATCGAAAATATAAGTCCAATTCATTAGAGATCATTCTTTAACACCACAAAAAATATGTTGTTAGTATCTATAGAATGTTAAATTTGTGTCTGTACCCGTAAGTAATCATTAAATAAGTTATTGCTGAATTTAATTTATCAAATTACAACATGTCTGACAATAAAAGAAGAGTATCACTCAACAAGTAGTAAAAACTTAAACTTTAAAAAAAGTCAACTTCGATTATCGAACCTACCAAATAATTATTTTCCATTTCATGTCTGAATTACCACTTAAATAAAAATGTGATGGCATCTGTAAATTTCTTCAAATTACTACGACTGTACCATAAGTCGTTTACCCACGCCAAAAAAGCAACCGAATCACGAAAAGAAACCCAAAACATAATCATTCTGCATATAATATTACATCCTGTGTATAATATAATATTACTATTATTCTACATATTTTGTACAATGAAAAACTCAGTCCATCATCATGTACGAAGCATACGGAATGAAGTTCCTCGCGATAGCAAACGCGTTAAGAAATATTACCAGGTCTTATAACCATCGAACAACCCCATTTTCCAAACACGGATAATCCCCGCCTACCCTGCTGGAAATTTGCTAGCAAAGCCGCCCACCCCAAGCCCGCGTTAACTCTAATCCTTGCTAGTAGTCACAGATAACATCATCAAAACCGACTTATTTATCCCAACACAGTCGCGAAACACGCGTATTACACATGAAGCGTGTGAAACGGGTTAAACTGAACTACTTAGCTGGGATGGAGTGGGTCGACGACTATAAGAGGAAGTGAAAGGTCCTCCTGAGTTCGCGATTCCGCGCGGAGAATTGTTGCACCAGCTAGAAACCTTCCATAATCAGATTTGTAGGGGAAAGGAAATTTGTTTGGCGGTATAAGCTAAGTGCCAGCGGATGACGCGTGCAGAGATGGGGTTGGTTAGTGTGGTGGTGGGGGGGACGGTTGGGTTGGATAGACCACGGTTGAGATAGAGGAACCCGAGGAAAGGAGGCGAATTTCATCGGCGTGCTCGATAAAAACCCCGAGTTCCCGCACACGTACAAGGATAATGCAGTTTTATGAGCTCTCGCGGCGGTACGTATGATAAAGCGCGGATAAAAGTGATAAATGTACGGGTTTTTTTTATTAGCGGACCCGGTTAGAATGATACAGTTCTTCGTCGCGCCGTAGACTGGAAATTTATCGTACTTATTGAATTGTTAGAAAGCTCTCCCTTGGTTGGTTACTCCTTCGTTACGAGAACGTCTTTCGTTGGGAAGTTGACATAATGGTTCAGCGATTTGTTTGTGTAAATAATATTAGTCGTTTGTCTACTGCAATACTTTCATATACAGGGTGTCCCACGTAATACGACTCACTATTTTTCGGCCATTTGCCGACAAACAGAAATGTTGAAAATTATGTGGCCTAGCATAACGGTTTCCTTCCACTTCGATAAAAAATTATATTTCACTTCTACAGTTATGACCATTGAATATCTAAGAAAATTTTACCCTAACAATATGTTGTCAGTATAATTTCCTTTGTTCACTTCAAGATCGTAATTGCCAACAATTCAAAATCCTAGTTCGCACCAGTCTGGTATTTATTTATACTGAGATGGGGTGTGGTTTTTGAGAGTGAACCCTAGAACGACACCCTTTCATTTTTTGGCGTCAGTAAAATCTTGGGGTCGCGGACGACCCAAAATAAAATCTGAATATTTAAAGTACTATTTAATATTTTCGAACTATTCCTCTTTAATTCTTCTTTAAACACCTTAGGAAATAACCACACAGTGAACTGTCTGTTAAAAAAGGAAAGGAAAAGTAAAGAAAGGCTAAATGTTCTAATGTTTATTTTCACATCTGTAGACAAGATTTAAATTTTGCGAAATCGCCGATAACCCCAAGGTGGCGTTCTGGGGTTAAGGTACCTCTCCGGTAGTTTCATCCTGCCCACCTTACACATCACTGTTCCACTTGTCATTCAGCCGATTACGGCGCAATTTAATTTTCAATTTATATTCACTTAGCGTGCATAAAGTAACGTTTGACTTTATTATACGCTCCTCTGCTTCCCGCATTTACTTTCTAAAAAAAAAAACACTCTTTTCCATTTTTGTTTTTCTTTCGTGGTTGGTAGGAGTAAAATGGAACGCAAAGGAGGGGAAGGGGGAGGACGAGTGGTGTGTTACAGCCAAAATGCACTAATTGGTATTAGTACACCGGGCAATATTTGAACAGCTTCCAAGTCCGTCGGTGCAAGGCTACGGAGAAGCAACGGGAAGAAGAAATTGGATGGAGCGATGGGCGGGAGAGGGTCGGTGATGGACCGACGAAAAAGGATGATGCTATTAGGCTAATTAAAGCGCCTTAAGATTTTAACGAGTTCACTTACCTTATCTCCGCGGAACTTCGAAATAGTTGCGTGCGGCGTGTAAACTCCGCCGGAAGTGAATTGTCTTCCGCTAGTCCCTTTTTCCGACAGTCTCACCGCGCCTCCCTGCCGCCTCGTGGCGTTCAAATTTGATGGAGTACCAATTGTCTGAAAGTTTCAGATGCATTTCTGATGATTACTGTGAAATTTCAAAGGTTCTCTGGAATCTTTCTGTGTTTCTCAGACGGAAATTCTTCTGGCCAATTCTACGTGGAAATATCGCGGTAACCGTTACAATAATGTTCGCTTGGTTCCGTTGCGTAAAATGTCCCGAAAATTAATATCACGCTTATTAGAACGTAACTAGATTTCGAAGACCGTGTGAATAACTCATTTATTTAAGAGTGTGTTTAATGAAATCTGAAAGATTTCATAGAACGTTATATCTTCGAAGTCTTCGAAAGGTGTTTTGAACTTCGATACAATTTTTTGTAACTTACACGAAATCGTTTGAACGGAACTTAAGAGGTTTCTTAGTGATACGACGTCGCCAAAGTATCCTATTTACGTCAACGATACAGTTCACTTATATTAGGTTCTTGCACGTGAAATGATCGTTTTGTTACCGGCAGTTGATGTTAGGTTATATTGAACATTATACGGAATTTATTAGATGAAAGAAGATTGCATATACTTTATACACGTTTTTCATTGAAATACAAGCGTTGAATCCGTGTTTTATTCTGTACATAATAATTATTGTACTGAATTTTTAGGATGACTTCAAACATACCTTTAACTGCCATATGTCCGCCGAATATTGCCAATGCTAAGTAGTATTTATTTATGCATTTATAGCATTTTTGAATTTGCGAAGCATAGTAAAATAAACATTGTCATAAAGTTCAATATTGTTTATGTATTATTTAATAATAATCTAATAAGTAATATGCTAATGTATACTGCAACCTCTGATACAGAAAATACGAACTCAAATATCATTTTTGTATATTAGTATCCAAAATTCTTGATTCGCATAAACTTCTGTAGTCTATTAATTATGCTATATGCAAAGTATATTATGCATCTGATAATACTAAGCTATCGTTGTTTGCATCATCGGAAACGTTCGAACACGAAAAGAAACGAATCGTAACGGCAGATAATTCTGTCCAGTTAAGGCCAGGAAAGAGCCCTTAATCGCGTATAATGACAAATTCGGTGGATCGAAAGAAATCGGCGGGTAACGTGGGCCAATCATCAATCAGCCGGCTGGAGGTAAATGGCCGGGACAACGGGTTTTAATATCTCCCCGGAGAAATAAAAGTTGGCGCGATAAATCAAAAGTGAAAAGTCTCCGGCTGAGACACTGTATATATATGTATCCCTCTCTCTGTCTCTCTCTCTCTCTCTCTCTCTCACTTTCCCCGTTCATCTTCTCCTCCTTTCCATCAACCCCTTTTCTTTCGTCTCCTTTTTCTTCTATTTCCTTCCGTCTGCCACTCAGCCACGTACAAAATGGACGGTCTTCACTCTTCACCTTCTCTCCTGGTTTTCCTCTTGTCTCTCCACGCTCGTCATCCCCCGCTCCTCTACCGTTATCTCTTCTCGTTTCTTTCATCTCGTCATTCCCCCGGACCCTAATGCTTCCTACCTCCTATCGATGACTCGGAAAAGTGATAAATGAATTTCTCCCCTTGCCTATTTATATCTGGCCCGGGCCCTCTGAAATTGGATAATCCCGTCGTAATAATCGCGCCGGATCGTTCGCCATGAATATCGATCCACAGTGCTCGTCTGCCTTGTTTTTTCTTCCGCCGACCGATGTTTACCCTTTGGTAATAGACGCTGACAACTCCTGATAAGAGGCGACGCCTTATTTATAATGTCGATGAGATATTAATAATGAAAGTGGACACAAGGAGGAAAGAAAATGTCACAGAGTTTTACGTTACTGTATTTATTTCCACCAGGAATTTACAATTAGTCGTACAGTTTTGTTATAGATATATATCTTTGTTTGCAATCAATTCATTAATAAATTTTTAGCTTTCAGTGTTAGTTAAAATAAAATTTGTTAAAGTCTTCCCGTTCTTGGTATAAATTACATCCTCTGATACCTTTTACAAAATCAATTTTGTTTTCTTTTATGTCTTGTAATTGTAAAGAACCTATAAATTCTCGTATTTTCTGATGCTCCTCTTATTATAGATGAAACGCTCGATGTTTTCCTTTTTTTCTTAATAAAATGTACTTGTCACACTATCACAATTTACGACAGTAAATTCTTATTATTTTTATTATCGAATTAAACGTGGCTAGAGATTGTGCTTGGATACTGCTTGCGTGACTCATGACGCAATTTCTCGTGTAGTAAATTATATCTACCGTGTCTGGATGTAGGTTACGTGGTTACTTACACCGTAACATGTTTGTAAAAAATTGTGTTTCAATGATTAGTTATCATATTCTGAAATTTTTTCGCATTTCACAAAAATTAAAATTATGGGAATATGTACCTAGTTATAATTTTCATATTTACAGAATTCATACAGAAGATAGTGTTCTTTTAAATGTAGGACTGATCACAGGACATGAAAATATGACAATTATTATTAAATTTAATTTAATTCCTCGCATTGTCGCAACTGAAATCACTGTTTGCTTCTTAGGAAAAAATCTTGTTCGTTCAAAATCGAATCGTCTCGATATCTCTCATATATCTCAATGTTTCAAACTCGAACTATTAATTTATTAATATATTTCACTTTGCAATAGAAGTTCTAACTTTTATTATCTTCTATAAAGAAATGGAACGCGTAATGATTGATCATAAGATTTTAATATTAGTAAAATACAGTAATGAAGTTAGACATAGCTATGGAACAGGAACAGAAACTATAGAAAATATATTCTAAAAGGTAATAATCAGTACAAAATATGATACTGACGACAGCTCCTAACAATAAGGACGTAATTGTTAGAATTATTACATTGCCTGAAATATTAATTTAGTAGAAAACTACAATAATGTTCGAAGCACTTTACCTCTAGATGTTGCCTGATTTTCCGCGCATTTACCCGCGTAGATCACGATTTAGCGCATACCGTAAAAATTTGTACTCCTGCGTCGGTCCCTTAGGAGCTCCTTCTTTTTACTCATTTACTCATTTGTTTCATTAAGTCATTTACTCATTCAATCATTTATCCGTTTATTCAATTCTTTCGATCCAATTATTTATTCAATTCTTTCGATTAATATCATGTTTTGCAAAATACTATTTCACTCCTTCACAGAACAATACGACGTCTTCGTATAAACAAGTGCACTATGATACATAAAGTGTACTTATTCAGTGTCATTTAATCACACGAGTGTATCTCAAAAAGACGAAACAAAGAAGCACGCAATTCATTTCCAGTACAGTAATCGACTCATCTGACTGCAGTACCATGTCCCAGGCACATAATTAACCAGTAGAAACATTAAAGTGGGGTAGACGACAATTAATAAGATGACAAGCAAAAAAAATGGTGATACAGATAAGAATAACGTATACAACAATCCAACTTAATAACTAATATAACCATCCAATTTTAAGTTATCACTCACTCCCCACTTTTTCACTGTAAACGATTAAATCTTTCGTCGTCGATATTGTACCTCTAATCACCAAGCCGTAAAGTGACCACCCTAGAACAATGATTTAACGCAATTTTCTCGATTCGCCGTCTCTTTAACCGTCACAAAAAAGAAATGGGTAATTACATTCTCATTAAAGATAAGAAACTCCGAACCGTAGTAGTTTCATGAAAAATACTGAAATTTCCGTGGTCATTCACGACGAAGAGCAAAAAAAAAACGGATATGACCGACGGTCGCCGCACGATATCGATGATCTCGTGGTCACAATTTTGTAGCGAACATATTTTACGGTTAAAGAGCGGCCTTAAAGGCGCCCGGTTGCAAGGCTGGTGTTCCGATCGTAAAATTCACTTTCCTGTGTCGTCGGTTAGGCTTATCGTCGGTTCGCACGCATCCAGAAAGATTACAACTTGTCAGGAAAATGGTCGGGCAAGTGAGCCTCCCTCTCTCTTGTTTCGACCGCAATTTTCGCTGTTACCGATTGCACAAACTGGGTCGCGCGTTCGGCTAACCATCGCGGGTCCCCTTAACAATTGATTCCCACCCGTGATAATGCGACGAGGCTGGTTACCTGGGCATCTAGTGTCTCGAACAACAAAAGTCTCGAAAGATACCGATAATCCACATAGCAGATTGGTATCTTTGTCGGCGAGCTCGTGCCTCGAACACGGTCTAACATTACAGAGTAATAGGGTGTATGTGCATATTGTTGTTAATTGGCGAAGAAAATTAAGAGTGCCGGGTAAAAAATACTGCTGGTAATATTGTATATATATACATATATGTATATTATGAAATAGTACTTTTTCTGAGTATTCGCAATGTTGTGAGAACTATTCAACCTTGATGTTCTCCTCCCTTATTCTTCACGTTTGTATCCCTTCGAATAAAATTGTTTCTAATGTTGGGATCATTTGTTCTAAAGAAATAGGAAATGCACAAAAAATAGAAGTGAAATTGGGTGAACTTCCGATGACCTTGATTATTGGTCATAATATATACCGCTGATTATTGGTCATTATCGTAATTTTCCCAGAAATTCTGTAACGTAGTGTCTTAACCCTCATCCGTCCCTTGTGTCAATTTAACACGGTTTTCTCCTAAGAAATGACGTTATTCTGTCATGTATAGGTAAATGTAGCTAAGGCTTCATGATTTTTATTGTAAAGAATTTGCAAATTTAACTATTTATCGCTTCATTGTATTCATTTTTACCACTGGGTCAAATTTTACACCGAGAGACAAATTAAGTTGGGAAAATGAGGGACAGATGAGGGTTAAGCAAATTCTGTAGAAATCATCATACTAATCTGAGTTGGTTACAGCTAGTTAAAAACAAAAAAGTAGGCACTGTTCAAATCATTATACGGATTTGAGATAGTTAGAGCTAGTTAAAAACCAAACTGGTAGAATAATTACTTGCTTATTTCGTCGTTAAATTCCGCCAAAAATCTGCGATGATAATGATGATACTTTTCTGATTTCGATCGATTAATTTCTAGAGGAGAAAGTCACGAACTAAACAAAAAAAAAACTTGTAGTCTCCTTGAGTGATTCTAGAGAAAAGTGTACTTGAATTTACAGAAATATAATTTTACAGAACACCGTTCTGAAATTGACGTGAATTTACACCTCTTTATACGTCATCGGAGTTTTTAAAATTGAAAATCACTTACTTCCACTGACCAGAATTTGTTGAAAATTGGCCTTGAAGTATTCAGGAAGACATCTACTTTGATTACAAATTAAAAACCGAAAATCGATTTTTTAATGATTGTGCTCTACTCTGTCCCCTTAATACTAGAACTACCAAAGCAGTCAAAATGACTGGTTAGTAGAATATTGTAACGATGATTAAAATATTACCACAATACATTTTCTCAGATCTTTCAGTAGTTTCATTATAATATGAAAATAAAGAAATCGGTTAATTCAAGAATTTGAATATATTTAAAAGATTCGCATGATTACAGATCTGACGGAAATAAATATACGTTCATCGTCGGTAGTTCTAGTATTAATTTGTCCGCGAGTACACCACTGTGAATAATAAAAGGACGCTTTTTCCACGCCGAGGAGATCAATAGTCGCGCTCTGGCTTACCATGAAAATGAATTAAAAACGGGATTTGTATAATTTCCCTTACCGATTGCGTTTTGTCCTCGCGGTTCGCCGACGTTTTTACTATCTGTACCACGTTTCCTCGCATCGAAGCATTAATCACGAACCTTACTTGCTCTTGTTTTATAACTGTTTCGTGGATAGGTGATTAAAGAGAAAAACAACGATGCAGAATCTATTGTATCTAAATTTGAATGAGATAGAGTTTAATTTAGTGTTCCTTAATTATCACTACCTGTAGCTGTATCTATTTTAAAAACATTGTATTATATATCTTTTTTAATATGTGGAAAGTTCATAACTTTGTAATAATTAAAATACTGTATGTTTAGAATATGAAACAGAATTAAAGAAGAAATTTTCATTGAGTTTACTAATTTGATACGATGTAATAGGCTGCTTACTTTTAGACTCATTGCGAGGGAATGGTTCTTTCTTCAATTTACTAATATAGTAGCGTAATAATATAGGAATATAACATTGTTTAAAATTCCACTGACTGATTAGCATGTTTGTACCGATCCCTATACGCTTTAATTAATTCAACAATTCAGAATGATATGGGTCCGTACAAATGTATACCGATTCTAATGAATAACTCTTGAAACAATCAAAATGAACTCGGCTATTGTATGAAACAGAAAGTAAATATAAATTCCATGAATATTCTCTCCTCTCTTCGATACGATCAATGTAACTTTCAATGTGATTTCAGCGAAACGAGAAAAAAGTATCGAGGGTATGAATGGACATATTAATAATTAAAGTTAACAAATAATCCAATTTAGTTCAGATTGCATAAAATACATCGTTTTGCATGGTTTATGCTTTATTGAATAAGTGTAGCATGTGTGTTTTACTCGTTACAAACGCAGCTTGCAATTAAACTAAAATATTACGCGTATCATTGAAAATCTGTACTGTGAATATACATGTAGGAACGAATAGGAAGTAACATTATTTAATATAAATTCTTTTGAACTGTATTTTATGAAGTGAAGTGAGCGAAAAATAAGTGAAAAAAATTGTAATAATTGAAAGAAATCACGGTAAAAATTCTCAAGTTTTAAGATTACTGTGAAATTTAATAATAACAGGTACCATATAACACATAAAAATTAATTATCAATTTTTTTCAGTAAAAACGAACTGAAAAACATCAAACGAATGTTATCTATGCCTTGGACTAATTATATATTTTTTAATATATTAGTCTAACAAGGATATTAAATTATAATATTTCATTTAATTTATTAAGGACACTTTCTAACTCTAACCGACGAAACAAGTGTCTACACTTCACAGTAAGAATGGCATGCTCTATAATAATGAAAAAGAAAAATATCACATGCACCGCGTATACGTATTGCAAAAAGAAAAAAAGAAAAACGACGGAAGAATAAACAGCGAGTGCGGCCATTTTGACAAGAATCTCACGGTAGCGATAAGAGTAATTTAAGCCTTATCACAGGATAAAGTCGCCGACCACATATTTGCATTATGTCCACGCGCGTAAACACGTCCGCCAAGAAGCGCACTTTGTCATCCCTTCCTATTTGCCTTCGGTAGGGAGGAAGTAACTCGCGGAATGCAGCCGTGCACTTTCCACATACGAGCAATCGCTCAGCGGCCCGTGACAAATAACGATGACTTTTTCGCGATGGACGCGTCATGGTCTGACGCGGGTTAGTTTGTTCGTGTCCGCCATGGAATTTCCCGTCGTGTAATTTCGACGATTTCCTTTTCGCGAGAGGTTCGATCGCAGACGACCAAATTGCCTCGACCTCGAGACAGAAGGTGTATCAAAAAGAATGGACGAAATTTCAATTGACAAACAAAACTTTACATAAGCACACTACGTCCAGAAACAAATATTCACATCAAAAAGGTTAATTCACAGTAAATGTTCGAAATGTCTTCCATGAGATTCTATGTTTATATTGTTTATATTAAACAGTGTCTCAGGATGAGTGGTATAATTGGATAGGAGATAATTCTACATGGAAAAATAAATCAGAAAAGGAAGAATAAATATTTTTCATAGGAGGATTTGTTTTTGAGGAAAACGTGTATTCGTATGGGAATCACTGTCGGACCTATCAGACACCCTGTATTATATTACGTAATATTGCAGGATATTAATAAAAAATGTGACACTTTTACAGAATGAATTCTAGATTTGAAACTAACAGTAGTATGTAAGATGTATGCCAAAAATTACTGAAGTTTTTACTTTACTTAGAACTTTACAGAACCTATAATAACGAGAACAAATTCTTCTTGGATTCTAAGTTCCATAAGCTAGCCGCCAAAGTCTAGAAGGTACCATGTAAATGGTGATGAAACCAAGTATGGGGATTCTACGTGAAAAACTATGTCGAAAATATACAATAAAATTTTTTCATTTGAGATTTGATTTTCGAGAAAATCGACTTTGAATAGTTATTGGATACGCGTACAATTGAAGAAGACTTACAATTAGCTAGTCCGTCTGTTCATTGCATTCCTTTTCTACTCACAAATACATGCGTCTTCAAAGTCGATTTTCTCGAAAACGAAGTGTCAAATGAAAAAATTGTATTCTATATTTTCGACTGATTTCTTCACGTAGAATCACATTCAGTCCGGTTGTATCACCAGTTACATGACACCCTCTATATTTCCCATAAAACATTCCGAGTTAGTATTTATCACACGCGACCTTTCGCAAACCCTCCTAGATCACAGTATCATCCAGAAATCAGAACCAGTTGCCTCATTACAAGAGCAACAAAACAGGGATAGAATCACCCAAACGGCGAAGTAACATATTACCCCAAAAATATCAATGCACTCCGATGGTGCATTCCGCCACGTGCAGGACTTCCAATTGGCTTAATCCGTAGCCAGCTGCAGCTACCACGGAATCTATGTGACGTACATGACATCAGGTAGTAGAATGACGACGAATACGTAGGACGACGGATGACCATATTAGGAATAATTATTCAACTATATTCACCAGGTCCGACAAGGTAGAGGGAGGGAGGGACGAAGATTGGAGGGGTGGTAGTGGTAGGTAGCCTGTAAAATATGATCTGGAGTTTGGCCGGCTTGGTCGACGCTACGGTGGCTAATACGTTTGAGGGTGAAGTTAGTAACAGGTGGCGCGATCCATAACGGCCCCTGCAGCTTCCGAGCCCCCCTCCTGTCCTACCCAACTCTCTCTTTCTCTCTTTTTCTCTCTGTTTCTCTCTACTCCTTGTTGAGACCAGCCTCCGATGTTGGTTCCTCTAACGGGGCACACGCGCCTACGACAGAAGGCGTGGAGGGGGAGGGGGGGGGTAAAGGAAACTTTAATTAAAAATAAAAACTTGTTTCTTTCGTTGCAGAGTCCCCGCCGCCAAGCACCAGCCCCAGTCCGTCCACCACGGAGTTGCCGAAGAAAGGTGAGCTCGTAAACCTCCCTTAATCGCGGGGAAAATAATATTTTATCCCGCGGAAGCGCCGACATAGCGTGCTTCTATATATATATTTTTTTTTGTGGGTTACTTTGCTTTGCTTTTTTTCTCGATACCACTTGAAGAGAGCTTCTTTCCGCGACGTTGCCTCTTCCTCTTATACACCCGCTTCCTCGACCGTGCCCGCGTGCATGGAGTGAATTCTGAACGCGTTTCCTCTTTTTCTTTCTAGTTTCGTAATTTAGTGGCGGAGCAGTTTCGCGGAGCGAGCTTTTGCGTATAGAGGGAACAGGGTCCCCGTTTTATGTACGACGGAAATTTCTTTCTGATATTTCGTTGGGAATCGATTGAATGTTATTTATCGCGGGAGAAAGTGTTTATCGATTTATAGGTTATGGGTTATCTTCTATCCGGAATTTTGAATGGTTAACTCGGAGAATAGGTAATCTGTATTGTTGTATAAAAAAATTCAGTTTGCAAGATCAGTGCGCCCTAACGACCAGTTTAGTATCTATTTCAACATTTTAGTTCGTAGAACTGCCGGTAGGAACTCTAGGCTTGATCCATCTACATACAAGAAACTAAGAATAAATATTTTTCAAGAAAACTTTTGGAACCATTTTGTATATATTGGTAGAGATATAAATTAACAAAATTGCCCATATTGGATCGGAATTCGAGCTGTGGAAATTGGAGGGTTAATGTAACTTTGCGACGTAATTGATTCGTTCGAATGTAATTTCGAACCGGAGAAATACATTACTTCATCGAAGAGAGAGTTTCAGGGCCGAATAGAATTATATTAGTTGTGGCGAAAAGTTATGTCGTCTGTGTGTCGTAATTGATTCACGTTAAGATGAGTTACATTTAATATTAACCCATTTAGTCCGACCGTTCCATATTCAGTACAGTTCGTTAATAAACATTTACTCAAATATTCATTGAAATTTCATATTACCAATATAGCTTACTATACCATATGGACGGGTAATCCCCAGCAACCCTTACACGAATTATTTTTTTTTTCATCTTTTTCAGATGATTTTCGAATCTCCTTAATTCTAAAAATAACGAAAACTCCATAAAATTCTGATTAAATTAGTTTTATGTCTAAATAAGTTAACCATATTTCACCTTTTTGACCACTTTCTCTGTTTCCTGTATAAAGATCCTGCAACTTTGTCATAATACGGTAGAAAACCGTCAGACCTCTCAGACATGCTCAATATAAGAATACAGTTAGTGGAAAATTAAATTTTAATAAAAAGTAATATGAAACCAGTGAAATACTGTAATTAAATATTCGAGAACTTGGACCGTAGCGTGTTTCGAGTATTTAATATTTTACAGAGAAAATGTTTCAGTAAAATGTATCACGAAACTTCTTTTAACGTCATAAATATTTTAGTGTAATTAATTAATATGTTCTGAAGCAGTTCAAACGCGAAAGTAACCAAACTCACCGAAGAAATCATTTTACGTTAATAAATATGTTAAGAAGTGCAGTTGATTTTTATGGATGCATTTTCCGGGACCATGCACTCGAGGGAAGCTTAACTTCCCGCCAGGGGGAAGTAATTTAGTTCCATGCCTTTAGACCAGTGGCCACAATTCATTTCTTGTGTACGGAATAAGTTTTACAAGCCATGACAATTATCCACGCATATTAAACATAAGTAATGAAATTTTTAATTGGAATATTTTACAAGTTCTCTTTTGCATGCGTTTTCCTGGCGAGATCGGTAGAATATGATATTTTCTGTGCAGATTGGGAGCTGATGGCCGAAATAAATAATTCCGTTTACGGAAATCCGAGCTCACTGACGATTCACAATGAAAAAAGCGTGAAAACTGGTGAGTCTACCTTCAATTTATTGATTCAATTTATTCTATGTAAAAGTTTTAATATACATATATGCCCCAACGATGAAAAATTTTTATTTATTTATTTCGAGCTACATTTCCTTTTTTGTTTCTATATTAAATTTCTGATGGGTAATTTCGATCTTATGACTAGAAGCTATTTCATCTATCTGTATGTACCAAGACCAGTCATATTTCTAACATGGAGATTTTACGTACTTTTAATAAATGTATTTTAAATAAATTCAGAGAATTCCAAATTTTATAATACACATATAGAAATATAGAAACACAAGATTTGTACAAACTACTACATGAAGATCAGTTTTCACCAGTTTGTGAGTCGACTTCGACTTCTAATTCTTACCATAATATTTTTTCATCGAAATGTATTCGCAATGTTTGCAATTCGGAATTTGCATTAACATAACGGATTCGTAGAATACACCGGTACGGAAAGCGTTACAGGACTCAGACGAAAGTAAATGTAAATGACTAAAAAGTTCCCCCTTCGGTTCGAGTTTGCCGGTGAAACGCATTCTCTTCAATCTTGATCTTTTTTCGAAGAACGCATCGATCACCGCGGACACCTCTCGTGGGAAACTCGAGAAAAGTGGAAAACGGGCGCAGCGAGACGGAAACGCAACAAAAATGTAATAATGCGATAAAGTTAGCAGTCAAATAAAGAAAAATCTCTTGGATCGGGGAACACTCGGGAATCGAATTACTTCTGCGAGTGATTTTCGTACAGGTTCAAAGCTAGAATTTATTGGATGGAGATAAAACGATTAACACGTGCATTAACATTCCTGTTATTAAATTACATAACGCATAAACATTATTTCGTATAAAGTATACAATAGAATAAAAAAGATTATATTAGTATACAATAGAATAAAAAAGATTATATTTATTACTTGTCTTACATTCAGATATGACAGTAAGCTGTATGAATTTTTCAATAAGTTCTTCTCTCGTATATTATCAAAGTTAATCACACCTAAGTATGATTCAATAGACTTCAATAAACAAAAATTGTTTACAAAATCTCTGAAACATTAATAACATACCACACGACAGAGATTGGTCTATGACTACCAGGAAGTGCTGTTCATTTCACTGAAATATTGATGAAATATTAACATACATATTAACATCAATTTTCTTATACTTTTCTGAGACATGAAAATATTCGTGATGAAATATTAACTGGGTCGCGTTGGAAAACCCTGGAAAGGCGTAATATCGTTAAAAGAAATAAGAATACGATCGGTTCGAAAAAAAGTCTCGAAAATCATAAGTTATTTTTCCAATTCTCTGCATTCTTTTCATTACAAAACCACTCAAGTAACACCTGCACGGAAGGCGATGGCATCAATGTTCCCCAAAAGGGACACCAAAAGGATAGAAACCACCGAACAATTCTGTAAATATCAGAAGCAAGGAATCCAATCTCGCCGGCTGTCCTCTAAAAATACCCCAGAAACGATCAAGAAGCGGATTACAAGAATCCAAACAAGAGGGTTCCACAGCCATAAAAATCGTCGTGCAAAGAGCCAAGCGTAGGGAGACCACGAGGAGAAACAACAAGTGAAAAACTCTCGTGAAAGTACAAGTAGATGTTCATGTACGTGTAAAATCAGACGAACTAAAAAGAGGGGTCGAGGGATTCAGGAAAGGGGCGACGGGACGAACGAGGGGATGAAGAGGTTGAGATCGAGACTGGTGGGGCCCCTGGTAACATCAATATTTCATGTATGCTAACACGCCAGAACTAATAATGCACCGGAGCGAGGAAGACCCAAGAATAATATCAGCCACCGGGCGGTACTCCCTGTTCTCATCCACCCCATTTTCCCCCAGTGTTGCTTTCTCTCCGTTCCTCCCCTCAATCGTATTCCTTCGCAGTAGTCCTTCGAACCGTTAACCCTTTCACCCCCTCGCACAAAAAGAGAGAGAGAAACAGATAAAGGGCTGGTGTCTTTTTGCGTCTTGTGCTGCTAAATTTAATCTAACAAAGTGCGAGAACCTTTTCGAAAATTCGTGTCTCGTTGGGCCACGGCCGACCCCCAGCCCTCACGACGTCTCCCCTTGTCTTCCAGCATACGGACGCCTCCGGGCTGCATCTAAGCTGCACACAGCGTCTCGTCGACGTTGGAAGACGTAGGGGGTTGACGGAGGGAAAGACAAAGAGCTCGAGGCAGGAGGGCATGCGACATCGGGCTCGTAAGTCGGAACACCACGACGTGTTCCGTCCTTGTTTCTCGCCCGTGAAGAGGACGCCGCAACGGGTCGCCCCATCGCGAAAAGAGAAAGCGCCAGGACCGGGACGAACGTAGGAAGGAGGGGGGAAGGGGGTGAGGTTTGTAATTGGCGCAACATCTGCGGTCTGCGGGGTGGCATTAATGTTTGCTCCCCTCGACGCTTCCTCTGCGCTCTATTCGCTTCTCTGTTTCGTCCACCTCTCTCTGTCTTTGCCTCCGGTCGCCCTGAACTGTTTACCTTCTTTCTCTCCTTCGTCCCGCGGTCTCCTTTTCATTTCTCCCACTCTTCTATGGTATCTTTTCTTTTCCTCGTTTCCTTTTCCACGATGTCGCCTCCCTCCGTAGGATTGAGTCTGTGCCCAGTTTTTGGAGGCAGCGAAAGTTGCTTGTCGCGATTGTTGGCCACACACTGACACGGGGGCTGGGATCTGTCGCGTTGAAGAACGGTTCGACACTTCGTGGTGTGTTATGAATAGTGTGTGTACGGTTTTTTTTTTTGTTTGTGGTGTGTTGTGAATTGTGTTAAGAGAAAGTTTTAACGAATGAGATGGAGATTGTTTGATGGTTTTAGGAACGTTTGATGTTGACATTTTGTATAGAGCTATTAGGATTTAGGAGGAGTGGTATACGTTCCATAACCGACCCACAGCACTCTGTTAACTTTTACAACTGGTTCAGACGATACGGTTTTTTTGACCGATTCGGTAATTTCGCCGAATCGATGGTAGAGCTGCGTTCATACGATTCCGTATGTTCACTGAAAATTCAACTCTCACGTTTATGCTTACTTCCTTTGGTTGTACTCGTGAATGCTGCTTATGGCTATTATCGTTTCGGCAAAATTACCGAATCGGTCGGAAAACCGTATCGTCTGAACTGGGCCGTTAGGCTGTCGGAAGGATTCCTTTTGGGACATTGGCAGAACTCCAAATTTAACGCAGTGCATATGTTCTGTTTTTTGGCAAAAAGAAAACACATTTTTTATGAAAAAATGTCGGCAGTCTAAAGGTTGAAGGTAGAGTTCTATTACGGCTGCGAGCGGACAACATTTTATTGTTTTACATCGTCCACATATGGCGAGGGTCGCCAAGGCTGTATGTCATGGACTTTGATTATTTCCAGGCATAACGGACAGGAACTTACCCTGCAGCTGTTTAGGGAAAGGAAACCCCCGCAGGGACACATGTCAGGTTACTTCGCGAAAGCATCGCTGTTTTCAAGACACTACTTGCTTGTCTCCACTCTAGAAACCACAACCAATCGGGACTCTTGAAAACAGTTAAACTAGACAAGGACCCTTTTTCCTTTTGCCTGACAGGACCGAGGTTGACGAGGTACCAATCAGTCTTCGACAGTTTTTGAAAGCTTCACCAACTGTTCTCATAAGTAGTGTCTATATACATATATCCAACAAAACAAATTTATATATTTAACACGGTCACCTCCTCTATAGTGAGATTTGTTTTGTGTTCACGTGTGTGGGATGTGAAGCAGTATCAAGGATCGTTTCGAGGTTAGTTTGAAATGTTCGATTATGAATTTGTGCTATTTATTATGATGGAGATTATTGATTGTATTTAATCGATTCGTAGAAATAAGTACGTTTTTTTTAATACATAAACAACTGAATTTCTAGATTCAGAAAGCCAAGTGTAATTAGAGACTTCCTATTTCTTTATTACGTGAATTCAGGAAATTAATACAATGATCGGGGATACGATGTCTTACAATTTGTTTGTTTACTTTCATATATTTTATTCCTTTTTTCCAGAACAATTTTGTTTAAATACACTATGTATATTCCATTCACTATATGCCTATTGTTAATTCTTCTTTTCTTGACTTTGTCGTTTTATTGCTTTTTCATTTAAGCTTCACTCCCACTGAACGTTTATTTTCTTCTTTCTACCACGTATGTGTACGATTCTCCGCTTTTGATTCCTTGTACGTAAATACCTTACGGCCCGCTCCTTTCTATTTCATTGTTTTCGTTACTTGCGGTATTATGGCTTTCTGTATTCAGGTATGCTTTACCTGGAATATACTCCTTTAGAACACTTAATGTATCTCTTCAGACAATACTCTTGTAATTTTCGTTCACCTTTCATCACATAAGTTAAAAATTAATTTGAATTCGCATTGTTAATTTTGACAAGTGCGTTCATTATCCACCGTACGCTTACTTAATGAAAAATGCTTAATGTAGATTGTAGAAATGAAAAGCCATACAGTTAAAAATGTATCTTTCATCACTGGACTACGGGTATTTATTCAAATTTACGATTTAGAGAGACGATATACAAAATTGAAACTGAACAGGAACTTGTTTCCTATGCTAGGGGTTATAATATGTTAACAATAATTCGTAAATACCGTTCAATTTTACTAGAATTTATATTTTCCTATTTGTTGCAATTCAGGGGACGCTATTAATGCATTAACATCCGCAGTCTACTTATGATATTAAATCGAAAGTTTGTATACAAAATAAATGCGGTATGCTACTCAAAACTTTATTAACAATTACTTCTGTTCTTTTGGAAAAATATGAATTATTAGAAAGGACAGAATCCTTAAAAAAGATGAATATATTTATTGTCCCATCACTGAATATCTGATTTATTTATTTCAGCCTCTAATCGTTTCCTGCAATTTATATCATTTACATTTTAATCACTATTACAAATTGCAATTTCCATTATTAATATGCAACATTCGTTCCTATTACAATTATTGCCATTTTGGTTTTCTTTCCAAAGAACGTACACCTAGTTTCATTTTTCGGGAATATTTATCAGTGAGCTGTTTCTCGTTACAGTGAACGCAGGAAATAAGGCGACAATTAGCAATTGTTTCCGCGGGACCCCGGGAAAACCGATTGCTCGTACGTTACATCTATTACGTTCGACGCGTATTAACCAACAGATCGTTGGATAACAACGAAATTATACACCGCACGCATTAATTACCATCTCGCTCCTACCACAATAACCGTTTACCGACACGATAATTGTTTAATCGAATAATTCGGCAAATGAAAACTTAATTAGCTACGGCCTTCCTCTATGAGCCCGCGAATTCGTTTGAAAGTGTCGCGAATATTTCCGCTCAACCATTGTCCCGTTTATAATAATAATATTCCACGACTGTATCACATTCCATGTTTTATTTTAAACTACTCATCGAATTAGTGTCTTTCAGTGATCCTATCAATTTTTTCTTCTGCGCAATTTAATATCGAACTTTTGGGTCTTCCCACTGTTGGCGAGAGATCTCGCGGGTGATCCTGGCAGATTATTTTGTTTTAATCATGCAAATTTATGTATGTGATTTTCGTGCCCGTACTAATTGCTTCGTGTGAAATAACTGCGACGGGAATAATGTTATTTTAATTAACAAGGAAGTTGTAGCGAGGAGACTACTGACAATATGAATCTATTTCGGAAGTTTTATATTCTGATTACTAAAGAATATGAATCGAATGTTAAAGTTTGTTCTATAGAAAGGGAAATAAAGATTATTATTAGAAATAGTATATATTTATAGTATATCAGATATAATAAGCTATTTTACAATCACTGATGAATTTCCAGAAAGAATGACAGGTGTCTTGTAGAAACAATGATTTTATAGTTTTCTGAGTGCCAAGTATTATCATTACCTTAGTTAAAAGAATTTGTTATTTTGCGATCACCACGACTTCAGGCTCTTTAATTAATAGAATCCTGATTCGAATGTACGTCAAAAGCCAATGAATGCATTAACAGACGAGTTATAATTTTTTAATATTTCTAAACAATGACAATAGTATTTCAAATTTGCCAGAAAAAGATTAATAATAGGGAAACAGCTTGATCAATGAAAAGCAAATAATACCATACTGTTTAGATAAACTGTAGACGTTTATGCGAATATAAAGTTTTATTAACGAATTCATGTTAACTGGAATCAGCCAAAATTTTATCCACTTTGTATAATAATCTATCAGGTTCCACATAATCTAAAAATCTCATCACACTCTCAACAATACTGTATTCCAGCCAATTGTATACACTATAAATGCATAAATTCCGCAGTCTCGTTAAAAGACTTTCTGACAAGTAGAAACAGTCAGTAAAAGACAGACACATTAACCAGTCCCATTGAGGTGCACGCATCTCCAACCAGCATTTAAATTCAATTTCTCCTATTATTGGAAACAAAATTACCCCTTTATGTTGAACAAGTAACTCCAGGACACTTTGATGTTTCACAAACGCAAGTCCATCTCTGCTCTCGACTCCGAAAAATCAAATGTACGTTCATAAAACAACAAGCTCCCTTAAATACACTTCTGCTCACACGTATTAGGACACTTATCGTGTATGCAGTAAATGTTACAAGGCATTACAAAATTTCTAAAAGTCTGAAATATATATTCTACAGGGAATATTAAAGCTCGATGAAGAACGCTGGTGTAATCTAATAAAAGTGGCCTAACGTATATCATTTTCACGAAACATTTTCTTCATACAAACCAGGTGTCCCCAACACTTACGAGCAGCACTCTACGTTCAGAAATTTTCCTAAGCGTCCCTGAAATTAATTCACCGATATGCTGCACGATCTCACGTGTCCTCGAGTCGCGTATTAAACCGACGCTTTTGTTTTTTCCCCCGGGGGTGTCTAAAGTGTCATTCGAACGAGGTCGCGATGGAGCATGTATCAGACGGTAATGCGTCACCCGAAAGTTCTAATGGCAGATGTAGTCAGCCCATGGTTGCGGTATCGTGACATCTTCCAGACCACATATACGCCCTTAGGTGTCCCTTAATTCCCCCGGGAACCGTTGTTCGCCTGTAATTCTGCGGGAGAACGCACAGAGATTGGCTTAGCTCGCATGCTTGCATATAGATAAAGCGACTACTATCCTATCGTGAGTGCACACATACGGCGCGGGGAGGAACGGTTGTGTGTCGGTGAACCGTGGGGGAAACATGGATGAAATGCCTCGAATGCATCAACGGCATCTACGCCGGGGCTGATTAAATCTCCGATCGGAAATGATCGTTGCGACGCCCGTTTCCTACTGTTTACATCAAACAGCAATAATCCTGGAGACCCCCGACGATTGGTTAATTCTACTTCCTTTATGGTAATGAGACACGAAATACTCAATAAGGAACGTAAGGTAGTTTATTCTTAATTTTCACTGTTTCTGCAATTTTACTTTCTTTGCATTCCTCTTCAAATATATCAAAGAGTAATAATCCTAGATCCCCCGACAATTGGTTAATTCTACCTCCTCTATGATAATGAGACACGAAATACTCAATAAGGGACGTAAGGTAGTTTATTCCCATTTCTCACTTTTTCGTGCAATTGTACTTCCTTTGTATTCCCCTTCAAATATATCAAATAATAATAGACCTAGATTCTTCGATGACTGTGTAATTCTACATTCTCCATACTAATGTGGACGCGAAATACTTAATAAGGGACATAAGTTGGTTTCTTCTTAATGCAAATGAAGTACTATAGATTTTCATAGTTCGCAAAGACTCGACTGATTTTGTCGAGTAGTAGTCGATTACTTACGGATACATCTAACAGAGGACTCAATTGTTTTAACACTTTATGTACCGCCAATTTTTCCCATATAGCTTCGCTGGAAGTCGTATTGGTTTTTTGTAGAATCAACGCAATTTCGGTGAATATTTAGAAATAATCGTGAAAGATAGAAAGTTTCTATATTTAAAATATATAGAACTACATACTATTTATACAAATGAATTCGTGGCTACCACAAGTAATTATTGACACAGAACCACTTTTTCGAAAAGAGATTTGCCAACTGCTTGAGAGATGGCGTAAATATGTAGAAAATAATGGGGAATATTTTCGAGACTAGACTGTATTTTAGTTTTCTTATAAATAGACAGTAAATCTATGAAAAAAAAAACACGAATTAATTTGTACATCTAATAATACAAACAAATTTTCTATGATTCAATATGTAAAATAAATATGTACCGCGAGTTTTCAATAATAAACCGGAAGAAAGTATATCAAATTGTAAGATGGAGATGTCGGTAGCGAGACAGTTCATGGCGCCATATGTCTACATCGGACATTAATGCGTTAAGTAATAACCCTGTTCGAATGGAACGTACCTACCGATGTAAACTCGAAATGGAAAGGTATTTGAAACGAACGTAGGTAAAGTAACGGGACTGGTTATTGGATCAGATTGTGTGTAGATTATTTTAAAATATTTCCTTCTCAATTTATTATTTGTTCGCTTTAGATAATATCATTTTAATATTAATATTCTTTACTTAATGTAAAAACTTCTGTTACAACGAAAGTACAGAAAACCCAAAGACTACTTCTATGGTGTAAGAATACTTTAATGTAATTTATTTATTACATTTTTACCTACTTAAAACTATATCCAGATGACCATGCTTCCTATACCTAAACGTCACAGTATCATTAACAGAATTACTATTACAAGGAAATATGTTTTATTTTACAAAACAATATATTGAGATTAAAAATTACTTGATCCTCTTATCACAGATATACATTATAAATATTAGTAATAATTTTCAGAATGCAGAAATAGTGTTCGTCACATACGTTGTATAATTTAAAAAATGTAAAATAAAAGTAACGAGTGGTGACAGTGTATTTTACAAAAATCCATTGTGACCTGTTAGTATCGACAATGAATCGATAAATGAATTCAGTTCGTTAACTGACCATGAAGTGTACCGAATCGAGTGGGTGCATGAAATTTCTGAGCAGGAACACCATGACCAATGGACAACCTAATTCCATCGGTTCTCCCTGTTATCTTCGATTGCCTGGATTTCGAGAATGGTAGATATCTAGATTGACTTAACCGCGCGTGTACGCACTGTCAACATGTTCTACATACTATTGCACGCGTATGTGCGTGCCGTCTGGCTTAATATTCGCTAAATGGGGTTGGGAGGACGGGTTGAATTAGGTCAGTTCTGCCACAAAGTCGATCATAGAGAACATTGCAAAATCATCTGTCCGGAATATCGCCCGCTAATTACGTACGTTCGGGGCCATTTAAACGTTTGACGTCGCAATTACGCCAATTTACCACTTTCCAATGAAAACCGCTGTCCCGACAAGACTCTTCGATTTTCTCCAAATGCGTATGTACTCCACCGAGTCGAGTATTATACAGGCAGTAAAACCATTTTAATCGATTGATTTATATGACTACAATTTTGTTAATGTGCGATGAACCCTTTAACGCCTAGTGTTGCACCGGTGCAACACGGATTCTAAAAGTGCGTCGAATTCTATCGCTGATTAATATTTAACTTTTGTCAGCGAGGATCCGTAATTTCATTGATTAAAAGTAGATCTCCACAATCCTCCAATAACAATTTTTATTCATACGTTATGACACTGTTGATGTCCATAATCAAAATTGTCCCGAATCTTCTATTTTATACTTTACAAATTTTATAGGATATCGCTCGACAAATTTCTCAAGAACCGAGAAATCAAAAACTTTTTGAGAATGAATTCTTAAGAATAAACACTACTCAACCTTTCGGGTTGTACAGCGATTCCTCGATCAAAACAGAGTAAACAAAAACTAAGCAGACGCTCGGCTTCATGCAAAGAACAAATTTACGAATGGCTGAAAACCTTTCCGCTTTACCACAAATGTTGCGAAGCGGACCCGAATTCGTCGCACTAATCCAGACATTACTGTACCACAATTTCGGAAACATCCTCTATACTCTCGATTCATGTTCGTACAATAGCCTCCGATTCGGTCGCGACACGATTCTCAACACAACACCTTGAACATCGATGAACATGTACAGGTAGTTTCCCATCGTAAAGGAACCTGGTACCTCTGTACCCAAGGGCCTCTATTTGTCGATTATAGGGTATTAGACTGTCGACTCAGTCACCTGTCTATAATCGCTCAATATGCCTTGTATGCTATCACCGGCACACATGTATCGGCGCTGGCTTAATACTCCAGCGAACCCGTGTGGTACTCGCTCTAACTATCCTCACACTACCCCCCACGACCCTAAATGATATGTTTATGCGGCACTTAACGTACATTTCACGGCGACGCATGCAAACGCGGCCCATAAATATTATCACTGTGCCGCCGCCGACACGGACGGGCCGCCCCCCTCCCCCTATGCTCGTTCTAATTTGCAATCTTGGAAATTCGTTGCATTTCAAATTTGACGCGCGCCACTGACGAGCCGGGGCTGCTTTGCAAGGCAGAATAAATGGAAATGAAAGTGTAAAGCTGCCCGCTAATGATCCCGGGGAAAATGTACACCGCGCATAGGGGGGGGGGCGTGCGAGCATCGAAAACGCTCGTCAGAATTTTTTGCGAGGCCGCAACGGAATAATTTTTCCGAGATGATAATTCGACGACTTTCCCTTCTGTCCCGTTGCCATTTCCGTGTATTGTTAGGCCTTCAACGTGGGGTAATTTCGTCTGGAAAGTTTTGCCAGGAGATTTTTGAGAAAAGTCGGTGGGGGGCCAGAGACTCGTTGGTAGAGAAAGTTTGGGGAAACTGGTATCTTTTCGCTTGTCACCGAGGAAAATCGAACAGATTTTATTGACTGTGATAGTATTTGAATTGAGAAAGTTTTTCGGAAAATTTACCGATAGGGAAATTAAATGGGTACGGTGCTCTAAGTACGAGAAAGAAGTGTTAAAGGGTTGTAATAGTGATTCTGAAGTTTGAGTCTTATTATGAGAAATATTGAGGTACGTGAGAATTTGCAATTGAATATCAATGTGTAAGTCTAATATTATAACTGTGAAAATTAGTGTACAATGTATCGAGAAATTTTATCTTAACGCGTTGGTTGCCACAGTGAAATCGACCGTATGTAGCCTGACACGATTTTATTTCGTTTTTTTAAGTCATAAATCGTCGAAAATATATGCGTTTTGTTAATAAAGGCTGTTGGTCTTGTATTAAAGTATACTGCGATATTAATTTCATGCAAAATTTCATAATGGCATTTAAATAACCTGTGCATTTTGCAATGCACGTGTCACCCATGTTTACGTGACGACGCAGTGAAAGTGTTAATAGTGGTTTTAACGAATGATGGGTACAGTTTCTTTACCGGGTACAAGAATTTTTGTTAAAATAGGGTGAATTTAGCTACCTATTCAGCATATTAATTTAATGGTGAATGACAAATAGAATACATGGTATAATCATAAAGAAAACGCGGATTTCTCACACACTGTAATCCAAATAAAATGCTCAAACATCGCGGGCAAGTCTGATAAGTAGACTGAACAGTTTATGCATTTATAGCCTGCACAGTTATTTCAAATTCAATACTGTAAGATGTAGAATAAAATTTGTGTACCTTATTTAGAACATTAGAAAAACTTTCATAATGGCAACCAATTCTTCTTGGATTCCAATTTCCGTGAAGTAGTTCATAAAAATCTGTATTTGCATGTACATATACTCGCAGTCTACTGTTATGTATTCAAAATGGAAGGGACGTGAATTTAATGAAACCTACTACAATGATTAGTTGAACATTTAGGGCTAGATGGACATTCAGGGTTAGATGGAACTTCGAAATTGGGCACATTTGAGTATCAAGTGACACAGGCACAAGACACACTGTTCAGGTGCCTGACACCAATCTACTAAACCTGTCAACGGACGTGTTACCAAACCACTTGAGAGGGGCCCCTAGTTATTCAGTTTCACTTAGAATACGAGTTATGGCAATAAAGTTTCGACAATAGTTTTGTTTCCATCTAAGTGGTAACAATTTAATAAACAGTTACGTCCCCTGACTGTGTAGTCTGATCCCTTCCGTATACATTCTCAATCGTTTTAGTCACAGTGCAACTTTGTTCACGTGAAGATGTATTTCAATCCCGTGTTACGTATAAAGTGGAACGTAGTTTACGAGGTATGACAATAAAGTTTCGAGAATAATTCATTTAAAAATATTATTTTGAACATTAACCCCTTCGCACCGATGGGCGAGATATCTCATCCACCGGTGGGAAGGGGTTAAATAGATGCGAAGCCATCGCCTTTAACACTAGGTTTACGGGACGCGTCATTTTGACGTATTTCGAATGCTTTCTAACCTCGAAATTCTCTATGTGGTATACCTATCTCTATAGCTATGCATTAATTTCAGAGATCATAAATTGTGTATTATATAAAATAAGTTGTTTTTTAAAGAAAATCTGCGGGTTCGTTGACGCGTGCCGTGGAGATACGTACACGATAAATGCTCGTAAACCTAGTTTTAATGTAGTCCCTTTAAGACTATACACACGCATTCCATACGTAAGACATCTTACAGTGTTCTACACCAACCTGTGTCACTCTCTAGATCAACCTACTATCTTCGAATTGTTGACTCAAAGAAAACTAATAATATTTCTGTTTCTTGAATCCATTTTGATATCGTCACCACGAGTCTGACTCGATGTTATAAGACAACGGGTTAATCCCCGATAGATATACCAAAACGTCCCTCTATCCCTCTCAAGCTGATCCAGCGAGTTCCTCAAAAGTGTGACCCGCCAATCAGAGAAGCTCGCTCTGCAGGTTTACGGTAAGCAGAGCGCGTGTGTACTGTCGCCGCTAATGTTTGGCCGAGATTTGCATACGTCTGTCCAGCCTATCCATTCCTCCGTACACGGACGCATCCTCACCTTGTTGTCCACTGGTCGTGGTATACAGCCGGTTAGATCGGCGCCGGTCTCTATCGGCGCCGCTATTATACACACAGGGGCCGAACAAGTGACTCACGGCGCAGGCGTGTGTACAGGGATGATCGCCCATTACCTCGCTGAAATAGGGTATTGTGCCAAGACCGTGTACCCAGGCCGCTATTCCGCCTTTCCTGCTCTTCCACCATCCAACCGACCGACCACCTTCAGGGCACGGGGAACTTACGAAATCTAATCAGGAGGTCACGAAGACAAAGCGCGGATGTGTTCGGGCAGCTTGCACCGGTCTGTAGTCCAGAATTAAGTTCTCGCCCCCGGTGCTGACAGGGTTTATCGATATTGTTTCGAGAAGGACGATTTCCAGGGGGAAGGTTTCTACCCTCTGACTCGGTTCCGGCGTTTGTGGAATTAGGGTTGATGCGATGGGAATGATGATGCTTAGGCTGATTCGGGTGCTAGGTATTTTTTTGATAGAGAGGATACACACAGGTCGAGTGAGATAGATTGTAGTCGAATTAGGGTGTGAATTTGTTACTTCGAAAAATTGGATTAGGTAGCAAGGAATATACCTTCCTTAACCCTCAAGGACCATACTGAGTTAGGGTAACCCAGTCCTTCCGAAAGACACTAGGAATTTCTGAACTGTGAAGGGTGGGAACTGAAGGCTGTGGTGCTTTATTAAAAGATTTGTGAATAAATTCCTTATATGTTCTTTTTCCTTATTGACTTACGAATCTATTAAAAAAACTTTGTAACTGGTACAGCAGACCCTACATTATTTAAATGTATAATGGTTGAATTAGAGCCCGTTACAATAAATTATTATTATTATTATCAAAAGAATGGTCTGGATTACGCTAATCCATGTGTGGTTGAATCAGTAGGAATATAGTGTAGACTTTAAGAGTTCAAATGGACTGTTGTTCTTATATTGGATATATATAGAATGTCGTTGTATAAACGAAGAGGAAGTAATTCCTTGTGCAGACGTAAATCGAAAATATAAAACGAAAATTGTAAATCCAACGTTTTGGTTTCGAGGATTTTAATATTCGTCAGATTTCGAGTTCTCTTGAATAGAACTTATTGCTGCGCCTGATACTAGAACTCTTTCGGAAAAGTGAGCGAACCTTTGACTATTCAAGACAGTGAATTTAGACCGGTCACTGCAACAGTATTATGATCGATCCTTCGTCCAATTTTTCGAAGCAGAGCGGAGACCATTCGAAACCGAGTGGGAAGACCGCTAACGAGAAAACCAGAGATCCGTGAATGGATTCTGTTGACGTCGACTCGGCACGATCCCCGTCAACGGGATCTCTTCCTGTGGGAAATTCGGTTTTCCTGGTCGGGGTTGATGTATGCAAATGGATCCACAGTTGTAACTACACAAAATTTCTATTCGGCCCGTACACCTCCATCTGACTGGAGTTACGCGAGGCCTGAAGATTACATTACCGAAAAATCGTCCATACCACGGACGACGAATCTCTGGTTCGAGGGTAGCTAACAGTGTTGCGTTCTAAAATCTTCAACATGATTGCTTTTTTGCTTCGCGACTTCGAGATATTTTGGTCACCGATTTCAAAAATGTGGTTTTGAGAAAAACACGTTTAAAGTTTCAAGTCAGGTTTACAACCGAATCAATGCAAATTTTGTATATATAGTTATTCTTAGTATTACAGCTTCATATAGCTTTTTGTATGACCCAAGGGTATCGCGTGTCTAGTGGACACATTACTGATCGAGTCGAGTTTCAGAAATTTCTAGCACGTCAATTGCTATTGAGTCGAAGTGCTGAAAACGCAAATGTGCAGTAGACAACTTTCCACAGTAAGGACAATTTCTGAGGCCATATTTTGAAAACTGAATTGTCCACAGTTAATATACAACTTTCCGAAACGTCTAAAAAATAGCAGATTTCAACCGTCCGTGTCATAAATTTCATCCTAACCGTGAGCTAGTTTCGTTACTTGATTTGATCCAGGAGACTGGACCGCGACAAACGCACAGGCAGCATAGTACGGTCCGCCATGGCGGGTGGGATAAGGCAATTGTGTTTACTCGTAGTTTGCATACTAGTTACCGCGTTTGCCACCCACTTTACGCGTAACAGGCCCGTAAACATCTTCAGTGAAGGGGCCACTCGTCGTACGTTCCCTTTGTCCGTGTTTCCTTTCCGCCACCCCCCTGCGCGGCCACTTCCTTCCATTCTTTAACTCGTTCCTCTGCTCTTCTTCTGACCCCCATTGTTTCGGCGTCCTTTGTACCTCTTTGGTGCTCGTCGCCGCGCTCGTTCTGGCCAGGAAGGCGGTTGAATTTAGATCACGACCTGGGGGAATTGTGCTTAACGACCGTCCACGATGTGAAATGTCTTGCTATCGGTTTTGTTTTAATCGTGGAATCCCCTTGCAACGAAGAACCGAGTTACTTGGACAGATTTTCGGATGTAGGCTTTGGAAACGATACTGATCAGTGGGAAATTCGTAATTTGCTTTGTTTATGTTTATAAAGGTATTTAAATTTTAAATGCTGGTTTAATTTTTTAGGTGCTATCTGTATTTTAGATAATATTTGGAAACTGAAATGCGTGCAGATATTAACCGAAATTTCTTTAGTAAACAGCTAGTTAATTTGGAAAGGAAGGAACGTATGTGGTTATTGTTAACTGGAACATTTGAAATAAAAAGAACCACTGTTTAACAAAAAAATCATTGAAACAAGGGGCAGTACTGAAAAATGTCGTTGGAAACATGATCCTTTCAAAAATTCCGACTTTTCATTAATGGTATGAATGCGTTTTCACCTACAAAGGGACAGGGCATGCGTTGTCATTGAATTTATTCCATTTTGTATGAAATTACACTTTAATTTAACTTTAACGTCATTTCACAGCGTTATTTTGTCAAACACGACAAACCAATATAATGAAGAATATTATCATTGAAAGAGATAATTGAACGCACCTTTACGGGTAGCGAGTAGTATTAATTCATCGCACTTTTCCAGTTTGCAACGTGTCAACGTGTATCCGGTTTCAGTACTGTGCAACAATTTACCGTGTGGCGTTTCATCCGTTCGACTCGGTTTTTTAACGATTTCGACAAACATTCCCACCTCCCATGTGAAAGTTCCACGTGGCGAAAATTCATCAAATAAGCTATCACTTCGGGGCTTTGCTGCTTCACACGATGAAAAAAAATTGAATTTACAATGTACTCTTTGAAGGTACAGTCTGTGTGTGCCGGATTTGACTGTAAAAATTGAATTAGAATTTTGTAAAGCTCATGAAGCTTGTAACGTTGAACGGTATTTCGCATGGATTAAACGACTTCTCTTAGTGATTTTATTAAAAAGAGAAGTACTTGTATTTCCTCTGTATAATCATGCTTCATCGGTCTTATAATCACGCGTCATCTCGGAAATATGATTGAGTTAACATTGTTTCAATTTTATCGATAGCGGGAGAGAGAGAAAATGATGTGTGAGGGGGAGAAAAAAGGGTGGGAGAAGTAGAAAGAACGGCCAAACCATGTCTATCATTCTCTATATGTAATTGCAATGCTAGTTTTGAATTATGTTTCTGTCACCTCAACGAATTAGTACAAATTTTATTAATAACGGAATAAAGAAGTACGGGACACTGTTTGTTTTAGACAGATCGATTGTACGAATTTCAGATGACCATGAATGTAAATGAAATATGTAATGAATTGTACGTAGAAAAAATATGTATTGAATTTGTAATATGTAACGAATTTATAATATGAAGTATGTACGTGCCAGCATTAATTCACAGTAATATCATGAATGGTAACTTTGATCTTAAAGATTAATATAATAATGAATTTATCATTTTATACGAAACTACTGCGAAACAATTACAAAGCAATCGGTGCCAAGAATTTCCAGAACAATTAGAAGTACAAACGTCGCATAATAAAGAGCGAATTCCAAAAAATTGAATAATTTTATTAACCCACGGACGAATGTAATCGTACCGGTACGTCACATATCTTATCTGCCATTTTTGACACTACCATTCGAAATATTCATTTTCTCTTCAGTTGTATAGGTTACTACGAAAAAAAATATAATTTGACTTCATTAGATTAAAATGTCTCGTTATTACATTTATAAATAATTTATTTATAACTGTCTTACTGAAACACAGCAATGCCAACACGAGAAGTTTAAAACGCGCAGTTGTCAGTGGGTTAAATAATAAACGGCATAGTCCGTAAATAATATAGTTAAACTAATTGTACAAAAAAAGAAGTGTTCTGAAAAACCGTCATATTTTTCCTAACGTTAAAATAAGAAAGACCGCTGGAACGTAAAGAAGAATGAATAATGACTCTGGTTCGCGTTTCCTTTAAGGAATTTAAGAGATTTGCATTTAATATCGGTGGCCGGTGGTCTGTATATTCATTTTAAGACTAGACACTGTCTCGTCAGCCATGATTTCGCAGTTTCGTCGCGTGTCAAATTTTATTCAGACCAACGTCTACTTTTGCTTGCAGGTAATAAATTCCAGTCGAACCTCAGCGAGATCGGCAAGTCGGAGCAAAAATCGAGCGACCCAGATAGGAAAAGGAATTACAATTGGCCCCCAGACAGCGGTAAGCTCTGTTGCTGTGTGTAACCGTGGGCTAATTTAAACGAGACAACCCTGATAGACACGGCTAACGTCTCACTCCAACTCCACCTCTTCCTTATTTTCCGAACTCATTTCCCTGAAAAGAGAAGAGTCGATAGTAATGCTCGACGTCACGACCGTCCTCGACCGACGGTTATATTTATAAAATGATAACCAGCCGAGCCAGTCCATTAGAATTCATTGTTTTCCGTTTAAATAGCGACACGTGACGAGAATACAGATAATGTTTCGAAGCGTGCATTGATTACGCGTGTATTTGTTTATATAATCCGTTTGTTCGTCGAAGTGCCTCTAATATTTGTTAAAAATTTTATAGAAATAACTCTATAAATATGTTCTTGAAATGTATCAGGAAAATGTTATAGGATACACAGTAAATGTGACTTGTACAAGAATTTGGGAACACTCAGATGAATTACCCGTTCGTACGCTTTAATTTTGTGGGAAACAATAAGTCAATCGAGACAAATGTAAATGAATTTATTTCAAACATATACGACGCAAATTACAGTCGAAACGACATAACTCGCGACGTTCATTAATTTCCCTATGTAACAACAAAAAATATTCCCTTATTAGTATCTCTAAATACGAAGATAAAACCGGGGAAGAAAAAATGTTTTCATGTTGTCAGAGATTTAAAATCGGTTTCAAAGTACTCGAGGATCCTAATTTCGCATTACATCTTCGTTTTAGCTAAATTGGTTGCGATTTTCAAAATAATCGAAACAGTTGAAATTGAATGTTTATATGGATTTTAAGTACCTAGTACTATTGCTTTTTTGTTACGTATCCTCTTCTTAAAACCTGCATTTGTTTACTTTCAGATTAGTGATTTCCAAAGTAAAGAAGAAAATAAATGATTTTATTTTGTTTCAGAGATGAATTTTATGGAAGTGATTGTTTCTTTTTTTTTCATAACTTTCTAATACTTTCTATGTAATTACTCTGTCTCTTTTTATCGCATTTCATAAATGAAATTAATTCAGAATCATAGAAATTGCTGTTTTATTTTTTCTTATTTTGTATACATATTTAAGACATATGCATATCTCGAAAACTAGAGCCAACCAAGAAAAAGTAATGGCATATTCAGAATCACGAGCACTAAATACTCAAAATCAACTCTTAAATCCCTGGCAACAAATAGATTGTTCTCCTGCGTAATCGTTCGAAAGTTCTTCCAGAATTTCAATCAACGACCAGAACACTATCATCTTAAAAACACGCAATCAGATCACATTTCCATCAACTGAATTGCCATCATCCCCCTTCCCAATACACTTATCACGGATCACCTGGTACGTTGTTAATTTTCTTCTCGCAAAAAAAAAAAACGAAAACCCAGACAAACCCCGACTGTCTTCATTCTACTTCGATACAACGAAGATTTCCGTCGAAATTCGTCCCTTTACGTCCAGACGAAAAATGCTGGTACGAGAGAAACAGTCATTCCGTCCCACGGTTCGTCCGGAATTCCCCGACGCCAGTAGCTCATTAATCGGACACTGCCTTCGGTCAGAAAAATTGATAATACCTCAAACATCGATATCGAAGCCGACAGAAGGTACGACGGCGGGTCCACCACGTCAGGATCGAAGTCTGAAATCGGTCCGCGACGGTCGACAGGCATTGAAATCTATCCGGAATAAAGGCTGACGGTGGCAAATGAGCAGAGGAAACAAAACCTTAGGCGAGCTTCGGAGCGAAGTTGCGGTTTATCCGGCATTTCGTAAGGTTGGAGGATAGAAGGGGGTGGGTGCAGTGGCATTTAAATGACAGAGGCTCGAACGTCAGGCCGCGGGGGTCAGGCTTGGCACCCCTGCAGAAATTCCTCTAGGCCTTCGGGGCATTATCGGAATATTTCTTTCCACGCCACCCCCGTCTCCCCACTCGCTCCCCCCCTCCCATCACGGTCTTTGTCCCGTCCTCCGTCCTCGTCCAGCCTTCCACTCGGCCCTCATTCAGAACAGACGGAACAGCCGCGGTTCAAGCGCACCTCCCTGCCCTCTTCCCTCGTTCCTCGATACAGAGGACCTCCGCGCACCGGTGGTTTCTTTTTAAAAGGAATTTGCATAATGGCAAAGTGTGAAAATCCGTTTCCTCCGCGGGCTCGATCTCGATAGTCCCGTGGAAGTAGGTAATTTTGCTCGGGGACCCCGGGTGGAAAAAAAAAAAGAAACTCGCGCGAGAGCCCTCCACAACTTGATAAGTACTTCCAGTTCTTTGGTAGCCACCCCGACTCACCCTCTTGGTATCGAAGGTCGAACGGTTTCCCGGGGCACCATGTCCTCGGGTAAATTCGTTTTCGAACTGCCGAGCATAGAGAACCCCGATACTTTCTCTCCCTCTCTCTCTTTCTCTTGTGACCCCAACCGAACTTGCCTCGCGATGGAATCGTCGGAACGATGAATCCCGTTGAAACTCCTGCTAGGTAAATTGTTCTGTGTGGTTCTTTTTGTTGCGTTTCATTACGCGTTTGATCGAGTGTAATGGGTCCTTTTTAGTTGGTCCCTTGTTATTGTAGAGAATGAAAGATACTTGTCAATATTTGTGTTAAGCGTGTAAATTTTAAGTGACTGAGAGCGGAGAATATTTGGTCTGATTGAGATTTAGTGGTACGAATGAAGAGGTTGAGTATTCTGTTCGTTTATTCGAGTGCTTGGGACGAGTAGATAATTTTAGACGTGGATGACGGAACTTTTTTTAGGAATGAGAGAAGAGTGCTAGGCAAGTATGGAAGGGAAGTTTTATTAACACGCTGGTGACATATTTCCGATTAAAACTAAAAAAGAAATTATAGGGAAAAAATTGACTCAGTCTTTTCTAAATACACACCCTGCGATCCCGAGGTTTGAACCTGTAGCAAGATTTTACTGTATTATTCGTGCATCGATCATCTTTTTTTAAGTGAGGAAACTTCACTCCTAATATTAGTCAATGCCCTTTTGCTTGGTACTATTAATGCATAAAAGGAAAAGAAAGAATGTTCCAATTGCCACCGATAGACACCTCCGTATAAGTAAAGATATGACACATATCAACCCTGACTGCCCCCCATTTTATATCCACCGCTTATAGCACTCAGTCTAAATAAAGAAGAATCTCCTACAAATCCATTCATAAGTAAAGCCACAGAAAAAATTCGATCCCAGTCGAATCTACTCGTTCCACGGTGTGTGTTTCGTAAAATTAAACAGCGTTATATTTTCTACAATTCAACCACTACTTACCCGTAACAATTTGCATACCCGATGAAATGAACGACGCGATAATAAACCTAGATCAAAAAATTCCACGATCATCCACACGGTATAACAACCGCGAAACCGTGACAAATTGCCCCGAAAAAAAATTTGGCCACACTCGCTCGATTTCGCGGGAAAAAGAGTCTAGCGTGAGGGTGGGTGCCGCGGCGGGAGCCACAAAACCGACGCAAAAAAGTCGCGAAAAGAAAAACAGAGCGCGGAGTGGCGGAAATGCGAGTGGAAAGGGACACAGTGCGCAAAACCCAGCGGAACAAGGCGAGAATCCTTCTCTCCAGTAGAGATTCGAACAGAACGAGGGAAGGAACATCAGCCCCGCTAGGTAGAAGTTAGCCTCGTGGCTGAGAAACGAAACGGGGAAACGAGGATTGAGGAGGGATGATTGGGGCGAAGGCCCAACGGGTCGCTTCTGATTTGTAATTAGAGGTGAGTGAGGCTGGGAAGAAGCAGCGGAATACATCTGTTTCGAAGCGGGTAATAGCTAAAAGTATATCGCAGGCCAGCTGGAAGAATAACTTGACTTCCCATTCTCTTGTTACTCTTACTTCTCGACGTTTCTCTGTACTTCCCAGTCTGTACTCCTCCCTAACCATTTTGCCCCCATGCTTATCCTTCCGTTGGCTTCTCGTCTCGTCGGAAAAGATCCTTCGCGCGCTTGAATTTGTGTCTTTCCATCGGAACAACGGACTTTCCGTGGGGAAATTCTTGATTTCCGCATCCATCATACCTTTTCGGGGCTACCGACGCGATTTTTACGGCAACGGATTCCCCTCTGGCCTCTCGTATCCAAGGATTTTTTCACTCGGTGCTTTTCGGCTCGTTTCTAATGCGGCTAGATGGAAACGAGCACGGGGATCTTGTGCTCCTTCAGCCTTGATTACGCAGAAACGTTCTCGTTTTCGGTCGCGTTGGCGGACAGGAGGCCTGAAACGGATTTATTTCGAAAGGACTGAAATGTTCATCACGAGGGATTGTTCGGTTTAAGGATCAGGTCTGTCGCAACGGTCTGTCGATTTTTTATGCGTTGTAAATTATAACTAGATTGCAGAAGTTTGTGCAAATATGAATTTTTTTAAATTTACTACTAGACTTGGGGACTAGAAATAAACAGAAATTTGTTTACTGTATCAATGAAGGTTCTATCAGGTCCCAAAGGAAACAAAAAACGTAGTGGAGTTTATTAAACTTTTTAATACAGTAAATTTGTTATCATCGCATATGCTATAAATTCATAAAATCCACCGGCTAATTATAACTGCATCCTTATGAAAAATGATAGTTCGTGAAGTGATTTATAAAGGCAGGAGTAGAAATAAAAGAATTCGTTCTTCTTTTAGCGATTTCAGTGGATTAAAAATAAAATAAATGAATTAATCTTTAATTGCTTAAATTTTCCTCCTATAACTATTAGACTGCGATTTTATGCATTTATAGAACATCCGATTATCTAAAATTCAGTATGGTGCAATGTTTTAGAAAGTTTCCTTAGATTGTTTTACTTCGAACCTATTCGAACCTTTAACATAATAAATAAATTATTCTTTGGGTTCAGTTTCTAAAGATTAATCCATAAAATTTTATATTTGCATAAACATCCATAGTCTAATAATAACGTATTCTATTAGCAGTATAGTGTTGAAAATTTTTTGAGATATATTATACCAACAGGATTCAAAGAGTTAAGAAATATAGGTGTGTTGTCATTTAAAAGTTAAACTCGATAAAAGCTTTGTCGTTTACTGTATTTCGCATACTTCTATTATATTAAAAATAATTTGAATGTAGAGTCTACTTATTACAAATTAGACAGTTTTATTCTATATCTGGTAATTTCAACTTTTTTAAGTGGAAAAATGAGAAATTCTGTGAAAATAGCTGAAATTTGTGAATGCTGGGAAGGCAGCTAATATTTCATTCTTGAGTCAATATCTTCAATATCTATAATTTTTTTAAATATTTCTCACAGTTAGATAGAATTGATGAATCTCTAAAAACTGGTTTTATTACGGAAAAGTAAGTGTTCCTTAATTTTGCTTAACTCACAGATATGGAAAGTTTCGTCAAAATCGGCTACAGACACTTCGACATTGTTCCGTGTTAGAACCATTAGAACTAATTGCACTTCCAGACTTTGAGCTGAACCAACTTGCGTGCTTCGAACTGCCGCCGAACACTCGTGACAGAACCGTCCCCTAAACTTCCAAACAAAACTATTTGGATTTTAAACGGAATGGTTCGAACGTTTTGCTTGAAAATCGGAAATTTGAAATTATAATTCAGAGTAAACATCTTGTCCAGAATTCCATTTCTGGCTCGAATATGTTTCCCGAAATTTCGAGGAATTTTAACTTTTCGAAATCAAAGGAGCCTCACAAATTATACAGTCGGCCCATTCTGATTTTAGTATAATCAGTTACTCAAAAAATCGATTCTCCCTTAAAGTTTTATAAAGGAGAAGCCGGATTCCTGTATGTGATGCGTATCTGATTATAAACGGCACGATTATTACACTAGGACAAAGAATGATGAAAATTGAGCATCATAGACGACTTTACGAAAATGAATGATAAAATAAGTTATATAATTCATAAAGTAAGTTTTATAATTCATTTTATCTTCCACCCTTTCTTCCTTTTATTCAGTTCCCTAAAACCTGTGTAACCCATCTTCTATGAATTGGAATACATGAATAATAAGTAAATTGTAGATTCTTTTGTATTTTTCATTTATTAAATGTATACAGAAGTAACGACCATTTGACCGTCAAAAATGTTTAGTAACCCGGATAAACTTGTCATCCTTCCAGAAGGACGACTTTTCGGTAATTTCGGTTTGCGACTTTTGGCACATGTTATATCTAGCCTAATGTCCTTTTGGGAGGAAATGGATTGGAATTTCGAAGCAATTTTTCTAAAAACTAGCTAACAGTAATACTTACAGAAATTTAATTAGTAAAAATATTATTTTGAAGAAAATTGCAAAACAAATTCTGGCTTATCT
The DNA here is from genome assembly GCF_001272555.1 of Dufourea novaeangliae. Classification (NCBI taxonomy): domain Eukaryota; kingdom Metazoa; phylum Arthropoda; class Insecta; order Hymenoptera; family Halictidae; genus Dufourea; species Dufourea novaeangliae. Next base: position 518,878 of record NW_015373998.1, on the reverse strand, counting down.
GGGTTAATATTGAACAATTCTTGCTAGCATCTAGTATTCGAAATAGTTTCCTTCAATGTCGAAGAACTTCTTGCCATTTTTACTAATAAAAGTTGAATTCCTCGTCAACGAATAAAATCAAAAATTTAATGAAATATTTAACATCTGTATGTCATTTTCATCATTAGAGGAACCACCTTTCTATATAATGTCCGGTTTTGCTGATTCCTCTATAAAGATGTGATTATATACTGCTTAACACAATTAGAGGGTCGCTACTGTGATCATTTTATCACATCAATCGAGTGAAAATTACGAAACGAATACTTTGCCAAATTCCCATTCTTTCAAATTCTTTCTAACAATAATTCTTTTTATGATTCCTTTTCTTTCTTACATTACTCACATTAGTTATGTTTCTGTAAAAAAAATTTCACTGTATTATACGCAATATCGACAGATACACTGACTGCAATAAAGATAAAATAAATAATCCTCTACTTATTTCGAGCAGTGTAAAAGAAACGTCGAACAAAAACATAATAGAACACCAACAACAAAAAGAATTCTCCTCTGATTTCAGATTCATCCGCAGCCATCACGGCATCAGGAGTGCTGTTAATGATCGCACTGATCGTGGTGTCGATCGTACGATAAACGGAGCCGAGAACGGACGGCATCGACGTCCGTACACCTGTAATTCACGGACTCGATTCAAACCGAACGGAGATACTAAAATGACGTTTAGAACTCGAATAACCGGGGCACCGCAACCACACGCTCACAACAGGAGAAAGTACACATGCCCCCCCCCTCCCGACAACACACACGTAAAAAACACGTTACACATACGGTTCACAGGCGGAAAATTGACTGAGTAGTTAGTGTCGTATTAAGAATGGAAGAGGAAGGGGGAAATAAGTAATAAATAAGAATAATAATTACGCGTGCCAAGTCAGTGTAGCGCAGTGTCTAAAGTGAAGATGAGATGAGAACCAGAGAAAAAACCAAGAGAAAAAAAATGGAATTTCTACCGAGCAACGAGCGCATTACACGAGAGGCGTGGAGTACCGTGGGGTAAGGGTCAAATCACAAAGTGCAACGACTATCGCTTTCAGTGTAACATATTGTATAACGCCGTTATGCCGCCGCCAGAGATCATGCGCGCGCCAACGATTCTTGTCGTTTTTCGAACGAATCGAACCAGCGCAACCGCCGAACACTCCACGCCGCTTTTCCCGTGAGTCTTTTCTTCCCTATCTAAATTTCAGCTACATGATTTCATACGATTTCCGCGAACGAAGTCGCGATCGATGGTAGCGATTGAAACGGATCGATTGAAGGTACGGATAAATGAAATTCTTATTGACCGATGATAAGGAGAGCACTGCTGTGAGACATGAGTTAGTAAAATGAATCGAAGGTTTAAAGTACTGTTATTTTCTTCTTGGATGCATAATTCAATTTATTTTAATGTGAAAAATCTATCACGTTCGTTTGTGGCAAACTGATATACGGTGTCGCGTTGGAACATAGAAGCTCAGATCTCTCATTATGCTCCTTTCTTTGGAATATTCTGTCTACAATAAGAGGTTTTAGTTTACGTTGTTATCACTTCAAATATAGTTTGTTTTTATTACAACTTTGTATAAAGCGTACGATGAACTTTTTTACCTTAGATACTATTGGGTTGGTGAGAAACAAAGAGCCGTTTGAATATCTGAAAATTACTTTTATCTTTGTTGTAATTAAAAAATATCTAGAATTTCTTCGATTACTCATACAGTGTGCATTTGTTTATTGGTGTCGGAAACTTTAAAGGGTTATTCTACATGTCGGAATAAAACGAAAATCAAGAATGACGAATTGTGTTGGAAACTTCGTTTTCGAGTTCTTAACGAACAAAAATTTGGGTCAGAGAGTAGGAGAAAGCAGTATACTGGCGTTCTCTGACAAAAATACGCCCTTATTCTTCTATAGGAGCATAAGTACCCAAAAAATTTCGATTTTTTTAAGCTCTGTAAATTTCTAGGAAACTATAATAGAAATTGTCAAACAAATTTTTCATTTTTACTACTTTTTGATATTTCAGGGTGAAACCACCCCTTAAATAGTAATGTGTTATCTTAAAAAACTGTGCAATGAAATTGTTAAAAATTTATTGTTCAAATAAATAAATAAATGAATAAGCAAATGTTTAACAATTTCATTTCACAGTTTTATAGACCATAAAAATCTATTAAATGTTCATTGCAACAATCTTTTGATATCTACTATAGTTTTCCAGATGTACAAGGAAATATGAAAACACATTAACCTTCTTAGGGGTGATTTCACCCTAAAAACGAAAAGTTATCCGATGCTTTTATTGAAGTCCTCTACAAACTGAGGTGTTTAAAAGGAATCGGAATTTTCGAGGTACCGAAGTTCCTTTGTTAGCCGAACATGTGATATGGTATCTTTTCCTTGGTACAATCCCAACATCTGCAAGTCGTCAACGTGAACACATTTAGTCCACGTGAAATAGCCTCTGAATTTGTTTAAAGTGTTAATTTATCTATTATAGTGCGTTTTAGTGTAGTTTACGTTAGTTTATTTACTGTTTATTATATACGTGTGTGCTGTGTTCTACCTTGTAGATTTCGTCGAGTAATGTCGTACAACGATTCGTGCTTTTTTTTTTATAAAGTGTCGCACGAAGATAGTCCTGCCTCGGATGCAGGTGTTACACGTCACTCGTTTGGCTACGAGGTAAGAGTGTATTTCTGGATTGCCTGGTTTCATGAGATTTTAGTCCGAATCTTTAACTGTTAATGACTTGAAAACTGACCCTGTAACCCAATTTCATAATTTGTGATTTTCCATTTAGTTTCGAATATAGAACACTTTGTATAGAGTACTGAGAATTTGAGAATCGAGAATTAAAGTTAACTGGAGTGACGATTTCTTTCGATCTATCTGTGCAAAATATACAAAATTATAAAACTGTAGGAATTTATTTTGCACCAACCTAATATTTTGAAAATTATTTCTTAAAGAGAGTCTCAACAGTAATCTGTTTTATTCTAGCTGAGACTTGATATATTATTCTTTGACTATGAATTAAACTCTTTTATGCAGAAATAAATGATTGCTATATATTTTTGCAGGTGTTAGTCAATCATAATACGACTTAAAATGTTAAATAAAAACACTTTTCTTGTCTAATTATATTTCTGGAAAAGCTTTGTTTCTGAACAAAATATACTTCTGGAACAATTACCAAACGGAGTAATGCAATATAACTGAGAAAGAAATTGATCACTGTGTACTGTGAAAAGTCTTCTACAACCCGCTTCTGGTGGTGTTGTTAAATACTTTAATAAGCTTTTCTCTTAAATTCTTCACCAAGTAACTACAAAACACAAAGAGAAAATATAACAATCTCTGAACATAACATCTACCTTATATGAAAACAGACCTATCAATACGAAGTCAAGTTACCTTCAAATTACCTTCAAATTACCTTCAAATTACCTTAAAATTCTGAATTTCTGTTAATATTACGATTACAGTATGTCCACAATAATTTTTATTCTCGACCGAATTAGTTTCTCCATAATTTGCCCTTTGAAGCAGGCTGGCGCGGCGTCGTAAAGTTAACCTTTTCTCACAAACGATCTGAGGAAGAACAAAAAAGAGCGATGGAAGCACAAATTTTCTCTACCATCGATTTCATCATTTCCCCCTTCCTTTAGACGACTCTTCTCCGATATACCACTTTTTATTCTGTCTGCAGAGTGTCCTTTCTATTCTAGTCCTCTCTTCGTATCACCAGATCCTTCATTCTTTCGCCGTCGTCGTTCTGTTTCTTATATACGAAATCGCGGATCTCATCTGGGATACTTGAGATTAAAACGTCAGATTCGGCACAGAAGATGCTTCTGCATAAAGAAATCTCCCGATAAGAGAAAAAGATGGTGCATTCGGGGTTGGAAATGCTAAGGAGACAGATGAATATTAAAATGTCGAATATCATTATTTACGAACGCCTTCGATCGCGAGTCGTTTCGTGACCCCAGGACCTCTGACAGTTTCCTTGTTACCTTCTTGTCAAAGGGTCGTGTATTTTTTTTTTTTTTTGCTTCAACGAATATTTCCTTTTGCCTTGAAACAGTTCTGTCAGCAAGAGCTTTTCCTTGTTTGTTGCATTGGAGAATTGTTCCATTCTTACATTTCCGTGGAAAGTCGAGATAGTCAAAGAAACGAATACAGGTACACAATTTTAATAAATTAAATATAACAAATTTGTAAATATAATCATTTTTGTGTTTGGTAGTTCTTGAGCAACAATTTGTTATTTTATACAGCTTAGACGTAAGGTATTACAACTCACATTGTCACTTACATGAATTCATTTATTATTTTAGGTGATCTATGTAGCAGATCAGTTTAATAAAATTCCTACTAATAATACATCTCGGTAAATCATGAACACCTATCGATACAAACTTCAATTACCCATTACTAGTAATTTTTCAAAAAATTATTCAACTAAATCAACACCAGAAACAAACTTTTATTCATCATCTATTGTTCAATTACAATTTCGATCTTCTACATGGTACATAACAATTCACAGAAAATTGAACTCGTTCGATTAAAAAGTTTAAACAAAGTATTGCCACGAAATTGAAAGTAATGCGCTCAGAATTTAACCCCTTAGACTGCGAACCACGCGGAAGCCAGGACACTCACTGTGTACGATGTTCTTTCTTAATGATTTAACAATCGTTTTGTATAAATTTTATAAAATGTAGCAACTGTAGTTATCACAAAAGAAGCGAATGACGCATGCAAAGCAACGACAGGTTAAAAAATGGTCATTTCCGAATTTCTTGTTCCAACAAATGACGATGTTCGCAGTGGAAGGGTTAAAACCCTCTTTATTCGCGAATACAGTAGTTCGAAGCATGGAGATCTGTCTTCACTGACAGAGAAAAAAGATCCTGGTTAGGAGAACGGAAGTTCTCTGAGTGTGTCACATGTGACACCTGTGAAAACGCGAGAGTGCCAATTACAGGCGAGAAAGCGTGCACGCGCGACTTTTACCCCCTTTGTCTCGCTTCGAACGTGTCCACGGTGGATACTCGTGTAAAATCATGTTAGACCAGGGGGAGGGGGCGACGTACGGCTCTTTTCTCTTCCGTTGTTGCCACGCACTTTTGTTGCGCTCTTTATCGCGTTATTTAGCCTTCCCCCTGCTTTTTCATGCGAGAGAAAGGTGCCACGCGAACACGGCAAAGGACCCAGAGACGTTCTATAAAGATTAATTTTGATATAACGCGGCTGCTTCCTCTTTTCTGTAATTAACGTAGTGCTCGTCGGGCGAGCAATGAAAACGGGTAATTAAACAGAGAACTTGGCATGAACAAACCACTCTGTTCCTTCACTGTCCCCTTTGTCTGCCCTTATTATCGATTGGTTATTCTGCAATTTTTTAATAGATTGTGGATTTGGATTGAAATTTTATGAAATTTCGAGTTATTTGGATTACGTTTTTATAATTTTCCTTGGTAAAAAAAGGTTGAGAAACATGACTTTATTTATGTATTGATAGAATGTGAGAAAAATTATTGTAATTATTTGAATGTATGGATTGTTTTTTTTTTGTTTAATATAATTATTATAATTAAAAATACAGGAAAACAGATAATCTTTTTTACGAAAGAAAAATATTTCTTTTCTCTTTTGTCTTTCCAGTCTGACTTGAATAGATGTTACTGACTAGTAAGTAGAATATAGTGATCATTGGTGAGACATATAGTATAGCAAAGCCTATGAGGAAACAAGTTGAAGTAAAAGTGAGCAGACAAGGAATATGTGATTCATATAAGTGACCAAATAAATGGAATAGTATCAATAATTTTGCACAAACTTAATCAGTAATCAAATAATTTTTATCGAACTTAATACCACAAAATTCGTTAATTCCTATTATCTGACTACTCAAATTTGTGTGATTTAATATTTTTCTAAGATACTATTTGAATGGAAACATACTAATAATTGAATATAAATGATTGATACATAATTCGATGACTCTAGAAGAGAAATATTTTTACTCTAATTTCGTCTGAAATATTGATATAGATTTTTAAACTTTATTAGGAAAAAGAAAAGAATGTATGCGTCCTTTTACAATTAGAATTCCAATACTTCTTTTATGTAATGTAGAAGTCACTTAAATAATCAAAGAATAAATCAAGTAAACAACTTCACTCTTTACAATTGTTTGATGGCATCGATTCGTGATAAACGACGAAAATGTTTTGAAATAATAGTGTTTTATTGTGTTACTATTCCGTTGGAGATTCATTTGTTTCGCAGTCGACAGTGAATCAACCGTTTTTATCGTGACCTAAAAACACCGAAACCCTTTCACGTATAATTTTGCAGGTTTATCGACAACGCGAAATACCACTCGCCAATTTTCGGTTGCACCGACTTCGACTATTAGTTGTAATCACGAACGTCGATCACGACGATTTTCGACCGTTTTTAAAACCGTCTCACGTTTCTTGGAACAGTTCGCGTTTATAAAATTAATATACGCGATCTATAAAATGCAAGTTTTAATCCCTCGGGAGTATAACTACTTTAACTCCCGTCAGCAGTAAAACATTTGCGTGTTGCTTTTTTTTCACAGAACTTTCAACAATTCTGTGCGCTAAGAATAGTAAAACTTATAAGAAGCTTCAACAAAATTGTCACTTTCATTGTAGTTATACATAGAAGATATTCTTTCAAGTTGACGCGAATAAATTCTGAGAATAGAATTTTGAGTATTAAATCCTTTGAAGGTAAAACAGAAATACTATTTTTTTTTCACAAAATAATATGTGAAATGAAAAATTATTGTTATAATTAATGAAAAATTATATAATTAATCGCATTCAATAAATAATAGTAAATCAATGGCCCTGATATCACAATAATATTTGAAGCAATTTTTATTCAAACAAAGTGAAGTAAAAATACCAATGCATAAAAAATAAAAACTTATCGTTGATTGAATTACAACAAAAAAAATCGAGTTAAGTTTCTCACTACAGAAGAAAATGCAATACTCAGGAAAGAAAAGATTTTGTGGACAAAATATAATAACAGAGGGGATTTTTATATTTCGAAGCATTACGTATCGCCAGATCTGAGCACTCCTGAAATGGTATTAATTGAACAATATTTCAAATAACATGTCATTTTATTTTCCGAAATAAATTATTGCAAATAGTTATTTCTTATTCTTATTTCAAATAAAATTTGCCCAGCTCTGCGTATCGCGAAGAATGTTTGACCGAAGAAAGCCTCCATTAGCGCGTCACGCGTTTAATTCATCCGAGTGTTAGTTAACCGGGTTTGGAATTTATCCGTGAATGCGCAAACACGGTTACAGGGCGCCGGTTTAAGCGGACTTCGAACTACTTAGGAATATCCATTATTCAGCGTACATCTTGTTTAAAGCAACAGGTTCGAGAGTCCCGCCACTCGCCGCGAATGGGTTAACGCCCATGATGGATTAAAGAAGGACGGGTTCAGGGATTACGCGAAACTTACCCCGTTGAGATCTTTAATTTTATCATTGGCACGAATGTAACCGTCTCTCGTTACCCAGAAACCCTGGAAATCATAAGGTATCGCTGCCTCGATCCACACGAATCTTCGTTTCGATCTCTTATCGCGAAAACGTTTCTTTCCCTCTTCTTGACGAATGGATAAATTTCATTAAAAAAAAATAGAATAATCTACTAAAACTTTTGAATGCACCGAATACTTTGATGTTCCAAATTATGATTGTTCATCATGTAGAATTACAATTGCTTATCATTACGAATGAAAAATAAGAGAAAAGAATGATGTTTGTTCTTCAGAAGTAATTCGACAAATTGGATGTTATTACGTTTAATATACCATATATGGTCACTTTCCTAATTTCTGTTGCCTGATTTTTTAATTCGTTTTTATTGAAATTTCTTTGAAACACATATAATTATAATACAATCGTATGCTTCATTTTGTAAGTCGTTTAGTGCTCATGCTACAGAAGGTTTACTATAATATTATAGAATACGATGTCTACACGGAAAAAAAAGTTATTATTCTTAAACAGGAACTGATAAAAAAAATTCGTATGAAAGGTCTAAACCTGATGTTTGTGATGTATGATACCTTTTTTCGTACGCGAAGAATATTTTTTCAATTTTCTTCTAGTGATTCTACCTAAATGATGGGTAGAAGTACACTTTTTTTCTTTATTAATAACATACACTGCAAAATTATAATCTGCTATTAAAATAACAATAAATAAATTTTTATGTATGGGCAATAATACATACACAATTCAGAGTAAGCATTGATGCTTTGTTCTCTGAATTTGTTATTCTTAGAATTTCGTTTATTCTAGTCAAATCGTTCCTGTACGTCTGATGACTTAAATCTTTTTAGTTTTCTGACCATGAAATTTTTTTCCATGAATTGCATGGTCCAAGAATGCATTTTCGAAACGGAAATACATTTTCCGTGTATACATGCATAATTATTTCGCGTTGATCTAGGAAGCCTTTGTGTGTCGATAAAAACTTCGAAAAAAGTACGTGAAACCGAATTGGAATACACAAGACCCCGCGGGTTAAATGTTCGGCCGATACAACAAATATAATTCACACACTACCGTATGCAATAAGTACTGAATTGTGCTAATACTGCAGTGTGCTCGCGTATCGTTTGAACAACTCGTTATCATAAACGATGGGTATCGACAGCTTAATGTTTCAATAAATTGCGACTAATTATAGAGGGTTTGCGATTCGAAGAGGAAATTACCGTCGACAGAAACAGTCTGCGGTACGCGGTCCGACATAATCTGCATAATTAGAAAGCTGTACGGTAATGGAAACAGGATAAGTATCAAGAATCGGGAAAACGAAACGCAGTAGAGCCGTCACGAAATTTTGAAATAACCATAAAAATTACAATTCAAATACTTTAACATTAAAATCGATATAAAGAACGCGAACTGAAAAGATTAGGCAAAACCAAAACTTTGTGTATGATAGTTCTATGTTGTCGAAACAAGAAACAAATGTGTCTATATGTATACTACCGGCCAAAAATATGGGACCAGTTCTCGTAATTAACCCGTGGGTACCGATTTATTTGAACAAAATTTTGCTAATGGAACAGATTTAATTTTTGGGTACTTGGAATAGTATGTAAAAGCAATAGATTTTATGTCAAAATTAATAAATAAAAAAAAACATGAAATGAAGAAGAATGTACATGTTAAATGTTGTCTCGACTCGAATGATGAGTTAGATTCGTCATCTTGCACTTAGGCAAAACAAGTACAGGATGAGTCTCAATCGTCAAATGTACGCAAGGTGTTAAAGAAAGAGAAAAATGTCATTCTACAAAGATTTGATAAAAATAATATGTTAATCCTGATTTGTATATGTACTGATTCCATAACTGTTATTATATCGTAACAGAATAATGAGTTATTTTTCCATCAATCATGAACTCTGATCCTGTTTTTTTGGCTGATATATTCAAAAGTGTACATTTAGAAACGAGTATTAAAAAGATGAATTCAAAGTAGATTTTCAATAGTGTCCTCCATGAGATTCAATGCTTATGTTATAGAAATAAAATAGTTTTAAGGTGTCCCCCATGAGTAATAATCCAAAGGATTCAAATCACAGGTGAACATGAATGTCACGCAATGAGCTCACGTTTCAAAATGAATGATAAAGATGCATTTCAGATCATATACATACACATATGTATATGAACTCTTATTTCAACACATCGACCTCATACCCAAATTTTTGTCCAACCTTTTCGACACACCCACTACAAAGAGTTAAAATCGAAGCACCTTTCTCTTCCGCGATCTCCTCCTTTCGATCTTCACCCTAATTGTATAGATTCAGAGGGCCACTCGATAATTAACACAGTTTTGCTCGCGGCGAGGAAGGAGAAGCGTGTTGGTTCGGCGTTTCGCCCACCCCACTTAACCCTTTCAAGATAATTTCTACCGATAGAGAACGATGACGCCACCCGAACATCATACGAATCATCGGCCTGAAATATATAGTAACGTTCGAAGCGTCATCTGGCGAATCCTGTAAATACGAGTAAATAGACTACGTAAGTGTAGAAAGAGAATGATGATGGAACAGGACAAGGCGGAGCGTTCTTGCGACGTGCAGTAATTCGTGGGCATTTTTATGAAAACTATGTTCGCTCCATCATGGTCGAACGATAAGAAAGCCGCCCATGAATTAAATCACGTAGCGAGGATACTCTGTCCTGCTTCGCATTGATTTAGAGTAAGTTCACCGAAGAGTCCGGTTTAGGTATCATGTTATTGGCCGCGGGTTGATCTAGCGGTTGAAGCGACCGATTGCGTCTAGAATCGACTCACAATTTTCTTGAAATGTTTAACAAACTTAACCTAAATCACTTAAAGGTTGCACTTGGATTACCTTTATTTCATTGCATAACAGTAAAGTATGTCGCTTAATCCTTAACTGGGTGAGGTGGGGTCTGAAGAACTCAATGAATATTTCGTAAAATGTTTTGTTTGGGTTCAGTAGTTACTGAAAGAGATGTTTGTTTATTTCGATGTTTCCTTAATGTAAAACAGCTAGTTGTGTAATAAGTAGACTGTAGATTATTACGCAACATGAAATGTTTTAATGTAATTCATACGGGAAAAAGCAATTGTAGGAATTTCTTTTCTTAAGTATCTTATTGAATTATTATTGAATTCTAATTGAATTCAGAATAAAATTGAAAACTTGTTCTATGTGATGAAAGTTTTGTCCTTTTATTCGATTTCTGAGAGTACTATAAACTATAAATGCATTAAATCCACAGTCTAGTAATAAGTAACGTGATTTGTGTATAGTACGATTTGTGTAATAAGCAATAAGATTTCTACCTCAGCAGTAAATGATTAAGTTCAATTCACGACAAACTAGTAATTCTTGTTTTTGTAATTGCAGAATATTACAAGTACTTTAAAATAACAATTAATATTAAAACACCCATTTATTACGGCCTAGTTGTCACTTGCCATTTAGGAACTGAAGAAAGTTATTCGCGGAGTGAAACATTATAATTCCAAACTTTCAAGTATTTTCCATAAAAAAATAATTGAGATCTACATAAAGAGCTTGTGCAGTTCCTTACAAACATATAAATAGACCGAAGTAATCCGGTACAACTTAACTATCGCAAAGTTTGCTATTTAACTATGGACTTGAAGACAACATCCATGAATTATAGTAATTAATAACACCAAATCAAAGAAAATGCGTAGATTCTAGACGGTCCTGATCGCGTACCTAGCGAGAGAGACCCCTTTCGTTTCGTCGTTCGTTGATTTTCCCCCAGGTTTTTGTACGGCCATTGTAAAGAAGCGGAAAAAATGACGAAAAAAAAAAAGTAAATACCGAATATAGGGAGGATATTTTGACCTTAGCGTAACCGTGTAACGAAAATCGACGCGAACGGGAATGGTCGTCTTAGTGGTTAAGTGGTTTTAAGTGGTCGGCCGCATCGTTTCCGCTCGGAGCACGCCCCGGTGGGCGGCCTCAGGTCGAAGTTTAAATTGACGTTAAGCGGCGTCGAATTCGCGCGAGTGGCGCTTGTACCTCGTATTGTAATACCCAAGATGGACGTTTGTAGAATTAAATTCGGTCCTTTCGCGTATGGACACGTGTGCTAAGTGTGTGACACTGATAAATGCGTGCGACGATATTTAACCCATTATGGACCAAGCACTGAAGTAATATTTAAACATCCGATTTTTGTATTCCTTGCAAAATTACATACCAAAGTGGAAGAAGAAATAGCGACGAAAGAATTATTTAATTAAGAATTATTAATTCAATTATTAAGCAAATCCGTGGAATTCCCTTTCATAACCACTATGTTAGGAAATAATAACCAATAATGTAAATTACCCGTGAAAAAAATTGTAAATGAAATGTTGTATTAACGGAACAGTGGTCCTTGATGGGTTAATGTTATTACTCTGATGCTGTTAATAGAGTCGATGTACGATGACACGATTGTCTCCGTAGAGTAAAGAAAGACTCGTAGCGATAAAAAATGGCACCTACCCAATGGTCTTGGTGTCCCCTCGAAGGAAAGTAATGATCCATTGTTGTCTAGTGGCTGTATACAAAGTGAGAAGTAAATTTTTTATATGTAATATTTTGCGTTCGTAGGGAAACAATATTAGAAATGCGCGTGAGTTATTTTAGGAGAATATTCAAGGGATTCGAGGTGAAGGTGAACAGCTGCTCAAACGAATTTCCCCGCGCGGACGGATTCGAGTTTAATGTTATGCACAGACGACCCCCTTCGCGACAGCGATGGTACGAATCTGAAAATGGAAACGATGCCGCCGAGACTTGCGGATAAAACGAATTAAACGCGAAGGTATATATGTATACATAATACAGAATATAAATATATAAATATATAAATACAAATATACGAATTAAGAGGGACTATTGAGTAATGATATATCATATAATTATATTGTATGTTACATGATATATTATTATAATACTATTATGCTTTGCGCCGTTGAGTTGAATGTTGTTATTTACATGAGAAAAGAAATGAGAGAGATTCTTATGGATGCACTCGACATATGTAATAAAATGTGGGCGAAGTAAAAATGCCCTTGAAAAGCTACGTGTTGTTTTGTTTTTTATTAATTAGTATTTACCTTTTGATACATTTTCAGAGGAAACACAAGTTCCTTTACCATGGGGTCAGACGCACGTTTACAAGGTATGTACTATTTTCGTGGATTTCTACTTGATCTTATAAATCAATCCGAATGCTACTAATATTGGGCAGTAAAGTTTCTTCGTATTATGAAATCAAATGAAAAGTTTTAGTGTCGTAAATCTCTCGAAATATTTTATATTTCTACAATGAATTTTATCGATTATGAAAAAGACATTATAGACACAATATGTACGCCACATAGCGAGAGAAAATGAAATTAGACCAAAAATATATCTGTATACGACTTCAAAGTCATACAGGGCTATAGAGTGTTAATATAAAATATGAAATAAATTATGTATATGCGAACGAACGTTAATTATTGTACAAATATCAACGAACCAGTATAACAAGAGGGAACATTCAATTGAGGCTTGTTCATTAATTTACTAAGTCTTCTAATTATAGCAACTATCTGTACCAACATAATTTGTTTACCTTTGTCTGTCACATAGACAACGCATTCTGCCATATAATTTATATTGATTCGAAATCAAACCGATAATCTTAATTGCCTCGGAACGGTATACACCGATTTAAGAAAGCTTCTCTTCGAACTCGAGAATATTGCACACCTTAGTAAACCTCGGGAATTCTTTCGCCCATTCACAGAATCGTCACACATTTCTAAATGGTCCAACATAGATGAGCCACGTACCGTTCCCGCGACCTCCTCCGTTGAATGCGACGCCGAATCGAGATAAGTGTCGCTCGGGAAAATCCACAGGACGGGGTACAGTCTCTATCTAAGATCGGCAGATTAAAGCGCGGAGGACGATGGTGTGTTTGCAGTGGGCGAAGATAGGCGAGCGTGGAAGTTCAACAAACGAGCACACACGTCTGCCTCTGTGTGTACGATGATAGGACCGCCCAAAGGTGTACCACCATCAAGGGGAAGAGGGGGGAGGGTGGCCTTTACACAATATTTCGCGGGTTATTGCCAGCGATGTTGTAACAGCCCGGTTCACCAGCCGCATACTAACCGGAGGATTAATTCCCACCGGATCCAAGTCGGCTTACGGAACCGACGACGGACGGGCACCCCTGCGTGACTTTTCACGGATGTTCCCAGTTGGTTTTCGACTTTCGCGCGCACCCTGTCAAGCCGATACGACGTTCTGGTGATTACGTCTGAGAGCCGATGAAAGAGCAGGATCCTGAACTACAGATAGGCAAATTCATTATCTGGTTAAAGTGTTTCGAATAACGAATGAACGATAAAACAACCTGCGTTGCGAAAAGTAGTATGTTTCATTTGTCTTACAAAGACTAGTACAGTAAATCCAGGATAAGGGTTAGAAGACGACTCGGCAATGAACATTAAATCTTATATTTCATAAAATAATGGAAATATTCAAATGAAACAAATATCATTTGATTCAGAATTCCAAGCTCTATTACTGTGCGAAACCTCATTAAAGAGTCAGTGGAGGACCTCTCTTTGTGTGTGCCGAGAAGAATTCGAACACTCATGGAGGATTTACTATGTCTCGATGAGTGCGACGTACTCGAGTCCACTTCGGAGTATTCGTGGCAAGACGGAATGGTTTTCAGCCCCTCATAAATTTGTTTTTTTGCTCGAAGCAGAACCTCTGCTTATATTCTGTTTACTCTGTTTTGATTGGTTCCACAGGGAAACTCCCCCAGGGGTGGGAATAACGCCGTTGCTCATATCGCATTCATCGAGGAATTACTGTATCACGAAAAGAAGCACGTTTCATCGTTTCCACCGATAACTAGCATGTTTCACATTCACCGCGATAATTAGCACTTTTCAGTTCGCCACGAACAATAGCGTATTTCGAACACTACGGCGAAAAGTAGCACGTTTTATGCGCTTTGCGAAAACGAGCGCAGTAAAATTTACGAACGCTTGACAAACAATGCTAGGCAACCTATCTAATGTGATGTTTTTCACAGAGCGAAATGGTGTTAATAGTAGACGATGAAAACATGTAAACGAAAATTTTGAATTTGTAGGATGAATCGTTCTAACTCTTTGCAACAGAACACGATTTTTACTTGAGGTGTCGTAAGTCGTCGCCATTAGGACGAACGAATGCTCAAATTACAAAAAGGATCGACACATATTTTACTCTGTCTCTACTATTTACGTACTTCAATACATAATTCCGCTTCGGGCGAAAAATATCCTCGACGTTCGAATAAATTTTCATCCCGAATGAATTAATTTTGTCATCTGGGACAGTAGTTTCATTATTCAGTGCACACATCTGTAGCGATACATTTTAGGATTCGAATTGAACTCCAAAGTGACAATTTAATAGTCTGTTCCCATTCTTATGTTATTATTAGGAACTACTTTATTATGAAATAATATGACGTTTAAACTCTAGAACAGAAAATCAGATCTGTTACTAAATACAATGATTGTGACGTGCGACAGTCGGTGGTATGTTTCAATGTTTCTATTAAATTTAATACAAATTAGTATCATAGATGAAACTAACCGAAACTGTAATAATAAGAAACTGACGTTGACTGTATTTCCATACACTGAATTGCGTGTTCCTATATTCAATTTTTATGTGTATTCGCGAAAACAATTAGAGAATCATTCATTATAGCCCCTACAAAAACAAACCTAGGTGATGGTATCACATAGAGAGATATCAATTGATGAAATCTGTAGCGACTTAAATCATTCATATTAATGTAAAATTAGTTTAGTTATACCTATATACACAATTATTGTACATATTGTATTAGTATTTACAAAGTTAAAACAAAATCCAAACAAATTCAACGGACGCAGCACACGTAGCCCTTTGATAGCGTGCATTTCCAAACGTTTAAACCGCGACAAATATCGAAAGGTACATTCGAATCCGAAATTCTATAAATAACAAACAGAACCGCATACGAGGAAAAGAGGGAGGGAAGCAAGCAATCAATAAAAAAGCAATTAACCTCCGTCAATACCGAGTCCCCAAGTGTATTAATATTTATAAAATTACCACGCGTCGATCAGCAATTATTTCAGCCAGAGGAAACTCCGAGTTGGTCGGGGAATAAAATTTCCACGGAATCGTTTTGAAGAGTGCGAGGGATCAATGCACGAGTCGATCTTATTGAAACGATTTAACGACACTGAAAACAGCCGACTATTCATCGGCGTTGAGGACGCATAAATAGGGATTACATGAAACAAAACATAAACAAAACAAGAAAGGACGGAAAAATATTTAAAAACTAAATCGGTCCGATGGATCTGGCAGCATTCAACAGACCTGGGCGACACGTTTATGTCAAACTGTCGATAAGCGTGACATTATGTAGCCGTAGCGAAATTAAAAGGTGATAGGGGTCCAGAAGGATCTGTGTGTGAATATAAACGTACGTATATGTGTGAATGGGCTCGCCGTGGTTTTACGATGAAATAACTCACGATTACCTGTTACATTGAAATATAAGCTAACGCGACCGCCGTACGAGGCGGAAAATATAAACGTTTCGAAATCGACACGAATATTTCTGACAATTCGTCGAAGCTCGATACACATTGGAAAATAAACATTTACAATGTACAATAACCATTCGCGTATTTTCAGTAGATTTATATGTGCCGTAAGAAACGTTATTCTGGGGAAAGATTGCAGGAATAAATTGCGTGAATACGCTTTTTATCAAAACTTTTGTGGTAGTTTTGTACGACTTTACTTTTCGTGGAAAAATAAGGTACATTGTAGATTACATTTTTTTTGCATACGATCTTTCGTTTTCAAGAAAACTAACAAAAATATCGTCGAGTATACGTGTGTATTCGTGCTGGAAATAAGTAGAAATGGAATGGAACGAACAGACCCGTTAGCCAACAAAGGAACATTGGTGACCCAAAAGTTCACATTTTTTCAAACTTTGCAGGTTTGTGAGGCATCTCAATAGAAGTATCGGGGAATTTTTTACTTGCTACTTTTTGGTTCTTCAGGTGCAAACACGCGAGGGAATGGATTGTGTGAATACCTTTTTAATCAAAACTTTTACACTGGTAAAAGTTAAATATAGTTAATTTTAAGAATTGATTATTAGATGAAATCTTTAATTAGAACACTTCTTTGCATCTCTGCCATAATCATTGAATTCTGCAGGATGGAATATCGATTTTGAAGTAAAAAGAATTACATATTAGAATTTTCTTGCAAACACTGTAATCGTTAACCTACGGATTCTTATGCAAAATGACATTTTATAAGGTAATTTATAAAGACAGTAGCGAATTGTAGGAATTTCTTTCTACTGTGAAGTATTATGTTGCGTTCAGAATAAAATAGAAAGCTCCTTGCATCTTATGACACTTTGTCTTCTGCTGTACTTCACTGGGCTATAAATGCAGAAAATCCGCGGTCTAGTAAATCATGAAAGGAATAATAAGAATCCACGAATTACTGAACAGAAGTAATACCTTCAATTAGAATACTTTCTATACCTTTACAAAGTTTCACTGGAAATACTAAGAAATTATAATTATATTACCTAACTATAATTAGATTTACCTAAAAATTCGATAAAAAGGTCTTTAATTGATTCTTAAATAACGTATTTCCTATACGCCGAAACGTCTCCATCCATAAATATTCTTAATTCAAAATCAATTGATCGTGAATAGAACGGTGACTGTAACCGACGTTAAAGAATGCTTGAAACTCGACTCTTTTTTCCATTCGGCAGAATGAATTTCAAATAGAATGTCCAGGTTGAATTTTGATCCGGCCGTCGTCGTCGCGATGGCTCGAATCGGAATTGTCTTATTTCCCCGAGTGCAATTCATTCAAATACTCGGCTCGAATGGCGCAGGCAACGAAGACAATACGAATCAGAAAAGGACGATTCCACGTAACCATTGTGCCCCGCCGGTCCCGACGATTACCTTGGTTTTTCACATTCTGCGGAATCGACGAACAAAGTCGGTGGTCCATTAATGAAAAATCGGTCCTGCCGCGGGACCGATCTTGATTACGTCTGTCATTCCCTGGCAACGATTCATTGGAGATTGAAAAGCACGAATTAATTCAATTGTCGCGTGTTTCACGCGCCGGTCGCATGGAGAGCTACCCGAATTTTCTTTCATCGATCGCCTCAAAACAACCGTGAAATCGCAATTCAAACGGTGACTGAGGATCGAATTCTTCGAGCGATGCTCCTGTGTCGCGATTAAAGTTTTCGCAATAGCTGGTGAAGCATTAGAGGCCTTCAATTTTCTTTATTTTCTTTGAACAAAAGTTTCTTTTTCCATTTTAGACGCTATTGAGTACGACGAATAAATTATCGTAAGTAGTCAGAAATTTATTACCGAAAGAAATAACGAAAAGGGCTATTCATTTTACATTAAAGAACTTGAAGATATAGGTTTTTTTTGTGATACTTGTAAGATCGATAAAAAAGGTAGGCCAATAGTATACATACTATCAGCTCCTGAAACTTAAGTACAATAGTTAGATTGTTGCCCATGAAATAATTGTTCTAATACTAACACTTTATATTGTATTGAACATGATACGGATGTTGTTAGAGAAAGTACGAATAAATAAACTCTGTACACAGTTTTCATTGAAATACAAGTGTTACATACGTGTTATATTCATTACATAATTATTATAATGAATTTGAAGAAGACTCCTAAAAAACATTTTTACCTGCAATCTTTCCGACGTATGTTGTCATCACTAAATAATATTTTTACACAGAAACTCACGTCCGCCTTTATAAAGTTTATTTCAGAAGCTGTTTTAAATGTCCATCATTTAATGCATATGGAGGAAATGGCCGAATTTAACTGAGATGAATTCTCTAGCTTAATTAATTTCATTATGTAACATAATTGATTAGATTTTATATTAAGTAGTACCTTGAAACGGATACAGTACACTGTGTAATTTTGCGATGAAGAAAGAAGCTATATTAATTACTATCATTCAAAGAAGTAACGTCAAATATACCTATAACTAGAAATGGCCTGTTTCACATACAACGATCTAATATACATATGTGTTATTTCAATGAGAAAGAGTGAAATTTTCCATTGTACCAAGAAACAGAGTATTCCGAACGTTTCATCACAAAGATTACACTACAGTTTTAGCATAAAACTGAATAAGAATTCGTTGAAAAACACGCGCGATTCTTTCAGGAAATTCAGTCGAAGTTGCTGAAAAGTGGCAGTCCATAAAAGTCTAAACTAGCATCACCGAGCGCGGTGGATCATAGGCGTCAAATGCCTTGAACTTTATGGTTGCAACGTAACGCTCCCTTCTTCACCGAGAAAGTACGAACAAGTAGCGATGGGACCAAGTATGTGCATCGCAAACTGCATTGAAACACGAGAGCGCCGGTCCGACACTGTCTATTTGCGTGATGCCTCTCAATTATTCGTGTTGTTACTACGCCGATCACTCTGGTAGCTGTTTATCTCTACCATGGGAACAGCTAGCAACGCATTCCTAATTGGAATATGTATCATTGAAAGGCATTAGCGCATCGAAGGTACAATATCTATTCTGGTAACTATAATCTTATTGCAATATGCAAAACTTTGGTGTTTATAGAATATATTTACATACTGATCTTTTATAATAATTACGTTAAAGAGAATGAATCATATGCGATAGTAAAAAGAATATATTATTGGAAAATTTACTATGTTCGCGGTGAAATAAGGTAGTCAAACTTTTTACAATATATTATAACAAATTACAAAATTATTTTTAACCGCCTTTGTACGCGAATACTTTCTTTAAAAATTGTCTATTTTTAAACAAATTAAAGAAGAAAATGTAAAATCAATACTAAACGGTTCTAAACGCTCTAGACTTTTTGTATGTCTTTTATATAGAGTGTCTGAGGTCGGCTAATCCAACCAAGCAGGATGTAACTAAGGATGAACTAAGAATTTTCTGCAAACCATACTTTCTAATAGCTAAATTCCTGAAACTTATGCAAAATGTGATTACGAGGTGATTTAATAAAAACCGGTGTAAAAATAAAAAATTCTTCCATCTTTCATGGATTTCATTGTAAACACGCTCGAATTGTTGTTCCTTACTGTATTTCACATACAGTCAGAGGTCGAGTTAGCCCGAATTATTTGAACGTGTAGGCTCTTTAGGTTGATTGATATTCGCAAGTACGCAAACGAACTCTGTCCCCATCGCTAACCTCCCCCCCTCCCCCCTGAAGACTTCGAAGACTATCGATCGTCCCGTTGTTCTTACTGCCAACTGCATTTTACGTTTTCTTCCTTGACGAAGGTGAAATGGGTTAACGAAAGAGAGAATAAGAAGCAGAGCCGGGAACACACACACACAGTGTGCCAAGCCGTACTCGAGGCGCTCCGTTACAATCCATAAAATCGAGCGCCCGTTGCCTTGGGAAGGCTTTCGTTTACGAGCCATACGCAAATTTAAGATCTCCGTCGACGATCGAACCGGCAACCGCGAGAACCAACCTCCCCCCGTTGCACGCTCCCGCCCTTAAATCGTGCTAATAAATCTACAGCGAAAAAAGAAAGGTCGGAGGAGGGACGAAGAACGCGGCCAACGCTGCTCGGAGAAAATATTCATAGATCCGATTCCATTTCGCGGGCCAACAAGCACACCGCTCGTATCCGACGTTTTACAAGCGGGCCCTGTTTGCCCTCCGCCCATGATAGAAAAGTGCATCGCATGTTTATCGCGGGATCATTCAGATTAGCACGAGCCTCGCGCCGCCAGGAAATTTTATGGATCGCGCGAATGGTTTCGCCCCGATCAAACGGATAACGATTTGGATCTTTCAAAACTGTGTCCGGGGATCAATTTTACGCTTACGAGAAAGACATTCAATGAGTCCCGTAATAATCTGGGCGATTGAAAGGATTTTCTGCGCGTGATCGACGAGGGCCTGATGAAATATACTAATTGCGCGTTTAACCCTTTCGGTGCTGTGACGTGTATACGCGTTTCATGAAGTGGCCAGTACAAGCCGTATGGACGTGTTTACACGTTATGTCGAACATTTCGTTTAAGGAAAAAAAATGTCCAAAGAATGACAATTTTTCAGGGTTTCCCAGTGGCAAGACCACATAACATAAAACCTTCAACTAATCTCCATCGCAAAACAAACTACCTAAATTACCTGTGAAAATGAAATTTCCTTCACCAAACCATCCAAAGGACCCACCGACAAAGGATCGATACCCTCAAGCAGAAAAACAGAAAACCTTTCCGCATACTCATTTCCATCGAAGCTCTCTCCCATTAACAGTTAAATACCGAGGGGGATTAAACCATCATGGTACCACAATGAAATATCAATCAGCCGATCTACACCCTCGTCTCTATTTTATAATCGTCACGTGTTTACATAACAAACCATCCTGGCTCACCCCCCGTCAATGTTTTGGGTGCGGTATTGAAGCCGCAACGCGTCACGAAATCGCGCCAGTTGTTAAATAGAATCCTCCAGAGGAAGAGAGATAGAGAGAGGGAGTAAGGATGGAGTTCACGGTCGGCGATGCCCGAAGAAAAAGGCCTCGTGAAACCTTGATGAGCCGAGCTGCCGGCAAGTAGGCATTGTGGCGGATTATGAATTAAATTCACCCTCGACTAGGTCCGTGCCAGCACTTGGTTCCCTTTACTTTACTCCATAATACGGTCCGTAGCCTGCGGCTACCCCTTTGGGTCTTTTCCTCGACCATTCAGTCCTGCCTCTCCAACATTTCTCTCGCTCACTCACTCACTCTCTCCCTCGCGACCACCCACCCATTCTCCTCCGGCCTCTATCTTGATTCTCTTCAGCTTCTCTCCTTCATTCTCGAGAGACTTCACCAAAAGTGGCCGCTACGAGCAGCATTAAGCGGTGTCTGTATACGGTAGCCCCGCGTTATTAGCTCCTTTCTCCAGTTAAGTTCGTGTCTTCTTCGTTCGCCTTCTATGGTTTTCTTTCTTTTCGTTTCTGTACTCGTTCTTCTATTGTGTTTTCTTGTATTTTTTTTTCTTTTTTCGTTCGTTTTGTTTTTCGAAACGTCTGACGGCACGATAACGCGTGCGCCGGTTTAATAGAGCCGTCGGTGTACCACGTTCCCACGAACTCGCTACTTTTCCGGTTAATATCGGCCGCGAGTTGTCTCTAACGTCCGGCGATTACGGTGAACGCCCGCTTACATTCGAATTTCGGACGGGTAGATTAACTGTTCGGGATGTAAACGTGTGCCCAGGAACCTCGTTTCATGATTTTGATACGTTAAAGTCTGTCCGGTGGTGTTTGGGGCATCGGAACGAAAATGAATGTGTGCTTTTGAAAATTAATTTTGGGAAATGCTTGTGGAGGTCAGGGTGATTGTATATTTTAAGATGTAACTTTTCTATTAACATTATGTTGCGGTGTTTATTCTGTTATAATTTTAGTATATGTTCAGACTTCTTCGGTGATATTTTTTCATGTTTTATTCGGCTAGAATCAATCTTGTGAATGTAATTACTAGACTTTGGATTATATTCATTGATCGCGTAGATGTTGTACAACTCAGGGCATTAGAAAATTTAAGAAATTGTAATGAAATTTTCACATTATTTGGAACATGATAGAATTTTTGTTAAGATCATTGTGATTCTATTTGACTTCATTTTCTATAAATTAATTCATAAAAATTTGTATTTACACAAAATTTCGCAGCCTAGTAATTACGCATTGTACATGACAGAAATAACTGAAGGAAGTATTTTATATTTTTTTATGTACGATTGAAGACAGAGAAGTAGTTTATTGCTCGCGGTAAATTTATGGAAATGAATTCTGTTAGTACACACAAATTTTCCAGAACGGCTTAAAAAATCACAACTTTGATAGCAGTTTCGTGCCAAGAAACCTGTAGAGTTGATCGAAGCCATTTTATGGTCTCCTATTTGAACTGAATTCAATTGTAGTCGTTAAAGAACAGTTTTTCGACTCTGAACTTATAGCCGAAATAACTGAAATAGTGTTAATTTATTTTCCAGGTTGCAAAACTGGAAAGTCGCCCGAATCGATCAACCGAGTTATCAAAGATAGTTGCGGCACACGTTCTCAATCACGGTCGTGCTTCCCTGCCAGAAGCGGTATTTTCGTTACAAGTAACCGCGATATACGAAAAAAAAAAGAGAAAGAACAGTCGATGGAGAAGTGGAGTTTTCCACGACCGGGAGCTTGGCAGTCGAAGCCAGAGCAGAGGATACGAAGTTACTGGACGGTCGCGTACGTGCCGATGAAACGATCGATATAATTGCGCTCCCCGAGCGTGGATTCGTTATCTCGATTGTGATAAAGGGGGACTAAAATCTTTTCCCCAGAAACGTACGGAACTTCGGGCGGATGGATGGGTTTAGGATTTGATGAGGGGAGAAGTTAGCACTCTCAACACAGTTACACGAGGAAGTTTATTCGTCTGATTTTCACATCGAGGGAACTCGTGGTATACGCGGGAATAACCTGGCGGCAGGAAGTATGAAACGCCGTTCAACTTCTTTATTATCGACGCGTTGATTAACATCGATGGAATAAAGACTCGGCACTTTTCTTTTAAAGCTAACGTTTGTACGGTAGCGAATGCTATTAGGGTAAGTTTTGAGATGAAACACTGTAATTCAAATAGGACACATTTTCTATAAATACTATTTTTCTATAACGCATTTTCGAGAAGTAGGGTAAACGCACCAATGAATGAACACTAAAGAAATTTTGCAACTATTAAAGTAGAATTTTAAATGATAATACGATTAATACATATTTGTCACGTGGAAATTAAATTCTTTAATATATATAACTTTTTATAAAGTATAGTTTTCAATTTGGAAAATTGGAAAAATGTAAGCGATTATATTAAGAAGAAAAAAAATATATTTCACCAGTGAATGAACAATATTAAATAAATTAACATTTCTAACCAATGGCGTAAAAGTTGTTTGAATATGTAACAAGGAATTGAAAAAATCAATATTTAATCATTTGCTTATTTTAATAACTTAAGTTACTCGATTTTATATACAGTAAATCCTCAATGAATGTTCGAAGGCTCCTCGGCCTTTTTGCACACCCTTATCTCCTGTACGGTAGATTTATACAAGGTAACAACAAAATACAAAGGTGCACTTCCATGTAAACAGTAACAATGAATATATTGAAGTGTACACTTTTCGAAACAATGTCTTGCAATATAAAACGATTAAAAATGTGTGTTAATAACCCCGTCATTCAACATATAACAGATAATTTCATTTATACCGGATACAAAAGGACAAATTTGAAAACTCATCTTTAAATCTCCATACTGTTCCAAATTCCTAGCACTTCATACACCATAATTCATATGTCCACTGACATTTAAAAAAAAAAAACGAATCCTCCCCAATCGCTATTCGTTCACCCCAACAACCATATCCCCCAAAATACCTATTCCCGAAATATTCCAACGCCCTCTCTTAAACCTCACCCCTGAAAATACGTTCATCTCCGCCATAATTACGGCCATTACCATTATTCGAGAACGCGGACTGGCACTAAATACCAAGCCTTTCGTGTTTCCCCACACCTCCCCCCACCCTCCACCCCTCGCAGAATCGTTCGTTCCCGGCATTTTATACCCTGGTGGCTCGCAGCTTCCCGAGGTTGCTGTGGTCGTCGATCGACCGATTCACCCCCAGACGCGTCCGATGGCTTTATTATAACACATATCAAGCATATTTACCCAAGAATAGCGCGACACGATCGTGGAAGATCCCTCTACCCCCTTCCCGCGTGGCTCGCGAAGAGTCGGGGGAATCCGCAATCCGTTTACGAATTTCGAACGGAAAGGCAATGGCCCGCGCGGAGACACGCGGTTAGAAATTACAATTCGAATTCCGCAGCTGTAGCCCGTGGCGTGAGAGACCCTGGAACGATGGAGGAAAGGTGGCGGAAGGGGTACGTTCGGGGACTGGCAGTTGACCCTCACTGCCCTGGCCCCTGCCCCCCATACGCGGATATCACAGGCTCTCGATCGGTTCGGCATTCTGGAATTGTAATCGTAGTTCCATTGGAACCCGGACACACGGCCGCCTGTCTCGACCAATCCCCTTCAACCCCCTCCGATTCTGTCTCATTCGAACTTTTGTAGTCGTTTACAGCCATTACAAGAACGAAGTTCGATTTTAATTAATTCTTTCGAGCATGCTTATCAAAGTTATTTCCAGGGGGACTTAGTGTAGGTTGATCTTCTCTTTGTGATCGTGTGGATTATTCGGTATATGTGTTTTGTAGAAATTTATAAGACTTTGACCCTTAAGAGAGGGGCCTGGTGTAAATGGGTTAAAAATGAACGAATATTTGGGAATTTATTGTGAAGAAAGTATTAAACGAATTCCTTTGAAACGTTATGAATACTTTATTGTACAATTACAGTGAGTAGAATAATTGATTTTTTTTACGACAAATCCATAAATATTATAGTTATAAGGACTTACGTGCAGCCCGTGAACAAAGAAAGGTGTTTGGCGCAGGGGTATGTAACTAAAAGAATAGTCAACCAACTGACCCAACCTTGCATGTACATATTCTTTAACGTCTTCTTCACAGCGTGAACCTATTTGGAGTTAAAAAATGTAAAATTCAAAAACTGAAGACTCTTTTAAAAGAAGGTAATATTTTGAAGTAAAATGTTCTAAAACATATGATTTATTGAAATAATAAAATTATAAATGTAGGTTTATGCTGCGAAGAAGATGTTAAAGAATATGTACATACAATGTCGGAGCAGCTGGTTGATTATTTTGCTTGTTTCTTGTCGGTCAGCGATTCCTAAAGGAAACGGCGATATTAACGTCGGGAAATGAATCGTGGACAAAATAGGGAAAAAAAGGTGTCTATTCGTCGTTCTAATTCGATTGCACGCCTTTTTCTTCCGTGGAAAATTTCAATTCACCTTGCACAGCCACCTCTCATTCTTTTTAATCCTGTATCCTGATTACTGTTATTGCTGCCTGGTAGAGAGGGAGAAGACAGAGAGAAAGAGGGAGAGAAAGAAGTAGACCGAGAGGAACGGGAGAGAAATAGTTCGTCGGGGTTTAAACTCCGGGAATTGCATCTTCCGGAGGAAATCCCGTAGGCTGTGGACGTTGGGCAATTACTCGTGACCGAGCAAAGTAAACTGACGGACGCAGAAATAGATTTGCATTTTTACTTGGGGACCCTCCGGGGAGTTGCGCCTTACGTGTACCTCGAGGTTTCGTACTTCTCGCTTCGTTAGGTAAATTCGTAATGACTAAAGGCTCCACGGAATTGATAGTGAGCTCACGAATAATACCGTAAATACTCTTTAAATCGTGAACAAAAATAGGAAAAAATTTTGTTCCTCGTTTTCAAAATACTGTATTTTATTTATTGTTTACCCTAGCATATTTTTTTTGTCGAATCCAATTTTTAATGTGAAATCCTCTTCTCGCGAATTCAAAATTGAGAACTTTAAGTAGGCTTTTTTGATCGAAATGACAAATAAATTACTGAATTCATGTTGGACTATGATACTGACCTGTCAATAATAGTAGTATCTAATACACTCTAATACGCTGTAAAGATATTATCGTGAATATTACGTAATTTTACGTAAATAATTTTGATATTGAATTATTGTCATGAGTAGACGACAAATCTTTATCAAAATTTAGATTTTTATAAATTGAGATATTGAACTGAAATTAAGTTAGACATTTATTTCCTTTATTAATTGTGTCACTAGGTCTAAAACAAAGTAAAATTTATACTAATCTATACTCAAATTTTTATTGTAGTGCATTATGAACACTCCTATGTGCGATAAATCCATAAAATCCGCAGTCTAGTCATGAGAGATGTAGAAGAACTATTCTTCATTAATTAGAAAATACAATGAGGACTTCCATTTTTTATTTGTAATATGTGTAATATATTGCATGCTCTCT
Source organism: Dufourea novaeangliae (assembly GCF_001272555.1). Taxonomy (NCBI): domain Eukaryota; kingdom Metazoa; phylum Arthropoda; class Insecta; order Hymenoptera; family Halictidae; genus Dufourea; species Dufourea novaeangliae. The sequence continues at coordinate 492,104 of NW_015373998.1, read as the reverse complement.
TAATAGTGTTACGTAATTGGTCTTTAATATTCTACTTTATTCTATACGTTCCTACATGTAAATAATCTCTTAAAATAACAAAAGAATCGTATCAATGATCAAGCTGTTAGTAATGTTAAAGTCTTCCGGACAGAACCCCAATATATTCAGTAATTTATCTTACGTCCAACGGATGTCGCTAAACGTCCACAGAATTCTATTTCAGGACTTCTACCTAGTTAACAAATTACTAATCACCAGGCTTCCTCGTGCATATATCATCAAATTAACATGCAACACAAAGTGAATCTAAAATCGCTGCGAACCATAGAGACAAGCAGAGAGAGAAAGAGCGAGAGAGTGGTTCTATCACGGCCAAGATTCAAAGGAAAGCACTCGGCGATTATTAAAATTTTACGACGAAAAAGAGCGAGCAGACAATGGCGGCTTTACGAGTGGTTCGCGTGCTCGTGGAATACTTTTGACGAGTTCGGTAAATAAAATCTCTGTGTCGTTGCATACTAGCGCGAGAAGCATAAAAACCGGGCACAACGAATATCACGGTAATGCTTCGCGTGGAAGAGGTCGGACGCGAAGTTACGAGATAAACGAAGACGATATATCCTAAGGACTCTCGTTCAATGGAGTGGGTGTGCAAGAAACTGTTGTGTGACGTTTTAGACTATGTTTCTCGATCGACAAATATTCACGTTTATAAGACAGAATTATTCTTTGTGTTCTTACACTTTTCCAACATTTTTTCGTACGGTGCTTCTGTTTCTTTGAAAATTGATTGTTTTGGAAACGAAGCATCGTGCGAAAAAATGTTATTCTTTGTTTTCGATTTATTTTTGCATGTAGAATCACATTATTTCGAAAACACCGTGTATAATACTGTTTGACGTTATCCAGAATAAACAAGCAGTTGTGTAGGCCATACGATTCGGCTTCTAACCAGCAATTAGTTAATCTTATTAATTGTGTAAACGTCAGGATAACCGTCTTAAGTATAGCTACTTTTCACTATGTATTACTGGAATGAAATTTTGCCAAACTCGGTTTCTAGCAAATAAACGAAATTTATTTTATAAACTGAAAAAAAGTTCCAAACCATAATAACGATCTAATAATATACCATTCTTGTTCCTGTCATTATGAATGCGCAAAGAAGTCAAGAAACAACAACTTGATTCGACGAACGGAATAAATTACCGTAAATATATTAATAGTATTTCATTAATTTTTATGCATCACAAAGAGAAACTAAGAAAAAAACGCATTGAGACGAGGTACACCTCGAAGACACATCAAATCGATATGTGTCACGCACCAACCGTAATAGTCTGCAATTCCAAAATATTAGACTACGTGAATATAATTCCGAAAACCATCTGCCGTACGGTGAATCGCTCGGGTGAAAGGGTTTCAAGCACATTGACGTACACGCGAAATACGGAAGACCGGTATATAATTCTTGTCCCGATGAAAATAAAACGGTGTTTTTACACGACACGGTAGTGGTTGACGCGCGTTTGGGGCGTATAAATTTTACCGAAAAAAAAAGCAACAGAAAAAAAGACAGTATAAAAAAAAAGGAGAATTCACATCCACACGTGTGTCCAGCCCGGTTTCATCGAATATCACACGTCATAATATCAACGATTGCGCGGGGAGAGCATCGCAATATGGAAAATTCATGAAAATCGTGTCGAAAAACGGTACCCAGGCTGTGACATTTGCAAAAAAATTTCATCGGATACTTTCGACGGGAGGCTTCGGCGATGACGGCGTATTTTATACACGAGACCATTTTGTCCGCACCCGTGTTTCAGCGATTTCAATTAAATTGAATTTCAATTAAATTAAATTCCAATTAAATTATAGGCCGTTCCGGATCGCGGGAACATATACATATATCAGTGCGTGTATTGCGAATGCACTCGTCGAACGCAGCAGTGAATTTAGGGGGGGGGAGCCTTGAATATAAATAACTCGCCCGCGGCTAACTTCATAAATTTCCGATCTTTGTGATTTCCAAAACTGATCGAGACTGATATAGAGAGGGAAGCGGTGAGAGGTAACCGAGGAAACACAGAAGGTCTGAATTTAGAGGAAGGGGGGACATCGACGTTATCGAAAATTAAATTTAACCCATTACCAACGCGAACCTATGCATAGAAAACACCGACTTTTTAGTTCAGATTTTGAGCTGCAGCTTTCGAGAATGATAGAACAAGATGTAAAGTAACGAATAATTGATCTGCTCATTCGTAACTGTAGCGTTATGATTCTATTAGATTCATTTAGACGTTATAGAATTGAATTTAGGGCATTTTTACTGTCAAAATTTTAGGCTGATGAATGAAAAGAACAGCAAATAATGATGGGAAAAACATTTGTAAAATGGAGAATAACTTTCTAAGAGTAAAACTAAGACTCCAATTATCAATCGAGTTCCTTGCATCTAGATTTATTATGCGTAAGGCGTAGATATTCCAGTAATTCAAGTTTCATACATTTTTGTCTAAGATTGTACCTCCGATACATCCTTAATACTATAAAATTGTGATTGCTGCGCCATAAAAACAATAGCATACCGAAGATGCATTCACAATATTTAGTAAATACAGGGTGTCTCAGGTCGGAGAATACAACCGGACAGAAAGTGATTCTGTAAGAACTAATAGGTCGAAAAGGAAGAATACATTTTTTTCATACGAGGCTTCGTTTTCGAGAAGAACCACTTAGAAATTTTATCGAGTACACAGGGTCCAGTCGTTTAATATATAAAAACAGAAAGCACGTAATTCTTTATGAAGAAAGACGAAAAAAATAGAGAATAAAATTTTGTCATTCGCAGATTAGCTTTCGAGATAATCGAATTTGAAAATTAATCTTTCACGCGCGTATTCATCATAGTAGTAAGTAGAAACGTAATGCAATGACCAGACGCGTTAGCCAAATCCTATTCAATTTCGCACGTATCCAACAGATATTCAAAGTCGAGTTTCTCGAAAACTAAATCGAGAATAACAATATCTGATTCCATATTTTTTTTCTTATTCTTTCATAAGGAATCGCGTGGTGCCTGCTTTTATTGACCTTATATGCATGTAGTCGTGGTGACTATAAGTAGAAACCGAACGTGATGGTCAGACGCGCCACCCAAGATTCATATTCGATATCGCCAGATATTCAAATTCGATTAGCTCGGAAATAAAGCTTCATAACAAACAATTTTACTGTATGTCTTCTATTTGTTTTTGCATGTAGAATAACGTAATGTCCGATTGTACTACCCGTCCCAAGACACCCTGTATACTCTACATTAAAAAATGACCTCCGTCAGAGATCGAAACACGCACAGTCTGCACTCGTCAAAGTAGATTTCTCAGTTTCATTTCGTAGCTTCCGGCCATGGAAATCCACAAGTCGAAATAGACTTGCGTGCTTATCTTATACTTGGTAAGCTACGAACAGTAGTGATAGTAATCCGTTTCAATTTGCCGAGAAATTGTTTCTCTTTGGCAGCGCTCCTTGATGCCTGTGTTCACAGGAGAAAAAGGAAATGAAGAGCGGATTTCTCACGAACGTTTGATAAACTTCATCAAGAGAGGCCTCTTTTACATTTCTTTTGTTGGTAAGATAATTTTTAGATTTCATTCGAAGGTAAGAAATAATACGTACCAATATAACGTAACTATTAGATACATTAATTTCTTGAACAGATATAAAAAACTTTACTTGTCATTTATTGCTTGTGCTTCTTCGTTTCATGCTATTCTTCTAAAATATAATTTATTTCATCTGTATTATCTATGAAACATTATTTAGGATATTAATCCGTAAATCAATAATGTAAAAATCACATAAACTACACAATCAATAAAAGGAGTTGATTATATTTAATATGCAGAACGCGTTATACAGGTTGCTCCCGAAATCGTAGTACAACCAGAATGGAGATGATTCTTCATGTAAAAGTTAAAAATATAGAATACAATTTTTTTCGTGCGATGCTGCGTTTCCAAGATAATTAAATTAGAATATCTGGACCTGGTTCCTGCGTCTGTTCAGTGCATTCCGTTTCTACTTATTTCCAGTACGAATACACGCGTTTCAGATGAATCTTCAAACTCGATCTTCTCGAAAATGAAGCTCCGTATAGAAAAATTTTATTGTATATTTTCGACTTACTTTTACATGAGGAATCACCTCTTTTCCGATTCTACCACGATTTCAGAAACATTCTGTATAAATATAATAAAACAACACACGAACGGTATCTTATTTAAGTATACATATTTCTAAATGTTAACTTTTATAATCAAGTGATTATGATTTCACGTTGTGTTAAAAACAACTGACTACATTAATTCAGAGTGGTATAATTGAAACTGTTAATTCATAACATTTATCTAATAGTGTTTTAGTCGCCTGAGCCAGACAGCCTCCTGTCCTGATAATAACCTTTATATTCTCAAGGTATTCATAGAAGATACGATATATATCGCGAAGGGGACACTCGAGGTACATTTAGTAAAAATCTTTTATACCTTGCTCCCATTGCTTTCACACACCTTATCCACTGTTCACACTTCAGTGATAACAGCTTAAATGGCAAAAAAATAACTATCTCCGAAAGATTGATGTCGGGGCTCACCGTTCACATTCCAAGCGCGCCATACATGCACCGTATTCAAAATTTCGCACACTTCATCGGTAAGATCTACATAGCGAGCATAATTTTCCTGGTAAGATTGATGTCGAACTCTCCGGTATATACGGAGTACGTCTCACGATAAGTAACAACTAAAAGTTCAACGTATAGATTACATTTCGTGAACGTAAAATAAAATGTACGAGATATCGACAGAAAAGTATACTTTGGATTTTCAACTTATGTACCTATCTAATAATAGACTTTTATATAAGAACTATCTTGCATATCTCTAAATGCACAAGATATCAAAGGAAAAATATATTGTGGATTTTCTACTGAGGTATATACCTACCTAATAATAGATTTCTTGTATGAAAAACGATAATAGTTAACATTTGTTACTTAATCACACGGACGAGCATAAGTATTTGTTCCAGTCTGCTTAGATTTTTGATAACAATTACTGAAATTTTGTACTGCAAAATTTGTAATACTAAATATTTCTTTAGTATACATATATTTAGATATAGAGAAATATAATTGATTTAGTATATATTTAAAATAGAGATGACCTTGAAATGTCCTCTATGCCTTCACCCACGCAGAAGATGTATGTGTCACAATATGCCCCCCACTATACCGTGTAAGTTTTGTATATAACATTTCTTCATATTATTACAAATAACGGCAATATTCAAAGGGGACATAGTTATTGCCCCACCCTGTATAAATAAATTAATACGTCACTGTACTTGATTTATAAATGTATTATACATATAGAGGATTATATTGTATATAGATCTAAAGATTACACTTATTATCCTACAATGAAAGTTTCTGTATATTTATAGAACATATTTTTATCAATGAGACGACATTAACTTCAAGGCAAAGAAGTTTAAGCAAAGTGTAACAATTTTCTGTTACTCTAACAGGCTGTTATCTTATCAGAACTCTGATTAAAGTCGCGCTTCTATTAGAGAGGAATTACACTGAATCTGTCAACTGTCTTTGAGCTCTTGAATAATCCTGGGGAAAGAATTTTCTTAATTTCCATCCTGCAGGACTATTCTTCTCCTGTCCTTCTTTCTACAAATCTGCGATAATAAAGGCACTGGCATAAAATAACGCGTTTGAATAAGGAACTTGTACTGTACAAATAATTATTTTCTAAAAATATCGACTATGGTCATTTGTAATAAGATCTTAACCATATGTATTTAATATGTACTACTCTATACAAAACTTGCAACACCAACAGAAAGCAAACTGACTGGAATAAGTTTTTATCATCTAGGTACGTAATAGTTCAAACAAACTATATCAGATCACAAACAGGGATCTTCGTATAAATAAGGACAACTAAATAAATATAGAATTAAAATTCATATGCTATCAAATACTCATAAAAGTATTAAGTATATTAAAGTAGCGTTAAATATATTATCATTCTTATTAAAGTAATGCTTTCAAACATAGTGACAGTCTTTCAAGGATAAAATCTTTTCTCCACTATTCTAATCTAATTCGATTCTATTCGAAACTTATCGTAACTTCTGCACAGTTACATGCAGTCAATTACAAAAATAATCGGAAGCCAGTATAATTTTTAATTCTATATTTTCGTTCACATGGATACAATTTATTTTGACTTCTATAATTTTGAATTCCCAGTAAATCACGTGTATTCGTACTGGAAATAAGTAGAAAAGTCCCGCAATGATCAGACGCATTAGCCATGTCCTATTCTACTGCCCGTACACCCAACAAATTTTCAAGTTCGATTATCTCGAGAACGAAGCGTCATCCAAGAATATTTTATTCTTTTTTTTAAACTTATTTTTGCACGTAGAATCTCATACTTTTCGATCCACCCGCCCGGCCACACCCTATAGATTCGACGATTTCACAAGTACACCACCCATTCAGACTTGTCCTAAGAAAAAAAGTTTTTTACGCGATCAACCTGTTTGAATCGCTTTAGTTATTAAAGATTATCTCTCTCGAAACATCATCCTTCATTGAGAAGAGAGGCACACAACCGAAAGAGGCGGGGGGGCACGCTTTCGGAAAGCAGATGCCCATACGATCCGGCAAGTTAAGTTCGTTAAGTGTCCCCTGGGGTCGTGTCTTATCGGGTAGACGTGGCTCTGATCCTCCACCTACCGTGCCGTGGCATAACAATTGCCCTATTACTTCGCGCAAGAGCCCCCGCGTCAGTTCGCGGGCCTATGCGACGCCCGTTTCCGTTGCACGATATCCTTCCGGCTTTCGTTACCCTCGAACATTTTTACCCCTTCTATATCGGGAGTGGTGCCGCTCGCGCATGTAGACGTACCCCCTGTAATTACCGGAAAAAATGGTTAACTACGCTACTTATACCGCGCTATCTTCTAATTGACCGCGGTATTTGGATTAATTGTGCTTCATCCGTAATGTACCACGAACGACACGAATGTTTTCCATTTTTCCCTGTCAGTCTAACTAATTTCAAACTGGCAAAACGGCTCTGAATAAAAGTAATTCTATCGAAGCTTCGTTTTTGAAAAAGTCAATCACGGATCGACAGCTTAGTTTTCGAAAAGATTGCATACCAATTATATTCAGTGTACTTTTAAACCGAAAGTTATGTTTTAGCATTCGGTTTCCATAAATTTATGTTTTATACAGGTTCGTGGAATATGATGAAACTCCACGCCATTTTAAATTTTTGACGACTGAACAGTACGCGGAAGTCGCCAGTTCGTGTTATCTATTCTTTTATGTTTCCCTTGTGACACCTGTGCTATACATGTAATTAACATTTAATACAGTAATTAAAATATTAAGAATAACATGTCAGTGGAAAATGAGATATTGAAATAATCTGATTGCAAAACGACCGTGTTAATATAGTTTCTATTCTAATTATCAACCGAATAAAAAGTTTAGCAAAGAAAATAATCTCGTTTCCCTTCAATTAAATCGTAAAATTGTTAATTCGCCTAAACACCCGTAGTCTACGTATGACCCACATGAAGCAAGGAATATAAAATACAATCACGTTTTAATTCTAAGACAAGAAGAAGTCGTAAATACGCTAAAATAGGAAAACAATATAAATATATGAAAAAAGCTACCTTTACAATACCGAATGCAGTTTCGTTTAGCATACTATAAATCAAGATTTTCCAGGAATCTGTCACGAGACTTTCAACGAGCAATAAAGGATCAAACGTCGCGAGTCACGCGTACAAACCATGCAATTGGTACTTCTCACATTCTGCCCACTGATTTCATTGTTCGCCGGTTTAAGGATTTCCGTGTCGCCCTGGATATACATATACGAGCGAGCTACCTTTTTATTATTATCGCAACCCTTATCTTATTTTGTAAAGTAGCCCGCGATTTTATGTTTTGCATTTCTGTAGTAATTCCGCGAATACATAGTTCAGAACGAGATAATACCGTTATGGGTTTTAATCCGCTGAACGTCAAACCAGTCCGAAAGTAACTCTCGGCACAGAATATTTCTTCACGTATGAGTCAAACCAAAATTTTCGTGGAACAGAATTAATTTCTGTATACAAATTTTTGTGTACTCCAACATTTAATCGTACATGCAACGATCTTTCTAGTTACCTACCAAAGTAGGTATACCAATTTTTTAAATCAATTCTAATGCTATTGTTATTCATTTCATACATAACGTACAAAGAAATTGTTATATGTATCAAACATACAAAGAAACTTCGGTACCCCGAAAATTCCGATTTTTTCGAAACTTTGCAAGTTTGTATGGAACTCACTAGACATATCAGGAAATTGTTCATTTTTACTACTTTTTAGTTCTTCAGAGTGAAAACACCCCTTAAATGTTAATGTGCGTCTTCCTATTTTCCTGTATTTCTACAAAGCTATAGTAAGTAGATATAAAATAACTGTTCGAATGAAAATTGAATGGTTGTGTAATGACATTGTTAAATATTCGTTTACGTGTTTGTTTAATTAATTATAGAACAGTTTTTGAACATTTTCATTGCTCAACTTTATAGAGCATAAGAAACCATTAAATTTTCATTCCAACAGTTTCTTGATATCTAGTTACTATAGTTTTGTAGAAATATAGTAAAATAAAACAAAGCACATTAACATTGAAGGGATGATTTCACGCTAAAGAACCGAATATCATGAAAAACGATAAATTACCACCTACAAACCTGCAGAGTTTTAAAAAAAATCGTAATTTTCTGGATACCCTCCTCCCTCGTTAGCTATATCATACACTTTATCCACGTGCATTCGTCCAAAAAGATACCATCTCACCAACGAGATAGTACCTCTATCCAGCATATAATAACCCAGCTTCATTGTTTCGGTCCTAGATTCGTCGGTCTTCGAGAGCAGAGAAGAACGTCCATTGGAACAAAAAATTGCACACTACACTAAACGCCAAATAAGAGCATAACTGTTTCACGCAGCTGGAATGAGCACCAGAGGTCTCTCTGTAACATGGGCGATAGAATTTGTTATACACCGGGTGACATAATGAAGTATTTCTCAAGATATTGTTCACTTTTTTGAACTTTGTTTCACTTTTTGCCACACACATTGGCACGTTTATACTTCACAGTCACTCGATGTATGATACTACACGGGGCAGAATGATGCTCAATTGTTTAAAGAACAATTTTTAAACATTGAGCATCATTATGCCTCAATTGTTTAAAAAATAACATTTTAACGTTGGTAACTAAGGTAACCGAGAGGAATATGCGCAAACAAAACCGAAATTCGTCATTTCGCACTTATGGTTTTATTTGGTTCTTAATGTAGAGCTTTGTTCGTAGCAGGTATTTGAGGTTATAATGCGGTGTTGGAGAACACGCGGGTGATTCGTTTTCGCGCTATTTGCAACGCGGCGCCGCAATCGCAATTAGAACGAATTCGGCCTCGAAAGGCGGGTTTAATTCGGCGGAATTAGGAGTGCGGAACCGACTCTTTTCCCGTACGGGAAACTCCGGAAATTTCGAGAGTTCGTCCCGACGTCTTGAAAGGGGATAGGAACGGTGAGGGGAGGGGAGTGGAAAAAACCCGGGACGGAGTGGCAGCCCCGGGATAGTCGGAAGAAAAAGGAAAGGGAACGAGACAAACGTCGAAGTTCTAAAGAATCGACGGGAGAACGAGTCGTTCAGAGAATAGCTAAAGCCGACCTCCACGTTTGGGGGATTCCGTGATAAGAGGGGGAATTCGCATAATCCTTTCGCGGAGTGGCCCGAGAATGATCGTAAGGCTGCAAGACAACCGAAACTATTGAAAAAAGTTTCCGTGCTCGAATGAGATGGACGTTAAATGAATTCGGGAAAGACACACTGTTGAGATAGTGCTCGCCAACTTCTGGTATCGCAACGGACGGAACGTGCAGTTGCTTGAATTATAAGCTTACGGGACAAGAAGTGATATCGTATATCAGGATGCTTTTCAATGGCGGAATATTAGAGATTTTCTATACAATTAGTATCAATTAATAAGGTATAATCATTAGACTGCGGATATTTATGCAAAATAAAATTTTATAAAGTAATTCTTGAAGACAAGAACAAAAGTAGGAATTTCTATCTTTGCTTAGGTATGTTATTGATTAAGAATAAAATAGAGAAGTCGTTGCATTTGATGAAAGTTTTGTCTTTTATTATATTTCACAGAGCTCTAGAATCTATAAATGCATAAAATCCGCAGTCTAATAATCATGGTCGTAACTGTCATCCGTCCCACGTTTTCCCAGCTTAATTTATTCGTCGGTGACTAAATTGTTGAATTTACAAATTCTCTAAAATAAAAGTCACGAAGCTTCAGATAAATTGACTACCCATGACAGAATAACATCGTTTCGTAGGAGAAAAATTGACTTGTTAAATTGACACATGGAACGGATGTGGGTTAATTTAACGTGTTTATTACTTCATTGTCCGATCAACGTTAATCTCAAGTTTTCAAAAGCAAGAATGAATGCAAAGAAGTGATCTAGCAATCATTTTATTACGAGAATTACCTATAGATGAACTATTCCACAACAGCTTTTATGTTTCAAATTGAAACCTTATTAATATGCAATTATAATTTAGTGATTATATTTATTGTATTTGTTAATATTTGCAGTAGATCTTTTTACAATTCAGAATTACTGATAAGCACATTCAATTAATTCATCTCTTGTTTAAATCTTATAGTAGATATACGAATCTTTCTACTTGAAGACATTATGAATAATTAACGACACGTCGTATTGTTTCAAGAAAAGCAATTTTTCTCGTTTAATGGGCAGTGGAAAAGTTAAGGCCGGTTCTCATAGTTTGACTACCGTCTACGTTTCTTCCTACGGCAAGTTTGTTTCAATCTTACGATATTCTAAAGTTTCGTGGTTACAGGAAATTGAAAGTTCTCCACGGGAAGACGAACAGAGTAGAAAGGTAAAGATAGTATCATTGTTAACAATTTCAATATGTTAAGTAAATTGTTTGAATACAGTAAGATATTTTAAATTTCGATTTTTCGTTACTAAATTTATGTAAACATTCTTGATCTGTTAATTGTATATCTTGTATATAACATTTGTCTCCTCACTAGTAAGAATGGTTTCAATATTCAATAGAAAAATAATACAAATTACTAAACCCTGGAAACTCAAGCATACAGACAAGGGATGATAATTCATTTTTATAATAAAATTTTGTCACCCACGAGAACAATGTCCGCCCGAAACCCGAAAGAACATAAATCATGAAAAAGTTCTCACGCCAGTATATAATGTATACACTAATTTCTTATTCATATTAATTCCGGCAATAACGAAAACTTCACGGGTTACGGCTCCGAAATGATCCAGCCCCCAAGCGAAGAATCAGCACGAGCTGTCCTCACTGGACAATATGGAATTAATTATAATTAACTGCCATTCACGGGAAGTTCCGGGGGAACAATTTTGCAAGCTCACCACGGTGTTATAATGAACTTACAGCTTCTATCATTTACATTCCCTTATATTTGATCCGAGTTTCCGCCTAACCGCTACGCTGCCCGCAGAAACGTCCAAATGGCGTGTTTAAATTAATTACATTGTATTATTTAAACAGGGAAAAAACTACGAATGCATATCCACCGAAAACACGATCGTGATCCATCCATATGCATCTACACCTATATATTTTCCATTCGAAACGAAAAACTTCGTATCGTACCTCCATCAATTTTCATATCGGTATACATTTTCCAATCGTAAATGTTCATTACGGCTCGTTCCGTTAGCACGAACGAGAGGTTGGAGAGGGGAGGGGGGGGAGGGCGAATGCTTAATTATTTATACATTGTATTCCTCCGTCAAACGTTGAACATTTTCAGCGTGCATTTTTGTTCCTTTATGAATTTATACGCCCTGTCGATCGGTTGGAAAATATAATATTTCTCGCCGATCAGATGCCGTTCGACCAATTAAAAGCATTATTTTTACAATGTTTAAATGCCGAGGCTAACGAAAAATTTCGCTGGAACGGGCGCGTCGCTGACGGGCACGTATGCATCTATAGACCCTGTGAAACATGTCCGGGACTTTGCTAACTGACCGGGGCCCCGTCCAGCGTTCTAACACGATTATCCTTGACGTTTTCCGCTGTTCATTTCCGAAATTACTGCCGGCCATCTGGTTCACGTATTTACGATGTTCCGACGGTGACGTTGGCTCGCGCGAGGTTCTACTACATTAATCAGCTTCATACGGGAAAGAACGAGGACGGAGGAAAAAGGAAAATTTAATACGAAGGACTTTTTCTTCCCTGTCTCTGAGACGGTTACTTCGTTTATTACGATTGTGATTCTTTTCGCGACTGGTTATAGGACTTCTTATTTTAACCATCGGAAAAATGGACGTTTTTTTTAACATTGGAACTATATCAAATACGTCAAAACCATGGACAGATCGCAGATTGTTTATTGTAGGTACGATTACTGAAATTATGTATGTTATAGTAAAAGCGTTAATTCAGTAAATGTATAGATTTTCTAGTCAATGAAACTACAATTCATCGAACAGGAGTGGTTTCTTGGAGTATATAAGACGTACTTAGAATTGTTTGTGATGAGATAACTTTAGTAGGATTTCAATTACATATATTTATTTCTCTGCAATGCATACTTCATACATTAAACCAGTAGATTAATTGATTGTGATGCTATTTATCTTTTTTTTCCAGTTCTTCATACTTTTATGAACTTATTTCAAATATACACATAATAAACCATATGTTACCATTCGCTGCTTATTTTATCGTATATCAACTGACAATAGCAAGAGTTTCGCAAAACAATACAACATACAATGTGTGACTATTAACAAATTGTAGAATAGACCCAATATGCAAACATAATGAACAGAATTATTCGTACGTAACTCTATTTGAATAAACCCATTGCTTTCTTTCGTTTCCTATATGATAAAAATATACGAACCTGGAGACTACGTTTACTTCCGTTCTATAGTTCCTAAAACTACAGATAAGGGTAGAAGCCCTGCATACTTTCTGAATTCTACAAGCAGTATTAAACATTGCAGATCTTTTTTGTTGCCTGTTAGGTTATTTGCAATCAATCTCCTTTATGGAAATTATAAACAAATGCGATATAAGTGTACACTTTTGCCAACAGTAACACGTAGTGTATGCTTCCTTATTATTGGATACAAGTAGATATTGCAGATGTCGATAGAAAATTATATTTCATATTAACTAGTACCGCTAGGATAAGACTCACAATTATCGAAACAAAATACTAGAATCAAGGAACTTGACGTATGCCGGAATCCGACGAATTTCAGTTGGCTGTACAATGTTAGACACGAAGTTCTAACTTTAATACGTCAGAGAAGGCGAGACGAACCGACCGGAACTGCTCAGGAGCATATTATCAGTTCGTTCTGCGCTCATAGGAAACCGCAATTTCCACGGATTACACGGATGAAAATTGACTCTCCCGCGACTGTATAGTGTCGGCCATGGTGGTGGAATTCATGGGTCGCGGGTTATGCCGCATTCGGTGGTATGTAGTAATTAGCAATATTGCTCCTGGTTCCCAAAGGTGGAAGGAGGACCAGGCGTAGAATCGGCGATATCACCAGCATAGATTTCATTCGAAGCAAATAGTTCGCCAGACCACGATCGCCATCTTCGAAGTTATTGTTATTATGCCATTGAACGAATCTCTCCCACGGGGTGTGACGTTTCGTATCATGTTTCTTTTATCGATTGTTGTAATATTAAAACCAGAAGTAATACCTAAGTAAATTGAGGGTGTTTAATAACTACTTTAATTGGGCTACTCAATTCTTCAAAATTTCAGTTTAGAATAGAATAATATTAAATAACTACATTTCCCCAGTTTTAATGAAGATTCGAGTATCTTTGATCCTTGAAAAAGCTTGTTATAAACTATGAAAAATTCTGTTATACACGTTGGAATAACTTTTCCAAAAGAACACGATCTGTATACGAAAGCCTTACCAATTATTATATTGTTGATAATTCTTCATATTTTGCTTTTTACAAATTACATATATTGTTTTTAAATATAATACAATCCACCATGATCTCACTTCAACAGTCACTGTACTGCGATATCGAAGTTACGATCAATAGTAACCAATAACTGTTATGTAATTCGTCTGAGATTGTTGAATGAAACTAACCAGAGACTGGTTAGTAAGAGTTGGTAATTTTTATCACAGTCTAGTCGATTATAATTTTAAAATACAGTCCTCGATTAGTTTAATTTTGTGAACCATTCCGCTCTGTTCAACGACTCAGTATTCCTTTTCTTCTTTTAAATAATAAAATAATAATTTATAGTTAACGAACAAAGGTCACTTTATGAACATTTTTTTCTTTATAAATCCGACAGCCTCGAACCTATACAATTACAACTTAAGAAAATTAGTACCACCCTCTACGAAGTTGTAAAACCACTGAGGAGACTTTTAGTACTTAGAGCGTAGATGAAACTCTCCCAGCGGCGCTTCTTAATATCGAATTTAATAAAGTCTGAAACACCTGTAGCTGAATTATCGCTCTAGTTTGTCGTTTCGACGGGCAACCAAGAACCTCGACCCAACGTAAGAACACGAAACAATTGGAGACCCCCGTCGCTTGCATCTTTTTCGGTATCAGTTCCTACCTGTCGACTAAACTTCCGACAAAACCGTCGGAACAACTGACGCTAATGCAACTTCGTAGATCGTTTCAGAAGAGCTTAAAATGCAGATCCACGTGTAACTGTTGTAAGAAGAACCATAGAAGAGCAGCAAAGAGTCGCGGTACGGGATCCTTTGGACGTGGATTTTGAACAGAGTTCTTAAAAGTATCGAAGGAGTACTTAAGGAACCATCGAAAAATTTCAATTTATATGGAACTACTCGAAGACGTTCGTATAGAAGGAAAGAATTTAATAACTATTCCTTTTATGTTACAACCCATGAAAGAAAATCTTACATACCGCAGTTTACTGACTGGTTTTTATTGTATGCAATAATGCTTTATTTCGTACCAAACGAAATATGAAATTGCTGACTTTGTTTTATTTACTTACCATGTTCAGAACATGGCACAGAAGATTGACAAATATTATGGAGGAAATTATTTTCAATAATTCAATATTGCAAATTGTATATTTTTTTACAACTACTTATCAAGTCAGTTATCAATAATACTTAAACAAAATGTTATTCAACTTATACAAATATTGTTATAAATTTTATATTTCCTTGTTATTATTTAAATAATTCAATAAAAAGGTAAAAATGCGTTGTTCATTAAATCCATCACTATTTGCATTCTAATTCCGAACTTTATCTTATCAAAAGTAATTAACTTTGAAATCAACGCAGAAATTTTCAAAACTTCGGAGTAATTCTGATATGGCTCCATCTAGTGTTGCTTGTCTGAACTAGGAAACACGTTTCAAAATTAGTTATGAATGAAGCATATAATGCATCATTCGTGCTAATAATTCCACGAACTAAATATAGAATAGACCTAAAACATCGAATATAATTTTGAATACCTTCAGGTACCCAGTTAGAGCGAGAGAGTACGGTAGAGCGTGCCGCGGTATCGGTGCTCTCCGTCGGTCCAACGCGCTAGTGACGTTGCGTCACACAGTTTATTGAACTAGCCGTGTACGCCGTGTACCATAGCCGTCCCTGGCTGTACCATCCGGTGTTTGGGTCGTTCAAGGAAGGTCGTTCAAGCCGGCAAAAACAATTCAACACGAACAAACCTGCGTACGCCCAATACATAACGGCGTTAACTTCCTCACTTTCTCGTGAGCCGTCGCGGAGGGTGGGCGCGAGTCTCATACTCGTCCTTTCTCTTGTTACTAACCCATTGTTTGTTGCAGGCATTCGACAAGCACCGTATAAAGGAACCTGTTATTTACTGTGCATCTTGTTAATTTATTTACTGTGCATATTATTAATCTATTTACTGTGCATATTGTTATGTCCCCTCTCTTGTTACTAATCCCTTGTATGTTACAGATGTTCGAGAACCATTAACTTCGATATTTATCTTCTTATGTAATGTGATTCATTTACTGTGATTTATTTACTGTGCATATTATGTATTCTATGTGTATTGCATAATGAAAAATATTTTTCCAAACAGTTATTCCATCGAAAGAAGATATCGATCAACGTCTACATCCTCAAAGCGTTTATCACTGCGTTAAGTTACTGTAAGTTAAACTTAAATCATAATTCGATATTCATTGTTATATTCATATTCATCATCACATCGTTTATTATTAATTTTAGTCTATCTATTAATAGACTTAAATTGTGACCATCCATTGTGCATACCAAGTTATTATTAATTCATTTTGCTCGTTGATTCTCTACACAGACTTGGGGTACGGGCAGTGGGTCTGTACCTATGGTACGGGCAGTGGGTCTGTACACTAAGACTGTTTGCCGATCCCTCTGGTTTCTATTGAGAAGCCAGATATCGGACGTGTTTAGTCTTTGCCTGGTAAGTAGGATTTGGAGAAAGACTCGTGCGTGCAAGGGTACGGAGTAGTCGGGAGGCTGCTCCGTAAACAGAGAATCTCGCTTGCACTACCATGCTTGTGTACTCTTTTGGTTCGGGTCTGGTACGCAGGTGACCAGCCCAAAGCTCCATGACAGTAAAAGATGGATCCGGGTTAGCGAGGTGTCGCCCGTCTTTCCTATTTTCTTAAACCAGGTTCTGGCGACAACACTTTCATCGCGATACTTGTTCATACTGTAGTTTAACGCGTAGTTCATCGTAGACTTAATAACTGCTTGGTATATAGAATATTAGGTGCGTAAACGAAATGATCGATGGAACTTTTTCCATTCCGTCTATCTCTTTCGTTTGAGTATTAGCGACTACGTTGCGTTTAGTTTAAGTTATTTTGTATTAATAGCATTAATTCGTATTAATTAGAATATTAAGATAATATTAGTTCTAAGCTGAAGAACGAAGACAACCGACGAGGGAACTTAGTTTTTTATAGGTTTAGGCTCAAGAAAGAAGTCATCCGCCGAGGGATTTTAGTACCGATAGTATTACATAGTTAAGATTTAAGTTATTTATAAGGTTTATTGTGAAAGGTGGGTAGATGTAGAACTTGTGATTCCATCTACCTGCCTTGGGCCTCCACTCGCAGCAACCTCCTCGTGGTGAGGCCTGGGCAATCGGTATTGTCATCGGTAAAGTACTGTAAACTGAAGACCATATCGAGCTAATGGCTGCGAACTTCGAATCTATCTCATAAAACCACGTTCTATATAACATCCAACTAGGATTATTTTAGAAATCGATATGAGATTCAAAGTGTAAAAATGTCTAGTACTTTGAATGTTTTAGAAAATTATTCGAGATAAAGATGTATGGAACTACTGAAAATTACTTTAGATTCCTTTTCCTTATTCTGTAAATTCTTTGATTGGAATATGAATGCTGCTGGAAATATGAACATTTTCACAGGACAATGATATAAATGGAACTTTAACACTTGTTTAAGTGTTACAGTGATATTTCGTTGGCCTTCGTATTAGCGCACTGCGCCGAACGCGGATAGCATGATGTTGTAGTCGCAAGGGAGCAATTGAATCGAATACACGTATTGTACCGTAGCGCATCGTATTGTATTTCAAAGTTTTTTATCATTATAATTTATATGTATATATGTATATTCCAATAAACATACGTCAGGTAATATAAGCTTCATTTCATCGAATTATCTTAAATATAACATGTGAATTCCATTTAGTGGTCAACCCGACGTACGAAACCGTCTCATATATCTTGTAAACGTAAAATGTAATTATATTACACTGAATTTGTATTTTCATGAACGAAGTTAGAAACCGGTACTTATGAGAACACGCATCATTTTTCTTCGTCACGCATTAAATTCGAAGTTTAAACAACGTAGATTAGTTCTTTCTAGCGACTGGAAACCAGTAATCTCAAGAACATTGTTGAAATCACATTTCTTTGCAACGGTTCACACTGTATCCCGTCATGACGTACACTGTTCAGTTCACTTTGAACAACTCTTACAACGTTATACTAACAGCTTCCGTCTTGACCAAGCATTCGATTTGTAGCTGAAAGAACGTAGATTAATGCCCTGTCATGGATAATAACAATAAACGACGAGAACATTGTTAAAATCGCATTTAATCGCGGAATACCACTATTTTTCGACCGGTGGCGCCACCCGTGGCAATTCGCTCAACCTGCTAGCCAAATCATACCGACAGGAATGTGAAAATTCCTAGTGATGGAAAAATGCGAATATCTCCGTAAATTAGCGCTTGAAATGAACGCAGTTAGTCTCAAATTACTCCTGATGTCCCTGTGTGCATCGAATCAATACCGTAGTACCCCATAATTGGAAGAATTATTTCTGTCAACAATGCATATGTACTATGAACACTGGTAGAAATAATTCCTCTAATTATAGAGTTGTGCTGCATTCGGTCGACGCATTGAATAATGGGAAATAATTTAAGACTAGCAACGCTATCTTTGAGCGCCTAATCACTGAGATATTCGCAATTTTTCATCACTAGGAATTTTCAATCACCTGTCGGTATGATTTGGCTAGTAGTTTGCGCGAATTGCCACGAGTGGCGCCACCTGTCAAAAAAATAGTGGTATTCCGCAATTCAATGCGATTTTAACAATGTTCTTGTCGTTTATTGTTATTATCCATGACAGGGCATTAATCTACGTTCTTTCAGCTACAAATCCAATGCTTGGTCAAGACGAAAGCTGTTAGTATAACGTTGTAAGAGTTGTTCAAAGTGAACTAAGCAGAGTACGCATGACGGGATACAGTATGAACCGTTGCAAATAAATGTGATTTTAACAATATTCTTGTAATTATTGGTTTACAGTCGCTAGAAAGAACTAATCTACGTTGTTCAAACTTCGAATTGAATGCGTGACGGGGAAAAATGATGCCCGTTCAGCGGTGTAAATGTAATCGAAATCTGTTGCAAGTAGGATTACCTAAGGGTAGTAAACCATAAGGGAATAAAAAAATACAGAGTTCCATTAAAAAAAATTAACTTGACTTTGATATCTCCCCCACTACTACACTTATAGAAAAATTATTTATATCATGTAATGTGCCCCTTTGTACCAAACAACTTTTGTATGAATATTTTTTTGATAACTTTAATCCTTCGTGAGATATTCCACCATTTCCAGTTAAACGAAACACCCTGTATATAAATGATCTTAATGCAAACACGATCTCATCATTCGCAACACTACTCTGAAAATATAAAAATGATCTTAATGCAAACACGATCTCATCATACGCAACACTATTCTCCAAGCAATTAGGAAGATTAATATTGACAATTTACAAAGCTAATGCAACCCGTGATCTAGTCTCATCCGCAACACTAATTCAATCCGCGATTTTGCCCAATATTGCTGGTCGTTGGGCCGATATGACGGCCAATATACAAACTACTACTACAATTACAGGCGAGTACAGTGAACAAATACTTAGTAATGACTCCACATCCGAAGATGCAGAGCCATTCGTTGCTGCCCTCTTGAGTACACAGTTTGTGCTGGGCCTCTTCTTTTCTTCGGCGGTCCGACCCCTGAAACCCTAATGCTGCTCGGTTGTGGACAACCAACGACTCGACGAGTCTGTATGATCGTACCACAAGTGCAATCGAGCAGGTCGTTCGTTTCGACAATCCAATCCTTCCGACCGCGACCGCGACGACGACCCCCTTGGGGTTCGCCAAATTTGAAGAATCGAAATCGAAATCAGAAGCAGACAGCATGTTCCGTCTGGACCAGTTTTGAATCGACGCTACAAATTATCCCGGTAGCAGGACTATCACGCGAAACCTACGCGAGCCTACGCGAGCCTACCCCATCGGAGAATGTGATAGCCTGCCCCGGTCCCTACCTACTTACAGCCTACTCGCACACATTCACACACCAGAAAGTATGCTACCTGCCTACCTAGCCCTATATTTAAAAAGAATTTGGCAAAAGACAGATTCTCACCAACACACAACACTCCACGGTTCTCAAGCATGCGCCCGGGTGCAAATCAACAGGACACCTAGAGAGGACGTCCCGGGACGCCTCCGACACCCGAACGTGATATTCAACTTGCACACTCTAATGTACGTACCATTTTCCTGAAATCGACTGGCAAAGGCTAGCATCCATTGCGAGAATAGAAAAATTGTTTAAGCAATATACGTATACTTGGTACACTTTATATCGATTACGCGTTAATTTTCTCGTCTGATAGCGAGATACTCTAAACCGGTACATATTCCATGGAAATTTTATTATAAACATTGTATAAAGCAAAGGAATATGTACGACCGATACCGGAAATTGTGCGAAATTGTTCCACGGAACAATTACAGATGAAATGTTAATTGATAGAAATCTAAACGACGCAATTCCACTGCCTAATCACACACACACATAAGTGGAAAATACGTCGTGCACGGTAAGCTAACGCATTGCCAGTCGCATAGACATGTTATTATTATATGAAATCAAGTCATCGTTCCCCGTTGCTCTCGCCCAACCAAGTAGCACCTGGGCACGTGAAAGGGTTCGAGCAACGAACACGGAATAATTACCCTGAAAATCCTAACTAAAATAATTATTACTTCTTGCTCTTCTAACGGGCTACTTCTCTTTTATTCTTTTTCATTTCATTTTGCAATAAAAGTGACTCGACTTTGTATTAATAAAAATTGAAAATCAAAGATTGACTATTTATTAATATTGTAGAATTTAGTTATTAAGACTCTAAGCAAGACTCTGCAATTAGATAAATGACTCTATGTATTGAATAACCCTCGGGCGATCCCGTCGTCAAAGTCAATATAAGACATAACATAAGTGTAACAAACATGTCACTTTGACGCAGAAATCTACCCGTCGCGAAACGCCTTCTTGTACATGGTCTGTAGTATTATTTTTTTTAGTGCATCAAAATACACTACTTAATTTTTATTTATGTCTTAGAGCAACGTGGTAGTACGTATTTCTGATATAATTCAGTACAAACTGTTAATCTAGAATTGCATATTCTCAAGTAAACTGATATATTATATACTGTATTCAAATAGTAAATAAATTTAAGTTATATTCATTTAGTTATTTGTCTACAAATGACGGTATAACTGTTGAAAATAATAATTAACAGACTAATGGGTGAAATAAAATTTTATTAAATACTAATTATAATAAAAATTAACTCTAATACCAAAGGTGTCCACGTGCCGCCCACGAGCTACAAGCAATTACAAGCTTCCCCTCGTAGGTTTCCCCGACTACCGACCTCAGATTGACTCGAGCGAGTCAATCCAAATCCCATAGTCAGGGTACCTCCGGAGGGAAAGAATGCTGCTCGCAAGAGTAAATGGACACTTCTGGGCCTGCCCTTTTTTAACGGACAGAATATAAATACTCATTCCTTCTGAGTATATACGTCGACCATACAAATATGTTTGTGGAACACTATACATGCTGGTGAAACACAGTAGTACCTTCCCTGCATTTAACGCTCACACTCCATTAAAGTGGACGTGAGTACACGCCAGTACGTCTCGGTACTCTACCCGTGTACGCAACCGTATGCGTTCTTTGCCATTGGCAACGAAAACACCGGCCACGATAACTGGAAATCACAATGCACTGTTCAATGGTCATACATGCACAACGTGTTAAATTGTTCCATAACACGCGGTTTTTCACTAGGTCGTGCATATCGATGCACAGGTGACATAACTTAATACGTCTTCTTTTTATGCACCGATACTTTATCGCGATTCCCAGTACACGTGTTCCATTATTTCATGGAACTTGCAAATACGAATGATACCTTTGTGTCTCGCAACACTGGTTCCGGGATTGAAACGTGCTGTCGCGTCTCGTGTTATTGCGCTAACTGCTATAACATGCCTATCAAAGAAAGCACCACCACGTTTTCCCCTCTATTTTAAACATACCGGTGTGGTTTCTGTTCTTTCTACTCTATATTCGAATCTACGGTTGATATTTATTTCACACGTTAACAAGTTGATTATTGTTCTTTTAATTAGCTGACCGTTATTTATAGACCATTGTGAATATATTGTATTTTCTATGTTCTGCAAGTTTCCTTACGAAGATCGTATTTCGTTCTACATTCATAAATGATACCAAACGACTGCATTAAAATGACAGTTCTAGCTAGTGAAATAAATAACAAACTGCCACGTTCTCAATATATACTCAATTAATAAAAAAATAACAACTATTTAAACAATAGAATGATCTCTATTGAAATATCCAAGATTAATATCTCATGTTAAATTGAACACTTAAAGAAAGTACATCATAACCAATGTGATTTCATCTGTATGATGTTCGCCTTTAAGCCGAACATTAAATATTCAACTCATACTCTTTTAATACAAAATAGTTATGAATTATGTTACTAATAATAAACGCGGCGTACAAGAAGACCTTAACCTAACTAAGAAACATAACAGATCATATATTACTCGCGTTTCACTGTACTCGCAAAAAGCACGTATACAACCAGTCGCCCGTGCCGTTTCGGACCAATCGTCTTACGACATGATTGGGGACTGGAGGAATAAAAATATTCACTCACCCGATGACTGAAGAACTTCCTTTAATATTCTCTCTCGACGAATCTTGAAAAATGGTGCAGCTTCGCCCAAGGACATCCTCTGCAGTGTTTGTTTATGCAGCATCTGATAAATCTGAAACAAAGGAACAGAACACGTAATAACCTCTTCTCAAAACTCTAGCTGTTTCAGTTGAACAGTGTAAGTAATAAAATATAAGGATACTTACAATCTCTATTTGTAGAGCTTCGCCCAAAAATCCACTTCAGTGATGCACTGACTCTACTTTCGCGAACGAGTACTTTCAAGTAGAAAAAAAATGAAAATAAAAAACTATCGCGACCGAAAATCTCAACCGGCGAACAAATGATTCTACTTTCGCGACACACAAAGCAAAGAGTGTCCCGAAACTCTGAAAATAATTTGAGATTGTACGCAACAAACACTGACTCTAGTTCCGCGAAGACCATAATACATCTCCGGTGAGATCCTAATCGGCGCCAGTTCGCTCCGCATAAACAGAAAAAACTTCGATGTAAACAAACACTGACTCGACTCGACCGCCTTGCACGCGGCCACCAAATACTGTGGAAAAAAAAGGGGGGAAAGAAATACAATACGGCGCACGTGCACCGGCTTAGCCCTTTTATTTTTATATTTTACCAAGTGTTTTTATCATGAAAATACTATCATTCGACGATAAATATTCAAATATGAATTTAACTACGCAAAGGTACCATAGTTAAAAAATATTCCAAAATAATTCTCCATTGTTTCAATATATTATATTCATTACTGATATATATTTGTTATTAATATATTATATTGAAGACATTCGTCGTTAGAGTTTAAGAATGTTCGTTATTTCTGTCTACATCGCGTACCGAATTTTATAAATATTGAGAAAATCGTTGCAAGGATTAAAGCTTCGTTATTTACTTAAGCTTCGATGAGCATCGTAAACTACGCAGCTTCTATATGTATAATTAAACTTACACCCGAAACCGTATATAAATACAAATACGATGACATCGTAATGATAAACTCGAAAAATTATTAAAATTTAAACAATTTCGCGACCGAGATCCAGTAAACTATGAGTATTTCGAATTGAAACTTCTGGAACATTCCCGTTTAAATTTCCTAATGGTCAAACAAGAAGCCATATTGAATGCTTCAATTGCGTTTGAACGCGAAATATTTCTCGAAAAAATTCTTGTTTGCTTTCAGCACAGTTAATCAGAAAATCGCGATCAAGTTTACGGTCAAAACAGTAAAAGTGTACTAAAATAAAAATATCTAGTGGAATATTAACTATTTTGTTGTAATACATCACCAGAATTCACCAATTTCCCGCCAAATTGCGTCTAATGGGATTGGCATCGTTGGCGTGTTCTTTCTAGCCGGAATTCTGGAACAGAAAATAAACGTTAATACCAAGTAATTATACTAAATTAACAATGACTGAGTCACAACGAAACAATTATCGACTAAAAGAGTATCGCTAAAGATTGCAAATTAAACAAAAACTGCGTAAATACTAATTGGTACCGGGAGAGAACAGAAATCGTGAAACCAGTTCACTTTATCCAGCAATACCGAGTTAATTTACGATTATTTGCATTGAATTGAATAGATACTAAACAAATGTAACGATAGAGTGGTAATGTAGATACTAATAGCATAAATAATTTAAAGTGAAAAGTAATAATACTTACTTCGCCACGAGCGAGATCACTACACGTCTAATCAGTCCAGCTTCTCTGAGACGAATGACCGTTAGGCTGGATGACTGGCTGTCATTGGTTGATTCGGTTATGTATAAGGCCTGTGATTGGTGCGTCGGTTGGTGAAGAACGTGAGGATTGGTCGCTTTCCTGCTTGCTCAACTTTCTATTTGAACGAAATAGAATATTTACCGCCGAATTATATTTCAATATATTTTCTTATATGTACCCAAGATTAATTCAGGAGGGAATGACTATCATGAAAGGGAAACAAAGAGACACACACTATCCCCGAAAATGTGATATTCCACTTCCTAATAGATCGAAAGTATTAATTTTACTCTCGTCTTCTCGAAGTTTTCAATCCTCCAATGGTACTCTAACGCCATTTATGATAAATATATCCTGTCAATTTGACAATGATGCCAAAGTTTATGAAATACAATACAATAGATATTACCAGTTAAATAATAGATCAAAACTATTTTTCATGAAGAAAGTTTGACTAACTAAGCACTAGTTGGGTCGAAGTTCATTGTTTAATTACTTCCTCACCAATTACCAGAAGGTAATTGATTGTGCGTATTAGGATTCTTATATCACCTTATCAGATAAAAAAAATATAAAAACGAATAAAAAGGGAACGTGGGAAACGTAACATTACTAAAATGTTCATTAACGATGAAATTTAGAATAAGTTATCATATTTCATCAGTATTACAATATTCATCTTTTAAACCCAAGCATCGGATATTTTTATTCCCACCAAATCATATTAGATACACGTATTATAAATGGAATAAAAGTCATGCTTTGTCGGTAACGTCGGGTATTGGCACTGAAATGGTAAGATGGTTACGTAGCCCTCCGAACGTAGGACAAAAAAGAGCATTGGATGATAGATCTATTCTATACCTAGTCGGTGATGTTAGGTCTATTCTTATATCTCGTCTGTGGTGGTAATACGAACGAAGTGTATAGAATAGATAGAATATTTCAATAATCTATTCGGGTTAACATGTCATAAATTGTGTTTGGAAGTTAAAAAGGTAACCTACATCACAACTATATATTTAATGTACGTGTTACGAATAGAATAAAATGCACATTTTTAACGAAATTATATTTGCTGTATATTTAATACTATAATTTTGTGATCAACATGAGCTATGGACAGCTTACTCGGTTTCGAAATAATAAATTTAGTACAAAATTAAACAATTCTATTAGTGATCTTTCAAATAGAATACAAAACTTCGAAACTCCAGAAAAACTAAAAGGAACATTTCTTGAGCGATGGGGTGAGTAAATTCTAAATGAGTTATAATATACAAATAATATTGTCGAATAAGTAACTGGTTCCACTTAAATATATTTGTGTTTATAGGGAAATATTGGAAGAATGTTTACATAGACTATAAGGAGGTAGCAGAAAATGTTGTTAAGGATTGTAAAGAACGTCCTATTCGAGCCACCACATATACTGCTAGTATGTCTAGAATATAATTGATTAAAAGTATTAAGTACTTAACCAATAATAAACATAAAAAACTATCATTACTGTTATTAATCAATTACTTCATTAGTTGCAGGATTCTGTATATACTTGAATAAACATAACCCGGATGAGAGTTTCTTCAAAGAAAATTTATTACAAAATACTATGAAATTAATGCAAGTTGGAGATCCTATACGAAATCCAATATCTGAAAATCATGTTAAGTGGTTAGGACAGTGTTACAATGAAGGAATTATACGACGATTAAATTTAGGTATAATTTCGATAATTTGGATGGACAATTATGATGAAGCATGTTCCTTGTACAAAGCACTTTGTCCTTATTTAAAACCACCGTATATAACATTTTACCAAAGAGTAGTGGATATAGGCTGCCTAAACAAATGGTGGATTTTAGAAAGTAAAATGAAAGAATATGATGTAAATGAAACAGAATTTAGTAATACAATATATGTATAAACAAAATACTTAAGTTAAAATAAAAATAGGTTCACTTATAATTATATAAATCTTTTATGTACAAATACATAAAAATGTATACTTTTGTTTTTAAAAAGTGATCAACATAACTACCAAAATAAATTATTTTATTTTTGTTTTGATTAAGGAAATAATTCTCTTCGCTTCTTACATTTATTAAAAGTCAGCACTTTAAACAAGAATAAAATTTATACAGTGTAACTCCCTCCTTGAAATCTTGGTATTTTCACCTTATAATCGTGTAGTCAACCCTAACGTACGGTAATAGTGATAAGCGACTAAAAAAGAAGAAAACAGAAATCACCAGCCAATGAAACGAACGCAGAATCGTATTCACTGGTTTGTGTAATCTCACCAATAGTATAAGGCAGTGTGATTATAAGAATGATAATACTGTATTTTAATTGACAAATGTCAGTCTTCAGAAATACATTTGCGCATGTGCCTCAATTTTTTCAAACATCATTTATAATTTATACGTTACGCTGTATACGTTCGTTCGTACAAAAATATGGGAAAGAAATAATCACACAAATGTTACAATATATCCCTTTTATTATAAATATTAATAGATGCTAAAAATGTAGTATCTAAAAATATAAATCTTTTAATTGTATATAGAATTTCACGCAATTCTCTAAGTTGAATATAATTTCTAGTATAAGTAGTTTAATGATCATACATGAGTATAGTACGGTTTTTATGTTTAAATGTAGTAAAACTTCATATCATGCTTCGAAAAAAGTTGATAAGTGATTAATGTATAATTTGTATGGTTTCTGTGAATGTAGCAATCTTTAGGCAAGTAAGATTTTGGTACAAAAAAAATAGTTTTCCACATTTGTACATAGTTTAATATCAGTCCTTATTTTGGCCGCGCCCATAAAAGATAATAATCACGATTCTAAAAATAAAGGACTCCTATTAATTATAACCAACAATTAATGAGTAACATTAATATTTGTAGTGACTGTACCTCTGCCGTAGATAATTGCAGTGCGACAAGGAATGTAGATCATCATACGGTTTGAATAAGCAGAATACGATTCTGGCTTAGTAAAATGTGGCACGCTAGTATCAACACGTTCTTCCCCGCCAAAATCTTTACTATCGCTACATAAGAGAATTTTGTAAGTTCCTGGATTCTTTACTCCAATGGTGTAATCAGGAAATGACTTTTCCGTGTGAAAATTAAAAACAAATATAAGATCTGCACGATCGAAAACAATTACTTTGTCATCCTCATGCTTCCAGCTTATATAAGCCTGTACAAAAAATATATTTCATCAAAAGTATTCGTAAAAGTACTCTATGTATATAGACATAAATATATCTACTATTGAATACAAGTAAATATTTAGACCCTACCGGGTGAGCATGTAACCATCCATATTTTTCTTCGAGAGTATTTACAGCGCGATCCCAGTTGTTCATAAATTTATATTTTAACAAGTCATCGTCAACTAAATTCCACTGGCGTCTGGCATAATGATAGCTGTCTCCGTTACCGGCTCGAGGAAAATCCAACCATTCGGGATGACCAAATTCATTACCTGACAATGGATACATCTTCAAATGAATCATCAAAATAAGAAAAACTTTAAACTGTGTAATTTCAGTATTAAAACTAACCTATAAAATTTAAATAAGCTTCTCCTCCTAGTGCATGTGTAATTAATGTAATGAGATTGTGAAGAGCAATTCCACGGTTAATGATTGAACTGTTGGAACTTGTTACGCTCATATGGGTGTACATTTCTTTGTCCATGAGCCAAAATGCGATTGTTTTATCACCTACAAGAGCTTGATCATGAGATTCTGAGTAAGCTACAGTTTTTTCCATCCACCTTCGATTACTTAATGTCCAGCAAATTTCTCCTATTTTCCAATCTTCATCTTTTACTTCCTTTAAAAGCTT
Organism: Dufourea novaeangliae; assembly: GCF_001272555.1. Taxonomy (NCBI): domain Eukaryota; kingdom Metazoa; phylum Arthropoda; class Insecta; order Hymenoptera; family Halictidae; genus Dufourea; species Dufourea novaeangliae. The sequence continues at coordinate 463,628 of NW_015373998.1, read as the reverse complement.
AATCCACTTATCTGGGATAGCCATAGCTAATCGATAATCAAATCCTAAACCACCTTCAGCAACTGGCCTTCAATATTAATTGACAATAATTACTTATTTCTTTACATTAAAATATTCTGATATCTAAGTATATATTCAATACCTGCAAACTCCAGGCATTCCACTAACATCTTCCGCAATTGTAGTGATTTCTGGATATAAATAGTGTAGCATATGATTTGCAAGCATTAGATACACTATACCCTCAACATCAACATTTAGACCAAAATATTCATCATAGTGACCACTAAAACCTTGTCCAAATCCTCTTGAATGATACAACATTGATGTGACACCATCAAATCTACATAAATACAATACAATGTATTATAAATAAGGAAATAATATTTATATCACGAAACAAGTTTGGGACATAAATTACCTAAATCCATCAAACCCATATTCCTCAATGTACCAACGCAAATTAGAGAGCAAAAATCGAAGTACTTCATACTCTCCATAATTGAAGAGCCTACTATCCCAAAGTGGATGATCTCCGCGATGACCAGAATGGAAGAAACAATTATCAGTACCATCAAATATATTTAATCCGTCCAAAGTATTTTTTGATGCATGAGAGTGTACGACATCCAGTAAAACATACAAGCCATGCTGATGAGCTGTGTCTATTAATTCTTTTAATTCTTCTGGTGTGCCATAGCGAGATGAAGCAGCATAGAAGGAGGTCACCTTATTGAAATTAATTAAATATTATGTAAATACACATCTGATATCTGTGTAAAACACTATATACAGTTTATTAATAGGCATGTCAACACCTTTGCATTCAAAGATTACTAATACAGGGTGACGCACATGAAACCAGCAACAACCGTAAAATACAGTTTTATTTGATAGTCATATACTGTACATTTTAATTACATTCCATACGGTAAATAAACGGTATTTTTAACTTAAAAAGGCTTCAATTTTAACAATTTACACGGTTATCAGCACTGAACTCATATGCATATGGGCAACATGCAAAAATAAACAATTTATTTTGCGTTTGAAACCAGTTTTATGTGTCCCTCTATATTTCTTTCAAATTTAAAACTAAGAGCCAATTATGCAATATTGTGTATTCCAATGTTAAAAATAAGAGCTGGTATTGTAAGATTATATCTTCAAGATTCTAATAATTGTGGTTGAAAGATGGCAATGTATTTGACATTTCTTTTTGTTAATATCAGAATGGTTAATGGTATAATAGTTAAAAATACATTTTTTTCAAATTTATGCTTCTTTCAGCCAATAGCTATTACATTTTCATTATCAGAAACTACTAACATTAGATAAATTTGCAAAAATGTGAAAATTATATATATTGCACATACCTGATAGCCAAAGCTGGCATAGTAGGCATGCTCCATAATAGCCATCAATTGTATAGTATTATAACCTTGTTTCACAATACGTGGAATTATATCTTTGGCAAATTCTAAATATGTGCCGACCTTTAGTTCTTGTGTTGCAATACCAACATGGCATTCATAAATTCTAAGACTATCTGGTTTCTTCGGTTTGGGATGTTTGAACTTATAAACCTGTACAAAAAAATGTCATTTTAAAAGATTAACAATTATCGTGAATAAATACATAGAAATAAATGTAAATGAGTTTGCATACATGTTCAGGTAATGGGCACCATACGCGTTGCTTGTATGTAATGCTTTCAGCCTTATTTTGTGTAACATAAGTAGCCCATGGACTCAATCGTTCCAGTAATTCATTATGATGATTTTTCACAATTACTTTAACTTCTGATTGATGTTTTATAGGACAACTACCATCAGCAAGAGGGGGCAAATGCAATTCCCATTTTCCATAGTCTAATTTTTTATATGAGTTAGCTGTCCTGTTCCAACCATCTGTAAATAAAGAAAGTAAAACACATTAGAATATATATACTAAATATACACACATGTATATCTTTTTTTTAATTTTTAAAATTATCTTATATATATGCAGCAGCTTAAATAGACCTCTTTGCTACTATCGTTTAACGAACAAGTTAATGTTATTTTGTCTATTTGTGATATTTGTACTTACTAAAATCTCCTGCTAAAAATAATTCTTGTGCTCCAGGCGCCCATTCTCTTGCAACAACACTGTTATCTTTGTTCACATGGATTCCATACTTTTCATATCCCCTTGAAAATTTATCTATATTGCCATCACCACCTTCTAGTTTTTCTATATAGTCTTTGAACAACGCATATCTGTTACATAAAATGATTAATTTAGTTATAAATAAAATTTAAAAAACTACTTTGTTACCATGATTTTAAAATTGATAACAATCAACAGTAGACTGTAGTAGAATAAGTAATGAATGAACAATTAGTGCTACAGATAAGTAAGTATAATTTCATAAGAGATAAATTTATTAATATTCTAAATTAATCTAAATACTATACCTTTTACGAAATTCGTTCTCGTATGGTTTTAAATACGGATCTCTGTCCAATAAAGTCTTTAATTCTGGTACTTCGACCTCAGAAGGGTCCATACCAGACCATTTTCCGCCCATGCTTACTTCTTTACTTTCTTCTTCACTCACAAATAAGAACTAATCTCATAAAACTTGAAACACGATAAAACACTAATCCCCGCTAAAATTTGAATGACACTTCAAGGTGACCTCCTTTCCATATCTCATTTAATCATAAAAAAAGACAAGAGTGGCTACCGAAAATGAAGAAAATTCCACTGTTCCACGAAACATAATGAAACAATTTTTTAAGAGTGGAAGTATTGTGACTTAATATTGTCTATCTAATATGGCGATTAGTATGCTTATATAAGTGGCGCTAATTTTAAATTTTTCTGCTGGTTTAAATGGTATATTGTTGTATAATCATTATTAATCTAATAAAAATAATTTCAAAACAAAACTTGTTTGTAGGTAATAATACAAATAATGGGAGCAAGAATATATTTATTTTGTTATCTCATTTATATGTAAATAAATTAGTGCACACGTTTTTTTAAATATTTTTATTCGTGTAATAATGAATGTTTATCTGTCATAATCCAAATTTTGATATACTGTCCCTAGCGTAAAGAGAAGGTTACATTTATTTTACAACGGGAACTATCATATATTTTAATGTTACGGAAATGGAATAAATATTTCTAGGAAGCTATATGTAATAGGGCAGATTAATAAAAAAAAATAAACTCATTGGACATATTATTATTAGTTTTTCTTATTCACAAATCTTAAAACAATTTTTGACATTTGTAAAGTATAAGAGAATAAATAATTGTCTTTAAGCATAATCAATTACTAGACCTTAAGAAGGCTGGAAAGTACAGATAATGAATATTTTCAAACTTTGGTCCATTATTTGTTTAATTAAATAATCGGAATTTACTTAAAAAAGAAATAAAATTCACTATGTTTTTAAATAAAATACATATAAATAAATGATATAATTAATAAGAAGAGTAAATTTACAGTTCTCGATGTTCGTTTTGTCGTACTTAATAATACTAAGAGTAATGAATGAACATTTCATATATGAGAAAAGTATGTGTCACTCGTATCTGGTATAAAAGCATTAAATTTTTTTCAGAAAATATTAATGGTGATAAAGAAAGTAAACAGTTTGAAGATCCATGACCTGTCTAATAGCTTCATAAATGTTAAAGTTTTGAATTATCATTCCATAGAAGACGCAAGCCTCCATTATATGTATTTGCTGTAATAAATTAGCGTCTGCTTATATATTTGAATTTTGCCTTGTTTACTATTATAATAAATTTTCGTTAAAAAGTTATTTGTTAGTGAACTCTTTGTTTCAAATTTTGTTTGGTAACATAATTTGTAGTATTATTTAAAGAAGCACTATCCATGGACGCATCTGAAATATCTTCGCTACTACTACTACGAATGTCACCTTCCATCTGTAAAATTACATAAAATTATATGAAACTGAGATCATCTTATACTATATTTGAAACAAGCATACCATAATGTAACTTACTTGACCCGCATAGAAAGCATTATATGCGATTTTAAGAATTAAATACGTCCAAATCATATGAAGGAATAATAATAAGATTAACAGAGAATTGAAAATATAATATGCTGGGAACATTGGTACTATCTTAGGTGCTTCTATCGAAGTGCTATAATATAGAATACAATTATCAGATACAAGATAATACGATTGATTTTCATGTATATTGTATATATATTTAAACATTACATACCTATAAATTATCCAAAATGGATAAACACCAATACGTGTAATTATCCACAGAACTGTGAAAGTAGCAAATATACAATCACATAATTTTTGGTAATTAGCATATTTAGCCATCTTTGCCGCCTAAAATACATACACGTACATGTTAATGTGTAAGTGTCAAACTTTGTAGATACACTAATGAACTTATAAAATTGTTCAATAAACATAAATTAGTATCTACTAATAGTTATTAACTGAAGTGTATTAATTAAATTTACAAAATTTGAATAATTCTATATATTAAAAGTACATAGTAATTGTACTTACTTCTAGAAAAATATCTGCACAATCGTGCACTAATAATACTAATGAACCAATCCTGGTCAAATTTCCAACCCATGAAAAACACATTAATATAATAGTAGCTATATGATGAATAAACATTTGCCAAAAATCTTTTCTCTTCACATCAAAGAACTGGGAAAAGCTTAAAGACCAATAAAATGCCATAGATATCATATAGTACCACCATATACCATTTGATACTGGATGATATGGATAATTATAGTAACAATGGTTTATGTCCCACAACCATGGTTTATTCCACAAAACTATGAGACCATAAAGGAATGAATATGTATAATACAAACATCTTGAGCTGTGAAATAATGAATTTTAAGTGTATTAAATATTTAAGATAAGTTACCTTAATACACACGTATGTACATTATATGTTCTAAATTGCAATGTCAGATTGTATATTTAATTAAAGATTACAGCAAGTTTCAAAACATTGAAATATTAATTTCCACAATACAAAATTATATTTAAGAGCTTTAAAGAGCAATACTGACCTATTCTCGCAAAATTTTGTAAGTGTTGATGGTTTGTCCTGAGCACGTCTCAATCTTAACCATCGTTCTACTTGTCGTTCAGACCAATCTAATTGTTTAGCCAATGCCAAGATCTTAAAATATATCCACATATTACAAAAAAATCCATAACATTTCATTTCTCTGATACTTTGACTTAGGTTACACAAATCTTTTTTCAACAAACTAATTTACAATTAAACACACAATTTACCATATGAATAGCCTATGATGTATATAATATAATATTGATGTTTTGTTTACATAAAGAAAATGCATAATAAATGTAAAAGTGGATATATGTTGTGTTAATTCTATAAACAAATTCTATAATCTTAATAAGTAAACATATACATAAAATTTAGTCACGGTAACGTGTGAATTATATTTGTACTTGTCAAAATTTATATATACAAATATATTAATATTACTTACTTATATATAAGTACATATACTTATAATATCAGAATATACTTACTTGTTTATGTTTAATTTTTCGACTAACATAAGCTTTTTCTAAAATATCATTTGGTGTTGCTTTCTTTGCACGTGTATTTTTTATACCAAGAGATTTTCCAAATGGTGCGAAGCAATACCTGAAATAATTAATGCAGTATACTGCTTAATATAAATCAATGAATATTACAACTGCAAGAAGTTTAGTGGTGTATGTTAGTAGTAACGTATTGAGTGTACATATTACATTACACATTGTAACTGAGATTTACAATTCAATCAATATTATATATTCAAAGAAATACATTATGAAAAGAAATGCGACAAACAGAATGTTTCTAGTAACATAAAATACGAATTATTAAATGCATACAGTTATAACCTTCACGAAAAGACGATTGTAACAAAAATAAGAAAAAATATATTTGATAAGTAACAGAACGATTATTACCTTTCGAGGGCGTATCTGATTATTAGAAGCACAAATGCCATAGGTAAAGGATAAATTAAGTGTTGATAGTCCGCATATTTGTTTTCTGAATTTGGTTTAATATCGTTCCATGTTATGTTAGGCGGTAACCAAACATCGGTCGACCAAAAAGCCGATGATATATTCGTTAATATATTCATCGTCCGAGTTTCTGCAATTATTATTTTCCGTTATAACATAACTCCATTAATTTTTCAGTAAACGAATCATTAAAATTGAAACGACGAAACGAATACCCACTCGAACCGCCTTTATACTGCAAACTTCAACAATACATACCTTCTTGCTCGCGAACACGCCACCGGTCGAAGACTGCGCCCGTCCTTTGGATGTGCGTTGCTCAACTTTTTTCCTTACCAATTAGTATGTAATTAGTAATTACTAATTATTTTCAGCCATGGAGCGAGACAAAACTTCTTGTGGTTAATTGTTTTCTCTCTAATTCTTGTTCAAATCTGATCATTCGTTGTGCATTTAAGTGTATGACCCGTACCTTACTATACATATATATATATATATATATACGTATATTCCTACACACAATAACGTATACTTTATATAGTTATATGTTCAAGTATGTACAAGTATATACGTGCAAACGCACGTTAGGTGCGTGTAATCATTCCGATAACGAATGTTTTCCAGTGCAATGTAAGTATTATTGATTCAATTTTATCAATACATATAACAATACAGTCTGAAATGCCATTATTGAAAAGAAGTATATAAACGACTGCAATTGTAAAGTGTGTGTATGAATTATTAGTAATTTATTCACACTAGCACTGACTTAAAAGGACATGTATAACGTGTAAAATTTCACATTCAGTTTATTCAATTCTCATTATAAATATCAACATTACGATAAATTTAAGGGATTAGGATATAATTAATAATAATTTGGGCGGTCGATATTCTTAGCATCGTATCAAGTAAACAGTAGACTTACCTTCAACTATAGCAGTCACATTTAATTTCTTTCAACCGTAACAAGGAAACATCGTAATCTTTTAAAATATTTACACGGGAAATCGTAAAACGTTAAGTTGGAACGTATGCAGATGTATGTAGGAACTATACTTCTGCATTTTGTTATATCCCCTCCCTCCTCTCGAGTGTCCTTCAGATCAGTAGATTCACGCTTCATGTACGACGAGCACATACTTATGTTTTTCAACACTTTTTGTTAGAAATTACATCCATTGAACCGTCCCTTGACACAGACGATTAATTTTATAGAATCTAATATTATGAATAATTTACGATTCATTTAATCGTACAACAATTTGTTATCTGTTAGTTATTTCCGTTCTTAATCACCTCTTTCTTTAAATGTAAAGTGTCATGATACGTGCATTGAATTATATATTTTCATGTACATATACTCAAGACGATTCTATCTGTCCTTACTAATTATTTATTATTATTCATGGTATTATTCTTATACTTTACATTCAAATAATTACACGTGTTAAGCGTATCTCTTTAATTCATCTCCTATCTAATAGGAGATTCTCGTGAAGGAATTAAAATATATTTTGCTCAATATGTATCTTGTAAAAATAATGGTATTGATAGAACGATGATAGGATAACTTTCGTACATTATGGTATTAAAAACTATCTTTGCATCCTGTATTGAAGTGATCACGATTGGAACACAAAGAGGAACAATTTCTATCCTATTTGACTATCGGTGCGCGCATTTACGATTCGGGGGATATCGTTTCAGTAGTCGCTTAATTACACGCTGATAGATCCGCGCGTTTCTTCTTTCGTGAAATTTCAGGAATTCTTGCCTCGCCGCGTCGACTTTTACCGTTTTTCGTTTAATACCTGGCGTATGAACTAAAAAGGCACCGTCTAGTATGACCAGCCGATAATTTAAAAGACACATCTCGAACATCTGAACAAAGAAAAGAAAATAAATGTTAGTTATATGCGTTAGTACATTCACGACCTCTGTATAATTTGCACGGCTAAAATACACAAAACGTTTCGTGTCCCATTAATTTAGCTTCAATTAAAACGATAAAAGGTTGAAATATTGCATACTTTTTCTTTGAATTGTTAAGTAGATAGCTTTTCGAGCCTCGATGCTAGCATAAGTACCACTAAAGATCAAATACTCTTAAAAAAAAAAATAATACAGATCAATTAAGCAACATAAAGCGACTTTAACCGTTTAGAAAAACCTCATCGTTACAATATTTTATTTGTAATTAAAAATCACAAGGAAAGAGGATTATCCTGTGGTATATCTTCCACTTCAAGCGTAAAGAATTATGTAAGAAGCATGTAATTTGCACAGAGTGTTTCTAAAACAAGGGACCATACTATAAGCGTGTATTCTGATCATTGTAATGATAAAAAAAGCATCATGTAAATGTAGACATCCATAAATATTTTGCAGGTACATACAGCGCACAAAAAGTTTCTTATGGGAAGAGGTGTTCAAAATGACTTCCTCGAGAGAAAAGTACAGGATTCACGGATTGCCAAACGCGTATGAATTTTTTCGTTATTTCGAATGTATTGTATTTCGACAATCACCAATACCGGCGGAGATACTCTAACCTCTGAACTGACTCGCAATAGATAAACTGTTTTAGATATTTCAAAACAAAGAAAATGATGAGGATTTGAGGTTCGAACATTTGCTTGGAGAAGAAACTTTTGTAACTTATGTAAAGAACATATATGTGGTACTTATGTATAAAAGATACGTAGAGCTATGTTTGTATGACATTCGTTATCATTGCGATAACAGTACCATACATGTAAACTTTAGCCTCTTATTTTCGGAAGTTTGTTGCATGCCGTCGTATATAGTATTCGGAGGCAACAAAAAAATAAAAACCGCGTTTCAAATCGTGCTTATGAAATTCGTGTGTAAATGAACTTTAATTTTTCGGTGAATTTCTAGTACACCTGACTCATCTTGTCCTGTCTGCCTTCCCAGGACAAATCTTCTGCATAAAAAGGATCGTCGCGAGTTCCGATAAAAACGGGCTCCCATCTATGATGCGGATACTCCCTTTTGGTGATAATAAGTGGTCTGACCTTGCCTGGGTCCGGTCTGATCATCCATCTAGTAAGACCAGGGAACCTCTGGCAATGTGAACAGAGGAATCTAGAAAACAGGATTGTTACATGAGCATCGTTTCATGTATTTAATGTTACATCATATACAGTGCAACCTCAATTATCCGAGCACCGTTTGTCACCATACACGGCTTCATCCGACTAGAAACACATTTTGATATTGTTACATAGCGGTCAAATAAATATTTCGTTATGTTATTGCATTGAATTAAAATTAAATTAAAATATATCAATCCATATCGACATACGTTTGGATCAAATTGGCCTGAACAATGCAGAAGGATCAAAAGGTGCAGTAAATCCTTGATGAGTGTTCGAAGGTTCATCGGCACTGAATATTAAATATTTCATAAACTAATGGCCATATGCGGCTGAAACAAATATCACTAACTTCAGAATTCTAAGCGCTATCACTGTGTTAAACCTCATTAAAAGATCAGCATTACACCTGAGGTTCTCTCCTTGTCAGTGCCAAGGAGTCTTCGAACACTCATTGACGATTTACTGTATATTACACCAAGAAAAGTACTGATGCAATAGAATAAAAATCGAGTGAAATAATTAAGTTTTCTGGTAATACTGTATACACACGCATATATAAATTATCGTGTAATAAACAGTTGTTCCTGCATCTGTACCCTTGCGAGCAAACTCGTCTTCCGTTAGGGGAAGAAAGAGTAAGGGCCTCCTATCACTTGGTAAATTTAATTCAAGTATTGAAGTAAATGTTAAAATAAATATTAATTTGGCATCAATTTCAGAAACCTTCGAAAGCAAGTAATAGGAGGCCCTTTCTTCCCTACACCACTTTGTACCCTAGCGGAAGCGGAGTGCGCACGACAGATTATTTGTATACCCGCGTATTGCCCTTGACCATTTTGTATAATCGAGGTTCTACTGTACCATATTCTATGTATACAACTGTGTTAATCGATTTCGTATCGTGTATATTAAACGAAATCGATAAAGATTCATTCAATTCAGTCTCTACATACAAGTGTATGGTATACGAAATTATTGTGTCGCTATGCTCGCCGGCACAAACCTATGAAAATACACGGCCACGCCAGCCTTCGTGGCCAGGAGCAACTGTTTCTTTGTCGAGGGCGGCTGTCTACGGGATTCTATCTCAAAAACTGGCACGACGAAGACAACACCAGTTTTTGGCGGTCTTCCGCGTACCATCTCCATGAAACCTGAAGCGAGTTTCTCGCTGGGCAAAAGTTCAATGTCCGTAACCAACACCCGACTGGTGTTCGCCCGCGTTCTGGCGACATTTCTGACCACGTTAATCGGATACATCATGCCGTTTCGCTTTCTTTCGGTGTCTGCTTCCCCCGTTTGGAGATCGGACGCGGCGCAATCACCCGGGGCTCCACGCGTGGTACGTTCCAATGCGGGCGGCCGACTCGTCGGGAATACCAAATGCACGGAGACCTACAAAAGGGTGGAACAAGATTAAAATCACGATCGATTGATCATCTCTATACAGAGTGGAAGGCACCTAAAACAGGCCACCTGAACATCTTGGCTGTTACTGGGGATCGAAAAACAATTTGTCAGACCAAATTTGCATGGTATCGAGGAGCAAATAATCTGATATAAATAGTTTTCTGATAAGATCAACTTCGTTTTTTATAAATGGAAAGATATGTTTTCATTACGTACCTTTATAAATAGGTCATTATACCCGTCTTAAGACGCTCTACTAGATGATACGTAAAACAACATGTCTTTCCATTTATAAAAACGATGTTGACCTTCATATGACCTCTACGCGTCCACCAATCAAAAAACTATTTACAACAAATTGTGTGCTCCTCGATACCATGCTAGTTTGGTCTAACACACTTTTTTCTATCACCAGTAACAGCCGAGATATTCAGGTGGCCTGTTTTAGGTGTTTCACCCTATATTGTATATCGTTAGATCGATCCTCGTTACAATTAAATCACTAATTACTGCGTCTATCTATATGTCCAGTACACCTATATTACATCTACTCGATATTTATATATATATAATACAAAACATCGTGAAACACGCTATTCTCTCTCTCTCTCTCTCTCTCATCATCGATTTAAGTTCAAGAAGCCGTATCGAATGCAGCGTTGCTACGTCCTCAATGAAGCTGATAAAGTGTGCCTGTAATTATAACAACAAAAATGCAAAAGAAAAAGAACGTGGCGCCGCGTGGTTTGTAGGACGTGTCTGAAAGTCTCGTTGCTTGTACAAAAAAAAAAAAAGAAGACAAAAAGAAAACCGTGTGTGAAACTTCGTATATACATGTTTAATAAAATGCTACATAACGATTCTCGCGTCGGTGACAGCCGATGGTGTTCCCGTAGTGAAGTGCAGTGAGAACTCAACAAAAATGATGAAAAAATAACAAAAGAAAGTGACAAATCATATGAGACCAGGAGCATCGGATTTACGGAGACAGCTGTTCTCAGAGAGACTTTTTCTCGTTTCTTTTCTTTTTTTTTTTTTTTACAGTCATGCTTCTCTAGGCGGAGAGACCCGGTTCTGACAGCGAGTGCATATGGGGGAGACCTTGTACATTTCGGGTTCGCATCGACAGGCCCGATCGAGGAGAGCAACGGCGATGCCAGCGTCGTCGCCGGGCGTAAAAACGGCGAGACTCAACGGTCCCTCCCATCTCCTGACCAACTCCACGATCCCATAGACATGATCCGCGGTGGCGTGGGTGCAGAGGGTCACCTCGGGCAACTTGTCACTCGCCTCGGTTCCGACTAATACAAACGGTAGGACTCTGTAGGGGCTCTTCTCACCGATTTCCGGGCTCCAGGTGACTATCGACGACGGATACGTAATGCTATCTGGCAGACCGTGGTACCATCGGCACGTACTGTTCCCGGGCGGTTCACCAGCCATGTACATGCCTGCGACAAACACAGGTGTCGTAATGGCCGGTTGTGGTATTACCGCATTCTTCGGTCGCGAGCTGATCCTTTGGCTCTTGGCCGTATGGACAACGACGTGGTCGTCGTTGTTGTTGTCGTCGTCGTCGTCGTTACCGATCTCTGGGATCCCGTTTCGATATCCACGATTCACCATGTGACGTACGAGCAGAACGATGGGAACAACGACCGCCAGCCATAGCAGAAGCCTCCGACCGGAGCAACGCATCGTTCGACGTCTGTCCGTACCGCACGCGTTTCTCGTTTGTTCGTGACAACGTGGTCAAGGAAACGATCCTCCATATTCCGCGGGGACACGATGGAGACATTGAACCCCCTGGTTCGCCTCTTCTCTCCACACACCACTCTGCTCTCGCAGAGGCTTCTTCTATTGCGGAAGGGGGCGAGAGACCACCGGCCAATTTACCGGATCGATGCGCGGCGCAAGCGTGCAGGAGGATTTCGTGCACAACTTCGGCCGACGGATTACATATTTCGAAGTTTTCGCCCCTTTCCCGTACGGACGACGACTGTCGTTTCGTTTTTATCGATTCGCGGGAATCTCGAGACGAACGGGGAAAGTAGGTTTACTCCTCGGAGATCGTTCCTTGACAAGGAAACGTTTCTCTTTCTTTTTTTTTTTCTGTTACGAGGGAAAATGCAAAAATCTTGTGTGCATTTTGTGGTACACCTACAGCCTTATTGAAAGTGATAATTCGTAGGTGTCTCGTTTTTTTTTTATTTAGCCAAGGTGCCAAAGTTGGTTGAATGGGCGTACTGTATTGAATCACGAATTATTTAAAAAAGGTAACTGTTTTTACTTGATTTTTTTTCATTACAAGTACCCTAGAAAAATCGAAACTTTCTGCCAAACAAATGTATTTTTTGAATATTGTTACGATTCAATATATCTACCAGAAACGACGTTTCTCATTTAACTCGTTCGATGATAGTCAAGTCAAATAGCTAAAGTATTAGACCAACCCTTATTGAAAGTGATAAATCGTAGGTACCCATTTGTTTATTTAGCCAAGATACAGGGCGTCAAAGCTGGTAAAAATATTAACACTCGAATGGTAAGGTGGGTTTTAAGGTCGTACTTGGTAAGGTGGGGTCAGATTTGATCCTAGCTCTTTTTTGCTATTTTCAGACGGGTAAAGAAAAGGTGTTATCGTGAACTTGTACTTTTATTTATTTATATAATAAGAAATATTGATTGTGTTATATGACATTTAATAACGTAATGAGATGACAGTAATACAGAAATAATAAAAAATAGAGTTAGGACAGGACAAGAGAGACTATAATAATTTTGATATTTATAGACCTATGTAGTATCGTCCATTGTACGAACTTTGATGCTTTGTGTCTTGGCTAAATAAAAAAACGGATACCTACGGTTTTTCACTTTTAATAAAGGTTAGGTGGACTACAAAACGCATACAAGTTTTTCATTTTCCTGTGTAACAGCAAAAAATGAAGAGTTAAATTTGAAGAAAATGCAATTAAAAAAAATCGATTTATTTTCAGTTTCGCAGATGTTACCCTTAAATCGTTGTCGATGTCCTTATTTTAGTGTATTTTTGCAACGTGTCCATTTTATCAGAAATGCATAGGATCTGCAATCTATTTGTGACAAGAAAGATTTGATGAATTTTTTAATACTAAAGTTGAAATTATAAATCACATTCTTCTTTTTATTAGTCTGACAGTTTGTTGAACCCGTTATTCGTATTACGAATACGACATCGCCTATTACGTACTCATAGCGCGGACGCATATCATTATATCCTTAAATTTATGGAATTCATGGATATTTATACAGACAGTTGTTTTAAATTAAACGCTTTAAGTTGATTTATAGATAGATAAAAATCTTCAGAATGAAATATAGTTCGCATTCAAGTTATTTTTTGCAATTATTTAAGTGACTATTTCATTTCGGAAACGAGCCTATCATATTAAGTGAAGCCATTTCGAAAGATACATAAAATAACGACACTTTGCTATCCAATTTTTCCAATTACTCGTTATTAATGTGCTGATACAAGAATTGGTTAATTTCGAAAATTGAAATTTCCAGACACCTGTTAGTCTCCCTGTGAATGACGTACACATGTAAAAAGTTGTGTTTCGCCAAGCTTCGAAAGCGTACCATTGCACTAATCTGTCTTCGATCGAAGGAATTTTCACGGACGTCAAGGAAACCAACGTAACGGTTACTGTCCATCGTACGTAAACTAATCGTGAATTGAATAATGAAACGCATCGGCCCGGGGGCAATATACATAGAATACTATGTTCGAAAGATGGCAGAACTTTATAATCGATGGGACACGACTTTATGTCATTGTTTTGACGTACATACATACCTCTTCCTATTATGCGTGACAGACTGAACAAAATGTTTTATTCAGAAATTACGGTAAACGCTTTAACACTAGAACCACCAGCATTAAATGTATACTAAATTAAATTCTATAATACAATAATATACAGAATACATAAGACAATTCAGTATAATATACCATATAATAAAATCTGTAGTTAATTACAAGTAAACATATATTCCGCCAAAAGCACCATTATAATTTCCGTAATGGTAAAATAGTAATTCTGTATTCCGTTATTTTATCGGGTTTAGTAGTTCTAGTGTTAAGAAATAATAGTCAATTTTGCAAATAAGTTACATTTTTCTCATAGCACAATCCACTCTGCAACAGGCAACAAATTGGGAACGTTGTAAACGATTAATAAGACAATTCAATTTTTTTCTAAGGAAATCAATTCTATATACATATAAATCACGTCCAAAAAGCAGCCTAGAGAAATTGAGTTTACATGAACATCAACAGTCTAGATATTTCTTTAATTCCAAATATAATAGACGTACGAATGATAACCTTGCAGGAACAATGATAACCTTGTAGGAACAATGATAACCTTGGGGTCTCCGTCACACCATAGAAAATAAGTTCAGCATAGAATGTTTAAAAGTTAAGACGCACAAGTGCTTCTGCGCATTTGTTAGATACTTCTTATCGTACATTCTTCCTGCTTCGAGATGTCAACAAACAGAGGAACTACGTACTTCCAGAACATTAACGTTTAAGCCACGAATTTTCGTCAATAAGAAACTGGGATCTGCTAAACCCCGAGTGTCAAATGAATTACTGGAAACGTGTTTATTCTCAGTGTTAATTAACGAATGGCAAATGAAGAATTTCAATTTTAATTCCACTGCTATACTCCCAAATTACAATCTTACATTTTTCTTCTTTACAGTTAGATTAGTATTTCATAATAAATAGATAAATATTCGAGTAATCCGGGCTATTCGAATATATTCGAGTGATTCGAAAAAAAATCGAAGATAATTTTACAAGCGCTCGAATATTCGAGTCGTTTGACTTTCTCAAGTAGCTAGCATTTTTTTTCAAACACTTCGTCGATTTCAAGTAGCTCGGAAAATTCAAACGCTCGACTCGGCTCGATCGACCGATCATTATTTCACTCGAAAATTTCGCACACCCCTACCATCTATCCGTAGGTAAAACGAGCTTTAACCCAGTCTTTTCTCCAAAAAATTGGACGGTAAAATCGCTTCCAAAGATAACGGCTCAATTGAAAACGCGGGGATTATTCATGTCGGCACATGGTCGATAGCAGTAGACACAACCGGTGATGTTATACACACAAACACATAGTTCTGAATCGAAGACAGAGTGCAAGGTTTCAATTTATAATAAAGAGTGCGAACGACGGCGTTCGAAGTCATCGCGATTGATTCCAAGGTTGCGTTCTAATTTTAGTGGCGGGCACCACGATGGTAAGGCGGGTTTGCGCCATCGCACCTTTCGCCGTGTGGCACATGCAACGCGCGCCAAATCTATTAAAATTCAATTCTACAGAGGCCAGGTAGTCGTTTCCAAATTGCACGAAGAGCCAGAACGGCGAACCGGCACCTCGATGCGTTTCGTCTGGCGCGCGAACCCGTGAACAGACGATTTCACAGTTAGTCCAGTATCCGTTCGTTTCGACGTGCAAAACGAGATTTTTATTATTATTATTATTGCGTACAGTGTCGTGTGGAATGATATCTGTCTCGACTCGTGACGACATGACTAGTTACAGTACCGGACAAATGAATTCGGACAAAGACATTTTTCGTCGTATTTGTTGTTACGGTGATATTACCGAAGTTTTGTCTTCCGGAGTGTTTACTATTATTCCGACGAAAGCTTTCATAAAAGTTGCACGGAGCTACCTATGTATCATAAAATATAAAATAAGCTTCGTCTGTATACAGCTAGACAAAAGTATTCGGACGTTTCTCATTCGCAACCATATATTGTAATCTGACACAAAAACTTCACGAGAACATTATATTATATCTTTATTTCATCCACTCTTGGATGATACAACGTAAAAATTCACCAAAAATTTTAAAGAAAATATCATATACGGCTCAAAATGGAGCGCCATCATCCATAGTTTCTCGATGTGTGGACATCCCCAAATAGACGGTACATTGAACAGAATAAACAATTTGTTCGAAGAGGACATTTAGAAAATATAATATCGAGTGTGGTCCACCTAAGAAAACAACAATTACACAAGACAGGCGCTGATTATTTAATGAAACGTCAATAGTATCCTTAATTCAAATAATACAGGAAACGGTTTTTGTCCGAAGACATTTGTCCAGTACTGTTGTACATCGAATGTATAATACAATGTTCAGTTCGACGATCGTACGTACAAGCGTGTTGTGCTCGTAGAGACGGGGGGAAATGGTGAACGGATAACGATCTTTTTCGTTTCATGCGGGATATTATTCGTGACCTCTGAGCAACGACGTTATCTGTTTCTTGGTTTCATAACTTGGTAGTCGTGTTCGTTTTTTTTCAGAGATATTACCCAGTACATAGTCTCGAAAAAGTATGGTTCCTCGTGTTCCCTCAACGATTCTAGATTTAAATAGACCACGGAGACGCTGCTTGTTTTCTTAACGCTGGAACAACCAGAAACGTCGACACGACGGATTGGAAGTTTCTTATTTTACAATCAGTGAAATCGTAATGGTGATTTTGTCGGAATTTATGTTGATTTATAATTTATTGTACATTGTACTGTAGTCTATTATATTGTATTATATATTATACATATCGATATAAATACTGTACAATTTAGTTTAACAAACTGGCAATTCTAGTGTAAAATGTAGATTATACATCAACAGTTCCAGGAAAACAATCGTCCACGTTTGTTGCTGTAGGAATTTCGCGTTTGGAATTCTAGGCAACGTTTTCGTGACTCATGATTTTCAACTAATTGAAATTTTCCTGTTCTTGTGTTTCATTCACGAGTTAAGTTTTCTTTACACGTTTGTTTGCTTAAGCTTCCGTTGTTATTCAATTTGAAGGATGTTAACACGTGGTGTAGTAAAAATATTAATAAAATAAACGTAGAACAAGTAGTGACGATGCAAACGTTGGTGAATCGAAATTGGACGCGTTTTATTTTGTTAACTGGAAAATCGTTGAATGATCGTTGGAAATATGAAACTGTCGGCGTTTGACCTACATTCGAAGTTCTTGAATTCGATTGATGGGTATCCTTCAAGCATAGAGCAGAAGTTAGATTGGCTTTTCAGCTCCGTATGAAAACGTGTGTTTAACCTGCCACGCGCCTCAAAATTATTACTGCAATTTGATGCTGATGGATTATAATATGTCAAGGTTTTATAAATTAAACGATAACTCTCTTTTGTTCTCCGAGTTTTCCCATAGAAAATGATTGACAGTTAATTGTTTTTACTACATATTTCTGATCATCGTTAAGTTCAAAAAGTTATCATTAAACTTACGAATTTTTGTTCTTACTAAACTTTAACTATCATTCACGAAATTTTCCCTGTCTGTATGAAAAGTTGTTTCCGACTGAATCCAGTATTTATGAATGAGGAACAGGCGGTTCTTTTACTTCAATGCATACAAAGGATATCGTACACATTACCATGAGCCTGACCCCTTTATGTTAAGCGTATACCCATTGTATTCATTTGTCGATAGCACACGATTGACTAATTACACCACGTTTCACAGTTGGCACAGCGTAACGCAGTCCCGAAATAAATCAGTGACATGTTTCTCGTTTGTATCGAAGTAAACGCCCACAGTATCACTGTTAAATGTTGATTGTGTTCATGGAAATCGTAAAAATTCATTTCATAAAGAAAATTTCAACAAATACGATCACAAAACATAATGTATTTTTGAATATTTTAAAACTTTTAAAGGCATAATAGTAAGCATTAAGACACACGAATGAATGGTTTTCAATATCTCATTATTAATGCAGAGAGTTTTAACGGACAATATTGAAATTAGTAACGATACGCGCTAATGGAGCCTATAGACATGCAAATATTAGCGTACTCATTCATGTACAGTTATTCATTCAACAATTTGCAATTACTTCTCATGTATATACCTATTTTTCGAGCTTATTTCCGAAAAGACATAAATATTCACATTAACGTTTACAATCCGGGCGATAGAAGGCAATATAGATTTGTCTGTTAAACAAACTTACGTAACTGCAAATAATTGCGTGGACTTACGGAAATTAAAAATTACAAGTTCCAGTAATATTAACTCGGGCACGTGAGTTTGTTACACGATATGACTTTACTCAGAATGTCGAGAAAGTTGCAAAAGTCCAGGACACTTCTACAGGATCAATTCTGTACATAAAAATACATATTTCAGCTTACGGTGGGCGTTTAGTACGAAATAATGTAACGTAATAAAAAGTGTACCTGCATATGTACATCAACAATGGAACAACCAGGAGAACAAAGAAAATAACAAATTGTGATACAAAACGTCGTTAGTGATTGAACGAAGACTATGATCAAATTGAATATTTAAACTTTTAGCAACCATAAGTACTGTGAATATGATATGAAATTACTGAGTGTATACCATGTGGAATATTATCTGGATATCAACGGTTTACTATCATTGTAACTACATTCGTCAGAGATGAAATATCAATAGAGAGGTATGTTTTTCAGAGAAGAAATATTTTTGAAAGTCACATCACAGTTCAGTTGCTTTTCACCTTTCGCATTATGTTTATCGGTAGACGGATTTTACGCATTTACAGTGCAAATTATTATAAATATTAACCCTTAACTGCATACGACTCGTCTAAGGGACGAATAATCTGAGAACGACTACTGTATAACAGTTTTAATAACCAACTGAATGGTATTTTTCATTATCATTTTCGAAATAGTGTGCCTTTTACTGTCAATTGAAGGTATTCAAACGTTAGAGGTTCTGAAATTCTCCGCTAGGTTGCTATAGTGACAGAGAAATTCAAATTTTTAGACAAGTGGTCTGTAATTAAGGGTTAATAAACTTCAATATGGTGTTTATTTACTTTGGGACCTGATAGAATCTTTAATACAGTAAACAAATTTTTCTTTGTTTTTGGTATCCGTAAATGAACCTTTAAAGATCGATATTTGCATAGACATCTGCAATCTATTTGTTAGTAATAATAAAATGAAGTATTGTCATACCTTTCTCCTTAGATATCCAAACTGAAAATAGGTAACTGTTTATTACTAACCAGACTATGAATGTTTATATAAACTCTGTCATTTTAAGCTCTTTTTACCGCACTTTGTGTACTTAAAGAATAAGATAAAGAATTTATTAAACCACGATTAGGATTTTCATTTCATTGCGTATTGTAATAATCAAATTTTTATCTGTACTTTTACCCATCATTAAACCGTTCTTCCGATTCTGTCGAAAACATATAATTATTGTTCTCTAAGCCCTAAGCTTTCACGATCTATATACGAACAATGCTTGAAACGTTCGAAGAAAATTGATATCCATTGAAGATTAAACCGTTTCGATTACCATTGATTACGGGGGACAATATATAATTTTTAATTGAAACCTATTTTTGCAGTCCTCCCTCATAACACGAGGCCTTGCACGCCACTGATTAAGCAAAACTTTACATCGCGTACTCCGAAGTCGCCATTTTTCTTCTGATACCATTTTCGAACTATACAATTGCTTATCCATAAAAGGTATAAATATTTATGCGTATAATATATATAAATACTCATAGCAGACATGCGTAAAAGATGTGCTACCAAACGCATTGAAACCTAAGTTTGGGTACTTTCATCTTAATTTTTAGTTTTATTTTATCATAATCCCCGTAAAAACATCTATATCCACCTAATTCTTTATGAAAATGTCATTTTCTGTAATTAAATAAAAAACGATTAACTTCTCAGTATCAACTGCAGTTCCACAAGGCTTGTGTTAAAAAAAGACATTCTTATGACGTTTCTTTTTCAATAATTTACCGTGGACCTTGCGATTTTTTGGTAGCAATCAAAAATTGAAGCTTTTAAGAATATGTTCTGTTAAATTTTCATTTAATCTATAATTATTAAAATTTTACGTGAGCCACCTTAAGAGTTTGGGTGGCAAGTTTAGCGTCCAGAGACGGTCAACGTTTTTGAAGAAACGACCACTGAGAGGGTGATATATCTGCTTCAAAAATACAGCGTTAGCCATAAACCTGACCAACCCTAAAGTTTGTGTGTTTTAGTAACCCAATCTTGTCATTCGATACCCTCGAGCACGACGTTAATAAAATACTTCTGGCTCTTTTATTCCGGAAGGAAGCTTACGAAACCGTTAATTTGTGTAAAATATTCCAATCTTTTTTGTTTATTCCTTGGAACCCCATAGCTGAAAGTAGCGTACAGCCCTAAGTGCGTGGGACACAATGGGCCCCCGATGATCGAGTACTACTGGTTTAAGAGTCGGCCACTTTATGGTTAACGCTATATCTTTGAAGCAGCTATACCTAAAGTCCACTATAGCTCGGAGAGGCACTATAACGGGGAAGAATTCATGTATTGGGGAAAATTACCGGACGTGATTGCATTGTGATTTATAGTCACAGTCACCTTGACCGTCGTCGATGGACGTGCCCCTTTTTCCAGCGCCGCCAACCCTCGAGGGTGCACCGTCGTCTCTTAGTGATACAGTAGATGTCGCGAGGCCTGCACGTGTTCCGTCGGCCACGGTCGCGTGTCCACGTGAACGAAATGCGCCGAAAAGCCGAGCCACGTCCAGGGCCCACAGGATACGACGATCGGCGCGCAGAAATCTGGTGCACCCGAGGCCCAATGAACAGTTTCGGCAACGGGTCACCGAGTTCCGTATAACGATGACGGAACGGGACCGAAACGACGAGGACGATGACGATGTGGTGTGCGCGATCGGTACGAGTATGTTCATCGATTTCCATTCGCACCTACTGGGTGGCGGCCCACGAAAGGTGATCTGTAGTAGACTGCAGATTTTTATGCAAAATAAATGTTTCTAAAGTAATTTATAAAGACAAAAGCAATTGTAGAATTTTATTTTCCCTCTTAAGCATCTTATTGGGTTCAGAATAAGATAGAAAGCTCGTTGGATACGATGAAAGTTTTGTTCTTTATTGTATTTCACAAAGCTCTATAGGCTCTAAATGCATAAAATCCGCAGTCTAGTGATCAGATTATCTTATTGCTAGCTCTTTTCGATCGAACATTCTGTTGGGTATAACATGATTGAAGGATAGTTTTAAGATGATTGTACCAAATTTTTTGTCAACTCCTTTTTTCCAGATTTCAAGATCACCATCAGTTTTTTTTATAGATAAATCTGTCATTTTTTTAGGCCCATTTTTTGGATACTGAGACGAATTTGGCAAGCATTATAACCAATGTTGGTTCTTCTTCTAGACCAGAGGAATATTAGGGAAATATCATTTACCTTAATTGAAACGATGTTTGAAATGGTGTCCGCATCAGTTGCAATACACTCGCATAAAGGGTTAAGAAATGACTGTTTAGTTGTATTTATTGACGTCTGTATATATGGTTAGGCATCCAAAAAATTTTTCGATCGAACAGCTAGGCAGTAGAATAATTAAGCTGATTGTGTTTCGTGGTACACCCTGTATAATAACCACCGACGATAAATGTATAATATAGGCTGCTTAAGAAATGGTGGTATATAGCACGCATAAGAAGTGATTGCTACATGGAAAAATAAGTCGAAAATGTGGAATAACATTTTTTTTTGTACGGTGCATTGTTTTCAAGATAATCGAATTTAAATGTTTGCCGGATGATACGCGTGCAAACTGAATAGGATTTGGTTGACGCGTCTGCTTATTGCAAACCGTTTCTACTTATTTTCAGCACGAACACATACATAGGGTAAATGTCCCAATTACTGCCGGTGTCCCTTTATTTATGTCACTTAATAAAAAAGACACGTACAAAGAACTGTATACATAACATATTTCCGAAAAATTATTTCTATGCTTCAGATAAATTGCATAAAATCCGTAGTCTGGTTATAACACTTTCATTATCGTTATTAAAAGTGTACTAACCAGTAATTTTGATCGCTTTGGTAGTTCTACCGTTAACTCACGTAGTTACAAAACTTTTGAGCTTCCGTAAATTCTCGTATATTGGCACCGACATATAGACAATTTTCTACTTTCATTTGTTTGCGGTCGTGTAGACCAGATTTTTCTCTTTCAAGAACAGGGAAAGAAGAGACGGATCATTAAAAATTCTTTAGAGTTTATCGTAACGGAGATGGAACGAACCGGAAATCCATATGTTGGATTCATAATATTGGGTTCACAAAAGGTTTCCAATAAGGTGATCATTGTTAACATTTTATTCTAAATTTCGTGACATTTAATGATTACGATTCAACACTAAAACTACCGGTGATAAATGTACATTTATTTCCACCGAATTCTATAGAAATTATTCAAATTTATAAATTAACTACTTTCTTTATTTTCATATTGCAATGGAGGATCCGAAATATCTGAGAAACTGCATCGTTGCAAACATTTGAATCATCGTTATAATAATGTACTAACCAATCATTCCCCGACTGCTGTGGTAGTTCTAGTGTTAAATGTAGAAATGTGAAAACCTTTGGAAAGAAAATCTTCGAGTTTATTTTTTAATAAGAAGGTATTGTCCTTTCCGAGAGGTTTTTATCGTCACGGGTTCCTGTAAATATGAAATTTTCTGCGCGTGTAGTATTCTTGCTTAATTTAATTTGATCGGAAAAATGGTCCAAACTGGCAAATAATTTATGGATTTGAATTTTGAATTTTGCATAAGGAAGTCTATTCGGTTATTGTAATTGAAACGACGACTGTATGTTTTGAAATATACCAGTACATGCATAAAATAATAATCAATCCGGTGTAGTATGCTCAAGGCAATCAATAACTCTGTTATAACGACTAAGGAAATGAAACAGACATAAAACACACACACACACACAGATTGAGAGAGCAACGTTCTCGGTTAAAGAGAATTTGTCAGAAGTAAAAAATAGTTATCTCCTTTTATCGCTAATGACAATTATACATAGTGGAAAATTGCACGTAGTACATATCACGCTATAGATAACGAGTTCAAAAAAATGAACTTACTATGAAGCGATGCTAAATGGAAGAATGAACTACGGAATGAAATATAGAATTAACATTTCGAATCCGATTCTTTCGAAATAGTGCATTCGAATTTCAAGAAAGGTACAATGATAAAAATATTATTGAAACACTTATTGGCATTCGCAACACAGAAAGAATTTCTAACGATGTTTTCATAAAAATTGAGAAGAAATTTCGAGAATAAGAATTCCGTGGATTCTTCATAATGTTCTTTCTAATATAATTATCTCCACAGTATAATTATATTAGAAAGAATAATATGAAAAATCCACGGAATTCTTATTCTCGAAATTTCTTCTCAATTTTTATTAAAACTTCGTTACAAGTTTTTTATAAACAAAAATAAATTAATCAATTTCCTCGAAGAGCAAACACTGTAACGCAACAAGAGAATACATTAGTATGAAATTCCGAATATTTTATGACTAGCTATTTTAATTTATTGCTTGTAGACACGCCTACAACAGTTTCGGAAGAACTTTCTCCCGAACATAAACCGGTGGTGGAGATAAAAAAATCTGTGAAATCAATAGCTGTCCAAACTATAATCGGTCTACCATTACGACTGAGGCTGTTGCCGTCTGTCAAAGATATCGTCGAGGATGACAACGTAAATTCCGCCGATGCGAAAAAATCTTTGAAAATATGGAAGCATATCAGATTTTTAGGAAGACTGTCGCTTTCGTTATTCGGTAAGCACCTAGCCCAAAAATGAAAGCTAATTTTTAGTGATCTTTTTTGCGAAAATGAGGAAGGAAATGGAAAATCTATTAGAACACATTCATTGTACGTATTTTCAGGTACACGGAAGAATTTTGTTTAGAACAAAATGACGACGCTAAGGGCCTCAGCCTGAGGCTAATTCACGTTGGCTGATTTTAACTGTGCGCCTAATCGACATGCAGGATAACTTGAAAACGATTTTACCTAGAACAAAAAGTGAAAAATTGTCATTGCTGCGTAACATTTACTAAAGAAATACATGTAATAAATAATATTTTGCGATATATTAAAAACATTCGTTGCTATGGATATTTTTATACAACAATTTTTTGGTTGAAAACGATACCTTTTTGTCAAATATCAGATTTCTAAAAAATCCCTAGATATTTCTTCAGTAAATGTCACGTAGAAAATAAAAAGATTTCGCTTTTTGTTCTAGATCAAACCGTTTTCAAGTTATCCTACAAGTTGATTAACACCAGTGTCGTAATTTTGTTCTAAAAAAAATTCTTCCACCTATCTGAAGATATGTACAATAAATACCTTTTAATAGATTTTCCAGTTTTCTTTCTTTTTTTTTAATCCCTCCAACCTAACCCACAGCATCCTCCCCGAAACTGTGTAAACATGACTTCAGGGAGGATGACCGGTCACAGATTTGCACTCCCGGTTTAGTAACGCCGTTCCACCCTTCCCGAGGGTGGAAAGACGTCCCGCGCTGTCCCTTTCAGTCGCCTCTTGCGACAAGCAGGGAAGACTGCCGGTGTATTCTAATCCCACCCAGCAGGGACAGAAAAAGGTCTGGGGTATCCCAGGGTCAGAAATAATCTAATGTAGAAACTATATTACAATTCGCCTGGTAGTACCGGCGGTCCGTATCTTTAATAACTATTGCCATCGAAATATTAAAATACGCGAATAAATAAATAAATTAAATAAATTAATTAATTAACTAGAATATACCTCTAACTGGGTAATTCTAAGCTATGACGTCAGGCAAGAAAAGAAAAAGTAAGTTAACATGTCCTTTACACTGTGAAGTGACCGATGTTGTTTTTCACCTGTCGTAAGGCCTCAAAGTAGCCTAAACCCCTCAAAAACAACGTTAAAACATTCGAACAACGTTGTCAATATTTAGTTCACTGGCAGTTAAATCTTTCACTGGAGGGAACCTTTTGCTAAACGTGTCGTATGAATCGCAGGATTGACGTGGTTGCTCACCATTTGGGCGATCGTCGGCGCGGTTGTGTTCTGCGCGATCGAGGGGCCACGCGAGCGTGAGCAAGTCGTCACGCTGAAACACATGCAGAAAAGTCTTGCTGTCGGTTTGGCAACGGAACTGAGACAAATACGAACCGAGAAGGAGGAGGACGTCGAGCCCCTGTGGGCTGACAAGGTACATGAATACGTAGCGAAACACGAAGAAGTCCTACTGATGGCCGTTAGCGCTGGATACGGCGAGAATGGAAACAGTGGACAACTTTGGACATTTCCCGGCTGTATACTCTTCTCTATCTCGCTTCTCACTACACTAGGTATTATTGAACTTACTTTCGAGCCCGCAAAAAAAAAAAAACCACCGAATCGAACAAATGTGACCACTTGTCGCTGGAGTTTACTGAAGACATTTAAGTTGAAAAAATGAAAGTTGATATTATAGAGACACGGTGGCCAAACCACGGCTGGCGTGTAGAGCAAATCGTCGATGAGTGTTCGGAGGCTTCTTGACACTGACTTTTAATCAGGATACGCTGACTTTTTAATCAGGTTTAGTTTATGAAATATTTAATGTTCAGTGTAGGGGAGCCTCCAAACACTGATCGAACATTTACTGTACTTGTACAATATTTTTGCCAACTAGGCACATGCTGCAAACACCAATGTAATATGATATTTTCATTAGTTTGCTGACTTTACTGTGCAGTGTGATATACACACAGATTGTAAACGTAATTTACAATTTAAGGGGTGAGACTACTGTGATGTTTTTTCAAACACGTTTTGTGCAAAAAGTAAAAATGATATTAACTTGTGGGTTGGTACTATATTTTTAGTATTATTATTAAGAAATAAAATCAATTGTAAAATCGTGGAAAAGCTAAATATATCAATGGTGTACATGATTGTGCAGTGTAGGAGTATCTGAAACAAAAATTCGACAATTTAGTATAAATTACAATGCAATCTTTAAGTGAGACGATTGATTAAACTTCGCTACCTCGGAAATTCCGATTTCTTTGAAACTCCGCAGGTTTCTAGAGGACCTTCAGCGGAAGCATCGGGATCGGGTAATGTTTTGTTTTTTTCTGATATTCGGTTCTTCAGGGTGAAACTACCCCTTAAATGTTAATGTATTGTTTTCCTATTTTCCTGTAAGTATATCTTAAAATCTATCCTATAGTATATATCAATAAACTGTAATAATACAAATTTAATAGCTTCTTATTCTCTATAAAAGTGTAATAAAATTGTTAAATATTTGTTTTCTAAAAAATAAAATATATAAATAAACAAACTTTTAATAATTTCATTATTCAGCTTTATAGAGCACAAAAAACCATAAAATTTTACACTTGAACAGTTTTTTGGTATCTACTATACACGGTTTTCAAAATATAGGAACACAAAAATAAAAAAACACACATTGACATTTAAAGGATGATTTCACCCTGACGAACCGAATATCAGCAGAAATGAAAAATTGACCGATGTTTCTATCGAGGTCCCTCATAAATCTGCGGAGTTTAAAAGAAATCCGAATTGTCGGGGAACCGAAGTTTCATTGTTAGTGGTACACCCTAAAATTGAGTATACTCGAGGTAATCTGAAGGTACAAAAATATTTCCTCCATCTACCAAGTCGTATCTTCAGCTTGTCCACAAACCAATCCTGAAATGTTTCGTAATATGATTTCATCATTTAATTACGTCCGTTCAATTTACAGGTTTCGGTGCCCCGGTTCCACGCACCACAGCCGGCCGGATAATAACTGTTATTTTCGCAGCGATCGGTATACCTGCGCATTTTCTTCTAGTCATGAATTTTGGTCTGATACTGGCTTTACGGTTGCAGAGATATGCTATATCCAGAATACACACTGACTACAACGAAGAGGAGAGGAAATATTTGGCACCGGTACCAAAATGGGTGAAAGTGGTACCCTTCGTTTGTGTAGGTAATTACTATTTTACACAGAATATTTTTTTTGGACAACACATTTACACGTGTTTCTTTATATATGCATACACGTAACTCCACTTGCGCCATAAAAAACTTCAATAAATGGTGTAGAAATAATTATTTCGAGAGAATACACATCACTGATCTAGGCGTAACGTTTCCCGCTATCACAACACAGTTTGTTGAACGTTGAACGAACTCATGCTCGAGTAAAGTCGATTCCGTGATCGCAGAAGAATTCTTCACGACACGATACGAACCGCATGGAAAATCTTCCCCGACTGAAAGGTTTCAATCGGTGTACCACTATAAAAATCGGTACCCTTAGAATGACCCTCACCCAGGCTCAGATATTTTTTTGGTTGGTCCTCGGGGGGATTAGATACGTCAATTCGTTATGTCTTGTCTACCTGCTATATACATATACATATGTATACGTGACTGGGAACATTTGTACCTGGATGCAGCTATCATAAAAATTCCGGTGAATACAGGTAGCCTGGCCCTTCCTCTACGACGCAATCATGTCCAATCTCCGTTAATTCTTTATAATTGTCTGACATCTTCCCACTAATTTGATTTTTTATCTTTCCTTCAAAACAATTTCTCAGTTGACATTAATAAACCTCTTTGGTAAATTTGTACAATTTCGGTTGCGTTCAAGTAATCCGTGAATAGCGATAAAATCCCAAATCCCTGTTCGGAAAGGATGTGATTCTACATATAAAAATAAGTCGAATTTCATCTAACACGTATGTATTTGTGTTCTAATTATAATTATTTCACATTCTAGCCACTTATTACCTGTTGGGAATTCTGGGCTTCGGAGTAGCCAGATCCAGGCCATTTGCAGCGAGTGTTCTATTTCCTCTAGATTTTACAACTGCCGGAGGTCTATCAACCATAATGGGTTACGTACGGATACTGTACGGTCTTTATCTAGAAGGTGCAGTTGCAATTACAGCCGTTGCCGTTGCTGTGTTGCGTGTCTCAGCCACACAGAACTTAACTCATATCGGTCTAAAATACGGTTTACTGATCGAAGCTTAACTATATTTGTATCATATTAATTCTTCTGTTAACATATCAATTCTTCTGTTCTTGGCATACTCTGTAATAAAGAACTACAAACAAATTTAGTTTCACTTAAATCAACTCTTGTGTAATTATACCGAATGTATTCGTAATTTTTTATTGTGGTCGCATATTTACTAATATTTAGTAATTTAAAGTAATATTGATAAGTAATACCTAAAGATTCCAAAAGATCAACACAGTGATTATAAGCCAAAGAAAGAGCTAACACAATTATTACACATTCTTCACATGTACAATTTCATCAAAGGAAAAACTAATAATTGTATATTTGTATAAAAGAAAGTCACCTAATTTTCTCTATTTATTTAGAGGTCAGGGTTTCGAACCCACATTGAAGAAACATATGTAGACGGGACACATGTAACGTTAGGCACGTGTAAACACGCATACGTGTATATACTTAAATACGTATACGTGAAACACAGATCCCCAGCCTATTTATTATGTTCAGTATCGCCTTGAAATAAAGGAAAATAAGACATACAAAAGCCATGTGAAGGTTTGATATAAACTGGTGAATTGTCCGCTGAACACTGTTGAATAAGAATTATGATTATATGTATGGCATCAATGTTCTTCTCTGTTAATTAGCCTGCATAAAATGAATTGAAACGAATGAAAGAAACAATTGTCCTTGTATTGCATTACAGAAAATCTGATATGATTAAATTATTATCATCTTGTCAGATATGACAAGTGGACACACTTATAGTAACAATTAACATATTTATTATGAAACCAATTTATTTAGCACAATGCACAACAAAAAAATTTCAAATTAAAAAATTACAAATACTTTGATGAGTAGCTTTTACTGTAACAAATGTCTCATGATTTATGATAAAATGTATATATTTACAAAATATACTTTGAATGAAATTATAATAGTACGTTCAGGAGTATATAAAATCTTATCTAAAAAGGTTGAAACTATTTATAAAAGTTTCTTGTTAAAATTGGTTTACAATTATAAATATACATGTGTATCTATAAAAGCGTCATAAAGTATTAGGTCGACGCAATCGAAACAAAAGAGAACATCCTGCAAAATTATGGATAAATAAATTTAGAAAACCACAACTCAAATATTATAAATCGTAATTACAATTTGTATTTAACATTTTAATTGCTACACGTTTAGGTTACCTATCAATCGAGCAACATCGTGTCTTTCGTCTAGCGAAGAATCCTACAAATGATACATAGGTAATTGTATATTGGTATATAACCTAAATAATACATCTTAACCAAAGAAATTTCATGTGTAGTATAAATTTTTATATCGATTAGTACTTCAATTGATGTTCGATTTATTTAACTAAGCCCATTTTTTTCGCTTCCACTTCGTAAATTAATAACCTCCACATCTTGACTACAAACACTTCTGCTTCTTCGTCCAATACCTAAAATATGTACATTACCACATTAAAGGACTAGAAATATATTATGTTAAACTGCCCAATTTTAAATATAAAAATTAAGTACCATCTGTACATCGTCAAGTATACCCTGAGGTGAACTGCCGGCCATTACTTTACTACAGATAAAATCCACCAGCGTAGGTTCAGGTTCTCCAATATATTCGATAATCTTCTTATTAATCCATGGCCTTATCCTCTTTTCCATTAACGTCTGAACAAATAAACAAGTCATTAGAAATATACATGTAATGAACACATGTAACACATAAGTCCTATCCCGAAATGCACTAAAAATGTAACTTACATTATCTATTACGGCCCAATCAAGTTGGTATCCGAATAAAGCGTTTTTGTCTGTAGGAATCTTATCAATAAGGGACTTAATGTGCTTTCTTTTCTCTTCTTGACTCTTTGTACTTTCTTCTTTTCCAGGTTTACTTGCTTCCTCGGTCGATTTTTTCTTTTTGTCT
Source organism: Dufourea novaeangliae (assembly GCF_001272555.1). Lineage (NCBI taxonomy): Eukaryota > Metazoa > Arthropoda > Insecta > Hymenoptera > Halictidae > Dufourea > Dufourea novaeangliae. The sequence goes on along the minus strand of NW_015373998.1, from coordinate 433,063 downwards.
TCACCGTAATCTGAAATAGAATGAACCTTACATTTGTATTTTACTTCAACGAAAAATAGATTGATATCTCTGATCAACGTCCAAACGAAATGTACCTAAAGGAACTAGTTTCCGTTTCTTCGCGTTATTAGCACCGTCGTCGTCGTCGTCATTATTAAATACGTCCTTGACGTCGATTCGACCTTTCTTTCTTGTTTGATTCGGTTGTTGTGAGTTCGCAGTGACAACCGTGCTCGGACTAGCTGGAGTTTTGTTACCAACACCGTGATCACTGCCACGATTACCACCACTTCCCATAGCAAACGGTACAAAGTTGCCTAAAATTAGACAGATATAATATACGAGTGAAAAATGCGTTATTACACCAGTAAAAGAAACCGTTGTTTCTTTACTCACTACTGCTCGTTTTCTCTGGTTCACTAACAAGAGACATACGAGAATCTTCATCTATCGTAGGTGGAATGGACTGAGTTGATGGTGTTGCTGCTTGATGAGAAGGTGACGATCTTGTGCCCTTTACGCTATCTCTATCCGTCTCTACAACTTCTTCATTTTCTTCGCCCTCGTGATGATGATTCTGATGATGACGATGATGCCTTCGATGATGATGATGATGTCGCGGTGGTGTTCTCGATGGTGCTTCCGACTGGGATGCATCATCAAATTGCACACACTCGTCACTGTCACTCTCTATAGGCTCAGTTTCTATGGGTGGCATAACTTCCTTTTCCTTTTTCACTACTTTCTCGTCTTCTTCGTCAATTATTGTAATTACTGGTTTAGGCTTGTACTGTTCCTCCCTTTCAGCTTTTAACTGAAACAAAATAAGCATTCGTACATCATATTCCATAATAAATTTTTATAATTTTTCTTTTTGTCTATAGACAATTCCAACTAATGTTTACTGTTAGTCTTACATTATTATTGTATGCAGACGATACATCATTCATCGTCGAATAAAAATGATTATACATATAATTATTAGGTAATTTGAGTTTTTAATCAGAATTTCGTGACACCGTACGAACTTGAAGTATCATAAAAAATACATGGTACGCCTTGAAACACATTTTGATTAACAATCCGCAATCACCGCGTCAACAATATGTACAGGGTATCCGTTTATCTGCCAAGTACTGCTTGTACGAAGCGATGTATAAACACTTGTATAAATTTTCAATTCCTCAGCAACACACGTGAGATTTTATGAAGATCCACGCAGAAAAATAAAAATTTTTTAGTGGGATTAGTCAACAAAATTGTTTGAATTGTATATGAACATATTCCTTTAACATCCTCTTGGAGTTTTGATCTCTTCTCGACAATTTCTATAGAACAGATGGGGATTTTATGGGCACGCTTTGTATGGTAGCGATTAAATATACTTTACCCTTTCAAATTCTGCCGCTGGATCCGGATGAGAAGCATCGGCATAAAGTTTATCGCGTAGACGTTGAAGCTCCTGACGCTCAGCACAACGATCCCGCGAATCGGCTTCCGCTTCAAGGGCTCTTTCTTCCAAACGACGCGACAGCTCTTTGCCTTTGTAGTATTTAGCGTCGTCCCTATCGTCGTCGTAATCCTCAAGGAATTCTTTCAACCGTTTCGCCTCCCTCTCCCGTGCTTCTCGTTTCGCTCGACGTTTTTCCGCTTCCTTTTCATATTCCTTTTGTTTACGGCGTTCTCGTGTCTCCCATGCTCTCAAACGTTCTTGATAGGCTGCCTCCTTCTCCCGTGCTCTTCTATCATTTTTCTTCCTTTCTTTGGCTTCTTCCTCCTCCTCCCTTTCACGCATAATTTCTCTTTCGGTTTTCCTTGCCTCTTCCCTTTCACGTTCTCTTTCACGTTCCCTGTCTCGTTCCCGTTCTCTTTCTCTTTCCCGTTCTCTGTCTCTCTCGCGTTCACGTTCACGCTCCCTTTCACGATCACGATCTCTTTCGCGTTCCCTTTCTCGATCTCGGTCCCGATCTCTGTCTCGATCACGATCTCTGTCGTTTCTTTGACGATCCCTGTCTCGTTCTTTGGACCTTGGCAAACAAAAGTATTGTATATAATGATTTACATGTTTTATCAAACAACTTGTATGAATATACAGTACAGTATCGGTACCTGGACTTCGATCGTCTTTTATCCCTTCTACTACTTCCTGTACTACTACTACGACCCTTGTGAGACGTTGGACTACCGGGATCACCATCTTGGTCGTCTTTAGTATTGCTTCCGTCCCGCCTGTCTCGCCGCTCCTTTTCACGCTTCTCCCGTTCCTCTTTCTCCACTGCTTCTTTCTTCCGTTTCACTTGGGCCTTCTCCTCCTCCTGCTTCTATAAAACACAAAATCGGAGAAACAGGTGAGATCGAATAGTCGAAGCAAGGCGTATCAGGCTGTGATAATAAAACGCAAAAACTAGCAATCGTATTCACCTGAGTTATGAAAATAAAAGGGTTGAGAAAATGGTTACTGTAAGTGTAAAGTTAGTTAATGTATGTAAAAAGTAGGGATAATATACCATTTACACTATACAGTGCATTATCCTTTTTTTTATATAAAGTCAAAACAAATATCCTCATAATATACAGATATGTATATATACGTACACATTAATAAGATATGAAATATTTCATATTGAATATTCGCATCGGTAATACACATTGTTTGAAAAATACTATACAGTTTTTTTTTGTTGATCAATACTGAAACATGGAACATATATATATATTGTTTTGTGCTGTACCCCCGTAAGGTGACGAACTCTTATTGCTCAGAACTTAAATGTCTTACAAAAAAAAGTTTTCTTTTTGTTTTTTTTTCTTTCAATTCTCGTCAAAAACTTATTATATAAAAGTTGCTGTTTAAATTTTCTATGAACAGTTTTAATACTTAATGCCACCGATATTGCAGTATTTAACGATTACTAGTTGCACAAAAATTAATCACATGTCAAATATCATAATTCTGTTCATCTCAATGAGGTATACTCACTCCACTGGAGCATGCTCGGTCAGCAGCATCTTACACGAAATCTTGTTTACATATCAATTACCTAAGTGCAGGTATAAATTTTGGAAACAAGCATAAGAAATTTCTTAAGCTCTACTTAAACTAAAAATACCTTAATACTAACAGATGCATCGTAGAGGCCACCCAATGTACTTACAACATTGCAAATGTGCCTGTAAATCAATAGTGTCTAAAGCTATGTAAGTCTAAGAGTCGAAAAGGGGTGAATATTTAGATTTCTTGTCAATATTCAATAATTATTAGAAAGTATTATACCAATCAGAAGCGGAGTCATCACGAAGAAGGGATTCCCACCAAAACATCATTCACTTTTGCCAAGAAACTGTCACACGTCTGTCAACATTGTTTTCTTCTGGCTATGCAGCTGATGCAGCAAACTGTTGGATATCAAATGCACAATAGTTTGCCCACCCTTATCGTCCCGTATTATCAACGTAACGTCTTAGAAATAAATTAATATGGTTCATCCTTATTCGATATAATAATAACAGTAATGGGTTACTGTTTGGAGTCCGATGCAATGTAGACTTCGGCTAAACAATATTTCAGCGAATATTTTTTCTCTAATCCATTCGTGAAAAGTATTATTAAAAACTAAGGGATGAATAAAAATAATAACATACTCGTTTCATAAAAATGATACTGAAAAACATATCTTTACTTATCCGACTGTGGCTTCTGAAAGTTTCATAATCGCTCCTCCATACAATAACCCATACTCTTTTAAACTAATAAGGATAGAGTAACTGAGTGCATAAAAATAGATGCACGTATGAGGAGAAAACAGACTGTTGAAACATGAAATATCAGTGGTCATAGGTATTTCAGATGGGCAGTTCACTAACAAAACTACAAGAACCGAATGGTTGTGTTGGCTCATGGTTGTGGAGTTTACTCACGGTGTGAAGTTGACTTGGTCAGTCAGTGTGGTGGTACCGGAGAATGGAGGAGCGCGCACCTAGGTACTACATGTCTGATCGAGACGCTGACAGAAGCTGTTTACACAAAATAAAGACAACAACTGAACAGTCGCCATTGTGATGACAAAATCATTTCATTGTGTGTAGGATTCAGAAAGTCTCGATCCTATCAATAATCTATCTAAAAGTATATTATAAAGTATGTCAGCGTCAAATTTCTTTGATCAAAATAATAATCATTTACCAATCCTAGACAGTGTGTAAAAACAATACGAATGGTAATTTACTGATCTTCTATATACAAGTACTAGACTGCTAGACTGTAGTTGAAATAAAATTATATTGTAATAACATACAACATTTTGCTCTAAAAAAAAATAAAATAATAGACAAGTAAATAATACAAATACTTTAAAACGACTTTATATTAATCTTAGAAATATGCGTTGAGCAAATATGAAGCCTTTTTATATACGAATAAAACTTTTTTCACTTATATTCTCTTATATTTTATTTTAGTACTACATGAGATATTGATTATTCCATTTAAGAAAAATACATTCTGTAAAGACTCGTTCTATAAAATGTTTTCTCTATAAAGAAACTCATGAAAAATACACCTGTATAATAATACTAGGTGCTAGCAGTTTAGTACGCATAAGTATAGAAGCGGATAAAGAAATTTGATTATAGAGAGTAAATTATATTCAATATACAATAGTACAGTGCTATTAGTAACGAAGAATTATTTGCGACGAGACAAGAAAATGGAGTTCCAAGAGACAAATTTATTGGCTACATGGATGTCAGCACGTTGTAGAGTTATGAGATTCTCCCGTCTTAAGATTGCACATTTCTTGTTTTTTCATGTTTTGTTGGTTGGATATACTCTGACTTACCGACGAGGCTGCAGCTGCCTGCGAAAATACGAGGGATGTGCTGTGATTGACTCCCTTCAGAGCCAATGAGTGAGTGAAAGAGTGGTCCCCACACACAGCATTCCTAGGCGTGTGCGTTTGCTGTGTGCGACGCACGCTGCCTGTTATTATAATTATAGCAACGAGTCACGGCTCCAATTATTTAGAGCTAACATAGCACACACGCACTTTATCACAAAATACTTAAAAACTATACTTTATAACTATACACATGTAATCCTCTTTTGCCTGCCCAAATGTATTATTTCATGTTCTACATATATGTTGAGAATTTAATTGACAATCGTTCGACATCAATTGCAGATATAAACGCAATATCGTTTATTATATTGCTTCGATTATGAACACAATTGTGCGTCGTGTGCAAATAATTACCAATTTTTACTCGATCAAAGTATAATCGTTCAACAAGTCAGACGTGAGTTATAAATTTACTGAAGATACATTTTGAATAAAGACAAAAGGTGATATGAATTTTCTTAATTCAATATAAATATTATGCGAGAATTTTTGTTTAAATCCAAAAATAAAATTTAGACATGACCATTCTCTAATATATTGGTACTTTCTTCTACTTTGTAGAAAGAATAACTTTGCTTTTTCTTTAGACAAATAAATGAAACAATAAGTTTGTTCTAATGTTCTGTGAAGATACTAAAATAAATACTACAACGTATTACAAACATATTCTCGATTAAATTTTGATAATGTAACATCTGTATGATTTATCTGTCAGCACTTGAATATGAAACCATATGAAAATAAAAACAACATAAAACAATGAAATATTAGAACTTTCTGTAAAATATCATCTCTTGCAAGATATACTTAAAAAACACTATTAACTGCATTGAACTTCATATGCACAGAACATATTATACAAATCAGTTTAGAAAAAAATTTTAGAAGATTATACTTTTTTATAATATATCACAGAATAATGTTTATAATGCTTCGTAAAAATTTCACATGATTGATGACAACTGTTCTGTAATATTTCTTGACATCTGTAAACCTAAATTTTTCCAAATTCTATACCCAATCCTATCAGACCACGACTCATAATACCTTCTATGATTTTGGTATATCACATCCGACAATATGACCAAAAAGAAGGACAAAAAAATAGGTGTGATATAAGAAGAAGAATGTTAAAATAAATGTAAAAATAATTACCTTCATGACCTCCCTGAATTTGCCAATTTCTCGTGTAATCAAGTCTCTTTTACTTTCTTCTATTTCCGCGTCGTCTAAGTTCAAGGATTTCGCAACCATTTTTGTTTGATGTTCCTCTATCATATACAATTAAAGAAACGCTTTATTAGTTTTGTAATTTAATTGCGTAAAACTTCGTACCAGAATAAAGATATTACCAGGAGCAACTTGAGCCATTTCCAAATCAGCAGCATGCTCGGCTATGATTTGATTTATGCGGGCCAATGCATCTGCGTCCACTACTCTCATACCTTCATCCATGTAATCTTCGCCTTCTTCTCCTTCAGCTCCTTCGGTAGACGTTTCATCTTGCAATGGTGACTGTCCCCCTCTCAATTTTTTCCTTCTTTCCGCTAAAGTAAACCAAAACAATGTAGGAGTAATAAACTTATTGAGATTCCAAGGCTTTTGTATTCTTAAATTTACCTTTAAATTGATCCAAGACAACTTTAGCTTTTGCATCAACCTTCACAACAAGTTTCTTTGTGCCTATTTCCATGTCATGAAGTAATCTAACTGCTCTAAGACCTGCATCAGGGCCTGCGTATTCACAAAATCCAAATGCTTGGACTCTCTTCCATGAAAGGACATGGCCACATGCACCCAGAATATGTCGAATCATCACATCAGGTGCTCTGTCCATAATGTTACCAATAAACACAGTAACTGGTGGACCAGACTCCCTCTCGCGTCGACGACTATTATCGTGACGATTCTGGTTACGTGCATACCGAACAGCTGGAGCTGAGGTCTGCATCGCAGATACGGGTGTTGGAATCATCTATGTTTTATAAATGGTAGGTTTCTTAATAATGCACATCTCTACTCATGCAGAATCCAGAATCTCCCCTCCCCCTAATAGCACATTAGTTTGTTTCTTCACGTTTTATTACATTTTATTAAAATATGACATCATGCAAGTACCAATTACAAAAAAAAGGAAAACAAATATTTGTGTCAGCAACATGACCATTAAAAAATTATCGTTTCACCCGTGGATAGTGGGTCTACTTAAAATAGTATAAACTCCACTGTACACTGATAATCTATACACAAGTTATTAGAAACATTGCACAAAACAACTGCATAAGCATACATGAAAATTGGTGACTGACATTATTGATAGCATATATTTTGATAAGCTACATATCAGATTCATATTATTTATTACTGAACACATTAATTAGCTTCCGTCGAACTGTTTATACCAGAGAATACATGCTCTTCCTCTTTATTTTCTTTTTAATGTAAATAAAAGTATGTTACTTGCGAACATAATTAGTTTTAATGAGGTATCTTATGTAAAGCTTTTTAATTAATGCACACTGAATGATAACGTGCAGCAAAGATTTTTAATTATATTTATACTTGTTATCAATTAAATAAAACACAAAAGGTAAAAACAAAAATAAAAGAAAAATATTCCAAAGTACTAAAAGGATACTAATGGTATCATATAAAAGAATTTTACTTTGTATTATACATTTTGTATTGTATTAAATAAACATGAGAATACAAATGATAATAATGTACAATAAAACTTTAATGATGGAGAAATACTGTATATTGTGCTATATATGTAGCAATATTTAACAAGTGCAAAAGATATCTGAGAAAAAATTAAAAAATTCTCGAACAACATATAAAAACAGACATGCTGAAAATATTGAAACAATAAATTTATTATTTACTTACATGTGCCATAGGCATTACACCACCTATGATTGGCGGAGGTGCACCAACCATATAAGGCATAGGTGGCATGCCTGGTATTCCCATTGGAGGTTGGCCAGGATAAGACATTTCTTATTTTGATTAGTACTATGGCAGTGCTTTCACTAAAAAGTATAAAATAACAAATCAATTTGATATATACGTAATATATACGAAATATATTAATATTGATGAGTACACAATATTATCTGTGTATGCGCGCGCGCGCGCGCGTGTGTGTGTGTGTGTGTGTGTGTGTTTTTTTTTGTAAAAACGTACATTATTATTCAGATGTGTTTTTATTACAAATATTTATATATTGATATGTATCTAATACCCATATCCACAAATGCATAATATATTGCCAAGTACATTACCAGAGACAAAACACTGAAAAAAATGTTAAAAGCTTATTAATTGCTATTAAATAGTTAATGAATTAGTAGTGAAATACCTGAATTCATTTACAAATATTGGAATTAAATAGAGAATTGAATCTTCCATTTCAGTCTTATTATATTGAAAAATAAATTGTACTTTATTTAGTTATTCATTCATGCTGTAAATGCATAAAATCTATAGCCTATAATGAGGTTAAATGTTCTTGAATGTCACGTATATTATAAAACCTGAAGTCTACCAAAAACTAACAATAACTGGAAACAGTTTTATTAACACTGCTATGGACTAACAGGTTATTATAAGCAATCAAATGCATATTAGTATGTCAGGGTAATATGTCTACAGAGTACAAATCTTTTAACACACGTACAATACTAAAAATCTTCAGTGGAGAAATTTAAATTAAAAATATCACATACAATTTCTTACAAATATTTACCAAATAATAACCTTTTACATGTTAACATTCTGTTCAACTGCAGCCTACTGACATGTAATTAAATACCACATATCAGCTCAGTGTTTCATTAATTTTTACATATAAATACTCAATTTAACTATTTAACGTGTAAATTATTGAACACGTAGATTTCAGAAAACGTGAACAAGTTTCTCTTAATAATACATAGTTACAGATACCAGACAAGACATTAATGGATGCTTTGGTATTTCTAACCGTTAAATGATTTCAACAAAGAACTAATTTTATACTTACATAATATATTTGAAAATAGAAGCAATGCCTGGATCATCGTTTTAAAAATCTATGTCATTTTATTCAGACTGCAAAGCTGATGGAACGTTTTACTAAATACACAAACTCAAACTTCCACTTTCACAATGTTTCAGCTGGCAATCACTTCTTTTCGTCCATTACGGCTTCACGCGCTGTTCATTTCTAGAAGGCTATGGTTGATGGTATACTTCCCGTGTGTTCATCAATACATCATAAAGACACCAAATACTGAACTATATATTTCAACAAATAAAAGGTTTCAAACGAATACTTTTACAAATTATGGATAATGAACTAATATCTAAATACCTGTGTATACAGTAAAAGCAAATACACATAATAATATCATAAAAATATTTCAGTATTGTTCAATCAAGTTACAGAAGAACCCGTCATAACAAAATCACCTGTTCCTGTTTCTATTCATTTTCAAAGACCTGTTTCTATTAATTTGTAAAGACCTGTTTCCATCAATTTGAAAAATCAATCTTTTACAAAGTTAGGATTGATTATTATCTACTAATTCAAAGATAGTGTAATTTGGTGAAATTTCTTGCTATTTAAAAATGCGGAGACTTAGTACGGTTTCAAATAATAAAAAATAGAAGTCATATGCTTACACCTATCGTAAGTAGTTAAGTATTAACCGCATGCTTACGATATAAGAATCGTAACACGCACGTCATGAAATAAAATACTATTTATTTTCACCACGCTGATGATTGAACTCGTCATTTCACCACCCTCATCTCAGCCACGAAGGAAAAGCTTCCAATTGAGAACACAATAGAAGTAGGACTGCCCTGGGGTCGAGTGACCTCCAGTCCATCCTACAATAATATTCCGCGGATACTCATCTATAAAGAATATGAAATATTATGTGAACTTAAAAAATTCATTAAATGGCATTCAATTCTTAACAATTTATGATACCGAAGATATCTTTTTATAAAAAAAATATATTCTAACGCATAAACAATCTGATACTACATTATTCGTTATAACCAATCACAATATGGTTCTAATGGAAAGAGTTCCCATACAAAAAAAGGTCTACATTGTCTGATGAAAATAATATTATTGACTCAACGATGTAACCGTACAAACATAAATGACAAATCAAGAAGAAACAAGATTGATCACTGTAATAAATTTCATGAAATGGCAGGCAGTGTAATGTATTCTTAAAATGAGTGAGGTGAATTTCATGGGGGATTGATAGAATTTAAAAATACAAAAAACAAATATTGTGAATTACGGAAGATACCAATGTTTAGAACAATGTGTGTAATCATCTACAATGTCCTTTGATCTTTTTTCCGAGGCATAAGAGCTAGAATGAGGCAGTATTTTGTGCTTTTTATTACTAGTTAACTATTTTGGTTGAAAGTGGGATATGGAATCTTGAAAATTAGGTTTTTCTAGTATAGTTCGATTAAAGGAGAGACAAAGCTGTATTAAAAAGCATTCTTACAAATTGTACGTAAAATGCCTGTGAAAATATAAAACATGATCTGAATAATTCTTATAAAACGTCAACGTAATTTATATTTATTGAATAACCCCATTTTTTAAAAATTTGGAACAATATCATTTATCACTCCATAATACCGGTCGTTGACATCTGAGAAGCTAATGTTTACAATGTGTTAAACAATCATGCGTAAAATGAATTTTAGTTTCCCCTTAAATAGAAAAATAAATATTTATTGAAGTTACACCATGTAAGTACTGTACTACGTTTTCGAGTTTATTGCTGTTATTACGTTATAGTGAAGTTAATTAATTACTGTGTAAGTTTGCATGAATTAGATTATAACTCCATTTGATTAATAAAATAAACAAATTATGAAGTTGCATGTATACAATGTAAAAGTACATTATTCACAATATATATTATATTTAAATACCATTGTTTAAAAAAAAGTGTGTTATAATTTTTTGAATGTTTATAAACCTTTACATCGTTTGTGACATTCTTTATGGTCCAATATGATTTCTCTTTTTAATTTGAATACACTTTCATTTGCTAATTAAATAGTAAACAATATGTGTTTTTAAAGCTATTATATAATACAATACAAAAAGTATATAATAAAATATTGAGAAGATATAAAACTTGTTTCATAATTATACACAAAGAATTTTATATTTATTATTTGTACTGAATTAACAATGATATGTTTTAGTATCCAATTAAAGGTAATGGAATATTATGTTTTATGTAAATGACTATATAGTGATAATGGCACCAAAACGAGCCGAAGAAATTCATGTTAAAAGAGTAGCAGCTTTAGGTTGTAAGTTACCTGATCAATTACCAGATGGAGAAATATTAACAGATATTACACAAAATAAATGGAAACTAGGACAAGCAATAGGATATGGTGGATTTGGTGATGTATATTTAGGTATCTACTTTGTACATATATTTTCTATTGCTAGTATTAGGGTAAATCATAAGTTCATATTGAATTTAATTATAAAGTATGCAGAAATATAGATAACAAAGGAATATACTAAAATACTATCGAGTCAGGTATATGCACAGGAGAAATGATCAATATTATTTGATTAAGATAATCAATTGATAAAGGAAAATGATATAATCTTAATAAAAACTCATGACTCGTTGTAATAACTCAAAATTATAATGAGCAAAAAGAAAAACCATATTTGTTTTTCGGGTAAAAATTATTTCTGAATTGATAGTATATCTAATGTATGAATAGATACTTACAGATTTCTTTCAGTTTTTTCATTTATTTAAAGAAAAATGTGTTTAACTTATTTGAGATATGCTTGAAATATTTCATTCATAATTTGTACTTTTGTCTGCATTTCTAAATTTTCTCTTATTTTTTTATTGCAGCATCAAAGGACATTGATGCTCCAGTAAGATCTGATGCAAAGTATGTTATAAAAATTGAACCACATAATAATGGCCCACTATTTGTGGAAATGAATTTCTACATAAGGGCAGCTCGTAAAGAAATGAGTAAGTAATTAACTTGTATGTAATATGTACCATGTATATTTTGTTTGTATCTGTTTGTAATTATATATGTATTTCTGTAATTATTGTATAATTAATTATAGTTGAAAACTGGTGTAAATCACAAGGAAAAAGACGAATAGGTGTACCAACATATGAAGGATCAGGCTCTCATATATATGGAGGGCAAAAGTACAGATTTTTAGTGATTCCAAGATATGGTATAGATATCGGAAAATTGTTCTTATCAAATGGACGACAATTACCAATGAAACTTGTTAACAGGCTAACTGTTCAAATGGTATTTCAGAAATTTTTTATTGAACTTGAAGTACTAACATTTCATACAATTCATATTTTGTTTCTCTTTTTATAGTTGGATGTACTTGAATATATTCATAGTCGAGGATATGCTCATGCAGACATTAAAGGATCAAATATTTTATTATCTTTGTGCAAAGAAGGCGAAAATTCCAAAAAATCACAAGCATACTTAGTCGATTATGGTTTAGCATATCGTTTTCGTACAGGATCAGGTGTTCATAAGCCATTTGTTCATGATGAAAGAAGGGCGCACGAAGGAACATTAGAATTTACATCCAGAGATGCACATCATGGAAGTAAGTTTTGGAAACATCTTACAAAACTGTTTCATACTGTTATTTTGCGTATTGCTTCGTTACAAATACATTTTGTTTCAGCACATTCAAGAAGAGGGGATTTAGAAACATTAGGTTATAATGTACTACAATGGTTGTGTGGTAGATTACCATGGGAGAAAGAAGATAATAGTGTATCGTCAACAATGGATCCAGATGAAGTTCATGCACAAAAAGAGATTTTGTTTTCAAATTTACCATTATTTATGGATAAATGTTTTCCTAGTAAGAGAAAACCGCCACCTGGTGAGTTAGAAGCTTTTTACAAAAATTGAAAAATCTTTTCAATATTTATTTTATTCAGTTCGAGAGTACAGAAAGTATTTCTTTAAATATAATAATAAACAAACCATTGTTTTAGCAAATATTCAAAAAAATGTAAGCATTAATATTATTACTTTTTTACCAGCCGCCATTGTGGAATACATAAAATACATTGCCGAATTAGGATTTGAAACAAAACCTAATTATTCCTATTTGCGTAGACTGTTTCAATCTGGTCACAAGCAGAAAAATGATGTTCCTACATGTTTATATCGTGTAAGAGAATCTAACGAAAATATTTCCTTTCCTGTGTCTTTCAAACGACCATATTTGAGAGAAAGAAAACCCTGTAGACCCGTTAATGGCGAGGTAAATTCTAAATTTCATTGTTTAGTCATTATTAAAGGTGTCACAATATTATAAATAATAGTAATCGTGATTATTTTTATAATAGATTCGTATTACGCGAAATACACAATCTAAACGGCCAGTCGATAGAAAAGAATTTTGTTGGGAGGCAGTATTAGCATTACATCCTGATAAGTTAGCAAAAGTTACTGTCCAGCCTCCATCTTCACCACTCACACCACCACCATCTCCACCACCTCCATCTTTACCCACATACGCTATGTTGAATGTAATTCAAAGGATGAAAGAAAAACAATCGAGCACATTTCGACATAGAGCGGTGTCAAAATCAACAGAGTAAGTATGATAATTAATCTTTCAAAATCATAATATCTCAATGCCTTAAATGTACTTAAAAATCATATTTTCTTACAAACAGGGATCTTAAAGCAAAGTGGATGACTCCAGCTATGGAACAAATAGTTCAGTCGAGGAAAAAGACTTCAGCACCGCCACTTCCTTTATCGAAATCATCGCCGCGTTTGACACGTTCACGAGTGGCTCAATTGAAACGTAAGAGACTCTTTTATGTCTATTGACGCAGATTATATTTATTCGATAGTTATTGTATTTTATAAAACATGTAGATTCTAATCGTATCGCATTCATCCATAGGACTCGGGAATAAGAAACCCTACAAGAACATGCAAACTAACAAGAGAAGAAGATTGTCATAAGTAGGACTGATTTTTTTTTACTGTTATTTCAGTTTTCATTCCTTGGACATTGGAAGCACCAGCAAGTTATTTAATTGAAGGGTGTATAATTAAGTATTATTCTCGATTAGTCTATTTAGATTTTGTAAGAATATACCCTTAATGTTCCTCTAAAAAGGATAAATTTCTGGCAATGTCTCAGGTGTTTGTGCGCCCGCTTTTGTAAGACTGCTTTATCATCATGATTTGTGGTTTAACAAATTATATTATTAATATAAGATTTTTTTTAACAATTGTATAGCGAACAAATAATTACGAACAGTAAGTAGTTTTAGAAATTACACTGCTTCCTCTTAGAAATATAATTTCAGTGTATCTGAAATATGATTCGTTCATGAACAGTATCGAAATATCACTACTTCCGGGAATACAGAACGTGTAAGTATTTCATAACGAATTGTCGTGGTGAACGTACGATCTGCATATTAGACTAGGGATACATTTTAATCGATTTTAAGACTTACTAATTTTTCAGAATGACTACTGAAAATAGTGATTTATATAAATTACATCAGAATTTAATTTCTGTATTAAAATACTGTACATATGACCTTGAAAATGTTTAAAACGTGTTCAATTTGTTTTATCGTCGTAATTATCTTATAACTTTTTTGTTTATACTTTAAATATTATGTTATGTTTCTACGAAAATGACGCAATTATTTAATTACAATTATTCAAGTGACAGTTTCTAGTTTTCATAACAGGAAAATATGAAATTGATATATTAGAAAAAATTATGTAAATGCTTTCTTAATGTCAAATTATATATTCAATCATAGAACTCATAAACATTGCCGGTAATATGAAAAAGTAGTTCATTTCGGCAATATATAATGAAAAGTAGTAAAATGTGTGTAAAAATAAGTGGCATTCGTAAGCTGTTGTCTCACTCTCAACAGACCAGTATTGAGCCATTAATTGCTTATATATATATATATATTATTAAAATGCAATAGCTTACGTTTGTTTTTATATTTACAAATTAGTATCTACAAGAATGAGTGTGTAGTGTAACTAAAAGGAATGATATTTCAATTCATTTCTAGATTTTGTATGCGAAATAATTAAAAAGCACATATTTAAAAGTCCATATTTTATGCTTACTATATTTTACAATACATCATTAATATTATCTCATCTTGTTTTAGTATAACTTAATGTAGTTTATATCAATCCGAGATGTTATATTTGCAAAAGATAGTTACATTAAACTCAGCTGATCATTGTACATATTTACTTAAAATACACATAAATGAAAGTGATTTATTTACAGTAGGTTTGTAATGATGTATTTGTATTTTCTTAAGTTACATGTACCTGTGCCACAAAAGCAATGTTGTTAAAGACTTAAAATTGTATTGCAATTCAATAAATACACATGCATTTGTATTTTCTTCCATAATGTTATGTTGTTTATAAAATTTCATTAATATAATTAAAATGTGACTTTCCTTCGGATAAGTATACTTTTATATAATAGCAATTAAAAACATTATTGTTGTGTTATTGACACATTATTTTTCATTCCATTAAAATAGAAATGCATAAATATTCATTAACAGCACTGCATATAAGACTAAATTATTGAATTACTTGTAACACAATTATCAAGGAGAATCATAACTCAATTTATTTCTCATATTTTATTATATTACAGTTATATGAAAAATAGAAGTGTAAGTTTATAGTATTAATATATAACAAGAACAATGAGTATTTATTCAATGTAAAATAAAATGATGTTAATATGCTTTAGTAAATTTGTGTAATATTATACATTTGAACAAATATAATAATGAATTGAATATGATTGCTTAAAAATCGAATTTTTTAATGCATTAAGGAATAATTGTTAAAAAAAAATATTAGCGTCAAATAAATTGTAAGACATTTTTCAAAACTTTCAATATAAAATCAGATAATTATAGTTTAATAATTTATCTAAAATATTATTACAGACTCCGTTTATTTCTTAATCTTTAAAAGTCTCAAGATAAAATAAATTCAATAAAATTTAGCTTGAAATTGATAGCATATAAAATTAAAATAATAGGTTGATGCATGAAATTAATAAATTATTAATAGATAATAATAACATGTTTCAATTTTATAACAGTTGTTTGCATATTTCTACGTTAATTCATAGAAGCGCAATTCCTTTATTGTATATTGTATTATTTAAATACATGTATGTATATTATTGTATATAGCGCCATTTGATACCAAGGATATCAAGGAACGCGGAATTTAACAGCTGCAACGCTAGGAATAACCAATAACAGCAGTAAATAAATGCAACCACGCCCGTGAAGTTTCTTTTTGTGCATTTCAATCAATTCAATACATATGTTTCTGACACATCGCAAGTTTTTATTGAACTGTTCAAGTACTTAGAGATGGCAAAAAGTAATATAAGGCACGACTGTCATATCCTGAAAAACAATAAAATACAATATACAATTAACCTTGTTCTTTCATCTAAAATATATACAGTGTAGTGACATCACTCGTCGTTCATTGACTCATATAAGCATGAGCTATTCTTAAAGCATGTTTCATTTTAAATCTTGTACTTAAATAGTAAAGTTGATAATAAACATATTGTAGAAATTGTATTGTATATTCATACGATTCAGAATGATACTTTTATTGTTAATTTTTTATTTACGTACACATGTGCTTAGTCAAAAATACGAGGGTTGTTTTCGAAGCTCCGTATTGGATCCCGATTTGCCAACCCTTATATTAAATCGTGCTAGCATACCAGCAGAATGCATCAAAGAATGTCGTTCACGTTATTATATGTAAGTTATATAATTTTATTTTTTAATAATACCATTATCTAATATTATTTGTTAGTAGAATAACACAACAATAATAATGTAAACATTTTTTATAAATTCTTCACTAGGTTTGCTGGATTGATGAATGGTCAACAATGTTTTTGTGGTAGTAATTATGGAAGAAAAGGTATATCAACTTCTTGCACCCTTCCCTGCACTGCAGATCCAAATAATTATTGTGGCAGTCAAGAAGCAATGAGTATATATTCTACAGGTCAAAAAGGTATACTTATTGAACATTGCTATAAAGGGTCACTAAGTTTTTTATATTTATAGATTTATATGAATAAACACATATTCTCTTTAGGTCCAAGTCCACCAAGAGGAGCACAAATAATTCACAGTAGATCTACTGGTTTAGAAATTACATGGGAACCACCAAATATATCTAATGGAAATATTATACTTTATACTCTAAGAGCAGTAGTTATCGAAACACATGCTTCTGATTTATTACCAGTTGTGGAAAGTCAAGTGCAAGGTGGTTCTTCGAATAATACTATTTTACAAGGTTTACAGCCAGGAACCAAATATAATGTATCTATTGTTGCCACAAATACTCAAGGAAACAGTGAACCTGCATATATTTCAGGATGGACATTAATTGCTCCGCCTAATAAACCAAATATACCAAAAGTGATAGAACAAACAAGTACTACTATAACTGTTCTACTCTCAGAAGGATCTAGTGAATATGGGCCTGTTAATGCATATCAAGTGTTTGTTGTTCAACCCAGTATAATACCTCCATCAGGTCCCAGTGTTACATACTATAATTATGAAAAATCAATGGAGCTGGGTTTAGGATATTATATTACAGGAGAATTTGAATCGTCTGAATTTTATAAATTTAAAAAATTTACAGTCGGAGATGGCAAAATGATTGGAGGATATTACAATGCACCTTTGAATTCTCAAATGACCCCTCGAATAGGCTTAGCAGCGATTTCTAGATTTCAGAGGGAAGTACAGTTTGCTTATTCAGACTCTGTTACCAATATGAAAAGTTATGGCATAAATCAAAGTAATGAAATGGATGCAATAACAATTGTACTTTGCGTTGCAATTGGTATCTTAGGAGCACTATTAATAGCTTCAGTAGTATTGTACTTTGCGTTACGACGACGTCATGAGAAGTTTCGTATGACAAAACTACCGGAACAACAAGAACTCACATTACAAGGACCACTATATGAAGTGGACAATTTAGCGTATATTCCGGAAGATGTACCTGAAAGGATCAATCACTATCAGGAACTAAAAAATAAAGTATGGACTATACCGCAGAATGCATTAACAATTAATGACACTATAATACGTAGAGGAAGATTTGGTACTGTTCACACAGGTACAATCGAAAAAGATGGCAAATCCTTCACTGTAGCGGTACATAATATAGCTGACAGATTACTAAAAGCATCCGACAAAAGGAGTATGTTAAGAGAGTTGGATATTTGTATCAGAGCATCTCCAATGAAGTACCTTGCAGATCTTGTAGGAACTTGTGAAACACAAGACACTTTATACGTTGTCCTGGAAATGCCAACTCAGACGTTAAAAAGTCAATTGCTAGCTGCAAGGTCTGGAAATATATTTCCAGTTAATCAGATATTACTTATTGGGTCTATGGTGGCATCTGCTTTGCAGCATCTTGAAAATTGCAAAATTGTACATGATCATCTGTGTGCTCGTAGCATAGGTATTTGCAATGATTGGACGCCTAAACTGACAGGCCATGGTATTTCCAAATACGCGTTAGAAGATCTAAAGTATACTCGGTGGACAGCCGTTGAATGTTTTGGTAATAGAAAGAAACACATATCAGGTGTAATTTGGGCATTTGGTGTGCTTTTATGGGAAATGCTCAGTATGGGTGGTACACCTTATTCTAATCTGACACTAGACAGTGAAGTAGAAGAAGCAGTTGAACGAGGAATAAGATTACCACAGTTATTAGATACTCCCGATCCACTTTATGAAGTCATGTTATCTTGCTGGCACACTGATAGTCAAGAAAGACCAACATTTGCTGAACTTACAAGATTGGTAAATGTTCCTTTTAATTATTTCATTTTCAATATAAAATACTTTTTCATTATACATACTCTATCATGTTTTATATTTTTAGGACACGTTAAGCATTTGTCCCATCACAGCAATTACAGAATCATATGTTCCAGAATTAGAATTAAATTGACATCATCAATGAGCAAGTGCTTGTATTTCAATTATATCTACATAATATTTATTAAGTGTTGTATATAGTCATCTTATGTATGTTAGGTATTAGTAGATATTATTTTTTACTTTGTGCAGTTACCATTGCAATTTTTTTGCTATATTTTATACCTTTATTTTTTATATTTGTTTTGAAACCGAAATGTAAGGCAATTATTGCTGGTAACATTATCCGTCCGCAGGTTTAGAATAAGATTGAAGAAATACGATTTTTCGAAAAATAACTTTCTATTTAATGACAAAGATATTCTAAAGGAGTGATAAAGGATACGTTACAAATATAGGAATAATCAGAAATTTGAATGCAGTTTTTAAATAATTTTGTACCATGACTATATTACAAAACAAAGTACTTATTAATGTTATATTTCATAAAGTTTTATTACTAAATAATAATACGATTGTAGCCATTTAGATATAGTCATTGCAAAATAATAACAAATTATTTCAGGCATTTTTAAATAGATATTTCTTGATGTACAGTATCATTTTGGTACATTGTATGATAATAATTATATAAATGGATTTACTGATTTTATCATTGTATATGTATATACATCATTACTATGTAATTTGAATAGTAATGATTGAATTTATGTATTTACGACAGCTTTTCTTAAGAAATTACTTATAAGAAACTAGGATGATCTCATTCTTTACATATGCATATAGTACATGGACTATCAGTATTCATTGTGAATTTATTATTCTGTACTTATGTTTAACTATGTGTTCTACATTGTAAAACGTTTTGATATTGTATAATGTATTTGCGTTTGACATTGTATCTAGTATTAAAGAGAAATACTTTAAGATACATACATAGGTCTTATTAAACCAACATATTTTTGCACAAATTATGAGATCTGTTCCTTAGGTTTTACCTAATTATTATACAATTTAGTATAAATAGAAAAATTGAACTGAAACATGCAACTCTTTTTTGTAAGTACAATGCAACACAATAATCATTTGCTTACATACACAGAATACAAATAAATTCTCTTTAAACAGTTTCTTCTAAATCTCTTTAAAAAGTTCTTTTAAAATATTGTTAGAAAAGTTTTATAAATACATAATGATCCGTAATTTATATAATAACATCTTATATCATTGTAATTCATTAGTATAAAGATAAAATAAACAATTTATCATTTACATACATATGATATATTCACGATAACCGCCGTTCTCAGTGTCTTGTCTATTATAAATCGTCCCAAAATTCAAACGTGTCCCGGATTTCCGGCACTCTGCTGATCTTTGTTATCTATGACGCTGCAAAATGACCAAGAACTAACCAAGAATAGAGACCCTCTAACTCTAACCAAGAAAAACTGGGGAGATGTACCACCGTGGTTGCATTTGTATGATTTGGGCAAATATTGTTTGACGTTTCTTAAATGTTGTATAAGTGTATTAGATGCAATAAATTAATTACAAAACAAAAAATTAATTTAATTACAGACTGTAGTAATTAAATTTAATTACAGACAAATACAGAAAATATGAAAAATTATGTTTGTGCCATCATAACACACGGTCATCATACCGATATTGCTTTGAAAATCTATAGGTAAAAAAATAAAAAATTTTTAACGTAATAATTTGTATAATTTTATTTGAACAAGTATTTTTCATTCACAATAATTTTAAGATATTAAATTGTTTACATATTTTTTCAGTAATCGTATATTATTGATTATTACGCATTTTAAGAAATTTGGTTCCTTGGTATCAGTAACTCGAGGACCTATATTGCAGCAGTTTGGTGGTAGTTATAATTCTATAAAGTAAGTAACTTAATGAATATTGTAAAATATCTATATTTTTCCTATTTATTTATTGCATATAACAATTAATGTAAATGTTTCATTTAGGGTTGTATTTGGAAGAGATGATATCGAAGTTGCTGCAGCTGCCAAATTCATAGCTGAACAAATTACTCCAGATAAACCATTATTAGTTTCAATATCTCTAAAAGATTATGATTCAGATACTTTAAAAGCCATTGCTGCAGCTATAAATGAAATAAAGCCGTGGTGATGTTGTAACATAAAGATGCAATTATGACTTTAATTTTTGGTCAATTAGTCATTGGCCCACCTGGGAGTGGGAAAACTACATACTGTCATGCTATGGCAAAATTTTTGGAGAAACTGGGTAGAAAAGTAGCTGTTATTAATATAGGTAAAAACTGATATTGAAACTATTGACATAGGTAGCAACTATAGAAATATTTTACCTTTATCCTTATTTTTTTACAGATCCAGCAAATGAAAACATGGAATATAAACCAACAGTTGATATATCCGAATTAATAAAACACGAAGAAGTAATGTCACATTATAGACTTGGACCAAATGGAGCTCTTGTTTATTGCATGGAATTCTTAGAAGCTAATATAAAATGGCTAATTACAAAAGTTTTAAATTTAAAAGATTATTATATCATTATTGACTGTCCAGGGCAGGTGTGTACATATAAGTTCTATTTTAATCCTACTGACATTATACTTCAATTTTTATTAACAGGTTGAGTTATATACACATCACAACTCAATTAGTGTAATTGCTGAAAAATTAGGACAAAATTTAGTCAGGCTATGCAGTGTGCATCTTGTAGATTCTCACCATTGTAGTGATGCTGGTACCTATCAATTCTATTTACTACTGTTGTGTTCTGAACATTGTTACAGAAAAATATATATTTACAAAGATAATATTACATACTAATGATATTTCGGATTGTAGGTAAATATTTATCATCCATAATTCTTTGTACAACAACCATGTTAAAGCTAGGTTTACCTCATGTTAACGTTATGACAAAGTTTGACGAAATGAAAAAGTTTAGTCATTGTCTAGATTTCAATGTAGATTTTTATACTGAAGTACTTGATCTAAACTATTTATTGGATAAATTGGATGAAAACCCATTTACATCAAAGTGAGCCTCCTTTCTGCACATTTTCATAGCAGTTATAGTCTCATTATTTTTAATATAGGAAAGTTCTCCAATTTTTTCTAGATACAAAAAACTAAATGCAGCTTTTGTGTCACTGATAGAAGATTACAGTCTTGTCAGTTTTATACCACTGGATGTTTCTAATCAAGCACTGTTACTGCAAGTAAAAAATGTAGTAGATAAGGCTAATGGTTATATCTTTGGTGGAAACGAACCTCAAGATGTTCAAACCCTACTTGCGTGTGCTGTTGGAGCAGTAAATGAAACTGAAAAACTGTCTACAATAGATTCATATTTCGAATAAAGATCTGTTTTGTAAAAATAAAATAATGTAACTTATATTATTTATGTATACCTTATTATACTTCAAACTATTTAGGGATATGATTAGTTACATTTTTAAATGCAATACAAAAAATTAATAAATATAATTTTAATAATTTATTGAATTTCCGACTAGTCTATTTGATTGACAAATATTTGTGCTAAATCATCATAATCATATGTCCTCTTCAAGAATGTGTCTACCAACTTTAACCCTGAGATAGTCTGAAATATTTCAAATGTAGATTAGCGTATTAAAGTTTCAATTTTTACACAACAGTACTTACTATAATACCACTATGCAATGCAATCAGACACAATGGGATATCTATTGATACTCCTGGTTTTAATGTTCCAATCTTTGTATTTGATATGCCACACCACGCTATAGAGCTACTAGATTCCAAACTAAGCATTAAATCCATACTTCTTTCTCTAAAACAACGTGATGAAATAATTTCAATAAATTCATTTAGAAAAAAGTTGTTATAGTTAAAGAAGCACTTACGATGTATTTATTATACGACAATTAAATTTAACTGACTGTTCAAGATAAACTTTCAGAGGAATGTCTTTCATGGTAACTCGTAGATCGCCATATTCAGGTGCCTGAAGAATTAAAATATAAATGAGATACTACAAAACTTGTTCATTTACAAATATAATAGTAAATAACATGACAAACCATCCTTTGTAACTGACTTGTTTGTAGTCTTCCCCTTTCTCCTAAATTACTTCTCCAAATAATATCTAATTTCCCAATATTTGTTGCATTGTGCATCATTTTTGGATCCTTTAATAAAGTTAATTGTGGTTTTAAGCAATACAAGTACTGTCTGCTACAATCAGTATCTAATACGTTAACTAATCCATAAATAGATTCTCCTTTTTCGTTTGTATTGAGAGTTGAGACTAAAGAAATGCAAATATTCGTAATTTAGCCTGCAATTAGATTGTTCAAAGTAATGGAATATAGGGAACTTACCGCTAAATAAATTTGATGATTCAAGTGAAACTTTTTCTAAACATATAGGTCCTGCTGTAAGATTCTGTATTTGTGCTTCAAGATACACTTCATCTGACTTCAAGAAAAGAATGTTTTTATTAAGTTTCCCTTATCAAATAAATAAGTAAATAGTATCGTTAGCAAAACATTTTATTATATAAAATTTATAATCATAAGACATGTTACCTCTGCATTATAAAACTTTGTTTTTACATCTAAGGGTTTCACTACTTGAAGTTTATAATACTTTGTAAATGACTGTGGAGTGCCACTTGAATTTGTAGGTGTATAAATTACTTCACATACTAGTCTGAAACATATTTGTATTGATTATTTAGTTCTTAAGTATTTACACAAAAGTTTTCAACCCTATGTCCTTACAGATGTGTGCCCATTTCTTTTACTTCATGATGTATTACTTCATCAACTGTACTATCAGGTGGTAAATCTTTCATTTCTCTACTACTACCAGAAAGGGGAATAATTTGAGTACTTGTTCGTAAATCTGCCTGTAATACAAAAAATCGTTAACAGCAATTTATTGTATTTTGAATATATGAAACTACTGCTACAATAAGTATCATATCAGTAAAATCTATACATCATAATTGTAATGTAAAAACATTACTTACTTTAACAATAACATTTTTGACTAACTGATTACTGCCATTATGTACACAAAGATAGCTTGAAAAGATTTCACCTAAATAAATGTTCCTGGAAAAGCATATATACACATTCAATTAAACTGTTTCATATAGGTAACGATAATGAGTATTATTTCATTACTTATCGTTAGACTCTACATTTTATGTATATATCAATGCTTAAACCATTATAACATGAAAATATTAATAAACAATGATAAATTATCTAAAAAAAAATGTAAAAACATTTAGTCCAATAAATTCTTTAGTAGAGAAGTTTTAGAAAGAATTTTTGTTCAATTATTATTCTTGTAAATTAGCTTATAAAATTGTTAATTTACATAAAAATTCATAGGCTGTATATCACTATGTATTTAGTATGTAGATTAAAGTACATAATGCAATTGTTGTATTATGCTATATAATATATAATTCTTATATTAGGATGCATATACCCAAAACTTTGTGGTAAAACCATAAATTGTCCTACAGCAAGAGTTTCCATTCCTTGCAAAGCAGTACAATCATTTTTCAGTTCATTATTTAATGTATTTCCAGGAAGATCCATTGAATCGCAAGTAACCACTACTGGACTTGCAAGAGTAGGTCGAGTTAATCTCATCACTGAAAACATTGTATTACATGTTTTAAATGCATAATTGCTAAAAGTATTTGGTTTTTGTCTAGATTACAGTTGAAATAAGTGCAGTAAATATATGTGTACAAGTGTAATATCAAATATCATATTAGAAAAAAATGGATCTGTTACCTTTCAGTGCTAACAAGTGTTCACTTTTTGGTTTAGTTTCCATTCTGATTACAAACTTGAACACTAAATAAGTTAGAAAAATAATTTTATACTAAAAGCAAGTAACAGTATCTGTCAAACGTCACTGTAGAAACATAACCTGTGATATATCTAACGTTAAATTCGATCCGACTTGTCAATTCACTATTTTGGTAATCAATATGAATTAACGAATCACTTTATATAACGCTTTCTTAATTTATATTACATACACTTTTTTACGCTTTGAAAACAGTGTTACATATATTTACATACATACATACACACAAAGGTGAAGAAACGATAAAGCAAGTGAAAAAGCACATATAATATTTTAAATTTACAATATAATTGGAAATCGTCAATGAAATTATTAAGGAAGAGAAAATTCAAATATTGTTAAATAATATTAAAAAAAACTCTAAGGTTCAAAGTTTTATTTAATTTAGTCATGTAATTTAACTAAAATATCCCGAGAGGGCGTATTCAAAAGTGCACAGTGCACCTGCATATACGTATCTATAATGCATTTCTATGTCAAAGATTATAGATTATTGTGAATGCGTGTGAATGTATGTAAATATTCGTGTTTTTATGTTTTTACTTTATTTCAAAACTATATAATTTTAATATTCAATTCAGTAAAAGCAACTTATGATACCATAAGTAGTGAAAACTTGAAAAGTACAAGGATCCGCTGATTTCGATAATAGTTGATCCATAATCGTTATCACAAGTTCTGTAAAAAAATGCAGTTTCAGTAGTTGTAGAAGTAAACAATTTTATACATTACAATTTCAGTTGATAAATAAAACAATATGATTTTATGGAATGGCTGAATTGCATGTGATTGGTCAAATTTCGTCGGCAATAAGTTTTAAACAATCACGGCTTTTATGCAAGTGGAGTTTTCATGCCGGTAATTTAGTTGTTTATTATTTTATAAATACGAAAGTATTAATTTTTGGCTTTGTAAATAAAAATTTGTTTTTGTTGTAGGTAATGGTTGGAAAGTTTTGAATGGTTGTGAAGAAGGACAGACACAAGAAAGTTGTGATTTATATACAAATGAACCAGTTTGGGATCATCCAATAGATATACATTATACAACACAAACTCTTCAAAATTCACCCAAACTTTTGCTTCAAATATATTGTAGAGACACACATGAAAGAATATTATTTACATCTTATGGTGTTTGTAATATTCCTCTATCTCCTGGACTACATTCTATAGAATGCCATACATGGAAACCAATTGGTAAGTTAAACATTTTGTAACAATACCTTCTAAAATATTTTATCACTTTACATATATAATGTATTTTTCAATTTGAACATTTCTATAGGTAACTGGAAAGACAGACTAAGAGATAAATTTTTGGGAATAACTTTACAATTAAAATCACCAAATGTTCTAGTTAATTCTTTGGATAGATTTGAATTACTTACAGAAAGTATGGGTACAGTTAAAATGGAAATACACATACTCACACGAAACTTTGAAAAATATGGATGTCATATGTAAACATGCATTAGGATATTATTGTTTATCAACAAAATTTACAAGAATCTACAATTTAATCTAAAATGATCAAGATGAATGGGAAAACATTTGCACTAATGCTTTTTTGCATCATGTGTAATGAAATAATGCACGCCAAGAAAATTGAAGAGATATTTACCTGTATAAATGAAACAGAATGTAATGATTTATCAGAAAAAGATGACATTGAAGAATCATTGACCACTACAATTGAAAGTATTTATAGTTCAACTACTGTCAGTTCCAATAATTCTACAGACTCAACAGAGAATATAAAGATTCAAATACTACCAACTATGCAAACACCTAATAAATTGAACTCCAGAATTGAAATAAGAAATCATTCTGTACATAAAGTACAATCTGATGTATGCGAATGTAATTTAGTAGTAAGTTGATATGTTTTGTTATAACTTACATTTAATATAAAAAATTGCATCTGATGTGTATTAATTCTAACACCTTTATTTACACGAAAGGTATCATCCTGTGACATCAATTGTTGTTGTGATAAAGATTGCACTGACTTTCATTTAATGGTTTTTTCACATTGCGAAAATCATCAGGCAGATTTGTATGATAAACGATATTGTTATAATAGAAATTTTATAGAACGGAATAACACACCGTATATACTTGAACAATTAGCGAGCAATCTTTTTTGTATTTTGTATGACAATCTTCCACCTACATACAGTGTCACCAATGACCTGGTAAGTTTTCAGTATAAAAAAATCTTTTATCCCTAGTGTTGTATTGAATCTTTAAATTCGTATAGGATATAAAAACTGAAAAAGATTTAAGGGAAGCAATGAACCCAAATAGACTGAAATGGAACTGGGAAAACCAATTACAAGTAGCTGAATATAATACTTCGAGTCCTTATCAAGATGGTGACATTATATGGATTATACAGAATATCTACATCCAACCCTTTGGTATTTATTATCATACAGATAATATTATAATAATTATTATTAACCCTCTTTGTATGATTTACTTTAGAACTGTTACAATCTGGATTTACCGACATATGTATATTCAAAAAAGCTGTAAAATACCTTCGGAAATGGCAAAATCAGTGTTTGCAAACCGAATTAATTAATACAAACAAATTCCTCTTTCCAACAGCATTTAATAATTTTACTGTTATTGCTTCTCCACATCTGCTAAATGAAACTTACATTGAGATGTCAGATCAGGTACTTGTAAAGTAGTGATATTTTACCAGTTAATGTATGTTTTTTACACATAAAATTTTTCATTCACAGATTTGTCCCAAGAATATTTGTCTCACGTTGACGAATTATTATTGTAAACATTCTTGGCAAGAATGTAACAATACTATAATGCCAGGGTCTTGTGTTAATGGAACATGTTACAATGTTGTTACTGGTGTGAAATATTTAATCGTTCATAATGGTTCTGCGGGAATTAACAGCGTTAATGTATATTTCAGTATAGGTAACGTTTCTCAAAGTTTTTACCAACAATTTGAGACAATTTACGAATGGGCTGAACTTGATAAGGAAAAAAGTTTTTCTCTTAGTGGTAATCCTGGTTATATTCTCGGAAAGCCACTAATTATTGGTACTTTAAACAACACCAATAACGTTAAAACTGTCATTTTTAATAAAACCGATAGTTATTTGACATTACCTATAGCTACAAGAGGCGGTGAATGTAGCGGAATAAATAGGTATACTGTTGCCTTTGGAGAAGACAGTAAGATCCGATGTTCTGTGCCTTTATATACTAATAACTTTAATACATCATCTTGTATAGAATTACAAAATCGTACTATGTACTTCTTGCTTAAAGATTCTATGTTTAATATTACTGAAACTGACCACTACAGTATTTATGTTTCAAAGACAGGCAATTTTACTAACAATAATACAGCTGATTGGGCACAAATTTTACTTGATAGAGTACCGCAGAATATTGTGACAGGGCAATTAATCAATGATCGTTTACATTGTTCAGGCTTAATAACTTCTGTTCACTTACATATTTTGTATTCTGCTTTAGCAAAACCCGAGACTTTAACTAATTATAATATACTAGGAATAGGTATTTATTTTTCGAACGAGTCTGATATATCATGGTCAAAGTGTTTGACTGAGAATTGTACAAACGTATTAAAAGTAGATATCGTTAGTTACGTTACATTTCACGATATATCGAAGCCGTCCAGATATTACTTTGTAGGTAGCCCTAATTTAGATTTCACCTTGCCGTATGATTTTTTTTATCCTTTTTTAAGTAGTTCAATGTGTATCAAGTCAAATGTGTTTTTCATAAGGAGTATAGTGTTCACTGTAGTTTTGTACAGTTCCTTTTCTTAACTTCATGCAATCCTTACACCAATGCAAGTGTGTAATGAAATATTAATGTATTCAAAATATATATGGTAACAGAAACCAAATTGCAGCATACCAAAAATAATTCTATGTTTGTATATAACGAAATAAGAAATCCTGCGAGATACAATTGTTATTTTATAACGATATTTCAATAATGTGTTTGAAATAAAAAAAAATTAAACTAGAAAGCTTCGTGTTACTGTACACCTTTGCCGTATGAAAATTGAGCTATTTAACATTAATTTCGTGTATTATGTAAATACCCAAATAATTGTTAAAGTTCTAAAAGAATCGTTTATTGTTTTCATTCTATTTGTTTATCTATTTTTTGTCATGTTTATAAACCTTGATATTCAAACATTGTAAAATTCCTCCGAATATTTAAAATATAATTTTCATGATCAAATAATTCGTTAACTTTTTCGAATAATATTTAATACTTTTTAAAATGTGAAAGAGCATTTCAAATTTTCTCGAGCTTATGCATTGAATGCATTTCAAATGAATCACGATGGCGCGGACGAAAATCCACTAAGAGTTTCGACCAATGAGAAAAATCTCTTTAAATCATTCGCCAATCACGAACAGCTTGTTTCTTCTCTAAAATCTCGCCAGTGTAAACTTGGTACAAACTCCTGCAGCCGTCGTGATGCAGTATGGGACGTTGGGTTGTGCTTCGCTCCAATACAAGATGGCTGACACTTGTTAGTAGCGTATTTTCGTTTGATCGAATGTGCATTTTTCTAAAAAAAGTCAGTGCCTTCGTACCTGTGTATGGTGCACGCACGATTCCATAACTAATACAGAAGAGGTTTTCCCTTTTGTACCATATAGTTCTCTTATCATGTATTATCAGGAGATACGAAAATGTGCCGTGAAAGTGCTAGAGGCAGAATAATTACCCGTCACCAGCCATGTTCATATGTGTTCTTTTGTTATGACAATTGTGATATAATTCTCGTGGAATATAGTGCCAAGGTGAAGTGATATCTCGCTTTGTTGCGGTTCTGCTCTCCGTCGCTGGTGTTTCGCACGAGATTCGTTTCGCTACGAAATAGATTAAATGAAAGGTATGTATTTATCGTCGTCGGTACGCCTATCCGCGAGTCATTCTCGAAACCTTATATCCATGTATTTTCTCTTTTTTTTATTCCGATTGTCTTTTTTTCCTCCGACTCTTCATACTTATGATACACGAGAACCGAGTGACCTATTAACCCGCTGTATCGATTAACACGATGTCACGTACGGTTTCTCAGTTTCTCTCTGACATATTCCTCGAATTTTCTTCGCTGTCACATACTGTTTTTACGTTTTCTTAGAATCAGACGGTTTCTAATTGTACGGCTTTTTTAAATAGTAATCGACGGTGCACAAGAACCGATTGAAATGCTGTCTCGATTTCTAACATTAGTTTTCAAATACATAATTCGTATTCGAGCGAAAGCGTGATTGTTTACGATATTTAACGTGAAAAAACTCCGAAACAGGACTAGAATGGGGAAACTGAACATGGCAGTAACATTGGTAATGAGATTTGATCATAACGCGCTATTAGATGAAAGATACTCCATCTTAATTCAACATGTTCTGAAAACATTGTTTATTCGCAAAATATTTCTTGTAGCAAATAACCGTGAAAATGTACTTCGTGATATTAGTACCGAATCATTGACTTACATTAAATGTATTCATGTATTACTTAACAAATATTGAGTTTATAGCCTGAAACATAGCATTATTTATCATTTTAAAGAATGGATTTTATTTCACTAATACGACATTCAACTTTGCATTAGATGTATCGAATGTAATTCAAGATGATAATAAATTCAATAGCTTGCTCAAATGTCTCAATAAATGTGCGTTATCCTTTTAAACACGTACAATGATAATAAATTCTTCGGAATTAATTTAATTTCCGTTTTCTTTGTTTCATGAGATAAAAATGTATTATTTGTGGCACCTGCATATTGGCCGCAGTATGAATGTTACGAAAGCATCGCGCGATAAATCGATAATCTCGAAATCGTTTTAATGCAATAACAAGCAAGAAAATTAGCCAGAATATCATTATTGTGCGCGATTCGTTTAAAATTCGCCGTGAAAGCATTCAGCTCACGTCTGACACGAAGCATGTAAATCACAAATGTGATATTGAAACTACCACTGAAATACTAACCAAACTTACGCCGTGTTATATCTACCTATTCACATATTTTTAACCAAAAAAAGATACTTTATTTACACTATGCAATTACAACGAAACTTCCATAAAGTACCGAAAACTAAAGCCTCGTTGGTAACACTTGCAGTCGTGCCATGATACTTATAAACAGTAATTTTTAACACATTCTACAAATCGTTTCGTCATTAATCATCAAAATGCAATTGTTTTGTACAATGTGTATACACATATTATCATTATCGGTTTTCTTTTTGTATGACAGCAAATGACATAACCTTACTTTGTTGACACAAGCTTGTAAATATCTCTTGTATCATGTATATTACAAACATGCTCTTATGTTTATATATTTTTTTTTTCTAATTAATTTTTTACAAATAGCTGAGATCAATGTTTTTTTCAACGAAGCTTCCACATAAATTAGAGATAAATCGTACGACGCATTATCTTATATTTTAGATATAAATCTGGAAGTCCGTTGACTGTTAAGCGTTCGTCAATAATCGGTAAAGTTCGTTTAGCTCCTCACAGCGTATCGATGTTACGGTGCACCATTTGTACAGAATTAATTATCATTTCATTTTAAATAACGTTTCGCCATTCCATGCTTCTGCATAAAGGAATTCTGGCTCCGAGTGCCTTTCGAATCTTCGTTATCGTCAATTATCGAATATATAGCCGAATAAATTGAATATTAAAAACTTTCGATCAAATTATTAATAAAGAACAATTCTCCCCCCAAAAATAAGAATAATATCATTCTTTCCACATTGAATATTTCGTATTAATTATTTTCATCTACATTGTCATTTATAAATATTAGAATATCTGACCTGTATGAAAAAAATATGTTTGATAAAAATTATATATTTTTCAAGCTATAAAATGAATTCGAACACAAAGGGATTATGAAAGTGTTTAACAAAACAATTCATTTATTTTGAAGTTAATAGAATCATTGACAAAGGAAATCAGTTTCTGCGAAAAATTAACCAAAAATTTGAGTCTATGTGTACATCTACTTCTCACATTCACTACTACTCGACACGGTACGTCTACTTGTGTCACATTTACTCCATACCTACTCGATAAGCGTTCTAATACTCATGAACGTGAGTTACATCATATTCATTCGAAAGATAAGCACATACAAAATCGAAAAGTTTCAATCTGTTTATGGAAATATGATTTCCATGTTTCTCTACTATTAACTCGATCGGGCTATTTCAAGATCAATAATATACAGATAAGAAAAGTAAATGAAACAATTACGCGCCAGAATATTCACATTTAATTAAAATCGACAGAATTGAAACTGGCGTTTGTTAATTATTACCATCGCTGTGAATAATTCCGACCTTTATTCACGAAGATAACGACGATGATCAAAATATTCGTTTTTACGATTAAATAATTATACACGTTCTCCCCGAGAACGGTCGAAGCGTTTCCCTATAAAAGAATCATCGTGTCTACACTATTATATTTTTGCCTCTGTATTCTGGACAGATTTCCAGTCGGATCTGTGTTCTTAAAATATGTCCGTCGGATAAGGGTGAAATATGCATCTAAATAGTAGGCCAGTCTTGTTCTATTTCAAGAATAACTAGCGTACTGTCGCCGTACGCCTTTGATATGATTACATTATATGTCCGTAATCCGTAAGAATTGGGGATCGGGCAAGATTTCGTGGGAAAGAAAATGAAAATATTGGATTTTGAACTTTCGTTTGTAACGCTACGCGCACGATAAACTTGTTTTCGACGGATTATGATACGTAGATGTCGAACTGTTAACTCTTGCTAATCGCGTCTCGCAGATGGTCCAATGAGATTTCATTTATCGAGCCGCGATTTCGTCGGAACAATTTAACTGTTCGTTTCGTTTCTGCGATTCGAAATAGTTCTTCGGTGTAAGTAACATCGTGATAGCCATCGTGCCGTTTGCCAAAATGATTAACTCGACAAACTTGACATTTAACATTTCATTATAATTTATTCATTTACTCATATTTTAACATGTTTTTAGATAGAATTATTAAGCATCAGTGAAGTGCTTTGGCATTAAAATGTGAAAAAAATTCAAAAAATGAAGTTAGTTATTTTGGCTTGTGAGTGGCTCAATTGATAGTATACCATTGGTACTGTTGATGTTATTCATATCATTTTCAATATTAATTGCATTGGTGATATTGTTACTATTCAGATAATTTATAGTATATACATTATTAGTACTATCGATATGATTGGTAGAATTGGAAATCCTGTTCGTGTTAATACTACTAATACTATTGATCCTATTGGTGGTATTGATTTTTTCTTAAAGACTAATTAAACAAATAATGTTCTATAATAAGCATGTGATAATACTTAATTTTATAAGACAACGTGGAGGGAAGGCATGATAAAAGAAAAAAGACCTTCATTAGAAAACGATGTTGGCCTTTGCTTTATTTTTGTTTAACGAGGGGTTATTCTTAATAACAAGTATAGACTGCAAGGTGTAGCATGATTTAAGAATAACCCAATCTATTTAAATAACAAAGCATATATTGGTTTTAATAAAGAATATTTTTATCAAGTTTCATGATAAAAAATGTGATGATATCCAATAGAGAGTTTGATAAATCAATGGAACATGGCTAGGTAATAATAGTTTATCAACAATGTACGTTTTCTCGATAAGAAATAATCTTCGTGTTTGGATACTAGTGAAACGTTTCTTTCTGAAGTAGAAACTGCCTTTGATTCCTTTTTGCGTATAATATTTTCTCGAAAGCAGATGCGATATATGTATACGTATGGTTTTTGAAACGAATAGATGAGAAGACAGTAAATAATAATTAATCAGGAATGTAAATTGCACACTATTACGAGCTTATGAAAGTAAATGACAGATGAGAGAGAGACAATCCCAGCGGCAAAGGGGGCATAATTATTTATTAGCTTCGTACATAGTAAATGATCAAACATCCTGCGTATATTTAAACGCGCTGGTCTTCAAACCGTAACAATTATTTTAAGTGGAATTAATTGTTGAACTGTGATCGAATAAACAAGACGAAATCCAACGATGAGCTTTCTTCCTTTATTGTGTATTACCATACCGCGAATCCTTATGCACATTTTTAGATTCTCATTAGATCATTTGATGAGAGTTTACCCTATTTGAAATGAAGATCAATTATCCGTTCGATAGAATTAAAAAAATTGCAAATATAAGTTAAACATTTATTTAGCCGATTAGATAGACGTTAGAGTTCACGACAATCTCGAGCTTGGAAAATGTGCAGGGTGTTTCTAAGTGAAACGATGATACTTTGCTAGTTTGTTCGAGAAAAACGTGGGCTGTAACGAAATTTGGTTAAAAACTCAATTAGACAATTGATTAGGAAATAAATTTCCTTGTAAAAATGTTTTTAAATTTAAAATGTAAAAAAAAAATTCTATCTAGATTTACCTTTCATAATTATTAAAAATGATCAATACATTGTCTATTGGCTGAATGTTTAACACTTTTTTTGTATGATACTTTTCAATGTGTTGTTGGAGTTACAAATTACAAAAAAAGGTATTTGTACTTACTTGTTCGTTTGAATAATTTTATAGATCCTGTGATGTATTAAAAATAATTCTATTACAAATCTGTTTTTTTCAGTTGTAGTAAGCTCTAGAAAAAAAAACGTTTTTCACCATTATATATTTTTTCATCGACTGTATGTTTGTAGAAGATTTTGTTCTGATTTTTACACGTAGAACACACTGTCAAATTTGACTTGTATAATATAATATTGAAATATAATTTATCCAAAGTGTTCGTGGTATCATTGTATTCTGGATTTTTAACAAGTTTTAAAAAAATTTAAACAAGTTACTTTTACAAAATATTTCTTTGAATTTAAATTTTTCTATTTTATATTAATGGTTAATCACAAATTTCCTACGGTTTAATAGGTGTACGAATAATAATTAGAACTGTTGTGTATGTATTGGAAAGTTGCTTTCGCCTCTTACCATAGCACGCGAACTTAATATTCTGTTAACTTCTACTTAAAGGTGAAATTGCTGATTTTACATAAAAATACAAAAAAATGCAATGAAACTAATATATACATTGTTCAAAACAATTCGGGGATCGCATATTACAGCCGTTGTGCTCATCAACATGGCATATAATTCCTGGAAAGTTTTCTATTTTTTTTTTATAAAAACAAAATTAGGTATTGCCATCGTATGAAAAACGTCAGTTTATCCAAGCATTTGTTTCGTTTTTTTTGTCACTCTAATTGTATCGAGCTTGAAGTTCGGTGTTAGCTTGTGAAACTCTTCAGTATAGAATTTTTTCATTGATCCTAGTTTTCAGAAAATAGTCAAGAAAATGCTAGTTACAATATTTCTGTCAACCAAAAGTTCCTCTATTCGTAATCTGAATCGAATTTAAAACTGCTGAACGTAGCTATGTAGAAGGTCAGGGTTCTTGTCAGTTTTCAAATGTAAAGTATAAATTTCGAGACGTTACTTTTGTCACATGCACTCGTTTTCTTTGTTAAATAAAATTGCAATTCATTCTGAACTGTTCATAATGCCTCGTTCGGAACAAGTACAAATATTTACTGCTTTGTTTCGCCGTGGCTCTATGAACTATACTTCGTACTGTTTGCAAATGCTTTGTCGGGTAAACATAGAATAATGAGTTTTAATAGATCTGTGGATATCTGGATAAATTGGGTACACACGATTACGCTTAAATTATCCAGAAACGTGAAACGTAATGCATAAATGTTGCATTCATGCATCCTGTGTTATTACTTAGGTATTTACGATTTTTCGAGTATGTACCTAATTTATAGTCTTTTGTTCGAGATAATGGTATTCCACAAGACAATCGATTATTTTTGTTCTGACATTAAGTTTTGTATGTAAACTAACAGGTTATTAATATTTTTTTTTATTATAAGTAGCCTATTTTATTTAATCTTTTCGTCATGGTGGAACTAGAAAAAAGTGTTGTAGGGCTCTGAATTACTTCGAATATGAACATGTGGCGAAAAAGTCGAATCACTTCGAACATGATTCGATATTTGAAAGTCTTGAATGTTCTGATTATCAGCTATGGGAAATTTGTATGGATGACTACGGTCGCTCTTAACCCTTTAACGGCGTTTGACGAGTATACCCGCCGTGTGGAAAAAATAAAATAACTTTTGTTATAAAAAACGAAATTTCAGTAAAAATTGAAAAATATATTTCTTTTACTAGAATGAAGGAATTAGATGGTTACACATTTTCAAAACAAAATTCCGCCCTTAAAGGGCATAATAATTTATGCGAACGAGCAATAAAAGTTTTAGAAGTAATAGAATTTATATGACTAATAGAAGACTAAAACTTGACTAACTGCTGTTGAAGTTTATTATCATTCGATATGTCTGGAGCAACTATGGTGGATACCAGTGTTCGAGTAGTCGAGTGACTCGAGAGTACTTGGATACCCGGTTCAGATGGATAACAATAATTTATAACGCTTATCCGTGATGCTTTATGGTTTGACGAGTCCATTAAACGAAATCAATAATTTCTAATCGTTGTAATTAAGGTTGATTTTATGAGAATGCACGATGGAAACTCTATGGGACAAGAAACAGATTAAATATGGTGCCTAGTTTAAATGCATTAAGGAATAATCGATAGAAATTTCTCAAGCATTTTTTCCTCCATTGAATTTTCATTTTCTTCCTATTACCAAGGTTATTGTACAACATTGATTAAAACAAAATATACAAAATTGCAAGCACGGAAAACAAATTATTGCAATATTACAGTTATAATGGAACGATGAGTGTTTGTAGGTGACAGTCTACACAGTTCGTTTTTGTCACATTCAGAAGAAACTTGAAAATATTCCTGGTTTATCAGCTATAGCTGAAAGATTACTATTGATCGATAAAATTCTATTACTATTCACTCCCCTATGAATACAAATTACAAGATTCTTTAATGTCATCGAGAAACCTAGTAAAACATAAACAAATTGCAGTACGAGATTATGAGATGACCCAGTAGTGTTTAAAATCCATTGCAGTAAACAGTGTATTGTACTCCAATAAGGTTTCCATGTTACTCGGAATTTAATGTTAATTATCGGCATCTCTCGCGTAGATTTTATGGATTTATAGCTTATAAGGCTCTATGAAATACAATAAAAAACAAAACTTTCATAGAATGTAACGACTTTTCCATTGTATTCACAACTCAATAAGATACATAAGAGAAACAAGAAATTCTTATATTTACTACTGTCTACATAAGAGAAACAAGAAATTCCTATATTTATTTCAGTTTTCATAAAAATCTACAGTCTGGTTATTAAAATACACTTAGAAGGTTAGAATCATTGAAACCGCCATTATTTAAATGTCAAAACAGAGCGAAGTCACGTGACGCCGGCCGGCAACCGCTTACTGTGAAATACAATAAAAGACAAAAATTCCCGTTAGATGCAACGAGTTTTCTTGTCTCTATAAATCACATTACAATTAGTAATTTTCCATAAAAATCTGCAGTTTAGTCATTACAATACACCTATCAAGAGAAACGTCGAAACCGCCATTATTCAAACTTCGCGACATAACCCTATTGGCGGATGCGAATTCACGTCTCCGTGACAGCGGCCATGGAAATGTTAACCTGCTCCACAGAAGAGAGCCACTACAGGCGACGTTTACTCCTAACAATTCACCCACGTTACAGTGTCGCCGTATAGTAGCTAGAAAGGAGGGGGAGATTTAAAACAAAAGACAATGGAGGCCTACTCGAGTGGTGTGTTATACATGAGAATCACCCTGTTCCTTCCCTTAACCAATTAGAAACTTTTCACCGCAGAGCATGTATTGAACCCCCCTCCCCCTCTCGGTTTTCCATCGTTTTCAAGTCGATCCTCTGTATTTCGTTTACAGGTCATACAGTTGTGCTGCAGCCAGCGCAGAGGTGAGGGGAGGCCACCAGGCGGAGATCGAAGGAGGGATGAATGGAACGGCGGCGTTGCGACGCAGCGTCGGTGGCGGCGGCGGCGGTGGCGGTGGCGGCGGAGGGGGCGCCACCGGGGGTGGAACCGTCGAACCAGCACCCGTCGCCACCCTCGTCGTCTACAAGGACGAGGCCGGATACGGGATGAAAGTCTCCGGTGATAACCCCGTCTATGTTCAGTCTGTGAAGGAAGGTACGTGCGCCCCGCCGTTAGAATCTTTAACGCTCGGTCTCGTTCGAAAATACTAACTACCGGTGTATAATTTCACGGTACGGTTATAAAATTGGGTATTCCGAAGGATTTAACATACCGAAGGTACGTTGCTCCCTCGTTAAAATATTTAACGCTCTGTTTCGTTCTAAAATCGTAGGGTGTAATAGTTTTCAATACGGTTAATAATTTGATTATTCAGAAGATTCAATATATCGAAGGTACATAGGTTTCGTTGTTAGAATATTTAGAGTTTGGTTTCTTTGTAAAATACCAAAGTATATTGTTTTCAATGCGGTTAATAATTGGGTTATTCACAGGATTCAATATATTGAGAAGGTACGTTGCTCCGTTGTTAAAATCTTTAGCAGTCATTTTTGTTCTAAAATCCAATGAAATAGGGTTTATAAATACGGTTAATAATTTGGTTATTCGAACGACTTAACTGGTGCCCTTCGGTTCGCGTTATCGATAGCCACGTTGTGGGCACCAAAAGCATTTGCACAGTTTGTTCTTATGTAGTGATCGGTAGACTGCGGATATTTTAGGATTGTGGTAGTGTTCAGGTGATTATTACTATCAGGTGTATCAATAAGTAATCCACTATTTTTTTTAAATTCTAAGGTAATATATCTCAGTTAAAGATGCCTTTATGACCTTTTATTCAGTAAAAATGGAGTAAGATAGGAAATCATTATGAATATTAAATAGGGTAAAATTGCTATGTGGAAAATAGTGTTACTTTGTAGAAATTTTATTAATGTTATTCTAACAACCTCTAAACGTGTAACTAACGTCATTATTATATTTTTCATAAATTTAGAGAAGGTATTAAGTAAATGAAAATGGAAATGTGCGTGAGAAAAGGTAAAATTACTATCAAGTCAAAAACGAGGGAAAGAAGGAAGATGTGTGCAGATGCTTTTCGTATCTACAAGTACATAAATTTTCGTACCGTGTACTTCGTTTTATATGTAATGTCGTCTTTAGTCTTACTTTAAATAAGCATAGAAGAATATACATATAGTTCGTGGAATTCAACGTTAACGCAAAAAGATGGGTTCCTACTTATTTAGTTTCTGTTCATTCTATTTTACGCTGGATTAAATATAATTCATTATTGAAAATTGAAAATGATAGGACAGGTGACTGTATCATTTATTTCATGTTACGTAACCGTTTGCATTGAAACATCTTATTAAAAGGTTTCCAATGAATCGAATTACGGATGTTTCTGCATTTACAAAACGCGTGCAATGACACAAAAAACGGCACAAAAAGTAAAGAGTATTTCCATTTCATTTTTAATCTAATAAAACGCTTGAAAGAAGACAGACGTTTTCTACGTAATTTCTCTTCGTGGAAATTCATTTACGACCACGTTATGTTTCTAATATAGTCGAAAACAAATAAAACACCGTGAGCGAAATAAATCACCAGAGAGTCTCGTCGGAATAATAAAAATAATCGAGAATAGTGGAAGATAGTGCAGATCATATAATTGATTAGCAAATCATTAATTTTACGGTAATTTATTTCTGTAAGCATTGGACTTGATTTTTAACGACAAAAAATTGTGATGCATTGTAGGCGGTGCAGCCGCGAGAGCTGGCCTTCACGCGGGCGACAAAATAATCAAGGTGAGCTCACTTCGAATTTACTATTATCGCAGAGTAGCAATGAAAAAAATTTCCTCTAAAGTAATATTAGCAGCGATAAATTTTACAATTCGTATTACTTGAATGTACAAATTCATGGAATTTTGTAAATATAAATTATCAACAATCTGTTAGACGTATTTGTTTCGATTATTTTTATTTTGCAACCAATCTGTACGGTTCCTAACTATCACCGGGTATTTCCAGGTTAACGGCGTGAATGTGATGCAGTCCACGCACACGGACGTTGTACAGCTCATAAAGTGTAAGTTTACATACTTTCTTTCTTTTCTATGACCCCTTTTTTCGCCCCCTTTCTCTGTTACTTCTGAGGTATTTAGACACACCGTTTTAACGTTGAAATCTTTATAGATATTACGTAAAGTGTTTACATAAGATGATATCTGTGATCGGATGGCAAAATGCGATAGGGTCCAATTTTCGTTAAAATTTTGAATACGCGCTCTTTCGTGTATGTTTAGATGGAATCCAGAAATTGGCAAAACGTGGCATCTCTCTGTCGTGTGATTTTACAAAAAAAAAAGTTAAGATGGCAATCTATGAGACTAAAAAAAATGTAATTTTTCACAGTTAAGTGAATTTTAAAATTGCTGTACTGTAGAGTGAGCAAAATTGTACATATCACGTTTTGCCATCTGATCAAAAATATAGTGTGTGATCTGTATAAAATGAAAACAAATTTTTTATAAAAAATGAAAGGCAAAATGGTCGTAGAAATTATGCTGTTTAAAACAGACGAGCATTACTGCGATTGGTTTACTTGCCCCAACCAAGCAAAACGAAATATTGCACGTTTCATAAATTGATAATGGACCTAGTTTTGTTTTTATAAACAGCTTTCTAATCATCATTTTGATCTTTAATTGATTTGATTAGTGTATTTATTAGCATAGCATTCACGAATAATTCTTACCGTTTGTTACTGAATAATTTACGATTAAACTCCGGATTTTATACATTTATATCATATACAGTAAAATTTTAGTAAGGATCATTATAAATTTTACTTTTCCTTGGATCTAGTAACACGTTCAATAAAGAAAATAAATGTCTAACTTGATTTGAACTCAATAAATTAATCAATAAAAATCTGAATTTACATAAAGGTCTGCCTTGTAGTTATAAATCATAATGGTAAGAATCATAAGGACAACAAAAAAATTTTCCAATCCGAGTTCACATGAATTTTCAGTTAATCCACTCCGAACGCAGGCCTAGCACACTGAACTCGCTGTCTGAAATTGATCTCAATGTTTTTGGCTACTTTATCCGTAATATTTAGGTACTACATATATTGTTTGGAATAAGCGAGACTCCGGTTATGTTACCTGCTGAAAGTGTTGAGTCTATCGTAGTTATCAACAAGCAACTATTTTATTACTGAATACATAATTTTCGTCATATTTCTCAACGTCCTACTATTATTCTCGTGTTTGAAGCTACAGTTCCGTCTATCATTGAAATCACCACGACGTCAGTTTCAAAATGCTCATATTTCATCAGAATGACGCGATTTCGTTAAAAAAAAAAATAAAAAAAGAAACTAAAGATCGTTTGATCTGTCGTCTGCATCGTTGTAAAATTTTCGCCTCGGTTTTATTTTTCGAAGAATTCCATATCTCACGCGACTATGCAAGCGTACCAAAACGAGTAAACACTTTTTCTTCCGTGACAGGATTTTCCCATCGATTGCGCATTTCTACGTATCCCCGTTAGGAAACTAACAAGTTCACTCTCGGGGCAACCCCGGACTTTGTAAATTATTCTTATGTGTCGTTGATTGTTAATCGCCTGGGGGGACACTAATGTACCGTGTGGCAGGGCGTTAACCCTTATTTCCATAAAAATAAGCAGAAAGAGAGCCAGCGATCGTTGGAAATGTGTTACGAGAATTATTTATAGAGTAACAACATAGAAGATTCGATCGGTTCATGGTGATTCAACGAGTAATTAATATTATACGTATCTTATTTCAATTTGAAATATTATTCTCGATTAACATACTTTCTAAACCTGGTATTTCTTATCAACCCTTAACCGGCTACGTGACATCTGAGGGACTACACGAAATTTATAAACTATCACACATTCCTGGAATGAAACTGCATCGCCTTAGTTTTGTGTAATAATAAAAGTACTTGTAAATTGTTGCTGCACACCATGCGAATTTTGTAAAAATTGACCTTTTAAGGCCTGAATTATGTTATCGTTATTTTTTTACAACAATTTTTATTCCACATACTTGAAAACTGTTTAGATATGGTTTTCTGTACTTTTTGGAATTTTTTTTATTCAAATAGCTAAATATGGTGTCTCTGAGTGTCGACATAATTTTACAGCATCTCAGACAACTTCCAAGAAGTAGTAAATACTTATAAGTCCTAGCCGGATTCTAAGCGTACTGGTTCATGACGAATGACTGAAACAATTTGCATTTGTTATTTAAAGTAAAATTTAGGTACAACAACAAATATATTCTTAATTTTAACACATTTTGCAGTATTTTTTTACGAGAAAAAAAAACATACAAAGAAAAACAAATCACTCGTAAAAAAGACATATACAGCAGTATATGTACGAGGGTTGTTCGATGAGATAGTGACTTTTTCTGACAATAGATAGTTCTCAAGTCGCAAGAGTAATTTTGTCATTTCATTAGAATTTATTTCAACTTTAATTAGAGTAAATGCATTTACTCTACTTTCGTCGAGTATACTCGTCATAGCTTGCAAATAATTAAGCACACAAGTGCACGTTTTCGAAATGATATAAAACACTTAAAGGGTTCAGGGGGTATAGATACATATGGAATCGTAGAAAAAATAGTACATATATCGTTCTTAACATATCGGTACCATCTAGTTGGAAAAAATCGATCGGGCCAGACGGGAACATCAAATCTCATATTTTCTCCGGACAGTTTTTCTCGCCAGTCCTGCGTGAAAGCTCGTGTTCGAGCTGTCTATGTAGGTAACATCCAGAGCGCTTTTATCGAAATTGAACCCCTTAACCGTGCTTCATCAGTTCCCGACAGACGGAGCAATTTAATTCACGATACGCCGTAAATATTGCGCAACAAAAACAGAAAAAGGAAGAAACCTAAATAACGGAAGCGTCGAAAGAAACCTCAGTGCGTGAGTAATCGTGGATAACAATATATCTGAATAGGTAAGACAAGTCTCCTTGGATTACTTACACGCACAGATGTCTGATTTCACAAGAAAATTGTGAACTACACGTGTATCGCGGGTTTTATTTCATTTTCATTCAACTCCTGCCAGAAACATGACGGAAATCTATGGAAAATGGAAGGAGGGACTTTTATGACTAGACCGTGGATGTTTATGCGTTCGTAGCGCTTCAAAATATAGACATTAATATAGTTTAATAATATTTATATGTTATCATTGATATGATACACCTCTAGTAGAGGAAATAAATTTCTAATTTTTACTTGCACAAATTAGTGCTGAAAATTGTGAATTTATAATAACACGTGCAGTACAAGAAATAAATTTCTAATTTTTATTTCTATAAGTTGATGCTTGATATTGTGAATTTAGAATTCTAACACGTCTAGTACAGAAAAGAAACTCCTATATTTTTATTTCTATTAAGTGATGCTTGAAATTGTGAATTTATAATAACACGTCTGGAACGGATAGTTTCTAATTTTCATATTTATAAATTAGTGTTTTAATGTGTAATTTCTGTAAAGATCTTCGGTCTAGTTATGAGCAATAGATATCATATAAATTGTTCGATATCAATAAAGATCTTTTATAGAAAGCTGTCCCGTGTATTAAACTCACCGTTTTAGTTTCGAATTGAACAAGATAAGCGTAAAATGCCCGCGGATAAAGTGTTAAATAACAATCCTCCTATCGCGTGCGATACCTTGTAAGTCACGCCTATCAATAAATCGACATAACAGCTGAGTGCCAAAAGTAGGTACATGAAAGGTAGAGAAAATATAAAATCGATTTCGGCGATATACACTCACCGATATTAATGAAGCAACAAAGCAGTTTAATCAGTGACACTGTAATTTTAGATCGTTGCACACAAAAAAAAATGGGTCATTTAACGATAGGATTATTTGGCGTTACTGTTATGAATGGAAATTATTCATGTAGCCCATTTCTTTATTGCAAAAATTATACGATGTAGGTACTCACCTCGTTTTAAGGTACCATATAACGTAATGATAAAATCAATTATGTGAAACAGTAAAGTTAATTAAGTTAGGGAATCAGTCTTGGGTAAATTCAAGACAAAAAGACATTCAAGCCAAATTCATAAATAAATTTTACAAAGATACATGCAAATTTCTGCTAAAAAAATATACTATTTAGCGATGACAACATTCGGTGGAAGGATGGCAGCTAAACGTGTCTTTGATGAGTCACCTTCAGATTCGGTATAATAATTATGCAATGAATATAACATGAATGTAACACTTGTATTTCAATGAAAAACGTGTATAGAGTCTGTTTAATCTTACTTTGCCTAATAAAATTCGTATAATGTTCGATGTAATATCGAGTGTCCGGTAATAAAGCGATCATTTCATGTGCGACAACCTAATATATTTTCGTTTATCATTCGCGTGTGCGTGAATGTTTGCATAAAATTAAAAGAATATAGGAAATTGAGGTACATTAATGATATATAAATAACAAATAAAGAATGATCTTCATAAAATATTCCATAAACATACTGATAGAGAATATCCAGATTCTGGAACAGTGTCGAACTCCCCAACGATACATTGGGTGTTCGAAAACAGATGTCAGAAAATTTAATAAGTGATTCTGCACACTATTACTAGCCACGATCTTTGAAAACATCCTGATTTAAACTCCTTTCTTATTACTTTACCTTATTTTTTTATTGATCTCAATTATTCTACCAGAAAGAACAAATATTAAACTTCAAAA
This sequence comes from Dufourea novaeangliae, assembly GCF_001272555.1. Lineage (NCBI taxonomy): Eukaryota > Metazoa > Arthropoda > Insecta > Hymenoptera > Halictidae > Dufourea > Dufourea novaeangliae. The sequence goes on along the minus strand of NW_015373998.1, from coordinate 388,309 downwards.
CATGTTTCTACACCGTTTTTTCTAAAAATCCATAATTTAGGAGATATTTCGAGTTTTAAATAAATTGAGATCACTTGTCCCCCATGTGCACTTCTAAGAACTTTTAGGATATGTGCACTCGAAGTTAAAATTGTACACAATAGCTGATGACCTGTGCCACAATCGTTTTACAGCTTTCAACTTTCAATGAAAAACAAAGATAATAATCTGAATAATTGAAATTGATCCAAAGTCATTGTAGCTACTTCCTGCCACGTTTAATTTGTTTTTTTATTACTTCGAATTTATATACGTGTAGTTATACGCAGGTGATGTCGTGGGAGGGGTGAAAAAAGGAAGAACATTCAGAGAGAGATTGCGTTTTATGCGTTGGACACACCGACAGAAACGAAGTTTCTGCGTCGACGTTACCAGTGATGTAAGCATGCGAGTTTATAGCGGTGACCGTTCATAGAATCTGTCTTCCTCTATCCAACGGTTCAGGTGGGAAACACAATGGGTGACTGGGACCCGGCTCTGAACGTCGCAATTCCAGAAAATTGTGTAACATTTTTTAATCGTGTTCCGACCCTTCGCCATTCGACTGTTACGACGCGGAAAAAGGGAAGTCGAATTATCGTTTTATGTAAATGGGGGGGCTTATACGACGATGCGAAAAGCTTGAAAATGATTGAATTCCTTCGAACAATGTATTGTGTAAGAAAAATATTGTTTCTGAGTGTATTACTCGTAATTTTTGTGCCTGATTATATTCTTATGATTGGTTACCGAATGGTGGAGGAAAAGCATTTTCCAACATGAAAAGTGGAATCTGAATCTTTTATTTGTAAGCTTTTCAGAGAAAAGGGGAATTAATTTTGCTTATACTGAATTCATTTAAACAATGTATTACGTAAAAAGTGATAGAAGATAATAATAACAACTTTTAAACTGTAACCACAGAATACTAGACTGCGAATCACTAGACAACGAACGTTTATGCAGATTCCATTTTTTTTACAGATTTATTTATAGAACTGGGATTTAAATAGAAATCTGTTTATATATGGAGCACTGTTTTCGAGAGAAATGAAGCTTGGAGATTTATCCAAAACGCGTGCATTCGTCATGGTAGTAAGTAGAAACGGAATGCAATGAACAGACGCGCTAGCCAAGTTCTATTCAATCGCACGTGTATTCAGTAAATATTCAAAGATTATCTCGAAAACAAAGCATATTATTTACGACTTATTTTGACACAAGGAATCACCTCCTTACTAGGTTGTACTATGATTTCGGAAACACTCAGTATATTGCAATAAACGTTGCGAATAATCTTATAAAAATACACTGTTCTAACGTTTTCATAATTCTTATAAGTTTACGAGTCAGTCATTTTTTATTGTTTTAGTCATTTTAATACTGGAACTACCAAACCCGAGAAAATGACGGATTACAGATTTACTATTTTACCATTACTCAAATTATAATGGTATTTTTGATGGAATTTATGTTGGTTTTTAATTTACTAGAGACTTTATTTAGTGGTACATTATGCTTGATTATGTCTTATGTATTCTACATGTTATTGTATTACACAATTTTATTTAATATACATTCAATGCTGGTAGTTCTAGCGTTAATGTTACTTTTCGTATGAGTGTTTTTTTTTTAATTAAAACGCTCTTTGTTTTTGAGCAGATGTTACGAAATTCTCTGTGGGATTTCTTTTCGTAGAGGACGCGGTGTTGAGTCGAGTTACGGGGATTTTAAGTGCTTTCACGTCTCTTCGGAGACGCTCTTGCGCTTCTAAATCTAATAACTTTCTGAAGCACGATAGCTGTCCCACTTAATCATTTCATAACGCGGCAGTTCTTGTACGCATCCAGATTTCGCTAGACTCATGAATATTTAAAATCGATACCCACGACTCGAAGATACTATGATTTTAAGACGTGGCATGCTTTCCTCGTGAAAATTTCGAGATATTATTTTCTTACTCTGAAGTCATCCTTGAAAAAAAGGCTCAAGAATTTCAATCTTCGAGTTATTTGATTTTTAATTTACTTGTCCATAGTCGCGCCAACCCTTAAAATATGGCTATTAACGACTCAGTTGGCACTAGAATGTTTGATAATTTTCAAAATGTCAAAAACAAAAAAAAATTAATTTCAACAATATTAAGAATTGCAATACTAAATGGCTGCAAATAGTTTTGATCTTTTCGGAGATACTAGTGGAAAAACGTATGGGACCACAGCTCATGATTAATGGACAAGTAACTCATTATTCTACAAAGATCTGATAAAAATAATGCGCTAAAACTGTGATTGAAAATGATTTGTATATCTACTGAATAGCTATTTATTACAACACTGAACAAAATTTTATCTTATTATCAACATAAATTTTTAATCGTTGTTACTGTTTAGAGTTACAACCATTAAGAAAAAGAAAAACTTTCAAAGTTTCGAAATTAGAACTTAAAAGAATATTTGTTGTTTTCTCGGTGGAATTTTCTCATGACCTTGAACACTAAACATGTTAAATTTACTTATAAAACATATACTCTAAAAATGTTAAATTCACTTATCCACTTTTTCCACCATCTAATTCGTCTCGGGAAACCATTTAAATTACGTAAAAAATATTTCTCGCATGATCACAGATAGAGAAGATATTTAAGTTTGCCCTGTTTTAAGTGGAACACTGTATTATGGTGAATTTGTGTTCCTCTTACCAATGACACGCACGCAGATTGATTAATTAAATTTTTTTTGGGGTAAATTCGAGTTAGTACAGTTCAGAACTCGGGCGACGATAGAAGACTCGGGAGTCGACTATCCTGGATACCTATAACAGGGATTAATCACGTTGGAACCGCAGGCTTCTTCAAACAAATATAGTTTTACGAGGAAAGGTGGCTGCAGATATACGAGTAGAGCTCGCAGCTGACCGCTAAATTCAGTGCCGTTTACAGCTGACTCAATCGGTTCGTTCGGGGCTTTCCGCAAAGTCCGAGGTCTCGAATATGTTTTTCCTTCTCTCTCTTTCTTTTTCGCAGGATCGCTCATGTTAACGTAAGGAATTCTAGCAGAACGAGATAAAAAGTTAACGACGCCTCCGTTATTGGAAAGTGACGATTGAGATGAACCGTTCGGTCCGGATTCGTACGTTCTTCCCCTTTCTGTTTTATACGAATATTAATTCCGAGAAATTGGATCTCGATCCTTTAGCAATGAACCCTGAATCCTTAAGTTGTTTACCTCGTCTGCCCGCGAATAGTAGTTTTTTCTTAGATACGGTGCTAACATTAAAAAAAAAAAAAGAAAACTCTTAGAATCATTTGTATATGTATATTATTTTCAGCTGACTATTGTTTCTTAATGAATATAAAGAATCTTCGAGAAAGGTGCTTAATAAAAAATATGTCTTTAACTACATGCTCTGTGGCATTTTTTTTCTTTGAAATTTAATAACATTTTGTTTATTATGCAATAAAATGCTTAATTGAGAACGTAAAGTAATTTAAATTCCGGGCATGGGCAGTGACGCCCGGTGGAATCGCCAGGATCAAACGTACAAAATTGGAAGAGAACTGATTAGGAATTATGTGAGATTATTTTCAATTTTCTTATTATTCATTTTCTTCTTATCGATTCTCTTTCTATCGATTCTCTTACTACCAATTCTTTTATTACCGATTGTTTTTATTATTGATTTTAGTATCGATTGTCTTGTTATCGATGGTATCATTATCGATTTTCTTATTCTCCATTTTCTTGTTATCGATTTTCTTATTATCGATTTTTTTATTACCAATGGGGTCGTATTATCTGCAACTGAAACTTTGTTCTTCATTAAATAACCTATAACCGCAAAGTTTATTTTCTTCGGTGATCGAAAACGTTTGTCCACACCAGTGATGAACAACCAACCGTCAGCAGTAACAAATTGTACCCTAGAAATTAGCAATTTTTAATTTAACAAAAATAGATTTTTGAAGGATACAATTACAGCAGTCCCGTACGATAAGCCACAACAGTTATACGTTCATATCGTTGGACCACACACGATAATTTTCGTTCATTCATAATTGAACGTTCATTCATAAATTCTCGATATGGTATGCCTATCTCTATGGATACGCGACAATTTGATGCTATCGTAAATTGAGTATTAACAAAAATAAGTTATTTTTTAAAGGCAATGTGCAGTTTCCTTGACGCCTGTCCGTAGAAATAAGAGTATAAGAAATGTCCGTAAACCTAGTGTTAACACTAGACCTACCAAGCCAGTCAAAATGACTGGTCAATACATTCTTACAACGCCGATTAAAATGTTATAACAATACATTTTCTCAAATCTTTTGTAACTTTTATTACGATATGACATTAAAGAAACTAGTTCATTTATAAATTAGTAAATTTTCAAAAGTTTAAAATTACCGATCGATCGAAAACGATATGCGTTTATCGTTGGTAGTTCTAGTGTTAAATTATACAATTTTATTTAGTATACAATCGATGTTTCCCATTAAATTTTCGATATATTTTCTTATTATTCTTAAATGTCCAGGACCTTATTGCTAGGTTAGTGGAACCAGGGGAGGGGGTCGCAGGATTGTTGCACTACAGTCACACGACCGCGAGCCTCTGTGGCTCATGTGTCGAAGATTTCGGCGGAGTGTGTCTCCTCATCTTTTGCTCCGCGCGGCGGATCGGCTCGCAGCCACGATCGGTTTTACGCAGTTTCCCGGACGACACCGCGCCCGTTGCACACACTAGAGAAAAAAAACTTGTGATTCGAACGAGCGTGTGTGTGTGCGCGCGCGTGTGCACGTGTGCAGGACCAACCCCCTTTTGATCGAGGACGGCGACAACAAAACGGAATCGTCGGAAAATCGATCCATTTCGACACGCGTCTATTTTCATTTGTGCCTATATGAAGACGCGGACCACGTACGACCTGAGGCAGGCCTGGAAGAAAGCTCGCGCGAAACCGTACTCCGGTATTTTCAGCCGCTTCTATCGGGTCATTTCATGTGGCACTACTTACTCGTGTGTTTTCCTGCCACGCGAACTGTCGACACCGTCCTGCTCGGCACAATCGGACGGGTCCAGTGCGAGAGGAGGGAGTCGGAGTTGGGCAAAATTTGATTGTAACGATAGATAGTAAAAAGCAGCAGTATCTAAAATTGTCGTCCTGCTGTTTAAACAGTTTATTTGATGAAATAACTATTTGCCTAGGTATTTACTCGTTTAAGAAATAATGCAGTAAATCCTCGATGAGTGTTCGGAGGCTCCTCGGGACTGACAAGGACCGCAGGAAAACGAACGGAATTTGTTTAAAAAAATTCACAATGAATTTTTATTGAATTCGTTCTTTTTGGGTGGACTAAAAATCGAATGGATTTTGAGTATATGTTATCTGTAAGAATCCTTGATGATTTTGAAGTTCCATTTTTGTATTGAATTGCGACCATTTTGAACGGTACACGTGGAATTTTTTATTGGATTCGTTCTTGTTGAGTGCTTAAAGGAGTGATCACAAAAGATGCTATAACGTTTCTCAGGAAAAATTTGCAAATTTCAGGTAGAACTGTTCACTACTTGAAAATGATGTCAACTTTGTTAGAAGATTGAAAATTGGATTCGTTCTTGTTGAGTGCTTAAAGGAGTGATCACAAAAGATGCTATAACGTTTCTCAGGACAAATTTGCAAACTTCAGGTAGAACTGTTCACTACTTGTTGAAAATGATGTCAACTTTGTTAGAAGATTGAAAGAAACCGTGTTAGAAATTGAGCAAAAATTCAAATATAATTCGTACTTGTCATTGCTTCGTTAGTGGACATTACTTTTCGAGGTGTCGATTAAAACTTTACAGAATCCATTTTCAGGACTTGAAATTTCTCACATACGTAAAAATGAACAATTCGATTTTTATTACCTCTCTGCGCAGGATGTAACTCTTTAACACATTCTGTGTTCGATCTGCACCTCCGACCAAAAAAAAACCAGGACTCGTTTGTTGACTTTCAGTAAAATCGTCTCGCGACAAATTTCCTCCCGATTCGACGATAAAATTGGGCCATTGCAAAAGCCTCGATGAATGTGCAAATATGCACGTGTAAATTTCTGGCAACAAAATATCACGAGAGATCTAAATACACTTTTGCACCGCCGCGATGAAGTTAAAGATGTCGAAAACAACGGAGATTGTACACGGTCGATCGAATAAATGATTTTACGCGTTCGTTTTGTTGCAGTTCGACAGCGTCCATTCATGCAAAGTCATAAAGAAGTTGCTCATACCGTCCACGATTACTCGGCTACGAATGTCCGTGCAAATGTGTATTTTTAGAGGTGAAGCTTTCAGAATAGGTATCAAGGAAGGATCTTGTTTCCGTAAATCAGAATTTTATTAAGCTCGATCGAACTTCATAAAATGTACCATTAGATAACAACCTTTGGCCGTCCTAATTTAATAATTCCCCTTTTTATAATTTATGGAATTTTGTCGAGTTGAAAAGAAAAAAATAGAATTGTTATTAATCCCTTGCAGTATAATTCTCTCTCGCGATCGCGTTCTCGCTAAATTTATTTTCGCTGCTGATAATTCGCCGGTAAAAAAAGAAAGAAGAAATTATGCGTTACCTGCGAGAAAAATAATAACAGGTGGTAGTGTATGTATGTTTATCTGCAACAACGGTCACCAAACATGATCCAACGACACGATCCATTCAGTGAGTAAATATCGAGAGTCGAAAATCCCCGTGTCTGGTGTCGCATTCGGAACAAAAAAAGCCCCCTCCCCCCCAGGAGGACACACGATTGTTCGTTCGCCCAAGCAGAGCTCTCGAATGAGAAAATGGTGGGGAGGGTCAAACGCGGGGGAAGGACCGGCGTAGGTATGCGAAAGGTGACTAATCATCGTCCTTGAACTCTTGTTGCAGCTTCGACGCAGGTGGTACTGACGGTGCAGCAGAAGCCGGTCGCCGCGACGACGACGGGCACGGGGCTACAGGTTGGTCTGGCGGGCGGGCAGCATCAACGGCCGGTCAGTCTGTCAGCCGGCACCACAATGGTATCACCCTCCCAGCCGGCGACTTCTCTGCACAGGGCGTCCACCGCTCCGGCCGGCTCGCAGTGTAACGCACGGATCACGGGACCCCAACCGGTTGACGTGAGTCGTCAAGTAGTTTTCTTTAACACGTTCGGTACGGATGGGAACTGTAGTTCCCAATATGGGCGAATCTCGTGGCCGTATGGGAACTGTAGTTACCGGAGCCCTTTCAATCGAATGTCCGCTTTTGGGGCATTGTAGAGGGCACATATAGGTCTTGTATAATCACAAGTGAAGTTATCTATACCAGTGACATCTAAAAGAACAGTTTGATACTACAGTAAATTTTCGATGAGTGCTCGATGGTTCCTTGGCACTGCTAAGCAGGTCCCCAGGTGTATCGTTGATTTTTGAATGAGGTTCAGCACAGAAAACTTTAGGGTGGTTTTGTAGTTATGCCACGGAGTGTTTTTGTTTTCATGCAAACTTGACATTGAATTTTAAGTAAACTCTTTTTCCGTTTCTTGCAAAGATACAGTAACTTTCATTACTGACTTTTAATCAAGCAAATTTGATGTCACTCTAAAGAGATTAATGAGATTTTTGTTAATTTTATATTGCTTCTTTTTTACTACAATATTATTGCGTGGACATTATTTTTGCTTATGAAAATAAAGTTCTTTCTGTTGCAAGATACATTTCGATTGTCAAATCGACATTTTCATTGAATTGTTGAATGTAAGGTCAAAGAAATATACTTGTTACGAAGACTTGATTCGTACGCATTCTTCTTACATCATATAAACCTGCTGCAGTTACATGTACTTTACACCTCTCTTGTTATCTAATCAAGCGTTGAATGTTTTTAACAGACTATTATTTCTATTATGTTTCACTGAACATTACGTTTCGTTTCTTCAAACGATAATTATACTAATATATATATATTTTTTACACTTTTCAGCACGAGAAAAAACGGCAGCTGGAAACACAGCGCGTTCATACATTCCAGCTTATGTTGGAGAAGGAGCAAAGTTACGTTGACAAGCTTCGTAGTGAACTGGCAAAAGCTGGTAGCGGTAGCGGTAATGTCAACGCTATAGGACTACAAGCGGAATTGGCCGGTGCCGAAAGGAGAGTACGAACGTTGCAGGAGCAACTGACTGCCATCACCACTCACGAACAGGTACGATCTTTCCTCCTTATAGTGTGCTTCATCCATTCTTCGAATAGTTTTTATTTTTAGATTTCTATTCGTTCCACTAATGTAGTGCACAAGTTTTATTACTAGTAATCTGGACATTCATGTATATACATACATATAACATAAATATAATACGAGACACATTATCTTATTCATTAAAATATGATGTCGTTTTAATGCTTTTCTCATTAACATCTATTCTTGCCTTGCTTTCACGTCAGTGTTTGACAGTTCGAGTTGATGCTGTTCAATGTACCAAACACTTGCTCGGCATGATGTTTATTAAGGTGTTTATTTTCTTTCCAATAGAAGGCATAACGATGAAAGTATTGTTATAGTATTTTATTACTGATTTTCGTAGTAATTAATTCTTTTTTTGTTTTCTCTCCCATCGGTATTTTGATAGCTAATAGTGTTTGATGGTAAACAGCAAGAAACGATAGATCCTATGTTGCTTTTGTATATGTACCTTTTTACGCTGTACAAGTGTAATTTTGTTGTTGTTGTTGTTGTTTACATAAGGTGTGCTTGCACTGTATATTGAAATTTTCGAGTTCAGTCACGTAGGGATGTACTCAAGCTTTTGCTAACTTTATCTAACCAGCTTTTGTTGTGTCTTACAGCTTTGCTCGTTGGTAACAAACACCTCGTGTTCCCCGGGATATTATCCACCCTTGAGTAGTAGCGGTGGTGATGTACCACCGCCTCTACCGTCTCGTAAATCCTTGTCCATGCAAAGCCTGTCTCCGCCACCGTTGCCTCCTAGACCTCCTCCTACTACAAATACACACAACGTAGCCCAATTGGAGCTGGAACGTCATCTGTTGACTCATTTAACGCCCTCAACCACCAGTCATGGCATACCTAACTCTGTAAGTAGTTTAATCACTAAGTCATTAAATAAGTAATGTATACAAACGCATGGTAAACAGAAATATTGTCACATAATAGTGTATACATTTCTACAATTAACTCATATTTAGTATTAGTCATTGAACAATCGCATAGTTTTATATTTATACGTTTTCCAAGTGATTCCGTCGAGCATTATTTTACGTTGAACACATTTGATTGTAATCATGTCACATAATATTTAAGTACTCATTAGAAGAAACATTCATGTGCAAATTAAGTATATTATATATAAAGAAAACTACGTTCATTGTTCATTGATGTTTTTCTTGCTTGAATAGTATGAAAGTCTATTGAGTCATGTTTTCTTGAGTGTGAATGTAAAATTGCATCGATGTATAGTTTTAGCGGTTTATTAAAATTTTATGTTTTTCTACGTCTATGTATATATAACATGTTATGTGTACATAAACATATACATATGTATATACGTTTTAGTGATTTGTTTGTTATACATATCTTTCAATTCAGTTAATTTTATAATTGTAGTATTTAATGGGTATGTGCATATTGTGTATGTTCTTACAATTTTGCATTATGTATTTGCATTCCATCACTTTGTTTCTATGCTCATCTTATTGTCGTACGATAATATTTTGGTTATTGTATTCAATCTTTATTGTAGCTTTCGCAGGGAGCAAATCTGGGATCCTCGAATTCACTCAATAAGCACCAACGAACAAAATCCAGCCCAGAACAATTAGGAACTACAACAATTTCGCCGTCGGAAGCTAGTAGACGTTTAATAGCGTCAGAGTCAATGAACGATCTTTCTCCTCCAAGGCATGTGAGGCATAGTGACATTGATGTAGACGAAGTACCTCATATCACTCCTCCAGGAACTCCACCTCCTCCATATCCCGTTATTAGTCCAGGGAATGATACCTCCAGTTCTACTATGAACGATGTAAGTTTTATTTAGGTGTTGAGTTTTAAAAACTTTTTTTTTTAAATTATCAGACTCTTTGAATGCTCTTCTTTTCCAGACAATTTTAAATGAAAGCATTCCTGGGTTACCAACATTACAACAGCCGATCATGTCAATGGAAGACGATGATATGAGTGACCAAGAAGTTGTAAGTTGCTGCGAATTATATTTTCGTTTTTAATCGGATAGTGCATAATTATAATGTAATGCCAACTAAATTTTATCCAGGGGCAGCTGGAAGATCACGGTCCATTTAAGTCTTTATCGAGATTATGGGGGCATCACGCACACCTTGCTGTATTTATTAATTATGTTTTATCGAATAGTGATCCCTCCAGTCTGGTGAGTACTCCGTTATTGAGGTAGACAGGTAATATATTTAATCGGATATTAATATTGAACTTCATCTTAAAAAATTATTCATATTGTTGCAGTTGTTCTATTTAGTAACGGATCTGTACAAAGAAGGCAACGCGAAGGAGATGAGGAAATGGGCATATGAAATTCATTCTAGTTTTTTAGTACCTGGTGCAGTAAGTAATTGAAAAATAATTCGTTTAAAGATCTAACCAACGTGTACTGATTAGAAACTTTTTTCTTTAGCCTCTCCGTCTGCATAATGTAGACGAAAATGTAGCACACGAAATAGACGATGTTCTTTTAAAAGAATTTGATAAAGAAGAGATCCTACGAAAGGTATATACATATATAACGTATAATAAGTACTTACTGTAATTGTATAAAATGTTATTTTCTCTGACAGATCTTCTGGAAAGCACGGACACGCGCGAAAGAAGAACTAAACGAACAACTTGCAGATTTTCAACAGAAAAGAACTGCAGGATTGGGCACGTTGTTTGGTCCAAGTGATGCTCAATTGGATGAAAGTGCATCCGACAAGACACGGGAGACAAAAATCATAGAAACATACCTATTACCTAAGATGGAGCCTTATCTGTAAGTTTATTAATTTAAATTTATTTAAGAATTGTGTATCGTACTGGTGTTTTTGATGTTACGTTATCCGTTATTTATATAATGTTTCAGAGACGATATAGAGAAGGAGCATGTAGATTTACGACAGTTCACAACCGCAGCTGGTCTGGCAACAATATTGACAAAAATTTTCCAAGTCCGAACAGTCGCTCTGGATCGAGTGCCTACCTTCGTTGCAAAGGATAAGTCGAATATCAAGGCGCGTTTGCTCACGGGAAAGACAAGAAAAATGACAATCAGGGGGCATCATTTTATAGCTCATCAGTACTTTACCATTACCTATTGTAATCATTGTCAACTTATCATTGGCGGAATTGGGCCTCAAGGATATTTATGTAGCGGTATGTAATATTTATACGTAATTGTTCATCAAGTTTCTACTAATCTTTTCATTGAAATCTTTTACATGTTTATTGTAATTAATTGTGAAAATTAAAAATTACCATTTCAGTGACAACATATACTTTCTATTCCAGATTGTTCTTTGAGCGTGCATCGCCAGTGTGTTCGTGTAGTAGAAGAAAATTGTCCAGGGCCACTAGTTAGGAAGGAAAGAGCCAACGATCGTATAAGCAAATTGATGGAACGTATTAGGCCAGAGAGGAAACCGCCATCATCGCATCATCACCATCATTCTCAAAATCATATGCTGCATGGTAAATAATATGTGTCATTGGAATATACATCCGAAATCGAATACAATTAATTGAAAATTGTTTTTTTTTTAACACAATTTTTCGTTATTACAGTCGACAAGATCAAAAAGAGTGAAGAGGATACTGGTGCACTGACAGATGGAGAAAATGGTGAGTCTTTTGCTTGTACTAAATCATTTGATCATACGAGACTAAGGGCAGGGATTTCTGCCGACACGTAAAATACCGGTATTATATCGGTATTTTCGATTGAACCTTCGCCCTATATAACCCTATATAAGTCCTACCCTTATAGAAACTGAAAAAATACCGGTATTTATTTCGGTTTTCGGTAATATATCGGTTTCGGTATAGCTTTGATGGCATAATACCGGTATCAAAATCATACCGGTTGAAGTCCCTGACTGAGGATAATATTTAGAATAAACATTTCCTATTATACAGATAACATTATTGCGAAAATAACATTTAATGTCAGCAGTAAGTGCTTTAATTATTGACGTAACTGTTTTTTTTATTCTTATTGCAAATTTTCGCGATACATAGTACTAATCGTCTAATCAGTTCATTTTATTTCTGTAAATGGGAGAGTTCTTTTCCTTCGAAACAAATTCTTCCTGCACACAGAGAAAGAATAAGATCTTGACACTTTTCATTCAAGATATACAAAACTGTGCTTATCGAATGTACACTTTCCTTTCGTGTTTTTTTTTATTCAAGATAAGAATACATTCATCCACGTTAATCGGTTCGCTGTTTTTACAGCGAGATAACTCCGTCAATTACGGTCAGAGTTAAATGCAAACCCCGTTTACGGCGTTCAGTACGATTTTAGTATTATCTCCTGGGATTTAAAGAGGTTTCCTCGAGGCTGTCGCAGCAGATAAAAAAAATGTGATACTGAGAAATATACGAACCCAAAGCGAACAAAACGAATACTTTCACTTTTATTCTAATGCAAACTATATTACCTTAAAAAAGCATAATCTCAAGCAATTTGAAAATGTAAAATTACAAACGGTAGTCATCAGACTCATACTAGAACATCCTGATTCATAACTAGTTAAGGGAGTCTCAATGTCCCGTTAAAATGCACTCCTTTAATTACATCAGCATTATTGCCAAGTCCGTAGTGTTCAGCTATAAGTTGCATTGTCGTAAAAGCTGGCACTCACACAACGACCGCTGAGCCGCGCGAATGCAGCTCAGACATAACTTTATTTTTCCTCTTTACTAGCGCGTTATCCGCTATCGCGAAGCATACTGTCTTCGGGAGGCGTTTGCTTGTCGAACGTGGGTCACGTAAGCCATTGCTGAAGAGTTTTCAGTCTGATTGGCAGGCGGCTGTGTTCTGTCACGAGTTAACGGTGAAATTTATTGTCCCAGTGGAAATACATTTTGAAGTGTGCACGGTGGCGGCGGAGAAATCGTTCAAGGTTTCGCGCGTACCTTCACCACGGCGCGTTCGCAACAAGTGAATCTATTTGTCGCGGTGTTGAATAAGCGTTCTCTGTATCGACATCCTTTTCTCTGGTTTTTTGAGGCTGATAATGCGCCACCACGATAAAGCTCTTGCTCGGGAACGCATAGATTTCTGAACTTGTATACGGAAAATAATAATAACAGGAAGAACAGTTCCGACAAGGGGAGGGTAGTTCTAATGTCGTAGTTATCATTAACTGTACCCGGTTAGTCCAGAGTTTTCCGGCTGAACTTTGTCAGTACGTTTTACGAGTAGAAATAAGGGAGAAAAGAGTAATATGGCAAGGAGAAAGAGTTGTGACAAGAATAAGAAATACGAAAGAAAAGATAACTGGACTTGGTCTTGGTGTGATACAAAGTAAGAATGAACCTTATATATCGTTAGTACGCCATTTCGAAATGTTGGCTGTTCTCGTTAATGTGAGATCATTACCGTAGGGGAAATATTAACTCTTTCTAACCAGTCCATGAATGTTTTCATTTTCTATTCTAGAAACATTCATAGTTTCTCGACGGGATTTTTCGTAAACTTTTGAAGGACACATTTTTAAAACGTTTTATTCATAGAATACATTAACAAGGTTTAAGAGGAAAATCCTGGGATATACCGTAGGTTTTTTCTGTTCTGAGGTCTGTAGTAGTTTATTTCGAAAATTCAAGAAAAAAAGTAATAGAAATATTGAGATACGTAATCGATTGTCCGTGCACGATGCCAGAAGAGAGTGTGGGTGGTCCTTATCGAGCTGTGCTGTTATAATAATCGGGCCTCGCGATAAGAAAGTTTCGCAAAACGTTTTGTGTTAGTTGTGTGCTACACTTTCCTACCGAATACGGTGGGGAGGAAGGAAGGAAGGAAGAGAAGAGAGGAGAGGAGAAAACCGCGAGAGAACAAGCCCAGAGGCTCGGTGACGCAGATTTTTGCTCGTATACAGGATGTGACAATAGTTTCTCACCGGTTAAATTTTTTCCATATTTATTATGAAATTTGTTCCATATTTATGAAAGAATATTTTACGAAGGAACGTTAATTTTTTATACAAGTAAGGCTGGGTCATTCAATAATGAACCACTTTTTGCACAACTCTAAGATAAAACTGAAGTCATCTGATGAGGAGACTGTTATATTTCACTTCAATTTCACTGCTATTCTCTACAAAATTATGCAGACTGTTACAGAAGTATATAATTTGTAGTGTTTACATTGACTTTAAAGAAATTCCAGTTTTTGTTTAATTTTGGAGAACAAAATTAATTTTTCTGTCATCTTGGTGTACTTCCCCAACGGGTAAACTCTATTGTGCCAAAATTAAAATCAAATTGGAGAAATATATTTTCATCGATCTATACCTGGACGTAAATGTACTAAAATAGTGAGCATTGTTCTTTTTAAATTCTGATTTTCCTGTTTTAAATGATACTGTTATCTTTGTCAGCTTCTGAATAGTTTTCAATAAAAAGTATTTGCATTTGTGAATGTGGCCACCCTAAAGATAACGTATTACGTAATATTTGCAATATGTTAAGCACATGAATGCAAAAAAGTTTCGGTTATTTCAAGAACAAAGCATGCTATAAATTCTCGACAGACATAGCGTATAGACTATTTGTACTAAATTTATTTATAAACTTTTCAAATACGAAAGAATCATCTCTGCTTCGTCCCGAATAAATCTGACTGGTGGCACGAGGGTCAAACGTTCCTCGTAGTCTGCAGACAACTATCACAAAGCCTTTGAAAAGCTCCTATCGAAATTATTATTACATACTTCGATGCATAAATAACAGAACAACAGACTAAGCAAAACTCGAAAAAAAAACAAAGAATTTTTGAGAAATGTGGTTAGAAAAAGAAAGTTTTTTCTGCAAACCGGTAAAAATATGCGATACACTTTTTCTTTACAAGCGGTTACTTTCAACATATTAACAAAGGATTATTTGTTTAACTAAAACAAATACGAATTTTCAAACTTGTGGACTATAGCTGTATGTAGTACAGAGAACCAGACAAGTATCGTTAACACGTCGACTGCCCGCTGTGGTCATCGGCGACCAGCATCATTAAATCGTATGAAAAAGCATTTAACTTTTAAACGATAACATTTACAATTGTGTAAATGTAATTACAGTAGGGCCTTCCATGTCTGAACTAATAGGAAGACATCAGTGTTCGGATAAAGGAATTCTCGAATAGCAGAACAATCAGTTTTTGGACGCTAAACTTCATTTATTTAAATAGAGATAAAACAAATCGACAGTTCGTTCCAGTATTTACGGTTCCCATATCTTTTTATGGCTACTATGTTACAGAATTTTTTCAATATAACTAATCACGTAGAATTCGATCGAACAGACAGAAGTATCCATTGTATGTAAGCACTATTACGGTTTTCATACCCGGTATATTTACAACAGGAGAAGACATCTATTCGTAGGAGACACGCTATGTGGATAACAGAACGTTCAGATAGTAGAACTTTTAAATAGTAAAACGTTCGGATAGTAGAACTTTTTGGTAGTAAAACGTTCGGATATTGGAACGTTCGATTAGTAGAAGGTTCGGATATTGGAACGTTCGATTAGTAAAAGGTTCGGATATTGGAAGGTTCGATTAGTAGAAGGTTCAGGTATTGGACGGTTCGAATAATGGAAGGTTCGAAGATTAGGGCGTTCGGGTACGGAAGGCTCTACTGTATAATAATAGTACAATGATCCAAACAAGGAGTGTATGTACAATTAAACAAATAGATATTTATATTCACAACAGCGAAAAACTTACGTAAATTCATTGTTTCGATATCGACTTAACAGTAAAAGATTGTGGCAGTCAACGTGTTAAGCCAGGAGCCAATCACTTTGTGAGAGAGAGGGGAAGTTTACCCCGCAAAAAGAACGACAGATTGCATGCACACACCAGCCCACACCGCTTATCGTCACCTCTCCCACCTAAGCAATCGATAAGCGACCGAAAATTGAAGTCGTGCCAGGGATTGGCCTGTGTCAGGGTCGTAAGGAAGGCAGAACCTCGGGGATCCCCCCTTCAAGACCTGACTTCGTCTACATCAATACCTTGAAACCCCGAAGATCGTCCCCGAATCTTGTCCTCTAAAGCGGCTTACACTCGTTCTCGACCTAACCACCATTATGAATTTTTAAACACTCAATTTTTTTTTACGGACACTTGTGCAAAAGAAACCCATTTGTTTAAACATATGGCAATCATCGTCCAATTGTTTTCTTCTTTTTTAACAATGTCAAGGGTTTAGGCTATACATAGCCATTCATGTAAGATTAAACAATCTGTTTCGTTTTAAATGATCTTTTCTGTTGATGTTGATCATGACTTTGATGTTTACAGCCATGCAACATGCGATGCGTAACAAAGATAGAAGTGTATAAAAGTTACATAAAAACAATTTTTTTAGTTTATAGTTTGTAGTACAATAGAGTACAAAATCTTCCATTACTTTACATTCTATACTTTTTTCTAGAAAAAATCATAAAAAGAATCACCTATTTTCCGCACGGCTTCACTGGGAAGTGCCTTTAGTCAATTACAACATGGCGAAATACTTTTTTGCTTCGCATATTTAAAACTAACTACCACCTTAAGGGGGTTGGCCCGGAAGGGTCTCGTAGTTCGGGGGGGGGGGATCACGCGCACCCTGTATATCCCAAGGCGCACTGTCCTAGAGAGACACACGTACATAAACACTCGTGGTTGTGTAAAACGAGCAGCGGGGGGGAGGAAACGGTGTGTCTGGTGGGGTCTGACCGGAAACCGACCGGCAGTCTCCGCGGAAAAGGAGCGTACGACGGCGGCGGTTCGAGGGAAATTAGTGCTGGCCCGCTTGTCGCCGCGAGTACCCACGGAATAATATTATCCCTCCGGTTATATACACATATATGTATACATAGTATATATTATATATATATTTTATTGGTGGTCACGGAAAACACGAAGGGTGTGCCACATGGTCGAGGTGCAACAGTTGCGCGACCCCTTGGAGGGGGAACCGGACTGCAACCCTTACCCGACGACCCCCAACACCTCGCCGTTGATCTCCGGCTTCGCCGGGTTCAGGTTGTCGTCGGAGAGGTGCAGGAACAGATTCAATCGGAAGCTGAAGGGTGACGGTAAAAAGTTCGCCGCGAAATAAACTTAGATAGTCCACTTGGAGCGACGCATCCTCCCCGGAATAAATATTTTTTATTCTATTTATCGGAAGATTCGTTGGGTTTTTTTGCTGATTAATTCGCGACGCGGGAATAAATGTGTTCTTCGTTCGTATTTGACTGATGTGTGAGTTGTGTGTTGGTTTTTTTCTCTCAGTAAGTGAAAGTTCGGTAGTTTCGGGATTAGAGGTCTTCTGTGGTGTATGTACACTGCGTGGCGTAATTATAAAATCACTCTGAAATTTGCAATTTTTGTGTGTTATGGTTGAAATAAGAACCGACAAAGTATGTGTCTGAATCGTTTTTTCAGAAGAGAATAGGTTATATTCTGTAAAAAAAGAAAGTGGTTTGTTTTTATTTTAACCACGATACACGAGGATTGAAAATTGTAAGGTCGTTTTATACTTTTGCCACGCGGTGTATTGGTTTTGCCCTTTCAACCTGGGAAGGCTTTGTTTGCTAATTGATTTGTAACGCGATTGAATTTATTCTTTTATTCATATGTAGCTACTCTGCATAAGTTGTGTGTGTTGGTTTTTTTCGATGATTGAAAAATCGTTGATCTTGGGAATAGAGGTCTTCGGTGGTAGGATTTTTTTCCCTTTTAACCGACGAGGGCGAGTTAATTCGTCTTTCCTTTTGCTAATGAATTCGCGACGTGAACGAATTTCTTTTTTCTTTTTCGACGAGTAAAAAGTCGTTGATCTTGAGATTAGAGGTCCTTTGGTGGTAGTGTTTTTACCTGTTACCAGGCAGGCGAAACACGCTCAAGTGAAAAAAATCGAATCAGGAATTAAACTTTTTGGAATTACTTTTGCTCGTAATCAGCAACAACAATTAGAAATCCCAATTTCAATGTCGCGAACGGGGAAGATTCTTCGCGTGTTCCAAGTGGACACATTGGGATCGTTGGATCGGCTAGAAAAGATGGTGTATGCAGGGCATAACAAAGATAGTGTAAATCCTTGAAATGGGTCACTCGTGAGGTGATTTTGACCAAGTTCATCCTTATTAAAAATGTCACTCGAGGCTTTGTTAACGAGATATTAACAGAAAAATCCCAACCAATCAGAGCTCTTGACTGGCAGACTCGTGCTCTGATTGGTTGGAGTTTTTCCGTTAATATCTCGTTAACAAAGCCTCGGATAACATTCTTGCTAAGGAAAAAACTTGTTCCAAATCACCTCACGGAGCGACCCATTTCAAGGACCTACAACACTTCTGTTACACCCTGTATATCGGTCGGATTAGGTTCGACGGTGGTACTCGAGAAGGTTAGCAAAGACAAAGTCGCGAAGAAAACAAAGTTGAAGACGGCGATCAAGCAGAGGACGGTGGTCACTCACACGAGCAAGTGCTCGATCGCCGGGAAAGTATGGGAAACGTTCACCGCGGTGAGGAAAACCCGCGAGCCGAGCGACATCATCGAGACAGCGTTGATCGTCGGTCTGGATCATCTGAATGTGTCGTCGTGTTGTGAGAATTTAAACGACAGCGCGTTACGCGGCGAGACCACTGCCGTCGACTCTTCGAGCAAGAAGACCGATGACACCGGTACAGGAGAAGTCATTGGGGTTGTGGAAGAATCAGGTTTGTTCTGAGAGTCTTTATTTAAGGGGGATACATATGTAGGTATTCAGCATTCAACCCTCTTTCTAATTGCACGGTCAAATTCTATATATTACATTATAAACATAGCAAAATAGCAAAAAAGTAATTGTTACATTTGTATGCCCCCCTTGATACCTCACGATTGACTTCTGTCACTTGCTCAACTTTTTTACCAATTAGTTCGAAAGTTCCGGCGAAAGAGAGCGCTATGAAGGTTCGTCCTAGAGACTCTTTAATCAGTTCACGAAATGACGTCTAATTTTTTAAGCTTGCAAACGTTGTATACAGAGTGCACAACAAATCGTGATCAGCAGATATCATTTGATGTGTTCCAATGTACAGAATGAAATGTTTATAAACAGTAGGCGAGAGCTCAACATCGGAGCGCGTACAAGGCGTAGCATACGATACTCTTTGTAATATTACAGTTAGAATATTTCTTTAACCTTTTCTCGTCTAGAAATCCTCTAATAGATAGGCGTAAAAGAAATTATAGGTATATTTGCAAAAAATTGAAGGTGACCTGAAAGATCGTGAAAAAAAAAGGAGTTGACAAAAAATTTGCTATAATCACGTTAAAGCTCTCTTGAAACCATGCTATACCTGTTTTTTAGTAACACCTATAGTTGTTTATAACACCTTTTCCTAAAAATGGCGGCACCAATCGAAATCGGGGACCGAATTTCGTATCTCTGATTCGAGGGTCGCCAATTTGCCCGGTCACGCGTCGCAGAAGTTCAAAACGAGAAATCCCGCCGAAGTTTTAACGAGTCCCTGTCCCGCTGAATGGAAATTTCTTGGTGGCGCGCGTTACCAGACGCGTATCATAAATTATTCGCGCACCTATAAAAGTCGCGGCGAGGTGCACCTCTTCGTGAAGTCCGTAGGCGAGGGCCGTGTGTTCCACACACGCCGATATACATTTTGCACGGAAGCGCGCCGCGAGCAGACGAATAAGCGCGCGCGCGTGGACCGAATTAGATTCGAATTCCGTGGAAATCGTGCGCGCAAGGGGGGACTATGTAGACAAATTAAAGGGCCAATCGACGTGAGTACAACCCTCGGTGTGTCGTGACGTGCCCTCTCGTATGTGATCGCGTTGAGTAATAATAATAATAATTTATTGTAACAGGTGTGAATTCGCCCAATATACAGGTTGTCTCAAAATAGATTCGACTCCCGGAAATGAGGGGCTCCTGGGATGATGTGAAACAACTTTTTCCTTAGCAAAACTGTTATCCGAGGCTTTGTTAACGAGATATTAACGAAAAACGCGGCTACGCGTTGCGATTGGTAGCTGTTTGACTCTGAAGAAGATACGGACTTAATATAATTTTGATACTATTAGATTAAAAACTAAACGGTTCAGAACAAAATAATGTTCACTATCGGAATTTTTTTTTGAAAGAGTGAAAAATTTGACACGGGAAACATGTAAAAATGTCACTTTTTTAAGAAAACTGTATTAAATACACTCTGCTTGTGTGGTCCAGATACGAATTATACTATAAAAGTTGTTCCCATTATGCCAAAAAGAAATGCTAAACCATCCCCTATAGTGAAACCAAACTATCCCCCCACCCCTCAGGTCGTTTCAAACTACGAATCAGCTGGTTCATGCGATGTCGCAAGCTTATTTATAAATGGGTTATGAGCCCTTTCGTGCAATACACAAGTATATAGAAATCTAGAGAACAAACAGAAAGTTTAAATACACAATAATACGTCAAGATATACCAGAGTTTACATAAACATATAAATAGTGACAATACAAAACTCTTGACAAGATCTTGCATGAGAATATGTGCCACAACTATCCCCTATAGTAAAACCAACCTTTCACCCCCGTTGGAGGTCGTTTCAAATTACGAATCAGCTGGTTCACGTGTTGTTGTCGCAAGCTGAAAACTTTCCTTCGGAAGTATTCGTAGGATCGGTCGGGGCGCACGTGTTTCCATTTGTCGATCGTGTTTGACGAATGATCGACGTCATTACCCCGTGAGTCGCGTGCGTCAGGGATCGGACGAGGGAAGGAAAATAAGAGGCGATCTCGCGCACGGCGCAGACGGCAACGACAACAACAACGACGACGAAGAAAACTGGAAGGAGGGGCCCAGAAAACGGTTTCCGGCCTCCGCGACACGCGCGCCTACATCGGCTAAAAATACACATGAGACTCGAGGCTTGCTTCCCTTCGTTGCACCCCCTCCGCATACCTACCCCTGCCCGCGATCTATAACTATCTGTCTGCTGGTTACGGGGGTTCAAGAACACCGGCATTTTTTTTTTCATCACACGCGGTATTTTTAGATGATGGTTGGAAAAGTTCCCGTCGGATATTTATCCAGGCATTTGAGCGTCCCGCGACGGGAAACTATGCAGGGGACACCTTTGGTCCACGTGGAAATTCCGCGACGAGTCGAACCGAGCTTCGTCCGCCATTTTGAAGCACCGTTCGAGCCGGTCAGGTCTGTTAAGGTACACGTTTTTACGTGACAGTAAATCGTGCACGTTACGGTCGTGACACTGAATTTTCTGACATCACGGAAACAATTGTTATGACTTTTACTGTCACGTGAAAACGTACCTTTAGCGACGTTCGAATTGTTTGAAACATTTGGTCTGCGTCTAGACGTTTTGCCAGGGCCGAATTTTGTGTGGAGTGTTTTTCAGTGTCTTGTAATTTAAAAGGTCCAAACATACTCGGATTGTTTAAATATCCTATACTCTAAGAGGTTCAAACATACGTGGACTGTTTGAATATCTTGTACTTCAAGAGGTCCAAACATACTTGGCCTGTTTGAGAATCTTACAATTGAAAGGGTCCAAATATGTTTGGGCTGTTTGACCATCTAGTATTAAAAATGTTCCAAACATACTTCGACTGTTTGACCGTCTTGTACTTGAAGAGGTTCAAATTTGGTTTGGACTGTTTGACCATGTTCTGTTTGAAAAATTCTAATCATGTTTAGAATCGTAGAGACTCGAAATCGAATTGAAGTAAAATCAAAATCGAATTCTAATCAAATCGAAATCGAATCGTAATGAAATTGTAATCGAGTGGAATCGAACCTGAATTGAAACGAATGATAATTTACAATAGAAATTTGCACTGCTCACCTAGTTTACGGTCCAGTCGATTCAAAAGGATATCGACGCAATAAATCGTGTTCGATTTGGATGTTTGTCTAGCGGGAGAGATTAATGCAGCAACCCCATCCGCGCGTGGTCCGTCACGATTCACTTTTACCTCGGGCTGCATTCCTTGCCTGATAAGCGGCCCGCGTAAGGCTGGAATACTTGGATAAATGCCAGACAGATACACACACACACACACCGTGGGCAGCATTAATTCGTTGCCCGCACAGGCCACTAAGCGGACAAGTTGAATTGATATGTTTCGTTTGAAATTCTCGTTATCTCGCCCGGTACCCGATAACGTTCTCGTAATCGCCGTTCGTAATTTTAGACGGAAACTGTGCGTGCCCGTGATCCTCGACTCTCACGATTTCTCGAGCTTCCAACCACGGAATCGAGTCCTTTTGGATATGTACATATTTTTTGTATTTTTTATTCATTTATTTAACAGGCAATAAGCCCTTTGGTGTACATGCATCTACTAAACGGGAAATGAGATTACAAAATTTTAAACTGAAGAAAAAGAATTTAGACATATTAGAATCCTTGTGTAAACAAATTTTCTGTCTGTTAGAAGGTTCAGTCGTTTTCTCAGCATCTAGTTTTTGATAAAACTAACTATTATGCAGTTATAGTACGGTTGCCACGAATGCTCCGAACTGGACCCGAGTACGTCGCACTCATCGAGACATTACTATATCACCAAAATTACAATCACTATACTATACTCTAATTAACTCTCGCAATACTAGTGCGAATTCGCACTAGCGAAACATGGTTTTAAAAAATTATTTCTAATTATTGCAATTATTACCGTTGAATTTCTAAGAGAATTTTACCCTTGATAAAGATATGTTACGAGTTCAATTTGCTTGCCATTCTCTTCAAGTTCTCAATCATGAAAAATTCGAAATCCCAATTCGCTCTAGTGTGGTGTTTACCTAAGCTGAGATGGTGTGTGGTTACAGACGGTGAAATCATACTCGGTGGTTTGCACATATGTACAAGAAATTTCAAAAATTCAACTTTCCAAAACAGTCAAATTTCCACGCGATGAAAATTGTTAATCCACACATTTTCAATTTGTTTTCCACGCACGTACCACGAATTTTGTCTCGGCCTGTACAACCCGTTCCCTCTTTCAGTTACATATACATATACTCGGAAGCTTCAGAAGCTTTCAAGAACAGCGTTCGGGGGACCTCGATGTAGTATCGAAAATCGATGGCTTCGCTGAAAATGTATCTGCGATGGGCTTTTTGTGGTGTAACAGCGCGTAGCTAAAATAATTTAACTGCACTGTTGTGCCACCATTTTTTTCCCTCTCGCTCCGTTAGATTCTTTTATTCTGGAACAAAGCGAAAGTGGAGATACACCGACGCGGAGAAAACAGTAGCGTGTTCTGTGTTTGTATGTTGAAATCAATTTTAATATATCGATGAAAGTCTTTTTTTCCTTGAGGTAGAACATGTTTCAATTGTAACATTTTATTGTCCAATTTTATGTATTTTGATGTTACGGTCGAACAATTTTTTTTCTTTAAGGATTTCGATTGTTTAGCTCTTTTCACTTTCGTGGAACGCTGTTTATAGTGGAGAGGAGTCACTCCAAAACTGAACTCTCACCGTGATTACGATCGCTGCACAGAAGACGGTTTTTTTCTGTACCGCGTATTGTAGTGCAGACCTGGTCACTTCTGAAATTATATTATTTGAAATATTATTTGATATAACATGTTATTTAATTTCATAATTATTTCCATGCATGTGATCATGTCTGAAATAACATTATTTGAAATTTTATTTAAAATAACATTTTATTTTATTTCCTAATCATTTAAAATAATTCTTAGAAATAATTGTGAAATTGTTCTTCGAAATTATATCAGGCGACTAGGTCTGAGTTTGGTTTATTAACATTTTTCTAAAGAGTAACTACCCGTTCTTCCACCTTCACGCCAGTGGAATGATTATTATCTTCCGCGACAATATCAGATCGACCTAAGCAAAAATCTCTTCACGGATGAGCTTTTTAAAGAGCGGGTTCTGCATAAAGCAAATTGCTGTAAACATATCTTAAAATAAAATCTTTGTGTTGTATATTATTTTTAGTATTATTTCTATTGCCAAATTTGAAATGGAAAAATACCAAAATAACTCATTATTTGAAATTGCTAGTATTTCAAATGAATCGATCATATTTTTATTTTCAAATAACAATATTGGAAACAAAGTTCCTAAATAAATTATTTCGCATAGTTTTTTCTTATTTTAATTTCAAAACAAATTTTTCCCAGATCTGCTACAGTGAAACATCAGTTGTCTGTACTACGCGTAATTCCATATCAATACTCGGTTCACGATCACGATCGTTACAGAAGGATATTTATGTTTTCTGTATCATATACTGTAGAAAAACACCAGTTATCTATACAACGCGTAATTAAGCATGCACTCTGACCTTCCGTTGCGTTAGATGAAATAAACATTATTTAATTCAATTAGTAGGATAAACATCATACGATGGCCACATCTCGATTGTCGGGAATTATGTGACCATAGTCCATGTTGATATTGTTTGTCGATCTTATGTACAAGCTTGTGGTATTCGATGCTTTAACCCTTAATTGGTGAGGTAGGGATTGAGAAAGCCTGTAAATATCTGTAGAATATTTTGTTTTTATTGAATAGTCAGTTCACATTTTAAAGGCACAGATTTTTTATGGATTATATTTTTTTCAAACCCCTAGTACATTGGAGTCATTTTATCGTAAAATAATTGAAAAACAATGATTTTTAGTTTCTTATCAATTTCTTGAATTTTTTTCTTCTCAGAAAAAAATTATTACATGTAATAATGAGTAGTAGTAGTATAATTTTTATTTCAGCCTGATGGTCCTGAACTAGAACCTGTCATTACGTACTTAATAATAATACCCATAATTTTCACTTTCTTCCTTATCCTATTATAATCTATCCTTATCTTATAATAATTCATTAAAGTATATTTTATCTTGTACTTATATATTTGCATTTCAATAATAATACGAAATTCTGTCCTGCATTAATTTTTAGAAATTAGTATCTAATATCGTAAATTTCCGTAAACTTTCACAGTTTAGTAATATGTAATAAGATTTTCACTTCACTACTAAAGGGTTACATGGACATTTTAGTGTATTATTATTGTTCAAATATGACAGTATACACATTTCCATATTTCTACGAGTTTGTTGATAACTTTTCCAATTAATGCTGCATAAAACGTTAAAATTGCACTATTTCATGGCCTTGAGAATGGTTCACGAGATATCTCGTTCCAGCGATGTTTCACTCATGCATTTATAACTGTCTAAGTTAAATTAACTCATTTTGGTGGTTAAATTGTCGTGTGAAACCCACCGTAGTTTCTAAAGCGAATATTGGAGCAAATGCATGTCACAAGAGAGAAAAATAGTAATAACATTGAGTTTGAAGCAGTTGAGTGCTGTACGCAACGTGTTAAAAATACCTTCGAACTAGAAAAATCCATTTTGTTTTATTATTAAAAGAAATTTTTCACGTTTTCGTCTATGTTTTAATGAAAACTGTAGAATATTTTTTTATGTAAAAGGCATTGACAATTTGTTAAGCAGGTGAAATTAAGTTTTTTAATTCAGCCTTAGTTACCCTTGTATTATTGTTTTTATTAAAAAAAAAAAAAAAACTTAAAACTATCAGATTGAGCATTCTTAACTTACTCCAGCTAGAATGTTAAGCATCTTATTATTAACTACAAATTTCATATATGCAGAACTGCCTCAATTGTGATTTAATAAAGTGTTGAAGATTAGAATTTACAAAAATAAAATTGTGATTCATAATTATGATTCACAATTGTAATTCAGAACTGCACGTATACGAATGATGATCGGTCATTTCTATCCCATCAACCTAATGTTACAATAATACTTTACATAATATCTTACATAAATTATTTCCCGTCATATCATATCGTCAGTTTGCCAGAAGTCTGATACATCTAAAAAACAGTTAATTTCGAGATATCTGGAAATATTACCACTAAAAGTTATTAGATACGTTAATCTAAGAATTAAATAAGATTCAGTTTAATGAAAGACATCTGTACCAATGTTGTCAAAATATCAAATGTAATAAGATCAAGATTAATTGATTAATTAATTAACCATTACCCCTATAATAATAATAATAATAATAATAATAATAATAATAATAATAATAATAATAATTAATTGCCACCAAAATCCAAAGACTATCATCTAAATTGTAAAAGAAAAGGAATGTTTTCATTGGTAAATGGTCGAGTAATTAATAATTCTTTGTCACGAACAATTTCAAACCGATTTCCTGAAAAAACTTTACTTTTCCTGTTTATATGTCACACCTCCAACAAACTGACGATATAATTTTCTGAATAGCGAACAATGCTAACATACACACACACACACGCGCGCACACGCACCTATTAATAAATCAAATTACCGTCAAACGATGAACCAGAGAGGAGTATTCATTCGAGCCCTGCAGCCAATTGAGCCGCAAACCAGCAATTTACTCGAATGTGTGTTAGAGCGGCTCGGCGTATCAACGAGCGTAATTAATGAAAGCGTTTCGTTTCATGTTTTCAGGAGAACTTCGCGGGGGCGGCGTAGCCGGAAACGCGCGTAGTAGCAGCGAAAGAGGACGCATTTCCGCTTATAGCGGTGCCACCGATCACGCCGATAGCATGGAGAATCCTTCCTCCAGGGAAGATATCTCGGAAATGTACGTTCTTATCTCTCTCTTTCTCCATATTATTCACAATTTCAAAAGCAAAACCATCTCCAAACAGACTGCATCGATCTCGATAGATTAGTTTTCGCTTTAAATTATACTAAAAAAAAAAACGAAACCTTTTCATTGAGACTTTGGTCACGAGAAAATGGACTTTGAATATTAATACACACGAGACGGGCCATAATAGTTTTTCTATTACTTAACGTTCAACAAAAATACTAATTTTATATTAATTTTTACATATTCTTGTAAATCAATGTAATATTCTGATATAGTATTATATAATGTGTAGTATGGATCACGTGTGACGGGGCCATATGATTTATCGCATCCCTCGTGAGAGGGTTAATATGTACACTGACGTGCAAACTTGGTTTCCACTAGGGAAGAAAATGACGTAGGGGAATGGGCCTTCTGCCACTTGGTATCAGGAATTACTGAATTATATGTCAAATTAACATTCGATTTAACATTTTTGTCAGTACTTGAAATAAATTTACCAAGTGGTAGGAGGCCCTTCTCCTACGCCACTTTTTTCCCTAGTGGAAGCCGAGTTTGCTCGTAAGAGTATCAATCTAATAGTGTCATCAGTTTAACAAGAAAAGCGATCGTGACCATAAATCTCAAATCATCTACAGTAAATCATCGATGAATGTTCGAAGGCTCCTCGACACTGACAAGGAGAAATCCCCAAGGTGTAACACTGGCTTTTTAATGAGGTTCAGCACAGGTGACACAGCTTGGAATTCTGAAGCCAATGATATTTATTTCAGCCGCGTATGGCCATTAGTTTATGAAATATTTAATGTTCAGAGCCGAGGAGCCTTCGAACTCTTATCGAAAATTTTACTGTATAGACTAACGTGGCACTGTTGTAACGTTCATAGAAGAAAGCTATTCAATTCGGTAAATAGTAGCAAAACGGAAAATTGTATCAATTAAAAAGTAGATAGGTGCTATCTATACAATACAATCCAATATAGCTGGAATGTTCGGACAATAATCGAGTACCTGCCGACCTTGACGGAAACTCACGGAAAGACACTATATTTGTTCCTACAGAAAAACTCACAGTTCCTATCCTCTAAGGTGTACATTATGATTAGTAGCTTCGTCCGAATTTTTATTGTTCCCGAATGCATTCCCATCGTCATTCTTTACATTCTAGACATTAATTTATGCTTAATTGATTACGGTTACCATAGGGTGCAGCAAAATATTTCCAGTAAGCCAAAGACGTCGAACATAAACAGGTCTGAAAGTTACAAAGAGCGGATACATCACAAGGTGAGAATCAAACTTTTAACTACTGACCCGTTATGTTTTTTTTTTAAATTAAATATTCTCGCGACGTTTGCAAATAGTTCCGTGTTTCCGGGGAATGTTTGCATGTGTATTTATAAATTATTTTGTCGATAAACTGCCACGCGAACCGGATTTCGCTCGAACCGCTCGATTTAGAATTTCTCGATAATCGTCGCAGTTTCTAAACGTCGTTGTGGCTATTTTCATTGCAGCGACAGTTGCGGGAAAAGAGGAAGACCAGCGACCCGAATCTCTCCAAAACAAAGTGAGCAACATTTTAATTTTTTCTTTTTAACCCTTTCATTCCCATTGTTGCCATATGGCTATGTATTCTAAATTTCGAAAAAAAAATATTGGTATCGTGTGCCTTTTTTTACAGTTGTTGCATGTTAAACGTTAATGACTAATAATTGAAGTGTAAATTTGCAATATACTCTCGACATACTATCAAGCAACCCCGTCAATTTACATGCAACAATCTGAGCCGTCATAAAAAATGCGGTTAATGCGAATATTGGGTCCATTTGAACTCGTTACAGCAATGTTGTATTTATGTTTGTTATTTTGCCAGATTTTTATTTCATTTTGTGCATATCTCCTTTCTTCAGGAATATTTATTAAGCTAATATGAAGTAAAGTGATCGGACGTGCAGCAATACACATTAAATATATTAAAATGACAAAGTGTAACAAAATGAAATTTATTATTCATTGTAAGACTGCGGATGGTTTTCAGTGAAAACAAAATTGACTCAAAATCGTCCTTAACTTACCCTGATACACAAGCTAAATCTTTTTGAAAAAAAAATTAACACAAGATTTCGATACGGGTCAGAAATGACCCAGCTCCGTCTACCTCGGATCCGCCTTCCGAGGTTTTTTAATGTCCAACTTCATAAAACTCTCAAATCGAATAATCTTGCTAAATAACAGCACACGAATATGAAATTGAGGGATATGTTTAAATATCGTAGAAATGATTAAAGTTGAAACTCTGACGGAAATTAAGAGCTTCTTTAAAAAAGAAAATCTTCTCAATAATTGAAAATGAAAAGAGAACACGAATTCTTCGATCAATTCTACAATACACAAATCAAATTTCTCGCGTATTTTTCATTCGAAGGTTCATTTACTCGAGTGTTGAGCGGTTTATATACGTCGATGTATACAACACGTTTCGATGGAACGTTAGTTCCGCATTTGCTGCCGACACGTGTTCACACTCCGAAAGTTTTGTAATTCATTTCCAAGATTCGTGGAAAATTCCTCCTTTTATTTTTTAGTAGACCACTCGAACGATAAAATCGACGAACGAGGAGTAGTCGTTTCTTAAAGTGTTTCCATCCATTTTCGTCAAAACTGTCGCTCTGTCTACTTCCTTGCGCAATTGTGCAATCACGAAAATAGAAACGTTACGAAAATCGACTCTATTTCAAACAGAATCCTCGGGTTCGACGAGTAACGATTTTCTTAGCTGAGATCAGAAGTTCATTGTACAGGTTATTTCCGACATACCGCGATGGCAATAACAAAACGAATTGTATCTGGAATTCGGGGTCCTCCCTCGAATTCCGTTGAATATTGTCCAATTCGAGGTTATTTTCAAACTTATAAACTCTGTGCATTAATAGACGATTGGGGACTGTAATGATTCGTACAGTAATTGGTAGACTGTGAACGATAGTGCGTGGTACAATTTTCAGTGACTATACTGCATTTCAAAATAATAAAATTGCCTTAAGCTTTATAGTCTTAGAGTTAGCTGCCAAAGAATAACGACACTTTCGTGTGTACGA
The DNA here is from genome assembly GCF_001272555.1 of Dufourea novaeangliae. Lineage (NCBI taxonomy): Eukaryota > Metazoa > Arthropoda > Insecta > Hymenoptera > Halictidae > Dufourea > Dufourea novaeangliae. The sequence goes on along the minus strand of NW_015373998.1, from coordinate 358,266 downwards.
ATCTACAGTGTTTCTCTTCGTAGTGATATACATGATTTAATCGAATCTTAAGTGGAAGACGCAGGAATTCGAGAAGTTCAGGATGGTTTTACTATAGTAATGTATTATATTTCATAAAAATAGAAAAGAAACATACTTCATCTGTTTGGGGGTTTGTTAAATTGAGAATGGTATGGAGTAGGAAATCAGTACGATAACATGTTCCATCGATTACAAAATGCAACTGACTATAAGCAGAAACTAGTTATTTTGTCAGTGCTGTTCTGGAAGCTGTAATCGAGCCGTTCATTTGTCAATGTGATTAACCCCACAAAATTTATATTTACAATTTATTTGAAATTTGTTTTTGTTTATTTATATATGACATTTATAAACACACTTTATTTTAAATAGTTTACAATTTTAATTATTAGCAGTTTTAATTATACGAAATTTATTTTAAATAATTAAACTACTTTATAATTCTTAATAGTTGAAATAAGATACTTTTAACTAGTTAAGCACCAATCAAGTGCGTTGACTTTAAAATTTGAAAAACAAAAATTGAAGAAATACGAAATCGGTCACTTTGATCTGTGAACGACTCGATTATTAGCGATAACCAACGAATCGAGGATATAGATTAATGCACGAGAATTCCGATTAAAATTCAAATATAGATGGTTCCGTCACTCGGCAAGATGCGTGTCAATTTTTAGAAAGTTACTTCTAGAGGCTGACGGGTTGCACGGAGTTGATACAGTTTCCTCGTAAAAACATCAGAGCGATGGAATTGCATGTGTACATGACTTTGGCAGCCTTGAGGCATCATCATTTTGGCGTTTCGCTTTTCCGCGACCGGCTGGAACGAATAAACACACCGTCCCGGGGCCACCGACGCGTATAAAAAGTTCTAGAGCGACGTGAATGGGAAAACAAATAGTATTAATATACAAGACGTGATCGGTTCCAGTCGTGCCACGCGTGCTTGCTCCAGTATATAATGTTTACGGTTCATTTTTAATACACGTAATTATATCAATCTGCATATCAACCCCTTAACACACTGACTGCCACAGTGGAAAAGGCCGTACGTAGCCAGACGCGCTTTATTTCGTTTTTTGTAGTCGTAAATCGTCAAAAATGTATGCGTTCAGTTAATAGGGGCGGTTGGTCTTCTTTTAAGTTATACTAGGTGATTAATTTTACGAAAAATTTTGGAAAAATATTTACTGTACTGTACGTGTATCGAGAAAAAACGTCGAAAACAAAACTCCATCTACAAATAGGTTGAAAAGTTTTTTTTTCTTCTTTGAAAGAATGAAATTATTTGAAATATGGAAAGAAATTGTATAAACAGTAGTAAATAAGAATATGATGTAAATTGAAAAATATAGGTTACAAATCTGTCCTTAAAAAAGCTACAAACTTTTAGAACATTTTACATTTTAATGCATTTATTTTTCGTCACCCTGTATGTCGAAACGGGAAAACAAATCGTAAACGGTATATCCCCAATTGTTTTATTTTCACGCGATGTCAGCGAGCGACCGGTGGCGGCGCGCGGGTAGCATCTTCATATCTGAAACCGTTCGGAACACGTCTATTCCCAGCTTTTACACGACCCTGGAATTTTTCCGCGCCACCGTGTATAGATTTTTGGCATGGTCCTCTGGATCCCCGGCGTGCAACGCTACCAGCTATAAGTACAGTAAACTCGCGATAACTATTGACTCTCGATAATTACCCGTTTTCTAGAACTGGCTCCGCCTTTACAGCCCTGAATTCGGGTAATTATCGCGAGTCTATTGTATTAGAACACCTGCTGTTTTGTAAAAAAAAAAAAATTTCACTGCCTTTATTTTCTGATACAAGTAGATATGTTCGACATGTATTTGTTGTACACAGGGTGTTTAAAAAAAACGGGTCTAAGGCTTTAGAGACACCCTATAGTAGATAGTCCCTGAGCAGAGTGAAAATATTAGATTACGATATCGAACGCTCGTAAATATAAAAGCTGCTATTACTAGTAAAACTAGGCAAACATCATTAATGACTGCCACAGTGATAGAAGAAGATAGAAAGAAATTCAGGGGAACCTCAGCAATTGTTTTTCGAAATTCTGTTTGCAAAGATTAGCTGCCGCACCTATCAGTTGACTTATCATACCATGATCTAGTACATTGTAGTACCAATCTAAAGTAAAGTATAACAAATGTTAAGAATTATTATATGGAGTAAAAGTTTAAAAAAAAGTTCCTATAGAGTATAGCGCATATAAGTTTATGTAAATTCACATTTTTCGACACTAATATCTAAAAGTTCAAACGGAACAGAATTTTGAATTCCCTACTACAAGCCTTACTACGTTACTACTAACATATAAACAGTTAAAAATAGTATTAAAATTAACATCTGCAGTCTACTTATAACATAAAGCAAGAAGCAAATAACAATACGTCAAATAACCAAGACAACAAATCCAAATGATCGGTAAAAGCAAATAAATAACTCATTCATTCTGCCCATGATTATGAAAGTGGTGTCAGTAATGTATCTTTCGTTTCGAAAATTCTTTCATGATATTGAAATATAAATCGATGTACCATAAAATACAATAGGTACTACTCCGTTTTTTTTTTTTTTTAATTTTTTCACTTACACCACTTTCATAACCACCGACACAATTAACAGAAGTAGGACGAAGCTCAACGATAATCGTTCCCTGCCTAATATCTGAATCCCAGAGCCAGAGTATATTAAGTCCACTTAAAAAAAAAATGACATTTTACATGTTCCCTGTATCAAATATTTCCCTCTTTCGGGTGGTACAAATTATTTCATTCCAAGTCGTCTAGTTTTTAATATAGGTACGTAATAGTCTAAAAATGATATTAAGTTCATATTGTTAAAACGGTGTAAAGTTCATCACATGGGGGAATTAATGCAAAATTTACCATTTCTACATATAGAGACTTGTCTTAAATCCATTAAATAGTTCGAAGATAACGATTGTTTCTTGTTCAATTCTTACCGATCGGTTTCAAAGTTACAAGATTCTAGCACCTTTGATTTGCTCCTCTCGAAAGTTTAAAAAGTGTGACTTAACACACTCTGGCTCTGAGGTCTAGATATACTTACAGGTCTGGGTTATTGTATATGGTCGTTGTCCACGTGCCGAACCGCGCAGACTCGATCCCGTGTCTCTCGTCCTCTACCATCCGTGTGTCGAAGGTGCGTGTTCGCCAGCCAGGAGAGGAGGAGGAGGCCTTCAGTCGAACGCGAAACGTTCAATTCCACGGATGGGATATCGCGCCGCCTCGTGAGTGCGGTACACCCACGCGACACGACCGAAACGGCGAGAATTTCGATCGGTACCGCGATCCCTCGGCGTGTGTGTGTGCGCGTATGTGCGTGCCCTTGATCCTCCGCGTCACACCGGTAGACAGTGGTTTGCAATCAAAGAAAACATGGCGTGTAAACTCTAAGGTGTAATATTTTTAACGAATTATCATCTCATATTAGAGAAATAAAATGAAATATTGAACGATCGATCGACATATTATCATCAACATTACAAAATTAAATTGAATGATCGATCGACATATTATCTTTAATAGTATAAAATTAAATAAAATGATCGGTCAACATATTATCGATATTGAAAAATTAAATTAAATGATCGATTAACATATCATCATCGGTATTATAAAATTAGATTAAAAGATCGATGAACGAATTATCAGTATTATAAATTGAGATTAAAAGCAATATAGGGCAACGTAAAAAAAGATAACAATGTTTTGTTTCTGAACTTTCTCGACAATTTGTAACTACATGCAGTAACATTAAAATATCTAAAATTAAGTGTTGTTAAAATCGAGACAAGGTGAAATTTGTGAATTGTAGTATTGCTTGTTAATTCATTTCTAACTATGATGCTTAAAAAATAACGGAGCCCTTATATCTATTTTATTACTTACCCTCTAACGTACTAGCTTGGGTAATATTTTGAAATTCCATCGAATAGACACAAATGTATCATTTCGAAATTTATTATTTCGAGAGAACGCAAATTAAATTCAAAGTACACGTGGCCACAGGGGGTTAAAAATAAAATAATTACGCATAAGCTGGTCGAGGCACATAATCAGCCGTGACTTGTAACAACACAACACCCACTTTTGAATTTTAATTTTCTATGTTTCTTGGCACAATTTCGCGATTTCAAAGCGTCAAAGACAATTTAAAAGGTATTAAAAACTATTCAAAGACTAATCAATTATTTCAAACATATCAACATACACAATTGTCTATGAATACACATCCATCATATTACCAGTGATAAATAATAGAAAAGAAAAACAACACCCATTTTGGAATTTTAATTTCATGAATTTTTTTTTTACCACGATTTCTTGATTTCAAACCACTGTGCAGCGGGTGAGCCTCGAGGACGTCGATCGAAACCTGCGGATCCGCCGAGCCCTTTTTTTCTGTGCACCATCGTGGTTGTCGCTATTTTGTGCACGGTCGAGCACACGTGATTAACAACTGCTACACACCTCGAGAAGTGATTAATCTTTCTGTATTTTAAGTTGTTCCCATGTTGACACGTGCGTTGTCGTGACATTGTCACCTGTGGATGATATTGTTTCACGGAATATAGAGTGTTTCGAAGTTTTTTCTCGAGGGACTTGAAGTGGAAATAAGAAAATGTGTTACACGAAAGTTGATTTTTAGTGATACATTAGGCCTTTTTGTTCTAGCAACTTCAAATTTTTGTTGTTGTAGGGGAAATGTTTGAATGTTGTTGCGGGGGAAATATTTAAATGTTCTTGTGGGGGAAATATTTAAATGTTCTTGTGGCGGAAATATTTAAATGTTGTTTTGGGGAAAGTGTTTGAATGATGTTTTGGGGAAAGCATTTGAATGTGATTGTGAGAGAGATGTTTGAATGTTGATGGATCGTAGCTGAGTGTTCTGAAGGATTCTACGTGTTCTCTTAAGGGTCGTTTAGGGAACCATTAACAAGGATGGGTGTAGAGACCACCATTGTTTGGTGTTGCATTGTTATAGTCGTTATTATTGTAGTGATAGTGGCTCGAGTCATGCAGTAGTTTTTGTTTTCAGATAGCACGTATTTTGTATTCGACACAAACTCATAATTTCTATATAATAACCCTAGTTACAGTGTTACTAAGCATTTTCAGTTGTTATAATAGTCAATTATTTCTTACGTTTTCGAAACGTAAATGGATAATATAAAGCAAATAGAATATTAAGTTCAATCTTCTCAGATATCTGACGTAAAACATTCTCATGATCAGTGACATGTACAGGCTGTTTAAGAAATGTTTTCTTGAAATTCAAGGACCTTCAGTATCCATTAAAGTGAACGAAAAGTATTTCACAAACGTGAGTCCAAAAATCATTTTATTCGGAGTGACAAGACACTTTTTTTAAGGGTATCTTACGCTGAAATATTATTCAAAATGATCATACTTCAATTTCAATAAATACATAGTTCACTACGTTACATTGAAGATTGTTGTACACGTTCAAAAACCTTAGACCTGTGTTTTATTCGTTAACAAAAGCTTCCTATACATTAATACCTATATGGTTTGAATTGGTGCACTTGGTAAATTATACTTCTTAAATGCCCTATAAAATTCCAAAAGAATTATTTTCGAACCCACATTGACTAACATTTTTCTATTGTTTTAATGAATACTACGTACATACACCTGAGGTACAACCTTTTTTAAACGCCCTATTCATAAGATATTGGCAACGAAGGGTAAAATTATGTAGCATAAAAAAAACCACGAATTTGCTACTGGAATCATGTTTATATTTACCTGTACATTCATACTTGATCCTTCTAGTCTTAGCCAGCATCTTCTAGCTCGTTGGGAGATCGATCTCTGAGTCATAGATTCGAGCCTGATACAATCGAGCTTTCGATCGAAACGTGTGATCATGAAGGATTAGAGGATTGATTCGTTCTCTCTCGGTTCAACACGACCGTTGACGTCAAGTTCGATCGTATAGCACCCTCGAAATCGTTCATCGATGATCACGATGTCCATCATACGCGTGACGGGACAGTTCAACGGGGATTCCGAGTTAATTGGCAAGGAACGATAAAAACAGCGATTATAAAGAAAGAAAAATCTATCGATGGTGATATAAACGCCACAGGCCAAAAATATGGGACCGAGTTTCGTAATTATTTGAAAATAAGAAAATACTGTATTTAAGCGTGCCATAATAAGTGATCCAGTATTTTTTTACAAGATCTATAATTCGTTTCTATAAAGGTTAACTTCAACCTGACTTTCCATGACTTTCGAAAATTCTATACATCTATTTTTGTTCTGTGGAAATCAGTTAAAGGAAGGTATTTTTTAATTCGAAATATGTCGCCTCATAATTCGACAAGAATAGCGAGTTATTTATTGGTACACCAAATAGTTAATATTAGTTGGCACTATATTACTCACCACAGCAATGGTAATAACTAATACAGTATTTTTTGTATCCTTAGAATTTACAATTGACATTATTACGGGGTGTGTACAGTCCGAATTTTTCGACCCTAGGTGTCGCAAGCGAGGGGGTCGTTCAGGAAAGTTCGTGACATTTTCGGAGCCGCCTGCGACTTCGATGCCTTCCTACGTGTAAAAAACAAATTAAATAAATACTCTAGAGACGCGAGAAGATTCGCCGAGTCAGCCGTATAAAATTGATCCTGAACTTATTCTAATTCATCCCCGTAACACACAAACCTATTTCTTTTTTTTTTGTGCTGTGGTACGGTTCTAGGAAATAAAATCATCAGCCCTTGAGAAAAGTGAAGAATTCTTTTTTCGTGGAATACCTCGATATTCCCTAACATTCCTTGTTAACGTTGCATTGAAACAGTAATAATAAAATAGTATTATTAATCGATAGCAAGTGTCACTCTGGTGTACGAATAGTTATTTTTTTTCGAATTCAAGAAACTTTGTTGGGTTTCGAGGAATTTCAAGGTTCTGAGAAACCCATCCCTTGTATTTTTTTTCTACCACAGCGTGTCTTCGTATAATTCTCACGTGTGGACAATCAGCAAATTGACACAAAGGTGCAACGGTTCCCATGAAAGATCGTACGATGCAATTGTGGGGTCGTTAACCTTCATCGAGTGCGCTGAAAAATCGTTATCGAGCTCTCATGGTTTTTTCTCGAAAAAGTTACACCCCCGCAGGATTATTGACCCCGGGGCTAGCAGCAGCTGCGTCAACCTGGGTTCACTTTTACTCGGTGGAGCATGAAACTACATCGCCTCTTTGACTCGGAGGGCCTCGATGAGCAAATAACCGGCGGGGGTGTCTTCGTCGTTGCGCGTTCATTTCTGAATAAAACGTCGACAGCGATAGCCGCGATATCGTTCGTATCAGTCCGCCGGGATCGATTGATCTCCCTGGATCACGAATCATACGAACATCCTACATCAGCGATGTGTTTAGTTTCCCCTTGATGCCATTTAAGTTCCACGCGTCAAAATTTTCATAAAGTGTACTGTTAAATCATTATTCGATGTGATCAAGTTAGCTGAGACACCCTGTATACATATGTACGTGTAACAAGAATGTAGAAGTAGGAATTGTATAACAATTTTATACACTGAATGATCATTTTGAAATTATGTGAAGGAATGTATGGGTCACTGTATCATGGCAGAAATTTTCCACTCAAATTAGTAAATTTTATGCCATAATAGGAATACCTCCACGTGAATTAGTAAATTTCGTACCATGATAGAAATTATCTACTCTCGTTAATGAATTTCATACCAAGATAAGAATATCTCCACTCGAATTAGTGAACTCCATACCATAATAGGAACCCGAGCATCGTTTGAACAAAGAAATAAGGGGATGGGGGCGACATTTTTATGGTTATTTGGTACAACGTGCAGAGGAACTTGTCTGATCCTAATTGGAGCGAGGTACATTATAGTTAATTTACCCTTTTTACGGCGTTCTCTTCCGTCAACAATGGTACGACGATACCTTACGTTTTTATTTTATCGTCTTGCAGCTTTTTTCCTTAGCATTTTCCGTCACGTTGTAGCTTTTTTTAATTACATTTACTAGACTGCGGATTTTATGCATTTATAACTTATATGGCTGTGTGAAATACGATAAAAGACAACATTTTTATCAAATCCAACGAGTTTTCTATTTTACTTTGAACTCAATAAGATACTTAAGAGGAAAAATAAATTCTTACATTTCTTGCTGTCTTAATAAATTAGTTTAGAAAATGTAATTTTGCATAAAAATCCACAGTCTAATTATTACTAGTTCGATGTCTCTGAAAAGAAAATTCGAGACAGATGCCTCGTCGAATGTGTAAATGATCGAACGATCCACAGAATCAATTCGAGGACAATCATAGTTCGTTGAAAATATAATCGCGAGGGATAGGTTTCTGCGAAGAGCAGAATGATAGACCGGTATCTGGACGTTGTAATTAAAATCAATTGACTACGATTAAAAAACGGAAGCGACAAATTTCGGGGCTGTACAAAATGTTCGGTCGCTACATAAAGTATGGTCGATTGTTTTTTCTTTTATTAAACTAGCTCTAACCAACTATAATCAGTATAATGCTTTGAAACTAAACAATTAAACCTCTTTTTTTACTGTTTACAGCTTATGTTCTTTCACTTAATCTAAATTTATAGTGACGTTAGTTAGGTTTCGGTTACAATTTAACTTGAAATTAAATAACCTTTCTAGACAGCCCCTTTCAACATATTAAAGTTTGAAACGCAAAGAAAAATACATTCTCGGTCATCCGATGAAAATCTACAATTTCATATACGGTCCAAGAGAAAACGAAAACGTATTCTGTTTCAAGTATGTAAAATATAGTAATTGATGCGTTTCGACGTCGGTGGACATTTTTAGCCGTAGTTTCATTGGTATCCAGGTGACCGTCGGCGTTAGTCGCGGGCATTAGCTGGCTAATGCATCTGGTTTTAAAAAAAAAGATCGATGCCGCGTAAATGGGGGCTGGAAAAAAGAAAGCGATCCGTCGTTCCTATCGATCCGTTCGTAGTTATAAGCTTGTGTATGTGTGTGTGTGGTGTGCACACCTTGTAAACGGGGGGCCAAAGTGGTGTCAGGCCACCGATGCACGTATCTTGGCCTTTATTTTTGAAGCGATCGATACTTTCGAATCAATACCATCGGCCGTGTAGACTCAGCCTCTTTATATGCCCAGCCTCATTGTAGGCTCCTTATCGAAAAGAATCCATTTCTGTACGCGAGTTTCCGAATTTCTTCTTTCCAAATTCTACTGTCTCTCGTCCGCGGCATTCATCGTCTTAAACCCTTGCGTTACGATTTTTTTTTCTAATCTCCAGAATTACCGTCAAGAAACTAGTTTTTGGTGGTTTTAGAAGGCTTCTCTCTGTAATATTGATTGTTAACATAATAAATCCCTCAACCATAAACTTTTTGTTTGTTACCAAAAGAGATATTTATTTGTAAACGGTTTAGGAATCCTTTGGTACAATACACACGTATATAGAAATTTAGAGGACAAACAAAAAGTGTAGAACTTATAGTAAGTATACAGAAAGTTTAACAAAATTCAACAGAAGTTCTGCAGGACGATTGTTCTACAAGACTATATTTCTGACTAATTCCAATCGTTGCTAATTACCGTAAAGAGGTAATCTCGAAACAATAAACCTGTCTTTTAATCAATTCATAATGCAGACATTCTTGAACTCTTCTGTTTCTCATTTACATCAAATTAGTTGTAAACTCAATTTCAACAAAACACATAGATTCCAAAAATTAACAGAAAATGCTCAAACTCCCCCCCCCCTATTTTTTCTTTTGACACCACCTATTGCAAACCTTCCAGAAAGTCCCAACACAGGAATTCCGTTACTTGGATCGAGCTTTTCCATTTTCTTCGACGTAATTCGTTCCCGACGAGGAAACTGATTCTCCAAAGAAGAAAGTTCGGTTATTAGGAAACTTCATTCAGCGAACGTTTATCGAGGGTGGTGTCAGCGTACGGAGACGGTGAAAACCTTCGATTTTACTCGTCGGAAGAATACAGGGTACCATTGATGCCTACGTGCGACGACTGTATGCACAAAGCAGTGTGTCGCGGCCGCACTCGATGTCGCTTCTACCACTACGAAGGGGAGGGGGAGGGGGTGCGGAGAGGGGATTGATTAAAGTGATGAAGGAGCGGCTTCGACAAGGCTTAAGCTTGATCGACGTCGATTAAGTTCTCGTTTATAGTCGGTGCACCTTGCCAGCCGCCGTTCGATTATTCTGGATAAATGAAAGAAAAAAAAACCACAGAAATCCTGAACAAAAATTTTCGTCGAGAACACGCAAAACTAGATCGCAAAGAATGGAAAGAGAAAGGTCTTTCTCGTTCCGATACTGTACATCAGTGGTGGGGATAACACCTGGACAATAATCATGTTGAACAAACCAGACGATAATCGAGAAGAGTCTGTATCTTTTATAGACTGCTCCGATTGTATTAAATTTAATTTTTCGTTACATTACAAAAAGAAAACGTGAATAAATTTCACATGTTCCGCAATTATAGCAGGTATAGACAGAAATCGAACGGTTTCATACAGAATTTACGAAGCTAGAACTCTCCTCTTATGGTTTTCCCCCGCCCTTTTGCGTGGCCCCGTTAGATGTTTTTCAAGGGAGGGGGGTGCGAGTGACGGCGTAATAACTGTGACAAGCCAGCGGAAATGTCAATGCACGACTAGCCAGCTTTTCACATGAAAAGAACGCTTAACCTTTAAGCAGATACAATGTTATTCATTTTCACTGGTTTCAGGAGTTTCTGTCTCCACAAGAAATCCGTACCTCGATTATAGTCCATTTTGAATCGACGATTTCGAGATATTTTTCTACGGATTAGAAGTACAGGCGAAATTCAAAAGTTCACGAGTGTAGATCGAATGTTTCAGACACAAACGCCGTTCAAAATAAACGTGACTTTATTTAAAATTTTTATGAAAACGTTCCGCGAACTTTTGGATATACCCAGGTATATCTCACTCCACGTAAACTCCATATTAAGGGTACGGTCTTTCTTTAAGATTTTTGTACAAGAAAACTATAACACTTGGAGTAAACAATCAGTCTGGGGTTTATTAATATACATTTTGGGTGGGGATAACACCTGGACAATAATCGTGTAGAACAAGCCAAGCGATAATCGAGAGGAGTCTGTATCATTTAGTTAAAAAAATAAAATGGCCGCATTTAGTATGAGTTTCAACGAAGACTACATGTTGTGAGTCACAGAGAAAGAAAGAAATTTTACGTATATTATCGTGAATAACAAAAGAATTTATGCTTCAGAATGTTCAATAACAGGTTGCACGATACTTGACTAAATTCCAAAAAGAATGCCACAAGAATTTTTCAAACCAGGTTAATAACTTTTTACATTACAATGGGCACCGTTTGTATACAATACAATTTCGGATCAACACGATTGGCCGCCACCTACAATGCAAAAATATTGAATCAAATGTTTTTTTTATTTACCTGAATGTATAATGAATAAAGTACAGGAAGCTTTGCACCATGTCGTCTTTGCCTTCCTTTAAAATAATAAAAAAAAAAAAAAAAAAAACGTTCCAAGTGTCGCCATTTTTGTGCGGCCACTAAAGGGGAAAGGATCCTTAACGGTGTAATAACTATGTAAGGGGACAGGCTCTCTGGCTTCGAAACGAATAAAGATCAGTTCGGACGGTCACGGCGTAACAACTCGGGGTCGCTTCCAGGGTATTCGTTCCAGCTGAAAATCCTCCCTTCGGACGTGCTCAGCCCGCGTAGCCCAACACGTAGTAACACACCGTCGCGTGTAACGCTGTGTAACGGTCGGGGCAGGCTAATGCCTGTCGGCTTTGTTCCGTCGCGGAAGCCCTTTAGGGCTAAGGAGATATAAGAGTATGAGACAACATGGCTCACGACGACGTCCTCGACCCAATTCGCGCGGCAACGAAAACTTGACTAGTCCGATATCGTGCACGGAACCACCGCCGTCCTCTGTCCTCGATCAGTCGAACGATATCTCGCCGTCGGCGGGGTGCTCGAACGTTGAGGAACGGCTCCCGGAAGTGCTGGCCGCCGACGACGACGACGACGACGTTGCCAGTCACGAGGGCCACGGTGTTAATGAACGACGCACGAGATCCGAGAGGTATATACTACGCAAAAAAAAAAAAAAATTAAGGGATCATCATCTCACCTCTTTACGATCCCGAAGAATGGGGCCAAGGTCAAATGATCATCGTAACTGCGGCGAAAATAGTCGTATCGGGGTATCGTTGAAATAATCGTTTGAAAGTGTGGAATCTCTGCTTTAAGATGGTTTTTCAAGATTTTAGCTGAGTTGCTTCTTGGCAAAGTTAACACATTCGGGACGGGCCGTAATCGTTTTTCCGAACTCATGGGGAAATAAATTTGTTTTTTTTTTTTATGTTTTTAGAGTCAATATGTCATTATAAGTATTCTAAACGACATTTAATAATAGAAAATGATTTTTTTTAGCTCATATTTCAATGGAAATTATAGTTCCCACCCGGCCGTCGGATTTGTCGTTTAGGTTTATTTTTAAAGGTGCGTATCCATTTGTTGCGTATCATCGTGTCGTGGTCACCATACGATACATTTTCACATGCAGTGATGCGTAACAAGTGCATACACACCTTTAGAGTCCAAGAGTAGCACCAGCCAAGTACGGCAAAATTCGTAGGTTGATCCCATAAAGGATTGGGCAATGTTACAAAAGAATCGGTGTGCACCACTTTGCGGACATCCCTTGTCAACCAAATTCTGATTGTTTTGTGAATACTAATGGGCGGGGGGGCTAGTGACCGTTACTAGGCTTGTCAGTGTCGCTAGTGCGAGGGTCGTGGGTCGACGATGTCGAAATTAATTAAAGCGTTTCCATTAAATAACTGATAAGAGATGTAAACTTTTTGATACAATCTAGTGTTGCAATATAAACAGACTGCCTTCGCCAAGATAAACGCGAACGGAGTGATAACGCAGCTCGGTTCAATAATTTAGAAAGATATTTTACCGCGATATACATGATGGTCCACGCAAGTGAGTCGTGTTATGTTAATACCCAATACTACATTATTTTTACAGAAATCGCAATAAAGAAGGAGATGCAATTTTCCTCTTTAAGCTGTATCTATTGTACAGAATGAACTGTTACAGTACATAAGAATTAGTTTAATTTTTAAGGTGACAATTATTCATTCTTTATGCTTAATGCGTTAAACTATTTTTTGTTTGGCTACACAAGGGTTAAGGTGACAATAATTGGGACGTCCGCCCTAGAAGTTCTTACTGACCTTGTATTTCCGTGTAGCCGGTATGACATACGGGAAAAACAGCGAAAGGGTTGACCGTGTCAAAGAAACAAAATTGGCAATGGTTTTCGTGCGTGGGGCTTGAACTGGGCCGCGGGTTTGCTAGTTCAAAGGCGTGGGGAATCCATGATTTCGCTAACAATTGAACTGTAGGGCTGGTTTCAGTGACTGCGACCATTCCGGGTCGTTTCCCGGCAACTCGGCGGGCAGTTCGTCGAACAGCAGCCTGTCGACGAGAAGCCTGGACAGCCCGAGCACCAGCCTGGAGCAGGTACACCCGGCCACGTCCGCGACGAACACATCGACCTCGTGGGACAGCGATGTCGACGTCGAGCCGGATCCGCCGGACTGGAGCCAGGGTGTCACCGAGGATGTACTCGCCAGACTCAGCAACGCCGAGAAAAAGCGACAGGAGGTCATCAACGGTTGGTGTAGTACTGGTTTTTTGATTTTGTTGATACTTTTCATTTTTGAGGAACAGAAATTTATCAATACAGACTCCTCTTGATTATCGTCCCGAACACGGGTCCGCGCCGGGACAATAGGAGATCATATAAGGAGATCATATAATCATATAGGGAGAAATGATTCAGACCTTCGTAAATTCGTTTTTTGCTCGAAGTCCCGTGCCTTGGCAACAAAGTATATGCTTGACAGGTTCCACGACCTCCCCCCCTCCAGTGGTGGGGATAACACCTGGACAATAATCGTGTCGAACAAGCAGGACGATAATCGAGAGGAGTCTGTTCAACGCGTAAAAATGTTTAATAAGCGTTTCCGATAGATTTTTGCGAGCTTAATACGAATCTGCAAACCGTTTCTTTCCAGCGCGTCCAGTTTTTGAATAAAAAAATAAATTTTTACAAAAATTACAAATTTTTAACTTTGCAGCTGTGTTCTGTTTTTATAGTAATAGTTCGTCGGTTTCTTTCAACGCGAAATAATTCTCGGAACTATTCCGAACGAAATGATATAAATTGTTATTATATTATAGATATCTAAATATGTTGAAATAATGTTCAAAGTGAAAAGGACCCTGAAAACGCACCAATTATTTAAGGGTCTAGGAGAAAATCTAATCCTAGCACGCGATAGAGCAGACCTTTCTACCGAGGAAGGTTTGCAAGGAAAGTTACAAAATCGGTGTTATTTTCAATAGAGAAGCGAAAGAGTTCAGCAAAACACGCGGCGGCGGCAGTAGTGTGCGCTATAAACTTGTGTTAATAAAATTCTGAAGAACTTGTTTTAAAATTTTCTTCTTAAGAAAAAAAAAAAAACATTTTTCAAACTTTTGTTAATGCAGGTTTATAGTTCTGATTGTGCTATTAAAGTTCTGTTTGGAACATTTTTCTCTATCTCCTGTACTTTAAGAGTTATACGCGAAAAAGTGGGAGTGCCTATTTGACTTTAAGGTTAGTTTTTACACCCTTCAAGGACGATTGAGCACGAATGAAACATACCATTGTGCTTGTCTTGAATCACTCTATAAATCCACAAAGTTTTATTCCAATCTGCTAGTTAGCGTTAGGGGTATTCCCCTACGAGAGCCACTTGCGCGCCAAATCTCTACCTTATGGGTAGAATGTTAATAAAAATTTGTTAGAATGTATGGGACTTTGGGATCCCACCAGGACTTAGCAAGATAATATCTTGTTGTTCACGGAACGTTCAGACTTGTGAAACTTTTGGAAAGGGTTAGGGAATCGGGAAAGTTAGAATTTCCCGAAAGTTTCTTGATATTGTGAAGCAAGGTAGCTAAGTGTTGGGTGACCTGATTGGTCAAAATAGAGTCGTTTGAAATACGAAAGACACCCGATCTTTCCCTCTTAAAGTATATCCAAACAGAAGCTACGTATAAATGTACAGTGGATTACGCTTACTTGGACCACCAATTAAACGAGACACTCGTTTATTTGGGACAAAGCTCAACGAACAAAACCTAATCGAATGTTACTGTGATACTTCGTATAATTGGGACATCTTCATAATTAGGCCAAAAGGATGCTAATCCCAATCTGCCTAAATAACCGAAATCCACTGTAGTTACGATTAGTGATACCGTAAAACCACGTCATCAGGGAAGAATGATTAATATTTTGTAATTTCACTCTTCGATTCCAGAACTGTTCCACACCGAGCGATCTCACGTGCGCGCGTTGAGAGTCCTGTCGCACGTCTTCCATAAGCCGCTCCTGGAATCCCAAGTGCTCCCGTTAGACCAAATACAATTGTTGTTCTCGAATCTGGACGAGATGGTGACGATTCACTCGCGTTTCAATCAGTCGATGAAACGAAAGAAAAAGGAGAACCCGTGCGTGGGCGACGTGGGCGAGTTGCTGTTGGACATGTTCGACGGCGAGAACGGCGAGGGGTTCGAGAGGGCGGCATCGATATACTGCGCGAGGCAGCAGGTCGCTTTGGACGCGTTGCGGGATCGTCGTCGTAAGGATCCGAAATTGAACTCGTTCCTGAACGA
This sequence comes from Dufourea novaeangliae, assembly GCF_001272555.1. Classification (NCBI taxonomy): domain Eukaryota; kingdom Metazoa; phylum Arthropoda; class Insecta; order Hymenoptera; family Halictidae; genus Dufourea; species Dufourea novaeangliae. The sequence continues at coordinate 342,367 of NW_015373998.1, read as the reverse complement.
GATCGAGGCGAACCCGTTGTGCCGCAGGTTACAGCTGAAGGATCACATTTTGACCGGTATGCTACGTCTAACGAAATACCCGTTGCTCTTCGAGAATCTGGCCAAGTACACGCCCGACAGCAGCGATAAGGAGAGGGCCGGTGTCCTGCGAAGTCTCGATCGCAGCAAAGAGATTCTCAGCCGTGTGAACCAAGCGGTCCGCGAGGCGGAGGATTACCAGAGGCTTGCCGAGATTCAACGTACCATCGATCGTTCCGCGTTCGACAAGTTCGACCATCCGACCGTGCAGGAGTTCAAGAATCTAGACATCACGAAACGGAAGCTGATCTACGAGGGCCCATTGCAATGGCGCAGAACCGAACAGAACCGCGCGAAACCGGTCGATCTGCACGTGGTGTTGCTAGACGACACGATATTCCTGTTGCATCGGCAGGACGAGAAGTATCTGTTGAAGTTCATCAACACCAATCAAGCGAACTCGGTGCTCAGCCCAATCGTGAAAGTCTCCACGGTTCTTGTCAGGCACAATGCCGTCGACAAGAACTCCCTCTATCTGGTCTGAACGGAAACTCTGGTGTAAGCATATATCGGAGGCGGCCGAAGCGTACAAGGCTCGTGACAAACAAGGCAGAAGACCCACGCCGCCCACCACACTGCCAGAAGAACCTGGACCGGCGATAGATGATCATCCGTCCACGACGGAACAGGACAATATCATACCAGAGAAAACTGATCAGGAGCGAGAGCAGCAGGAAGCAGAACCGAAAGATTCCACGCAGGACACTAGCAATATCGAACAGGAAGCGGAGACACAGCCTAACGCCCCTGTACCAGCTGCTACGGCTGTACCTGTTGATCCTTCAACGCCTGAGCAACCGAAACAACAACAGCAACCGCCGCCGCCGCCGCAGCAGCAGCAACAACAACAACAACAACAACAAAAACAACAACATTCATCTGAATCTTCTGGCACAGGTTTCAATGCTTTTTATGGTTCTTTGTTAGACTAGCAATACTGCTCGATATTTCAGGATATAGTTTATAATTAGACTGCGGATGTTTGTATGCATTTATAACAAAGTTGAAGATTCAATATGAGTACAGTGAAATGAAAAATTTAAGAAGAACTAATAAAGTCATTATATTATTTTTAATTTAATAAACCTGTTAAGAGAGGAAATCAATTTCTCTTCGGTTCTGGTTCCTGGAAAGTGAATACAACAATGGGATTGTGCATAAATATCCGCAGTCTATTCATAATCTTTATGGTAAGATACAGTGGACTCACTTTGTCCATGGAAGATTGTCATATTTATTTGACCAAATCACGCAGCAAACTCTGAATTTCATATTAAAGACAAGAAATATATTAATCACGTTAAGCAGGGTATCAAATAAGTTGGATAGTGTGTATTTTCTTATAAAATATACATACATCTTGTTCAGGTATGGGAGAACCGCTACGAATGGTGACCTGTACACAAGTATCGCTAATCGATCCACTAGAGGTTCATGTGGAAGTACCACCGGTACATGTCGCAGAACCGGTACTTACACCCATAGGTACATTTATTTATTAACTGGATACATATTTTCAAGTAGAGCTTGTAATTCATTCAGCTCGGTTCTGTATTCATTCGCAGAGTGTCTAAGGAGGAAGGACGAGATAATTAAGCAAGCTTTGGCAGAGAAACAATTGTTGGTAGCTGATATCTTGAATATTCCAAAAGAGGATTTCGAACACGTGGCAGACATGGCGTCTGAACCATCGAGCATAGAAAAAGAACCCGCTGAACTCATACTCGCTGCCATTAGTCAAGGTACATTATTTAACCTTGAAATGTTGCATGTTGAATAAAATAAAATGCAACCGTTTTTTCATACGTACCTTTTTTTATTAGAATTAATTCGTGCGTCTATTTTCAGCGAATCAATTAGTGGGAATGCTAAATTCGGCGTTAAACGTAAGCGAAACGGAAACGGTTCTTGCCTCGCGCGGAGCGTCAGTGTTAACAACGCCACCAAGTTGCGAAGCAACCGGATGTCCATCTCCGAGAATGCATCTTCATCCGCAACAACCGACTATATCAGTCGCGAGTTTACAGCCAGTGTGTCACTCTCTGACATCTCAATTGTCACAATTACTGGTGAGAATTCTTTGGAAAAACAAACTAGCTAAGAAGGAAGATGGTCTACTTAAATTTTAAATATAAAGAATTCGATTTAACGAAAATCTGTAATTGAATGCAGCCACTAAAGACACTGGAAATTCAGTCAGGTTCTAATTTTATTTGTGCACTACAGGAAATTATAAAAGAGAGAGAAGAGGAACGGGAAAGGCTGAGAAAGGAGTTACGTAGAAGCAGAGAACGTCTTCATGCTTTTGATGCGGATATACAACGTCGTGAATTCTCCGAAACCTGCACTGCATCGAGCCAAACGCAAACGGAACACGGTTAGTTCCTTCTTTTTTTAATATGTCAGGAACGGTGTAGGCTGATATTCATTGCGTGCTTCATGCATGTTCGGATAAATAAAAATAGTAATGTGGCATATTTTTTCCGTCTATTACAGATGACATTTTAAACAAAGAGAGCAGTATTGACGATCCCACTCGAGATGTAAGAAGCTCAGTTTAAATTTTCTATCGGTTTAATGCATATGTTCTAATTGAAATTATCATGATACATTGTATTTGAGGCTATGAAATTCGTTAGAATTCAATTGCGAATTTTAACGCTTAACACAAACTTTATTCTTCTATTCTTTGTTTTTTGTACCTTCGTTGACAGGAATTTGTAGATGCACACGGTGAATCGGAAACGAACGAAGAATTGGAACCCACGGAACACTACACCGAAACTGTAGTAATGGGAGATAGTGTCGGTTGATAGGACGTCTACGTATATTGAATAATGTCGACCTGGTGCATTTCACGAGCAGGATCGTATCCAAACGCTCATACTGGAAGAAATCAAAATTATGTAAAAAAGAAAAAAAAACAATGACAAATGGCGAGTAGCTGTTTATGGAATACAATAATATTATATACATATTTACAGAATCATGGGTCAATGATTAATCATGCCTTTGCCAAAGATTTTATGTAACTGGATTCACATGACGTAGCGTGTTACGCGTCATGCCACGTCGATGACTAAAAAATTATACATAAATTTTACACGAAGAATAGTATAGCGATGCAGATGTACCGAATTGATAAGCGGGATATCTCTCTCTCTCTCTCTCTCTCTCTCTCTCTCTCTTTGTTTTAGAGGGTTGCGAGGAATCCTCGATAGATTACCGAGACCACTGAAGACTATACTCCTAAATTAACAATTTACCATTGACCACCAACCTACCCTCTAAGGAGGGACCCCAATCTCTCAATCCATCATTCTGGAATTGATAATGCTATATTGTTCTAACGATACCTAACTGTTGTATAGAGTTGTTACACTGTCTCTCGAAAGACATCGATTTCTATACTATGTTATTTTATATGTAACAGTAATTTGTACACCCGAAATTTTCCCCGTGAAATGCTTTTAGGAAATTGTGGTCAACACGCTAGAAGTTACTTTGAAACATTTCATTGTTAGCGCATTTTATACAAAAACATTTATGTGAAATATGATGTACGCGTGTGGAACGAGTTCAGTTATTTACCTAAGAAGAAACGTGCGTTTTATAATTTCCTATGGGTACATCGTATAATCGAAACCAACTGTGTTGTTACTACTGTTACGGTTCAATAATCGTGAAACATACATATTATTGCATTTATACAGAGGAACACGATTGAAAATCGCGCATCGACACTTAGCAAATGTAGAAAAAAAAGAAAGAAAGAAACGCAAAGCACATTGTGCATTAAGGCTATAAACATTTAAGCTTTACCGTTTAATTTGTAAAGACATCTATGCTTTGCGCATGAACACTGCAAAGTTACGATTTTCAAAGCAGTATTATTACGTAATGCAATTATCTTACACACGTTCATTGTATCCGGTGATCAAATGTTCAGGATATTAAATCCAGAGGCGGCAAATGTCGATTGGTTTCTAAATTGCTTGGAATGACGAAAAGAATGCACATTCTAGCAGTGATCTTTTATATATCAAAATCTGATACAGAGTAGGAAGGCAAGAAACAGATATTTACAAATTAGAACGAATTTCTAATAATCTATATTATTTAAATTATTCATTAATATTAGTAATAATATTATTATTTAATTAGTTGTCTTCAAATATTATTGCTAAATGTTCATGTTAATGTTAATATTCACACAAGAATTACAGATACAAAATTACTGAAATTAGTGGAATACCGTCAAGATTAACAAAAAAAAAAGAACAAATATTTGAACCTCTATATTTAGAATAATTATATTTTCTATACGTCACTGATATAGATTAATTTATCAAGAATTTGGTGACTATAAAAGCTATCAATTGATTCTTAAAGAACAAATAAGGACCTTTCAATAATGGGAGACTTATATTATGGTAAATGTATGTAACCATATTAATGCACTGCACTATTATGTAATACATTAATACAGTGTATTAGATATTTCTATTATTCTGTTTAATATATTTTTATACAATCCTTGCTTCGTTCGATCTTTTTAATTCTAATTGTTTCCGCTGGTACATTAAATTTCAACGCGAATACCAAAATGAAAAAGCATTAACGGCATTTGCTTTAAATAATAATATTTGCCTCTTGGTGCTATATTTGCCTAAATGAACAATGAAGTTCCTTTGTCGAATGTAATGGAATATATAAATAGAAGCAAAAGTAACAAAATCGAAAATTTATATATATATATTGCTTATGGAATCCTGAACATAACTGGTAACTTAAAAATTATCGATATTCATAGATAAGAAAACCAATAGCCAATACGAAATAATCTTCAGAAATAATGTTTGTAAGAAAACAAATATTTACAATCGTGCATACAAACAAAATACTGTAAGGTACATTATATAACTGTTTAATTAATGCCAACACTGTTTTGTTAAATATTCGCTTAAAGAACACAGTTGGAATAAAGAAATGTACTACACTCTGTAACAAAGGACTGATCGTGCAAAAAAGACTTACCTGTTTACATAAAATCTTTGCTATTTTTAAACATTAATAATTCCCTAATAATAAAATACGAATTATTATAAATACATTACTATGTACATGTAAAAATATTTAATAACATTATTAGTTGATATTATTAATTATTATTATAATTATTATTATATTGCATTAAAATACTTATTAAATTGTAAATTACTCTGTAATTTTTTTTTAATCTTTGAAATTACACCTGCATATAAATAGATCCTAGTGCACTTAACTATCCTAGAAACTGGCTAATTTTTGATAATGCATTATTATATTAGTAATCTGCAAGTGTACAAACACCCCATGATCTTAACATATTTAATTAATTTATACAGCATTTATCTTTACAGTTTACAAATATCCATCCACAGGTATAATATTATTACAATTGAAAGTAAAAACATTAAGACACAAGTAAAATATTTGTAAATATTTTATTTACCATAAAAAAGTGTTTCTTTATCAGTATATAAAAATTGACTTATATATTTTGAATAAAAATATTTCAAATTATTAAGTACCTTATACATATACATATTGTTCCAATCTGTTGTTGATCTGAAGATTGACGGTTTCGATATACGTATTCGCACTTTCTGTGCCGACAATTAAATAAACTCAAAGGACCACCCTTCTCTGATAAAAAGACAGTAAGTTGATTAAATAATTTATTAGGGAACTCTACAAACAAATCGATACTTTTGAAATCATGATCAAACAGAAATTCAATTCCAAATAACATTTTAATCAGTGTTTTGATTATACTACATTTTTTTGTAAAATATTGTATTTTAATTGTTATTTTATTTTATTTGTATTGCGATAAATGATTTTTTAAATATGTAATTTATTTACAATTTGAAATATGAATGGTTAAGAGCTCAAAGTTATCGATGACTCAAATTCGCTGGTGACTAAAAAAGCGAATGGACACACGAGATCAAGTGAGATAGAGCAATAACACAGTAGCATGTCTAATGACGAATTGTAGTAAGACGTAGCCTTACAATGCTAACCATTGGCCGGCGAGATACCACCCCTTCTCCTGTTCCCCTGGCCGTTCGGCTTATTGGGGCTTAGCAACTTATCAGCTTCTAACTATATATATTTCATACTCTATGTGTATTTCTATAGAATCTATACTATAATGTGATCTTGCCAAGCTAACCAACTTGAAGAAAACTAGACTCGCTTGTTACAAACTTTTATATAGAACTTCAGAATCTAACCTTAACAATTGAATGCAATGAGCAATTCGATCTAAATCATCTTTTACATTGTTATCTCCTATTGAAGTTAGTTTTTAACATAATTGATTATGTCTCTCCTTCGGAAAAGCCAGGTTTGACTCTTTAATGTATTTTACATCATGTGTTACTGTTCCTAAACTCTGTAAATGATGCTGTTATTAATTTCGTGTTGTTCAGATTATATGGATAAATATATTACTATTTCAATCTAAATGGAAGACATACTTAAACCTATTCTTCATTTATTCATGAAGTTTATCACGATAATTTACTATTTTAATTTATTTAAATTAGTTAGAAAATTCTTCTATGCATAATTTATCTTACAAATCATTTTAATTTTAGCAATGGGGTTCTTTTGCACGTATTTGGCATATTTATGATGCTGCTTGGCAAGATCCATTTCAAAGTGCCCCACAAATTAAAAAGTATCTTATGGGACTATATAAACCTATATATCACCCCATGAGTGAGTAATATTAGTAGCCTTAATAATGAATCATTTTATAATTTCAGTTTCTGTAGTTGTGTCTATAAAAATTTCTTTTAATCATATAGTGAGAAACATTTTACTTTAAAGTATCAATGATTGTACTTTCATTTACTTATTTTTACATAGATGATTGTGGTGATCATGTAATAGTAATAAACAGCAAAGATATTGCCTTGCGTGGAGATGAATGGCAAAAACGCGTATATTTTCATCATACTGGATATCATGGAGGTGCAACCTGGACACTTGCATGGGAATTGCACAATAGAGATCCAACAATGGTACACAATTTTTAAGTACCTTTACATATTAGAAGTAATGCAGACTAATACATTTTTTGGAAATTTCTAAAACTTCCTTTATGTGTATAGATTATGAGGAAAGCAGTTTATAGCTCAATGGATGGAAATTTGCAACGAAGATATACTATGCAAAGATTACACATTTTTCCAAATGCAAATATACCTAAAGATATGCTGGAAAATGCCACAAACCAAATCAAACAGATGAGACCTGCACCAGTCAAATTAGATCATATTCCACTAGAGGAAAGAGAAAATTTCCCACGTCTTATAAAGTATCCTATTGATTATCAGCTCAAATAAACCACTAAATATAAATAGTTGATATTTCTTCTCACTTCAAATTACTGCATTTTAATACCAAAGTAGCATTAAATTTTGAAGGAAAAATACATTGTTAAATATCATTACACAGTGAATTTAATCACTTATATTTAATTTGTAGATACATAAAATAAATTAGAAATATTATTTGTCTGTTATTAATAATTGTCCTTTTGGTTTTAATTTGTTATCTATAATCTGCTGTTTTCTTCTTTCTTTTTCATTTTGCAATCTATTATACCTTTCAAGAGCACCATCAATTTCACCAGCTAGGTGTACAACTCTTTTCTGTAAATAAAATAATTTGTTAATATTCTTATTGCTTACCCATCACAAAGTAAAGATTAATTAAAATATGTACTGCATATTCTTGGTGCTGCCTTATACGCTTTAACTGATTAATGCCATATGGAACAGGTTTATTATTATCTTTGAACGAGTAATCTGGTAAATTAACCAGGGGACCACAAGTATATGGATTAGAGTGTAGTTTCTTCCTGTAATTGTTTCATGATAATTAATTTTTCATTAAAATTGTAGTTTCAATAGAGTTACATACTTGGCCCTCCAATCCTGATTTAAATGTGTTACAGAGGATGTATGGAAACCACTGATTGTAGTAGTTACATCTGCAAAATTAAAACGTGTATTTGACTACTGTCACTTAGTATATAAAGTTTCTGTGACTGTTTCAATATTTATATAATTATATCAAATGCGGTACTTCGTTGATAGCTCATGTCTCTATGTGTATAGGTTATTGTTAAATATGATAAAGAATAATCTGTTCAATAAGACTTTATTACTAACTTGTATTGCGACCAATTCGCAACAATACCAATATCTTCATTGATGTCATTTTATTTTAATAAAATATTCGAACAGTGCATCAGATAAACAAAACTTTTGTTGAAGATGGTTGAAGATATAAGTGGATATGAGATGATAAGAGATCATAGAATACTATGCTTTAAATAGTTGTCAATCCCACCACGGGCATACGAATGCACTTTTGGTAATATTCAATTTCCACGTGTAATCATAAATTCTAGTTCTTTCCTCGTAGACTATTGTAAATGTTGTCCATACTGATATTTTTATATTGTCTTTTTTTTATAATTATCTTTCATAAGAGATTTTCTATAATCTATCTATAATATATCTATAATACTAGAATGATAATACCATAGACATATATAATTGTATATAATAGCACCGACTAGGTATAGAATAGACCTATCATCCAATGCTTTTTTCTGTCCCACGTTCATAGGGCCACGTAACCCTGTTACCATTTTAGTGTCAATATCCGACGTTACCGATAAAGCATGAATTCTGGGTATTATTAGTACAAATGAAGTGTTATTCCATTCATATTGCGTGTATCTATATGATTTGACGGGAATAAAAATATTCGATGCTTCAGTTTAAGGTTAAGGGATAAATATGACAGTCATGAAACATGAAACGGAAAAGTATATATGTTTTCACTTAAGTACAAGACAATTTATTCTAAATGCATCGTTAATGGACATGTTTATAAATGTTACTTTTTACATGCTCTTGTTTTATTCGTTTTTATATCTTGCCTTACATTTGTATATTTGTAACAGATAAATTCAGAATAGATGTAACCGACAACAACAATGACCGAATCACGATCACGGTCGTGATTTAACTTCATTTACGACCGTGATTGCGATTTTGTTATCTTGAGTGAATTTGCTCACTGCGATCGTAAGTCCTTGATCTGTAAACAGAAAAACATATTCAATATGATTTTACGATGAATTACATTACTATTCGTGCTTGTAAAAATCAGTAGAAAAAACAAGAAATTTTAAAAGAATGATTCGCTAGGTAACATGTAGATTATAATTTATAATCATTAATTTATTCATTATTCTTCAT